>NC_137454.1:186383788-187583788 GCF_964235325.1 Thermobia domestica | reverse complement strand
TCATTTTGGGCATACTTACTCACCTTTAAGATCTCTGTTTAAAGTATATTTCAGAGATCATAAATAACTCTTATGTAGACAAAGAAAACAGGGTTAACTTCTCCATACACTAAAGCGTATCGCACAAACTATAAGTCTCTTTCTCATATAACTTTGTCAATGTGACTTGATTCTCTTGTGCCCTGAACGCCTCATACGTTAGTCTTCTGAGATGAAGAACTCATACTAATCTGTCCAGGTAATCACTTCCTTACATTTGGTTTTCGATGGTCGTAAAACGTGCATGAACACTGTGAGTGGACTTACGACAGTGAAATACTGTAATACTGCAGAGAGTGTAATAAAATAGACAATATAAGCTTATTTAACACGGGAAGAAGTTTTAATAATTTTTCATGGTTATATTTTGAGTTCTGGATAAAATAAGTTTGTATCTGTGTGACGAAGATCTCCCTCGAAGACCAATAACTTTGTTTTGTGAAAGAAGTTCAGCCTGGAGCTACGACCTTGGAGCAGCTGCAGACACCAAGGATCTTCTGGTTCCAGCTGTCGAATTTACCTTCTTCTTCTTTTTTTCTATCTTCTGACAACATTTCTCCACTTGAGATGCCCATCGCAGTGCAAGGTCATTGGAACCGTTTGTCTCGAATCCAATCAGAGCCACGAGCGGCAGCAGCTGGCACGCGTACGACAGCAACTACCTGCTCTCGTCCAGCAAACACCTGGCGGTGGTGATGACCAGGAAAAAGATATGGGTCTCCAGCAACAGCCGGATTCCATCCCACATCAAAAGAAGCCTTTCCATTAAGGTGGTTCGTGGCCCTCATCTCAAATTTTATGCCCACTCAGGTTTCCAACTCCGCGGCTTACAAACTGCCTTTATAATTCGAAGTTTCAATTTCCTTTTTCGATAGTTTTTTCTGTTATTTCTGTATGTGTGTATTTACGTTTATAAGGTCAAAGAACCACTTCAAAGAATATTTTGTATGAAAATTATGAAAATATGTTACATTGTTACAAAATAATTATTCTTTTCTTTAGTCCGAATTATTTAGTAAGCATAGAAACAGACAGAAATATTGTAATTTAATCATGATCACGGATAGTACGTACTGTACTGTCATTGGATGTGTGATTCTTCGTGGCTGGGTAGCTAAGGAGTATCGTCCTCGGTTCGATTCCTGGTTGCCTAGGATATAAACCGAAGTGCGACACCAGTTTTAATTTCTCTGGGGCGAAATGGAGGGGGAAAACATTTCTGGGGGAAGCTATTTTTTGTTTACCGAAAATAATAGTTTTATATTAGTTCATGTACATTACAATACACGTCCGAGAAAGTGGCCAATCCAATCGGGAGGGCGCCCACCCCTTCTAGCACTGTCACTGCTCAGTGCTAAAAAGGGAATGTTAAACTCGGCCAATCAATCAATCAATCAATCTATCTATCTATCTATCATTGGATCAAGTTAGCGAAGATTGAAAATGAAATGAAATCTTTGAGTTTTACGTCCCGCGGTTATGCCGGTTAGGCTAAAGGAGACGGTGATGATGAGAGATGAGTGAAATGGTGGAATGAAGAACGTGGGAGGAAACGGGAGAACCCCGAGAAAACCCACGAGCACGGTGTTTGTCCACCACAAAGTTCACTTGGCGGGGGCTGGGATCGAACCCGGGACCCCAAGCACCAGAGGTGAACGCTCTACCACTGAGCCACCGCGCCCCCTAGCGAAGATTGAGATGAAGCTAAAAGTAACATAGAGCTTATAATACAGAGTTGGGATTTATGTATTATCTGAACCAGGGATGCTCATCCTCTCCTCCAGTGTCATTACTCTTTAAACTCTACTGATAAATGTCTTCACGTTTCACCGATTCTGTTCTGCAATACCACCCTCTAATAATAATATCTTGATAAAAAGTGTTATTCTTGTATATATATGTATCTTATCCAAAAATACATGTTTCAGAATCCTGTGGTACTCACCCAACAATTTTTATAGAGGGAGTTTGGCTACGGGCATATAATTTGAAGTACTCACCAACTACTTCTATACAAATTATTGTGGAAGTACAGCAAGATTCTGAAGCATGGATATTTGGATAGGGCGCATACGAATTCCTACGTGGTCTTGACCCGACTACGGTAGGTCCCATAGTATTGGAGCTATGGACCTTTGAAGTTCATTTTTTTTCATGTTTTTTGCAGCCTATAACTTCAAAAGGAAGAAGCATTTGTGCTCCCAGGTTGGTCTAGACTTTTTGTCTTATCTTGGTGTCACGAATTACCTCCTAAACGTCGTTGGTGTTGTTTTGAAACACCTAATATATATATATATATATATATATATATATATATATATATATATATATATATATATATATATATACATATATATATATATATATATATATATATATATATATATATATATATATATATATATATATATAGAGAGAGAGAGAGAGAGAGAGAGAGAGAGAGAGAGAGAGAGAGATTGATTAAGAGTCTTCATCCCGGCGAAATTAAAATACCGTTAATTTTACAATAATTATGTGATATCTTCAAATAGATAAAAGATAATTGAAATATGGAACAAGAGCGCCCTAGACAATATTATTTTGCGTGAGGTACCGTTATCATAAGTCACCTAGCGGCTTTCCGTTTTCAGCTGTTTTGAAACGCGAAAATAAATGCCGATTTTCAAAATGGCTCGAAATCGAAAGGAGATAAGTGAGTCGTGATAACGGTTTGTCATATAAAATAATATTGTCTAGGGCGCTCTTGTTCCACATTTCGATTATCTTTTATCTATTTGAAGATATCACATAATTACTGTAAAATTAGTGGTATTTTAATTTCGCCGGGATGAAGACTCTTAAAGAGTTACTAAAAGTCCGTTATATATTTACTTTATAGTCCGTGTGTGTGTCCGACAGTCCGGGAAACAAAGAATTTTAGGAACTACACGATGGGTCACCGTCAATTTTGGCCAGGACAAAAAGGGTCAAAAGGTAGGAGTCGAGTTCTTGTTGGAAAGGTGATATTAAAAAAAAAAAAAAAAAAAAGAGTGGTAGATCAATCATATCCGGCTTTAATTATCACTATGGAGCAAAAATCAGTTGTAGACAGCGAGAAGCGGTTTCTGCAATCGATTAAGCGTCCCAAAAGAGAGAGAGAGAGAGAGAGAGAGAGAGATTGATTAAGAGTCTTCATCCCGGCGAAATTAAAATACCGTTAATTTTACAATAATTATGTGATATCTTCAAATAGATAAAAGATAATTGAAATATGGAACAAGAGCGCCCTAGACAATATTATTTTGCGTGAGGTACCGTTATCATAAGTCACCTAGCGGCTTTCCGTTTTCAGCTGTTTTGAAACGCGAAAATAAATGCCGATTTTCAAAATGGCTCGAAATCGAAAGGAGATAAGTGAGTCGTGATAACGGTTTGTCATATAAAATAATATTGTCTAGGGCGCTCTTGTTCCACATTTCGATTATCTTTTATCTATTTGAAGATATCACATAATTACTGTAAAATTAGTGGTATTTTAATTTCGCCGGGATGAAGACTCTTAAAGAGTTACTAAAAGTCCGTTATATATTTACTTTATAGTCCGTGTGTGTGTCCGACAGTCCGGGAAACAAAGAATTTTAGGAACTACACGATGGGTCACCGTCAATTTTGGCCAGGACAAAAAGGGTCAAAAGGTAGGAGTCGAGTTCTTGTTGGAAAGGTGATATTAAAAAAAAAAAAAAAAAAAAAAGAGTGGTAGATCAATCATATCCGGCTTTAATTATCACTATGGAGCAAAAATCAGTTGTAGACAGCGAGAAGCGGTTTCTGCAATCGATTAAGCGTCCCAAAAATACATTTCACCTCCACCCTAAACTCTTTACTAAAACCAGAAGTCATAGATATCTATTGTAACTTCCGATTTCAATATTGATCTAGAGAAAAAACAATAAGAGATAGTGAGAAGCGATTTAGAGTTCTAATAATAGGTAAGGTTTATTCCAACAAGAAATGGCAGAAATCAACCACTTTAGGGTTTTAACGTTAATCACTACAGAGTAAACAGCTAAAAGACAGCTAAAAGTGGATTTTTACAATTAATTAAGCATCCTAAGAATATATTTCGTCTCCACTCAAATCGGAAGTGGTTGAAATCTAGTACCATTTCCGGTTTCAATATTAATACATCACACACATATATCACACCACACATATATATCATATTAATGATATCACCATACAAACGAAACTTCTTCACCTGATGTACACATCACGCTACTACTTGTTCATTTAGCTGCTACTTGATTTAAGTGCCTTAAGTTTCAACCTCTCCCTTTAACTTTCAATGACGGCCTTTTGTGTCACGAGTTAAAAAATTCTATCCTTGTAGGCATTCCTGATCTAAACATCAATAAGTGATCAAGGGGCGTCAATAGCTCAGAGGTAGAATTTTCGTCAAATGGGCGTTGTCAGAATTGGACTAGCGCTTAGATTGAGTATGTTGGAACCTGGGGCGAGAAATTTAACTGAAAGAGCCCCAACAAAAGGCGAAGAAAAAGTCTATGATAAAACACTATTCTGATTTCCTTTTTTCTCTCGGTACCTTTCACACTTACTTTATGTTTATTCCTATAATTCCTGTAGTCTATTCATTTCATTTTTAAATTTCTAATATCCTGAAACTGAAGTGTAAAAGCTCTAACAAGATACAGTTTACTTTATGTATTAAAACAGAATACGCAGCATCAACAGCGCTTTCAAGTTCAGTAAGTAGAAATATAGGTACCGGTACTTGAAATTATATTACATTACTTTTTTTTTTTTTTAAGCAGAGAGGGAGGTTTCGGACACATAGCCTAGGGTGGAAGAGTATGTTAATTCACCCTTGGCTTTGAAAGACTAAACACTGCGTGGGTTTCCTCCGGGTTCTGTTTCCTCCCACTGTCTTCATTCCACCATTTCGTTCATTATCATGATCACACGGAAAATAATCAAGGGATCTTAAACTGAATTAAACCAAAGTAAATAATCAAGTGGATAATTTGAAAACTAAATTCATTCCCAGGCACGTAGCCAGGATTTCGTAATAGGGGGGGGGGGTCCGTGACGAAATAGTGTGGTTATCACACCACGGGCTCGATCATACTAAACTATTTTACTGGCAACATACCCATGTTGGATTGTTAGGACACTAAAATGAGGATATGTCAGTAACTATTTTAACAAACTATGAAGAAATCTCGAGTAAAAGAATATGTGAAACGTTTTGAAAAAGATACCATCTTCCGAGGTCATTCAAACTCAGTTCTTGTTTTCTTTCTTCTTCTTTTTCTCATCTTCATTTAATGCCGTTAAGGATGGCAATGAGATCTCTTTCGGCAGTAAACACATCCTATAAAATGGATTAGTGTTGCCGAGAAATTGAAAATTTCTTCAACAAGTGTAACTGGAATCTATGTTGCCATGCTCATATTATTGGTGATTGAGAGCATTTCTTAAGTTCTATCTGAGAGTCTGTCTGTTCGAACCAGTTTATCGATCGTCATTTGTAGTCCATAGGATTAGCATGGAACTAGATGGAATTCGGTATGCTCCATGACAATGATATACATTTTTAACTTGAATCCCAAATTTCCTCCACACATAGCTCTTCATAAGACTAAACGCTTGCTGTGGCTTTTTATTTTTAATGCTGGTTCTTCTTTTTCTTTTTTCTTTTTGTTTCATCTTTCCTTAATATTTATTCATTTCTTGTCTCAAGGGGGGTCTGGACCCCCCGGCCCCACCCCTTGACTACTTGTCTGTTAATTTAGTTTGTTTAACAGTCTTGAGACACGTTGTTCGGCTGCTTCTTAAACAGAAAAAGTATTTTGACAAACTATCTGAATATTTTCTATAGTTGTTCGTATCGTTATACGAGTAAATACCGGAATTATTGGAGCGAAGCTCCTCTTTACTCGATTTAGGTGTTCGTTTATCCTGATACTCCTCCGGGATGTCTGAACCATTGTTAACCAAATTTGACATGGTGATTCGAGAGAGCGCGCTGAGTGTCGTAAAGGGTTGCATGTCACGATCGGACATACCATTGGGGAATAATCACCGAGAAACGCGATGCCCATAGCAGGCCCGTAGCCAGCCCAAAACTTTAGGAGGGGCAGTAGAAGTTAGGGGGGGCCTGACCCAATCATCTTATACTTCATCACCATATTATAGTTCATTTGGAAGCCTACCGTGAAATTTTATGGGGGCCAGCCAAAATTTAGGGGGGGGCGTCCCCCTTGCCACCCCCTCCCGTGGATACGGGCCTGGCCCATAGACTTAACATTGGAAAAGCATTTGGCGCGAATTCTCATTGTAAACAATGGAGAGAAGAATTTTCAGCATTAGAAATAGGGCGAAGCCCTTTTCTTTTTGTTCTGCAAACACAATTTTTTTCAAAGCCATTATGCTTTTCGCTGATATGCCAAATTCAACTATTTGCATGTCGTGTTCGTTCACTTAAACAATTGATGCACTAAAAAAATTCTATGAATAATCAATAAAAGTCGATTGCTTCGCTCCAAATTTGCAATTAATACATACCTAGTTATACGTATGCTATTGTGTGTTATTTATTATTCACATATTTGTTATTTCTTATACTTTGTTGTATTTTGTTCTTCGTTACGTTTTACTTTATAATCTCAGCGTTGTATTTCAGTTTAATATATATTCGAAAACATTTGTAAACATACATATTTGAATGTATAGTAGCTATGTTTTTTACGGAAAGAATAAAGACCAATATATACTAAAAGAGACACGCGTGAACAGAAATCGACATTGTATAAGTAGAAATGAAATTGCGTGTAAAATGATAATAACAACACGTGGTGATAATCTGATTGTCATCCTATTGTTCTGTTGCATGTGATAGATAACCAACCATATTGTTAGATTGAAACAAATGTTCAGTTCCATCACCCCTGCAGGAGAGTCAAATAACCATTTGTTTTCGCTTTTGAAACGTATGGTGTTAGACAGTGCATGTGTCGAATATCCTCATTATTAATGAAAGTTTTCCCTCCAAAAGAGTTGATCAAAATCGAGTTAAGAAATTATAACACCTACACGCTACATGTAATACAAATTATTATTATTAAATAGTAAACTATTAGCTATAAGTTCATAGTTCTCTTTCTTTCTTTCCTTTTTTTATTTATTTTTTTTTTTATATGAAGATATTAAATTATGAGTCTCCGTGAAGAATGGGGTATGAATTTCAGTACCACATTTTTTTCTCAAGTGCCGTTATCAGTGGAGTAGCGTGCTTTACTATTTAAAGTAAGTTGATAATTTTAATGCACTATTCTGTTTAGTCCTAACTTGTATATTTAAATTGTTTAGATTTGTTTAAAGATGTTTGTTTAATGTAACTTGTTACCTGTAGAAGAAGAAGAAGAAAGGGCAGGTGCTTGTTGAGACTGTGTATAGCAGTGTGTGTGAGTGAGCGCGAAGCCTATAGCTGCAACATCTGAGTGTTCAATGTGCATTTTATTTTAACTCGGGAATTGTAAGAAATATTAACAATATTATTAAACCGAATTATTAAAGAACGAACCAGCGTTTGTGTGATACAGTCCATCATAAAGATTTGGTCCTCCGACCTAGATGCTAATACGTGTTTATGTGTTTTATGTGACCTACGTGCTAAGGCTTGTGTGTTAACAAGAAAGACAAAACTGTGTGGGCGACAATGGAAGCTTACAATTCCCGAAAGCGTGTTTTAAAAGGTAAGGTCACTCGTGCTGAAAACTGCATAAACAATATCACAGAACAGGAAGATATTAGTGTAGTTCAAGTCTACAAAAACAAAGTGAGTGAACTGTCACGTGAAACAAATGAGCTTTTGTTTCTAGCCAGTAACTTGTGTGCCGAAGAAGAAATTTATTTGGTGCAAGAAGAAGAGCTTGCTGCTATTGAAGATAGACTTACAAAGCTTAACGTGAAATTAGTGGAAGTGCAGGGTAAATTATCTCACGCTTCTTCTAGTGATGTGAATAGTCAAAAAAACACAACAGAAATTCGACTTCCAAAATTGCAGTTGCCATGCTTTAGCGGGAACTTAAATGATTGGCTTTCGTTTCGTGATTTGTTTATCGCAGCAGTGCATAATAATGAAAAATTGACGGGTGCACAAAAACTTCAGTACTTAAAAACTAGTTTGCAAGGTGAAGCAGCAACACTTATTCAATCTATACAAATAACTGACGATAACTATAAAGAAGCTTGGGACCTGCTAAATTTAAGGTATCAAAATAAACGAGAATTAGTCACGTCTATCTTGCGGCGGTTTGTAAGTCAAGGTCAAGTGCAGCAAGAATCAGCTGGCGCATTACGTCGGTTGTTGGATACAAGTGTTGAATGTGTGCGATCGTTATCAGTGTTGGACATAAAAGTGAACGAATGGGATCCTTTGCTTATATTTCATATAACAGAGAAGCTAGACAGTGAAACAAAGAGGCAGTGGGAACTTTCATTGTCAGACAGTGAACTACCAACATTCGACCAATTGGTGAAATTCATAGATCATAGGTGTCGTGCATTAGCAAGTAGCACTTCCAATGCAAAATCAACCCCACCCAGTGAGCCAAACAAGAGTAATAAAAAATCAACAATAGCGCACCATACTTCAGCTCAATTTTCGTGTTGCCAGTGCAAAAGCAAAAATCATCCTTTGCATAAATGTGATGACTTTCTTTCGCTGTCAGTTGACGAACGTCATTCCTTAGTGAAAAACAAAGCATTATGCTTTAATTGCTTACAATCTAATCATAAACTGTCCAGTTGCAAATCAGCATCGTGTCGTGAGTGTGGCAAACGTCATCATACTTTAATTCATTTTCCAAATAAACAGAACTCAGGTGTTTCAGTGGGGACTCATTTTTCAAGTGAAACTAATGTGCAACATGCAGTGTTACTACAAACTGCAGTAGTGATGGTGAAGGATTCATATGGTAATTTACAACCTGTGAGAGCCTTGTTAGATTCAGCCAGTGAAAAAAGCTTTGTGTCAGAAAACTGCATACAACGACTCGGTTTACAAAAACAGCCTGTGTATGTACATGTTTCGGGGCTGAGTTCCAGTAATGTTGCTCGGGCAAAAGGTGTTGTTAATATTGTGTTTACATCAAGTTATGATGTTAAATCAGAATTTTCTATAGAAGCGTTAGTGCTGCCAAAGGTAACAGGTATGTTACCAAAACGGTATATTCATAAAAGCAAGAAGTGGTCGCATGTTAACAAGTTAACATTAGCAGATCCGAATTTTAATGTTCCTGACAGAATCGATCTGTTATTGGGTGCAGATATTTACCCTCAATTGCTATTGGCTGGTGTGTGTAGTGGTGTTAATGGTTCTCCCGTAGCAGTGAACACCAAATTAGGATGGGTGTTGTTTGGTTCTATTGGCGACGATGAAGTGCGACGTAAAGAATTCACAGCGTCAACATATCATATCCAGTGCAACAGTGAAAGAATTTTGCAACAATTTTGGGAATTGGAAGATATTCCTACACAAAAAATAATGTCGTCAGAAGAAAAACAGTGTGAAATTTATTTCGAGAAGACCCATCAAAGAGATGAGACAGGTAGGTTTCATGTGCAATTACCGTTTCGTGACAACAGTGCAAGACTTGGTGAGTCACGTGAAGTGGCAATTAAACGCCTTAAGCAAGTAGAAAGTCGTTTGAAGAAGAGGCCTAAAATGCGTCAATTATATGTAGATTTTATGCATGAGTATGAGGTACTTGGGCATATGGAGATTATTCCAGAAAGTGACATACTGAAACCAAACAGTGAAGTGTGTTATTTACCTCATCACGCAGTGTTGAAAGATTCCAGTTCTACGACAAAACTGAGAGTAGTTTTTGATGGTAGTTGTAAAACTTCATCTAATGTGTCATTGAATGATAAGTTACTTGTCGGACCTAGGTTGCAGTGTGACTTAATTCCATTACTTGTGCGTTTTAGACAACATAATGTGGCATTAACTGCTGATATTGAGAAAATGTATAGACAGGTGAGAATCCAACCAGAACATAGAGACTTCCAGCGAATTGTGTGGCGTGAAAAACCTAATCTTCCGATCAAAGATTACAGGCTTGTGACGGTAACTTATGGTACAGCTTCAGCACCATATTTAGCGGTGAAAAGTTTGCAACAATTAGCGAAATATGAAGAATCATTTCCTCTTGCAGCAGCTGTAGTAATGCAAGACTTTTTTGTTGATGACTTAATCAGTGGTGCCAACTCAGTTAGTGAAGCAAATCAGTTACAAGAACAACTCAGTGCATTATTGCAGAAAGGAGGTTTTGAACTGAGAAAATGGGCATCCAACAGTCCCAACGTTTTGGACTCCGTACCCTCTCATTTGAAACAAGCGACGAGTAGTTTAGACTTTGATAGTAGTAATTCAGTGAAAACGTTAGGAATTCTGTGGTATCCATCAAATGATGTATTTTCATATAATGTCAATCTTGTGTCAGTTAAGTCAGTTGTAACTAAGCGTAACATTTTATCAGAAAGTGCAAAGGTGTTCGATCCATTAGGTTTGATTTCTCCAACTACTATTATTGCAAAAATATTATTGCAAGAAATTTGGAAATTAAATTTAGAATGGGACAGTCCAGTTCCTGAATGGATTTTGAGGAAATGGAGGAATTACTACTCAGAGCTTTCTTTATTGAAAAACATCAAAATCAACAGGTGTATCACTATCACTCAAGCTACGAGAAGAGAGTTAATAGGATTCTGTGATTCTTCCGAAAAGGCCTATTGTGGAGTGGTGTATATGAGGTCTGTATCTCAAGACGGCCAAGTGAGTGTGAACATTGTTATGGGAAAAACGAAGGTTGCTCCAATCAAACAAGTGTCCTTGCCCCGATTAGAGCTCTGTGGTGCCTTGCTATTAGCTAAAATGATGAATCTCATATTAAATTCATTACGTTTGGAAGTGCATGATGTAATTGCCTATTCTGACTCTACTGTTGTGTTATCGTGGCTGAATTCGGATTCAAGCAGATGGAAAGTGTTTGTCGCGAATCGTGTAGCAAAGATTCAAACTCTTTTGCCATCAGTGAAGTGGCTCAAAGTGGATTCAAAGAATAATCCAGCAGACTGTGGTTCTCGAGGTTTATTACCTTCTGCCTTACTTGTACATCACTTATGGTTCTCAGGCCCAGAGTGGCTCAAAAACCCCATTCTCTCAGAGTGTAATGAATATACAGTGGATTCAAAGTTAGTCAACCAAGAGGAAAGAAAACATAGTTTCTATGTATGTTCATGTTGATACCTCCATTATTGACAATTGTTCATCGTTGGTGAAACTTGAGCGAACTATTGCATATTGTAAGCGCTTTATTAATAATTATCGTGTGTCGCAAGGAAACAGGCATACAGGTCTACTTACAGTAACAGAACTTTTCCATTTACATATTGTTTCAATTTTTACAGTTCTTTTAAATATTGTACTAATTCATTTTTTCTGTGTATCTTGAACTAGATCGTTCAAGGGTGGGGGCTATGTTTAGTCCTAACTTGTATATTTAAATTGTTTAGATTTGTTTAAAGATGTTTGTTTAATGTAACTTGTTACCTGTAGAAGAAGAAGAAGAAAGGGCAGGTGCTTGTTGAGACTGTGTATAGCAGTGTGTGTGAGTGAGCGCGAAGCCTATAGCTGCAACATCTGAGTGTTCAATGTGCATTTTATTTTAACTCGGGAATTGTAAGAAATATTAACAATATTATTAAACCGAATTATTAAAGAACGAACCAGCGTTTGTGTGATACAGTCCATCAATTCTGAATATTTAATACATTATTTTTAAATCATTATATTAATGTTTTGTTCTGTTTACTTAGGGCAATGGTTCCCAACCTGAAGAGACGCGAACCCCCGAGAGGGTGTAAGCTACTGACAGAAAGAAATATTGCAAATATGAATATTCTAACAAAGAGGCGTAAAATTAAACACCACAAACACAAAGTACACTGAGAAAAAAATGTAGGTGGCGTACTTAAAAAGATAGGTTACATGCGTAATTCCTGTAGTTTTTTGACTTAACGTACAGTGTATAACTGAAAACGCATGTTTTACTCGTATAATATTTTCTGTATAAGTGTTCCATCTATACGTACTTTCTGTATGAAACAATGTAGGCGGTCAGGATCTTACATACAAATGGATATATGTATAACATATAGCTGACGAAGGTAACATAAGTATATGCATGTGATATACGGAAAACTGTTAGATGTCAGACATCCTGCAACGGCATGATGTAACATTTAAGGGCAGTGCCTATGTAGCATACGGATAACGTATGTTTCGTACAGATTTCTATAGTAAGCAAGAGGATACCTTATATTTGTACAATACAGTATACCGCTGTCCGGAGAACGGATTTTTCTCTGTGTAGGCCCTAACTATTGAGTAAGAACTGTGCTTTATTAAGGAGGACACAATTCGTTAAAAATAATAATACTGCACTACAAGGGTATACAGAAGTTCTGCGTGAAATAAATATAAATTGATGAGATTATTATTATTATTATTATTATTATTATTATTATTATTATTATTATTATTATTATTATTATTATTATTATTATTATTATTATTATTACATATTTGAGAATTCAGTGCTGTATCTGAGACTGCAGAAGGAGTCAGATAAAAAGCAAGTAGGCCAACGAGCGAGAAAGAGGAAGGTGTGAAGTGCCAGTTTACGAGAGGGGGCGCGAGGCAAGCAAGGTTGGGAAATAACAATGGGGAACATCTGACTTAAGGAAACGTCGCTTCCACAATCTCTAGGGATGCTACGCTCCTGTCAGTTATTATCTTTATAAATAACACAGAAATGAAATATCACGAATGGAATCAATGACGACGCCAGAAGGGTGCAAGGGTGTGAACTTCCGATGGCAATGCCTGCCCTCTACTTCCCTCCAGACATTTTGTGTTATAATGTACGAAAAGTAATATAATGTAACCTCTCGGTATACAAAAAAGAAGAAGAAGAAAGTAATGAAAAGGGAAGAAAAAAGAAATTGTTGCTTCCCAATAATTTTTTGGCTCTCCACTAGTTTCCATCACCAATAAATTAAAGCTGAAGTCGTCGCTCAATGGATATTCACAATATTGTTGAAAGCTGAAAAAATATTAGCCTCCCTGCTGGTCTAGTGGCTAACGTGTACACATTGGTACCCATGGTCCCCAGTTCGATACTATGTGGGAAAGCACTTAAAATTTGAACACATTACAGGGGTTTGAATTCCACCTTAAACACTGTAGGTCCACGTCTTATATAGCCTTGGTGCTGAAACAGGAAGCTAAACTTCCACAAACAGAAGAATATTTAAGAAATCTTGAGATATTTCGAACTAAATATTCCTCGGTAAATAGAAATAGACACTTAAACTTGACCTCCCTTACTCTCACCCTCGAATACTTATCTGATATTTACTCTCACTCTTAACCTTCAGCCTTCACCTCCGAATTGCTCTTGCACTTCACTCGTCTTTCCCCTTCTATTCCAGTCGGCCCTCACCCTCCAACTTAGAACTGGAGGGTGAGGAGAAGTTAAGATTAGAAGTACTTCCATAGGATGACTATCTACGCATGTCACGTATAAGATTTTTCCCGAGTTGAGAATTGTGCTCTCTCTCTATTTGACATTGAAAACCTTCCTGTCGTGATAAAGAATTTAATGTTTTCCTTGGTACTATAGTCAGTGTCTGCTTACTGGGGGAAAAACATTTTCCATTCCTGAGTATCTCTCTTTCACCACACAGAAACTCTCTTTCACGCATGTTTACGTTCCAATATATTACAAATAGAAAAACAGAAGAGTGTGGATCTTCATATGTCTTATAGGTCTTGAAAATTATTAAAATCTTTATGCATGTGAAGTTGTTATTGTTGACAACCATTCAACGAAGTTGGCTATAGAACGCACAAAATATACGCGGATGATCCAAACGCTGAGAAGACATATTGTGTTGAAGTAGGCATCGAAATCCTTGTGAAGACTGTCCATCAAAATGCATTTCTAAATGGGAAATAGAGAATACTAGACTTTCAGAAGTATAAAAATTGCCTATGTTGATTAGACTCTTGCTATGTGGTCAAAATAAAATTTTGCTGTAATCAATGAAAGACGAATTTTCATCGCTTGCGTTAAACCTATTTGTCTAAAAAGTGAAATTTTTAGTCCCTTTTAACTTTTTCTTATTTATTCAAAATGCGTAATATCATAGTCAGAGTACAGGGATTGATTCAGTTGTATTGAGCCGAATTTGAATATGCATCTTACCTACTAAATACCGTGTTTCCACTGCTGGTTAAATTCGATCAATAGTTACTCATGTTTGATATCGGTAGTTATCACTCTACTTCTTCACTCTAGCTCCGTAATATCGATTTTAAATAATCTTTTTAACCAGAAAGGGAAATTATCTATCCCCTAGACTACAAAATTACTGGCACCGTCGAAGAGCAGAACAGAATAATTCACGTTAAGTTACGATTAAGTTAGGTTAAATTAAATTGAATTTTGACGTCACGTGTATAAAAAAAAAAATGAGCTACTTTGTGGTATTTTCTGATATCCATACATTTACAAATTAGCTGATGTATTGGAAACTTTAACAAACTTGTTTTATTGTTCCACTTATCAATAAACACATGTATCTTTCTGGGATAATTTTTGAACAAACTTTCGCTTTCCTCACTACCTTAAAAAAATATCGAAACACGTAATGATGCATTGTGGTTTGGGGGTAGCAAACATTTTTTTAGGGAGAAGGTTGTGGGCTGGTAAAGTAGTGTTGTTCTCTATATTGATTTACTAATAATGAGAAGGAAGGTTTAGTAGTCACTATTTTATTTACCAATGATTATTATATATTATTATTATTTACAGATGGAAACAATATTACCGCATATATAATATACCAGAAAACTTTGAATTCAAGGAAGTTCAAAATCAGCTTCTTTACTCAACTTTTAATAGCAATGAATACGATAAATTTGAAACATTCTCCTTTGATCTTGTCGCAGGTATCCGGTAGCGTTCAGCTGCAGATTACAACGCGGAATTTGTACTGGGTTCGAGTTCCAGTGAAAAGTACGAGGGTGGTTCAATAATTATTGTCCCTGGCCTATAAGCAGTATTATTTTCCAAAAAGTGTCCTTTCATAGTAATGCACTTCTTCCACCTATCCTGTAAAGTCACTATGCCAGCTTCAAAGAAAGTCTCTGGCTGAGCCGTGAGTCATTCCTCCACAGCTTCAATAACAGCTGCATTTGAGTGAAACTTCTTCGCCTTGAGATGCTCCTTCAACTTTGGGAAAAAATGAAAGTCACTAGGGGCGAAGTCGGGTGAGTAGGGAGGATGTTCCAACACATCAAAACCAGCAGCATGGATTGCGGCACCAGTAAGATGGCTTTTGTGGGCCGGAGCATTATCTTGATGGAACAGAACTGTTCGCTGCAACATTCCGCGCCGTTTTTCCTTGATTGCTTCGTGTAACTTAGGGATTAGGGCCGCATAATAGGCCCCCGTTATAGTGTGTCCAACCTCCAGGTAGTCAATAAGGAGCACACCCTTCGCTTCCCAAAATTGTGGCCATAACCTTGCGTGCTGATGCTTGCACCTTGAACTTGCGTGGGGGAGGCGAACTGCTGTGTCACCACTCCATGCTCTGTCGTTTGGACTCGGGATCATAGTGGTGGAGCCATGTCTCATCCACTGTCACAAATCTATCACAGAACTGTTTCAGGTCTGCCCCCATAACCTCAAAACCAGCCCTTGAACATCGAACTCTGTCTTTCTGATTTTCACGATATAACATTTTGGGTACCCATCGCACTGACACCTTTCTGAATCCCAAGCGTTCATGCACAATGGTATCCACTGAGCCTACAGAGATGTGCATGATGTCTGCTAACTGTTGCACCGTGATTCGTCTGTCTGCTATAATCGTATCATGCACAGCATCAATGTTTTCTGGTGTGAATGCTGTTGTTGGAGGACCAGCACCAGGGGCCTGTTGACAGCTTTCCCTGCCGCAACAGTAGTCGCGGCAGCAGTTCTTTACCACCTGTTAGGAAGGAGCCCTATCACCCAACACGCTGATCATGTCCTCATGAATCTCCTTTGGGCTTAACCCCTGTTTCTGGAGGTACTTGATGACAGCTCGTTGTTCGGTTTTCTCCATTTTTCAAGCTAGGTGCCACCTCTCACACCTGAAACGACAAAAGAGAATATTAATATAGCAGCTATGGTTCTGAAATTTAGCACAGAGGCATGTAAGACATTAGGCTACAATATCCTCCATCAGCTATCCCAGCTCAAGTATTTTAAATATGTCGGGGACAATAATTATTGAACCTTCCTCGTATATGCATTTTCAACTTTGCCAGTGTCTCTGTGTGATGTCCAGGTCGTTTGCATAATACGAAAAAGTAGAATAAAAGTGAGTAAAGTCAATGTATTAAGAGAAAATATGAGAAGAGAAATGTGTTTAGTCCTAACTAATTTATTCCAATTGTTTAGTTTTTGTTAAAAGATAATAGTTCAACGTAACTTGTCAACTGTAGAAGAAGAAGAAGTCAAGTACTTACTTGAAACTGTAGAATAGTTATCTGTGACTGTCTATGACTTGGAAATTACGGGTGTGATTTTCTGTGAGAATACATGTTGTTTAGATTCTACATCAAACAATACTCGTAGGTCTATGTGAACACCTTAGCTGGTCAGTGACTAACGTGGGAACTTTCTCCACGTGTATGCCCATTTGATTCCTGGTAGGAATATTTGTCGCGTAGTAGATCGGGTTTCACATTAAATAATTTATTTATTTTTCTACACTTATTTTATTATTATTTGTTCACTTGGCCCCTCTTTCCGTTTCATACAGCCTCGGTGCTCAAAGGTGCTAATCCGCGCAACCGATAGGTTCATGTTTGATGCAGTTTCCGTAATGATTTTTTTTTTTAAATATAAAAATTCAGAATTTTTAAGAACTTGAAATGCATATTTTAATATATCGGATCAAGGTCTAGGTATTATAGGTACAAGTAGGCCTATTACCTCATTACATTACTTGTGAAACTGAAGGTGGAAAAATAGGGATCGGAATGGGAGGCAAGATTAAGCTGGTTTTCAGTTTTCTCTTCTGTCAGCAGCTTTGACTGACACAATGAGGAAGTATTAGTGAACGTTGCTGAAAGTAGAGCTATACTGGACTAGAAATACGAAATACAATAATATGACCTTTAGCACCACTGATAATAAAGCTGTTCTTCTTATATAGTGCCATCTATGGAAGAAATAATGTGTCAGTTGAACTGTCTAGCTGCGTTAGTTCATTGGAGGCAGCCATTTGAATCAGTCGCTGTGCGTTGAGCTCGTGTAGTGCATCACAATGCTCCAGTTTACCCGGCTGTTCTTGCCAAGACCATCGTGCTAAATCTGGGCTGTAGAGTGGATACTAAATCTCCTTGAAGCCACTGTATTTAACTGAAGTCGTGGCAACAACAGCTGTATGGGCTGGAGCATTGTCATGCATTATGTGAGCTCATCGCACAACGACTGATTCAAACAATAAGGCCATACTACAAATAGCAAAATCCAGTACTTAAAAAACAATAAACACAAGCTACACTTAGCTCTAGAAATGAGAACGAATGAACAGTACCTGCAAGCACGCCCGACATCGCTTTCATCAATAAAAAGAATTATGAAGTAATTGTCACAGATACAGCTGTGCTATTGACACATAACATATATACAACAATTGTTACGAAAATTAGCATACAGGGTGACCCAAAAGTAGGTATATAGTTCCGTACTGATCAGCTCACTATATTTTATATCATTTCTTATTGTTATCAAACAGGTAGATCTAGCTTCTTTATTATTTGTTCTTAATGTCTTTTTACTTAAACAGCAGAAGCAAATAAACCCATAAACTAGAGCGTTATACTTAATAAATGCAGGGGTGTATACCTACTTTTGGGCCACCATGTATATAAAGATCTGTTAGACGAAATCAAAAAGACATGGTAATGTCAGAAACTTACAATTAAATAAATCAATATCTCAACCACAGCTGTTGTCCCTAGAAGTGCAAGCCTAGAGAGACGGAAGTGGAACCAAATTTTCATGCGGAACCGACTTAAGCGATAGCGGTTGTTACAGAACAAACAGCAATAGAACAAAATCAAGTTTCCCATTTGTTATTGATAACCACCGATATTCTTCCTTCTTTTGAACGAACACTTCAACTTACTAAGGGGACTCTATCTTCTCGTGCCTCACTTATTTGCACTTCTGCTTTGATTGGAACAGGAGATAAACGCAAAATGTCTTCTAACAAACCTACATAAATCAGTGATTCCAGACACCTGTCATATGGTCAGGAAGTTCTTTGGAGAACTCTTTCAATAATTTGCACTTGTCAGACATAGCCGCCAGGTTAAGTTGAAACCAGTTTAAACCGAGACTCAATAATAATAACAATAATAATAAAATAATAATAATAATAATAATAATAATAATAATAATAATAATAATAATAATAATAATAATAATAATAATAATAATAATAATAATAATAATAATAATAATAATGTTTACTTGAATATGATCTTCGATTGACACACTGCACAAAGTCTTACCCATACACAAAGAAATAGAGCTCTTTCCTCTCCTTCCCAAAGCTTGCTTCTTGCTATATAGTCCTGAAACTAAATCATAACATAAACTGGGACTTGTGGAATATTCCTGTAATTCAATTCTCTTCGAAGTGAGATAGTATGGTGGGGAACGGCTCGTTGATAGTCTGTACATCCACCAACTGCACCAGATTTAAACTCCAGTTCACTTAATAATAAGCTCTATCCTTCATAATCTTGGTGTTGTATGAAGACTTATAACACAAAAATACAAACCCAAAATAAATGACATAACAGCACTAAATTGTAAACGGAAAAAGAGTTACAGAGGTTTGGACTGGAACTATCCAATTTAAAGGAAATCTGGAACGTGTTAAATTCTAATTATATAGTAGTAAAAATTTCTTTTGCAGATGTAGCTTCCTGGTTAGCAACACTAAAATACACCTTAGTCTAAAAAAGAAACTAGGTATCAGATACGCATGCGCGCAGAAAGCAGGTGAGACACGCGACAGCTGCAAACGCGTGCACACACATACCAGCTCGGCAGCTGCAGATTATCTCCTTCCATCCATTTCTTCTTACAATCAACACAAGAAAAAGTTACTTGCTTTTTTCAAGTCTGGATTCTCTCACTCACTACCTTCAATTACATTTGTTTTTCTTGTTCTCGCCGCGTGGGCTGGGCTGGGCTGGGATGTAAGTCACGTTTCAATCAGTTCCGTTCTCTTTTTTCTCTTCTTTATTTTCAGATTTAAAACTTCCTGGAAACTCGAAGAAACGAAATGAATAATAATCGTCTCATTACTTTATTTCTGGACGTTTTAAGGTTCTTTGATTTTTATATCTTCTTTACCCTTTTCAAATTATCATCTTATCTTTTTATATACAGGGTGATATAAAAATGTTCCACTACTAAAATATATTTGGAATAGCATGGAACGTATGAAATAAAAGACTGTAGGTGTGATATAGAAAATTTGTTGCAAGTTTTGCTTTGCGGGGCAAGTTCAGTTTTTCTTCTAGGCGTACTTCCGGAGACTTGTACTTGGAGTTGGCCAACCCCTCCCCCCTTCCAGAGCAAAGATAAATTAAATGATGATTATATATCACTCTTATCCTTTAACAAGTGTTCCAATACAGTCCCCTTACATTTTGATTTTGGAACCTTGCCGGAAAAAATTACTGGAAGAAAGTCTGTTCAAGATTCTTCACTGATATAAGATAGTTTCACGTTTTTCATCTTATACTCAGTGGTGACAATTGTGCCCACTCCCTGCCCTTAGTGACCCATCTAGTGAGACATGGGGAAGAGGACAAATAAGCCTATAACAGAACACATAAGACGTCAACGATCATTTTGAAAGCTTGGCATGCCAAATTTCGTTCAAAATATTAAAATGGAATTCATACGGACTCATGTCATTTTTTTATAAGTACGAATTCCCAGAAGGGCGTCACTGTAATTCTTAGGATTACGCTATCGGGCCTTATTTATTTATTTATTTATTTAGAAAACAACACAACAGGCTTAATGCCTAATTATGGTGTCGTATAATACATATATAGACATATATACATTTACCCGTACAATTAATCAATTCACTTCGAGTGTCAGGTACTCGGTAATAAACCTGTTTCTAAATACATATTCTGACATACTGAATACATATAATACATCAGTTTTATGACTTAATTCATTGTAAGAGTCACACTTTCTCCACAGCGGAGATTTACTGAGAATATTTGTTCGTGCCCTTTCACAATAAAATATACCAGTATTTGCCTGTCTTGTTCTGCCTGTTGGAACGCTCAGATATATTTTTGTGAGTAGCTCAGGACAGTCAATTTTATTATTTAATATTTTATATAAAAATAGTAAATCAAACATCTCTCGTCGATTCGTTAACGTTAGGAAATTCAAACTCCTTACTAAGTCCACGTAGGGAATCTGTATGGGATAGAAAGCTGTTTTCTTGTAGGTAAGCATTTTTAGAAATTTAAATTGTATGTTTTCTATTGCTTGTAAGTATTTATTTACATTCGGTGTTCAAATAACGCACGCATATTCTAACCGGGACTTTACGTACAAATTATGAAGTTTAATGAATGTTGACTCGTTTCTAAACTCTTTACCCATTCTATAGATAAAACCCAGGTTTCTGAATGCAGCGTTAGAGATTGCATCGGTGTGACGAGAGAAGGTCAATTTTGAATCAAAAATTACTCCTAAATCTGTAACTGAATTTGGTTTGCACAGAGATATGCCATTAATTATATACGGATAATTGATGGAAGTTTCTTTCCTTGAGAACGATAAAGACTTGCATTTAGAGATATTCAATGAAAGTTTGTTTTTGTCACACCATTGCCCAACACCCTGTAAATCCTGCTAGAGTTGTGTGCAGTCATCTATGTGCTTATTTTAGAATACAATTTGAGATCATCGGCAAACAACAGAAAGTGAGAGTTTTTAACATAGATTGAAATATCATTAATTACAAGAAGAAATAATAGCGGACCTAAATGGGATCCTTGAGGAACACCTGATAATGTGGTAAAGTTCGTGGTAATATATCCCTTGTAAGAGACAGGTTGCTCTCGATTGCACAAGTAGGAAGCGAAGTACTCTATTGCTCGTTTAGAAAAATTGAAAGATACCAATTTCTGTAGTAGCACGTCATGGTCAACTCTGTCGAAAGCCTTACTGAAATCCGTATAAATGACGTCCACTTGACCGCCTTTGTCTAATTCTCTTGCTATGTAATCTGTTACTATTGCTAGATTGGTTGTTGTGGATTTATTCCTTAAAAATCCGTGTTGATGTTCAGATATGACAGGCTTTACATGGTTTAAAATTCTGTTGTATAATATGGTTTCAAGAACTTTGCCAAAGGGAGATAGGATGGCTACGGGATGTTAGTACGCCCGTTTGTTATTCCACACAATAACTCTGGAACAAAAGCGAAGTTTTCATTTATATATATATATATATATATATATATATATATATATATATATATATATATATATATATATATATATAACCAGAGCGATTATCTTGGTCGAGTTCGTCAATGAGTCAGTCAGTTAACATTTTCTCGGATAACATTGACTATCCATATCACATTCATTTATAAATGCACTCTTTGTGTAACGCTAATATGCAACCCTCAAATCGCTTAAGAGTTACAGGTTACACAAACATCTAAGCAAACATATTTATATATTTTAAATCCCTATCATAAACGAAAGCCCATTTATTCATAAGTTTACATTTTGTGTGATTCACTTTACTGTCTTAAGCAGAGCTTATTCTTGCTCTACCTTTATTCATAACGAAGTCATTGTCAATTTTTGTTTGAGTGTTTGAGGTCCTTTGTGAATACCATCCATTGAAATCAGCAGCAATGGTCTGTGTGTTGCGTTCTCCAGATATCAAAACAATTTCGATATGTTCTGCCTGTGTCAACATCATCTTCGTTTATTTCTGCTACTTTTATATGTTTGTGCTGATTCCTTTGGCAATGAGATCTCGGAAACTATAAGTTCTCGGAATCTGCCGTTTTGTCTGGTCGATTTCAAATTGTGTATAGTTTTGTCGGTTCTGATTCGTTTCCAACAGTTCTTTTTCTATTGAACATTAAGCGTCATTAAGAGCCCATATAGATAAAATACTTCTAAAGTTTTAGGCAACCAACATTACAAGATTGACGAATGGGTTGCATATCACCCTAGGAAAACTGAAAAATCCTAATTCCAAGTCGGTAGGACAGTGCTAACATAAACAACATTGACAAGGAATGGACATGAACGTGTCATTCGGACATCCGAATCAAACCTAGTCCATTCGATAAACATAACAAAGATATGTTCACGCACAAAAATTTAGGTGCCATGAACAACAGAGTAAGTCACTGGGGCCCATTAACCCTGTTAGTTTAAAGAAAATCGTAGACTCGCAGTGAAATAGCTATTGCATCAACATTGTTCATTGGAAAGTCATGGTTTATAGCTCATTCTTTTCAGCATGAAACAAGCTTTCCAGAGGTAGTATGTATTGGGGCCCATAACGTACTTGAACAGAGAAAATTGGAAGAATGTGGAAAAAGTCCCCTCCAGAAATCGCTTTAATCAGCTTTGGACCCCTCTGGATTGGCCCCACGTAAAAGCACACAATCCAAATATATCTTTTAAAAAAAAATACTATAGGGGATAAGAAATGACTGTGCCAAAATTTGTATTGATAGAGAGAATAGGTATAAGGGGAAAACTTGTATTGGTATACAATCTTTTCCCTCATATCTATTGCATCTATCAATACAAAACTTGGTGGTCATTTCTTATCACCTACAGTATTTTTTGAGATACATGTGGATTGTGTGATTCTATCCGGGGCTACTCCAGAGGGCTTCAAAGTTGATGGGGGGGATTTCTGGTGGTACACTAGTGTGCTACGTGTGTGTGCCGCGAAACTTAAGAGGCTATATGACAGTGAAGATGAAAAATAAATAAAATATATATACCTGTATTTCAATATTAAAATGGTAAAAAAGAAACATTTAAAATATTCCAAAGGCCTAAAACTACTTGTTTTTAAATGTTCAAGAATGGACCCTAGCAAGAGAATTAATGACAAATTTGAGCCTTTTTTCTTTTCTTTTTATTTTACACAATAGTTCAATTCGTGCTGAAATTGATGACAGGTTGCCGCACAGTGTTGGCAACTCCTACGTTAATGTGGCGTGGATACAACTCAACAAAAGAGGTCATGCCGTGACGAAGAAAAAGGTTCAGTTGAGCTGAGTTGATTTTGGCTTTAACGTCCCGTTCAGCAGCGAGGCTATATGAGACGTGGACCTACTGATTAGTTCAGAATCACTGTTCTATTTAATTTAATACAATATTCCACGCAAAATATTTGATGAACCGTTTTTTGTAATTCTTTCTTCAGCGATCTCCGCTGATTTTCTTCCTATAGGTTTTTGTTCCCCAATTCCTGTTTTCCCTTTTATTTCCCGTTCACATTTCATGTCGTTACTAACAGTACCTCTTAGCTACCAAAAACTAGTAATTTGTTATACTTTCTCTCCTTTTAACTTTTATAATTGTTGTTCCTTTCATTCCAATCATCAGTGACTGCTTTGCTCTTTTCGTATTTATCCTCGTCCCACATTGTTCACAGTTCTTTCTCGAGTTTCTAGCACAATGTCAATTTTCAATTCCGATTCACAGTAAGAGCAACATCACCTGGAAAGCGAGAATTGATCCAACGCGATTCTTTGTCATGTGCGATGAGGATTTGTAAATCAAAGTTTCCACCCTCTCCTCTAAATTATTGATGGCTCAGAGGTAGAGTGATTACTTTTGGTCCCTGGTTGGATTTCCGGCCAAGTAAGTTTGTGATCGACAACATCGTGTCCATGCGTTTTCTCGGGGTACGTCAATTTCCTTCCACTTTCTCCTTCCACCAATTCTTCCATCATCATTCACTTGTTTTAATCATCATTCCCCTTAGTCTAAAAGGGCATAATTGTGGGATGTTAAATTGAAAAAGATTTCATTTTTCTGAATTATTCAACTATTATTATTATTAATGGCATATAATAATAATAATAATAATAATAATAATAATAATAATAATAATAATAATAATAATAATAATAATAATAATAATAATAATAATAATAATAGTGCAGAAGGTACAGAAGAGTCTCGGATTCGATTCAAGACCATGTAAATAAAAAAGTTGCATTACTGAGTTCTCCCGTTCGAATAATCATAATGGAAAAGTTCACATTATCTTGTGGTACCTACATATCACTTCGTGGGCTTTATCTTCAAAAAATGCAAGAAATGATATGTTGAATTTTCTAAAAAATAATATATAGCAAAAAAACAGAAAGTATGAGCATTTTGAAAGGAAATGAAATATTTCAGTTTAACGTCTCACGATTAAGCTCTTTATGCTAAGGGGAATGATGGTTAAGGCAAATGAATGATGATGGAAGAGTCGGTAGAATGAGAAAGTGGGAGGGTGAAAACCCACAGACAATATTGTGCACCTCATACTTTCCCGGGGATAGAATCAAGAACCTCATGTATCAGAGATAAGCGTTCTGCCACTGAGCTACCGTGCCCTCAATATGAGCATTCTGAAGAAGATCCAAGTTATAAGTTAATTGTCTCATGTTTCTGTAATGAACAGATACTTTCTTTATCGTATACGAAAATTAATTAGCTACTTGATTAAATTCTTAATCAAGTATAGCTAACACAGTGAATTTGAGCTTTCAAGATAGACATAGCCCATATATTACATTATTGCATAACGTTATGTTATTGGCAAATATGACAAAGACGCCAGTAAAATAATTGATTTATGTATTTAGGGGGAAAGGATTTTAGGTCATTGTATAGAATTTTAGGTTAATTTTTATTTTTTAACATTTTCGTCCATTTTACGTCATTTTGTTAATTCAAGAATTAAAACTCTAGTTCTGCGATATCTCTTCAAAAATGTATACATATATAGGTTATAGGCACAATGTTTCTTGGCTAAATCAACGACCAAGTGATTTATTATTCTAGTTCCGATAAACGAACCGCTATCCTGTATGCTTTGGGCATTTCGTTTCCGCGGACATTTTTCATAATACCAGATTTCATTTTCGTTCCACTTCTAGCGTTAAGTGCATTGCCATTGTTGGCTTACGTTTGGAAACAATTTAATTCAGCAAGTGAATTTTAAACTGTCACGAGATATTGCGTGCAAAAAAAAAAAAGGGGGGGAGAAAAGATCTGTGAATATTTCTCTTTTTCTTGGCATTTTTCAGTACTTTTATATATTGATTTAAAGAAAAATAAAGTGTAAAGTTTGAGGTGTAAAGTTTGAGTAAGCAGTATTCTTATATTTTTTGTGTGTGTTTGGTGAGTGAAGACTCCCTACACTTTGCTTGTCTGTTTTCTCGCATAAGCCACATGGTGCATCTGACAAAAGGTTTCTCTTCTCCTAGCCCAATGGTAATGTAATGGTAGGTGGATCAGGCCAGCAGATGTTCCTGTGGATGACAGCTGCAACTAATGATTGGAAGGTCTTCGTCAATGTCAAAAAGGAAACGAACGCTGTGCACACGGCTCCCAAACACAACTCCCTAGTCACTGGCTGGTGTCGTGTCGTGGGTGAGAATGAGAGGAGACGGAGAGACATGCGTTTATCATACAGCCCCCTTTCCAAAGTGACGTCGCAGAGCGGTAATAAAGCATTGTCCCCAGAGGAAGATACATTAAAACAACCACATGATGAATGATAATGAAAAAGTAATAAATGATACGCCAATAGACTGGAACATATTTCCCACGCATTAGCGAACTTTCTCTCTCGATCATAATATTTTTGTTTTGAAACCAACATCCATTTTCGTTTGGTCAATTCAGTTACATCAATTTGATTATTATTTTAATCAGCTTTCGTTGTAAATGCCCTTTGCTTTCTCTGTAGTTGGAAGATGGACTTATTAACATTTTAAATGTAGTTTTACTTTTCCATAAAATACTATTATTGAAAATGCAGTTTGCTTTCTCATTTCGACATTTTTCAAAATATCATATAATGTTATCGATGTCTTTACTTTCGCTACCATCCATCCATATACATAAATGCCTAGATATACAGTAAATCACAAATTTGTACCTTGAGTCGCTAAAGACGGTAATGAGCTTCAAGGGAAGTAGTTTGTCAATTATGGGAGTTGGGAGCAGAATTTTCAATATTCACCTGAAGTAAAATACAGGGTGGCCAAAGTAGGTATACAGATCAGCATCGATCAAGTATGACATTTTAATTGATTAAGATATTGTATTTATTTGCTTCGGTCTGTTCCGAGCTTAAGGTATCAGTGAAAACAAATTAAGAAAAAAATAATGAAGAAACTAAGTCAATACCTGTATAGATAACAATAAGTAAATGACATAAAACGTCATGAGCCGATTCGTATGGGATTGTATACCTACTTTTGGGATAGTCTGTAGATAGCAAGAATAGGTGGCAAAAAAGGTGTTTTGAAAGAAGAAACTCTGTTTTTATGTTTCTCAGCAAAGAGTTAGGAAAAATATTCCTAAAATGTTTCGGATGGAATATTGTATTATAAGAAAATGGAATATGCGTGGATGCATAAAAGCAAAAAGAGAGAAAAGAAGGGAAAGAGATCAGAAACCTTTGAAATGTAGGGGTCACGAAGAATAGTAAAATCGAAATAGAAGGGAAAACAAGGAAAGATTGAGAAAGTGTATGGATGAGTGGGGTGGAAATGCTATATTTATACAGCGCCGTAGCTACTGGGAGCAGGAGGGGTAACTGTCCTTCATTTAAGATCTCCACCGTTCTAGGGGATCATTTCAAGATAAAGATTTCTTGCACCATATGTTACGATACGAACATGATTGTAAAAATGAAGCATGTACCATATTCCCAAAACAGAAAAAGAAATACAATCTCTTAAATAAAACGAATACATGTTATACAGAGAGCAAATACATAATATATTTATCTTTAACCCTTTAGCTCGCAGCTTTGCATATATATGCAAAGTTTACTTTGAAAATGTATTGCACCATATAGTTTCTAGTTGTGACATAGAAAAGCAGCTTTGCGTATCAGCTAAGATGTCCTTTCACTAACGAAGTTCTGAATTTCCCGCTAGATATCATAGTAAGCCAGCATTGGACTCTTTGTCTTGCTGCATGCGGAGTTACGCTATATTGTCATTTTTGAGCTTTCTTTGCTCGTTTAGGTGGACAGGTTTTGAACTGTTGATTTTTTCTGCGTTATACAGAAGTATAATGAGTGTAAAAGTGCAAGTACGCTGACATTCGTCGCGTTTTATTTGTTCTTTCTGGTTTTAGTGGACTTTGGAGATGTCAATGCGCACCTTTGCATACACCCTATATCCAAACACCATAAAATATTCCGTAAGCCCCATATTATTTGTATTTTTAAAAAAAAGAATTCCCGTGTTTCATACACGGAAACCACTCCAAATTTTAAAAAAATCTGATCGGAAAAATGGCGCGTCAAAGGATTAAATATAATTTGGCATTTATTTCCAACAACCTGGTGCAAACATTATTGTTTTTTTATCTTGATCCATTCACAAGTTGTAAACTTTTAAAGATTTATAAGTAATTTCGCCCCTCCGCTATGTTGACACTGTCATTACAAAATAATAATAATAATAATAATAATAATAATAATAATAATAATAATAATAATAATAATAATAATAATAATAATAATAAACAAATAAATAATAAGTGAGGAGTTGGGGGAAACATCGAAGTTTTTTCCCCTACATATCTAAGAATACGAATATATTTGAGTAATCATTTCCTCCGTACAACGACTTGTACACAGAAGTGCTATCAGCTCTTGGATTATATGATCTAGGAACGTTTCAGTAAAATCTCTACTATATTTATGGGGCTCACAGAAATAACATTTTTCTAAAGGCTTTAAACTGTGTACGCTCTCTTAGTTTAACTAGTGAAGTGAGGAATGGAATGAGCCCACCATACAATTTCCAAAAGAGTTGAAAATAATTTAAGGTGCTGCTGCTGCCCGATCATCTGGAGAAAATGTATTTCACTAAATTAAAGCATATTCTAGGCCCTATTTCAGTACACCCTCTACAAGTAATAATATTTATTAAGGTTTTTAATTCAAGAGGGGCCAGATTTAATTTTTTCAAGTGGGTCTAACTTCATATTTTTTTCTAGAAATCTAGAAATCCAAACATTAATGCTTGCTCCCTCAGGAAAAGTTCCAAGTTACGACGCTATATATATACAGGGTGAGCATAGTCTTGCCCTTATTACAGAAATTTATTACAGAAGAACCGTTCAACATAATAATGTAAATGCTGGTCAGTTAGGTTAGTATTACAAGTTTTTTTTAAGGACCAGTTACGTTACTTACGTTACTGATGGGCGATTTGCTTTCGTGATACCAGAGTACGCATTACGCTTTCTCCTGCTTCGATGCCATTTCGCCAACTAACCCGCGCGCGCCAAGTAACGTGCTGCGTCACTCTTGGGTAGCACTAGTGCCATCTATTAGTTTTTTAAAAAAACTTGTAATACTAACCTATGTAACGGACTAGAATTTACATTATTCTGTCCAACGGTTATTCCGTAATATTTTTTTTATAATCAGGGCAGGACTTTATGCTCACCCTGTATATTAAATAATAGAAACTGGAAAGGCTATTGGTTCAAAGTAAATATACGAGAGTAAATCAAAAATTATCCGCAATGTAGCTGTAACCTTTCTTACATTCTTCATACTGAGCTATATCCTCGTTTATTTTATTGTTATGCTGTTGTGGCCATGCTACGAAAGTTTGATTCCAATTCCTCCATTTGTCCTCCTCTTGTTGCAGATAGATCATAGCTGCTCCATTAGAAGTTTGCACCAAAGATGAACAACGAGCAGTGATCCGGTTTTTCTGGTCAGAAGGTGTATTCAGGAGCCACAATCCATCAAAGACTTTCGGCACAATATACAGGAACATTGTCTTGCCGCAAAAGGGGTGTTTATGAATGAATTGAAAAATTCTAAAATGATCGCACAAAAAGCCGGACGAGTGACTTTATGAAACTAAGTCTGTTGTTGATTATTTCGTACGCACAACCGTGACTCATTTCCAGATTATGTGCTACTTCATCAATAGTCACTCGTCTGTCTAACAGAACCATGTCACGTTCATTGCTCGTTGTTCCTTTTTGGTGCAAACTTCCCATAGAGTATCTGCAACAAAAAGAAAACAAATAGAGGAATTAAGATCAAACTTTCAAAGCATGACCACAGCAGAATAACAATAAAATAGACGACGATAGAGGTCAGTAATAACAATATAAGAAAAGTTCTAGCTACATTGCAGATAATTTTTGACTTACTCTCGTATATTGTTAAGAGTCTTCATCCCGGCGAAATTAAAATACCGCTAATTTTACAGTAATTATGTGGTATCTTCAAATAGATAAAAGATAATTGAAATATGGAACAAGAGCGCCCTAGACAATATTATTTTGCGTGAGGTACCGTTATCAGAAGTCACCTAGCGGCTTTCCGTTTTCAGCTGTTTAGAAACGCGAAAATAAATGCCGATTTTCAAAATGGCTCGAAATCGAAAGGAGATAAGTGAGTCGTGATAACGGTTTGTCATGTAAAATAATATTGTCTAGGGCGCTCTTGTTCCACATTTCGATTATCTTTTATCTATTTGAAGATATCACATAATTACTGTAAAATTAGCGGTATTTTAATTTCGCCGGGATGAAGACCCTTAAGGGATCCAATGCCTTGTGATTATGACGTTATAAGCTGGGGGTCTAGATTTCTGGCCTATAAGAAAAGATTTTTTTTTTTAAAAAAATATTAATTTATTTAATAATTATCTAAGTACTAACTTCTTCACTTCTAAAATTTTTGTATTTATCATTGTCTTTAAATTATTCAACAAACTTTATTTCTCTAAGAAAAAAAAGGGGGGGGGGTTGAGAGTCCAAACCTCTGTTAAAGGCAGTACACAAAGATAAGTTTTAAATGCCATAAAGAGGAATTATGGCGCTCTGTTCAAGAGAGAAAGAATGCACAGAGACAAAAATACTGATACAAGATTGCATACTGCCAACAAATATTTGGATTAACAACAGAAGTAATACGTGGCTTGTTACAACAATCATCATTGCACGTAGGACTGTTTCAAATCTTCGTTCTGTTACACTAGAGTAATTAAGTTGTAAATAAAGTGAAGTATTATCTCAACTGGTGCTCCTTTGCGATGGCTGCTAGAACAGTATAAGCTATCTTCACTTGAGCCAACACACAAATAAATAATAGTAAAACATCTTCGTAGCTTACGGTAGATTAGAAATGACTACTGGTTTTATGGCCGAATAACCATAAAAACGTTATAGTTAACACAAAGGAACAATGGCATTCATCGTTGTTTGTATTATCGTAAAAATTTCGCCTTCCGTTCAATTGATAGCCATTATTTTAAATTCCTTCATGAATATCAAAACATTATGTTCCTTGAGGTTAAAAAGGAACCAACTGCACGAAGCTACAATTTAATGCTTAACGTTCTTTAAATAGTCTTATTAGGGAATCGCTGAATAAATAGGAGAGCGGAAGTAGAAAAGCGGTGTTATGAGAGAAAATATACGTATAACACATACAAAAGAATATACAAGCAAGGATAGGAAAAACAAGAAGTATTTAGGAAGAATATATGCATTGTGTCGATCCTTGAAAAAACATTAGGGAAAATTTTCATGAAATGCGTACTGTGTCAATCAAAAATGACGTGGGTCAATGAAAACTTGACCCATGATCCACTGACCCACCATCCATCGTAACCCATGACCCACTGAACCCACATCCACCGTGACCCATTCTGATCCACTGACCCACTCTGACCTACCACCCAACAAACCCCATCGTCATCAACTCTGACCCATGATCCAAACCCTCCTCTCCACTGACTAAAGAGTTTACACTTGTAATAAAACAAGACTGTGAAATTATCACTAATCGGAGTTTGAATTTCTACGGTTAATCGTAAGTACCGTTCTGTTACAATACCAGTGGATCTGCTTCACTTGTCATACGCCTTATTACGATGGATTTCAATTTAATTATCATATATAATTATTTCCTTGTTGAATTACAAGGAAAATAGGATGAAATTTGAAAGTCTCAAATCAAAATAAAGTAAGTCAACGAAAAAGAGTATAAAATTCGACTGTGTCGAAAGCCAAGTAGTAAGTCATATTGCTATTATTACGATTACAATTATCAATATCCAAAAGTGTCTAAAGTTTTTTTTTTTCCACTTAGATATACTAATCTTAAGTAAGTCAATAGAAACAAATGAGAAAGGAAAAATAGAGGTCTTGAAAATAAAACGTAGACAGATTCACCAGTGTTCAGAAGATGCTGCCTACAATGCACTGAGCAGTGTGTGTCGCTGAGTCGTAGTGGGTCAGAGTATGTTTGTTGGTGGGTCGTAGTGGGTCATAGTGTGTAGTGGGTCGAACTGGGTCACATCCTGTTGACCTACGACCCACTGACTCACATGACCCACGACCCACTCCATTTCTGGTGTCAAGTACTGTGTAGTATAGAAATATGCGCATGAGGAAAGAGCGGTGAACATAACACTACAATGGAACAATATTGTTTTAAATGGGAGCATAGAGAGACATTGAGGAGATCGGTTGGGTTGAACAGAAAAACAATTAAGGGTTTTAACAAAAGTAGTCGAGCGTACTGAAGACAATGAAGAAAATTCAAAAAAGAAATATCAATAGAAAATGGTTAGATCATTGATTATATAAAAAATACAGGGTGTTTATAAAAGAACTTCGGGGATTTAAAAATTCATATCTTATTAACGATAAAAGAGAGCAAAATTTAGTTAATTTCTCTGAAACGACTAGCTCAAAAAGTTTTAGTCATACTAATTGGAAATGTTTTTATCAACAGGTGGCAGCGCTGCGGAGCGTTGACCTTGAGACGACGTAGCGGCTGCGGTAGTCAGTGAATCAATGCCGTGCCGTGTGGATTGTTGCGCTTCGCGCTATGGTGACGCCACAACAAAAGGCTCAAAGTGTTATTTGGCTCATAGAAACTAAGTCTGTTGTTACCGTACAAAGAAACTTTCGACGTAGCTATGGCGTTGACCCGCCTACGGACAAAACCATTCGTCAATGGTTAATTGCATTCAGGGAAACAGGAAGTGTGTGTGTGCGTGAGGCACTGGACGCTCGGCTCGGCAACAGATGGATTGGAAGGGAGGGACCTATTCCATGGCCTCCAAGGAGCCCTGCTATGACTTCGTTGGACTTTTTCTTCTGGGGGCATATCAAGAATCTTGTGTATGCGGAGAAAATTCATAATGTTCGCCATCTCACCGAACGAATAGTCAATTGCGTGGCAACCGTCCCTCCAGACATGCTGGCCAGGACATGGCAAGGGATAGAGTACCGTTACGATGTGTGCCGTGCCACTCACGGGGCTCATATTGAACTTTATTAAATTGTTAAAACAAACGTGAAAATGTAAGCTTTCCAATCATGTATAAAACATGTATGTACGTTTTTTACTTATTTTGCCTCAAAACCCCGGCGGGGCTCATATTGAACTTTATTAAATTGTTAAAAACAAAACTTGAAAGTGTAAACTTTCCAATCATGTATAACACATGTATGTATGTTTTTTTACTTAATTAAAATATTTTGCCTCAAAACCCCGGAGTTCTTTTATAGACACACTGTATATCCTGAGAGAGTAGGGATAGAGTTTTCGTGACAGGCTTTGAGACAAGTCAGCGCTTCTCCAGTAGAAACAGATACATTCCAAGGAGAGATATCATTTTCACATCTTTTCGAGATGAGTCGGCCTAAACTATTGTCTCGTATTCAAGCGTCTTAATATGATTGATCTTTTTCTTTCAACTGGTCCCGAGGATCTCTTTGAATCCACTCATTATATATAGTTTTACCTTCTCTACAGGAATCTTCGGCAATATTCTTTGTTGATGTCGAGTTGGCAAGAAAGGGACACGCCTTCCGTCAATAGTGCAAAACTGTTGCCTGGTTGAGCAGTGTTGGCGTCAGATATATACTTAATTTAATTCGGAGACATGGAAGATAAAATTACCTTTGATATTCTAATCAGATAATTATCTGGTACTTAGATTAAATTCGTTGTGATGTTCAAATGGAATTATTCCAGGTAGTCCAAAGAGAAGAAGGGCCCTTCGAACCCACTACCCTTTTTCTAAGTTACTTATCAACTAATTTTTTATATCACTATGGAAAATTGGCTACGTGTAACTAACAAAAACATTAAAAAAAAAAATACTGTGTGATAACATTTTGTTGGAATTTCTTTTAACAAAATCAATCTTATGGATTCGAGGAGCCCCCTCCTCCTTACGTTTTCTAAGGTTAAAGAAATATGTGAAGAGATGTTTAATATCGCCAATATCAGAAATGTGAACATTAACGCTTGTAGTTTCAGAGTATATATTTTCAACACCTTTTGTTTGATCAAGAGTCTAAGTATGTCCTTGGAGTGTTTTTATCTTGCCTGTTGAGAAGAAGAAGTCTGCCGTTGTCATGACAACGGTCGCCGGATATGTGGAAGGATTTGTAACTTTATACCCTGATTGGAAATACTTGTTTCTCTCTAACAAAGCAAATGGTTGTGGTTGGAGTTCGCTTCACTTGTTAGAAAAAAGTAAGAAAGTAACGAAATCTTTTTTGTCTCTGGGAGGTTTTATTTATGGATGAAAATATCCAAGAACAATGTACTCTATACCCTAGGGTTGTCAGTTTTGTTTCTTGTTATAAACATGTATTGAATAAACTTTCTGTAGCTTAGTAATTAATACATAGTGGTGCATCGTGATAGGACAGATAAATATTACATCAGGTCGTCTAAAAAGTATATTATCTTTTGCGCACGAGATGGTGTTAGTGTTCCAAATACCAGAGTCTATGAGTTCCAGCGAGTTAGGTCGAACGCCATCTGACAGCTGACACTTCAAGCTAGTAGGTAGATGTCCTAAAAGTGTTGGAATTGTTAGAAAGGTATTGCAGCGTGAAGATAAATGAACTTTCAGCAAAACTGAGCTACATTTTACAATTTTATTTCGATAAGGGCACAAATGTATGAAGAATCCAAACCAACATCCAAAAGGTGGATCAGTCACTTTCGCTCTGGGAATTTCGATGTTCAAGATTATCCTTGCAGTGGGTTAACAAATCAGAGCACGAGTGGATTATATTCTGCAAAAGTTGAATAAAGCTGGGTTGCCACTTTACAAGAATCTTATAGCTGTCATTAAAAAAATTTTGTAACCCGATCTTTCTGTTTACTGTTTACACATTACAACTTTCTGAAAGCAAGAAAGATACCTCCACCCATGCAGCACTGCACTCTAGTGGACACATAGTGAACCTCCTCATTAGAAACGTGTATTTTGGCGCGCTTCCCTTCCCCCCGAAAGTATCCGTTGTTTCAGAAGCGGCGAAATTGTTTTTTTCTTTCTTTCTTTATGTTAGCGGGAGATCGATAGCATGTAGCAAGCAAGACGACCCAGAAAGTTGCACACGGTTTGATTCCTTGCAAGATAAAAAATATGTTTATGTTCCTTTTAAGACTAAGTTTACATGGAGAAATATTATAGGGTTGCAAGATTTTTTTTGATGACTGCTAGAAGATTCTTGTAAAGTGACAACCCAGATTTAGGCTTGGCATGTAAGCAGTCATAACATCGCTAATGACCTAATCGTCCATCAAAAAAAAAAAAAAAGTTTAAAAAGGGGTTCCACCGGGACCGAACCCTCCTCAAAATATCATAATTCGAGATATATTTGTACAGTTTCTTAATAAAACTATACTTGTTTAACAGGAAAATGATTGATGTAGCATAAATATTTGATCTTATGTTTCATTTGTACTTTTTCTTTTCTTATTAAAATAACCTAGTTACATCATTTTTAAAATGAGAATATAAGTGATAGTACTTAACAATTACTTTTCGTATTTTCGAGCGCATAATAACAACGTTTCGATATTGCATAGACGTAGTGCCTTTCATATTGGACCCCTCCCAACAAAAATTCTGAGTGCACCCTTGGTCTCAAACTATTTGGAGAACGCTGGCTACAAAAAGAAGCGCAACGTTTGGGTATCACATGATCTGACTCAAAAACATTTACTCGATCGAATTTTCATCTGTGAATCTCTACTGAAACGTAATGAACTTGAGCCACTTCTGAAGCAGGTGATGACGAGTTATGAAAATTGGATAACCTAAGGAGAAGCTCCCACAGTCTGTGACAAAGCCCGTATTAATGTCCAGGAAAATTATGCTGTACGTTTAATGGAATTGGAGGGGCATCATGCCTTAAGAGTTGCTGTCAGAGCGATAGACTCGAACCTGTACTGTCGATATTTAACGCGAGTGTACCTACCAATCCAAAAGAAACAACCAGAATTAGTCAACAGAAAGGATATCATATACCACGCTGACAACGCAAGGCTGCATACATCTTTAACGTCCCGTCAGAAATTGAGAGAACTTGGCTGGAAAGTTTTAATGCATCCACTTTATAGTCCGAACCTGATACAGTGAAACTATTATTTGTGATACAGTGAAACTATAAAGAACGAAGGCTGCGTAAGGCCGCGCCTCCATTGCTTCCGAATGCGAATGCGAATGCGAACTTAGAGTGAATGTCGCTTCCGTTATTATTATGCTTCCGTGGTTACCGCTACTATTTTCACTTTAAAATAAATTAACTAAATAAAATTAAGGATTACAGAATCAACCTGCTTTCTAAGAAAATTTTCTCCATGAGTAAAGAAATCTGTTTCTGCTATTTCAAACATATTTTTCAATAATTACATGTATTCGTAAAATTATTATTTAAGGAAAAAAAGGAAATATAGATTGAATATAAAGTTGCTGTTCTAAGCGGTTAGCGTGCGCGCCTTTGGCGCGGGAGATCCGGGTTCGATTCCCGGCGGGAGTTCATGTGGTTCGGATTCCACGTTAATCAGTAGGTCCACGTCTCATATAGCCTCGCTGCTGAACGGGACGTTAAACTCAAAATCAACTCAAAGTTGCTGTTCGTGTATTAATTAAATCTTCATATTTTAAAGACAAAACAAAGAAAAGTATATGTACCTTCCACTCCAACTTCCTTCCTTACATCTGCTCATGACGCGTCGTTTGTGGTAATCTGTATGAGCTTGGTTCCACAATGGAATTTTATCAAAACCACAATTTATTAAAGCCTCAAGTATCTATTTCCATCTTCGTTTTTATTTTATTATTATTATTATTATTATTATTATTATTATTATTATTATTATTATTATTATTATTATTATTATTATTATTATTATTATTATTATTTTCGCAATCCGCAGGTCGGAAGCAGTCGAGGCGCTCCAATTTATTTACACGTGCTGAGAAATTCGCATTCGCATTCGGAAGCAATGGAGGTGCGGCCTAAGAATTCTCGCGTGTTAGGCTTACACGTGTTAGTCCTTGAGGTTTTCTTTGTGTAGAGCTTTGCCAAAATTTTAAGTCATGTTTGACACGTGTGTCAATTTAAAGGAATTCTAATTCTAGCCACATATTATGTATTATTGTTAAGTCTGAAACAAGGTTGCAAGTTTGTTACAGCCTTGGTAATGAATGATGATAGAAAGAATAATAACAGCATTAAAGAACAAGGAATATCCCTACAGAACCGATATTTACGAAAGCCTGTTTACATTGTACTCTACTCTACAAAATTGACTTTTTTTTTTCTTTTTTTTGGTGAGGACTCTAAATCAGCGTTTCTCAAGCTTCTGGGGTTCGCTTTAACTATTCTGAATGTTCTGCGAACGACCTACGTTTGTCCCTGTCGTAGGAAACCGGATCATTTTTGTACATTTTGAGCACGTACAACTACACAGTGTATAGTGTACCAACATACTAATATGTTTGAAACAGTATTAATTAAAACTCTCTTAATGTTATATTGGTATTAATAGAAGAAAATAGATTATAGAACTTTTCTGAATAATTTAAGGTTAGCAAGAATATTTTACTATAATACATCTCGTACATATATGATAAGATATTAGAATTTGTATGATTATTTACCTTTAAATGGTATAATCTATTGTTTGTATAATATATATCTGATTTGAGACTCTCAAGTATAGTGTAGTAAATTGAATTTTATTTTGAGTTCGATGGGATTTATGTTGATAGTGTATATACTTTTGGCGCTGGCTACCCGGGTTTAATTCCCGGCGGGAGCTCATGTGTTTTGGATCCCATATTAAGATGTAGGTCCAAGTCTCATATAGTCTCACTGTTAAAACGGACGTTGAACTCAAATCGCATGAAATCAAAATAAAATTTTATTTCTTCCGTCTTTTTTCGACTAACGTTCAATCTAAGAGGAGCACTAGGGTAGATTTGGAGGACCACTTGTTGTTCGTGGGCTACAGTTTGAAAAATGCGTGTCCTGGACAAACGGCAAACTTATAATTCTTATATGCAACTCTCGAAGGAAGAAATCACAATATAAAGTGTGTAGACGGCAGCTTTTGTTGAACACAAATATACTTGGAAAATAAAATGTAAAGTAAATTAACTGACGTTGTAGAATCCAGCATCTATTACGAATTAAGGAGAAAGTACATTTACTTGAAGTCACAGGCTCGTAGATAGGAAATCAGGTGGGGAGACTGAGCCTTACTGTGACCACCATCAGCCCCACTGAACTTTTCAGGTTTTGTTGATATGTATGTACAAATTTAGGGTGAATTCAAGTTAGCTTCCACCCAAATGATCTCTATATCCCTATCAGAGTGTTCTGGTTACGAGCCTGAGCACATGGTATTTAATTTCTGCACTATTTTAAGTAACAATTACATATAATACTTTGTATAATACACAAAATAGCGGCAAGAGAATCTGTAACATGATAGAAACAACCCAACATTAGAAGAAACTCGAGACTTGAATATTAAAGTTCGTACGAAAGAACAACAAATTGTTCAAAAGGCATCAATTGGGGGTGGAGGTGGATCAATTTGAGAAGTCCATACTTTTTAATCGATTATATAATAATAATAGTAAAAAAAATGTGAAACTCTTATGGTGGCGGAACATCTTCCGCCGCCCCCTTCCCCTGTCAAAATCTGAATTGACGCTACTGAATTGTCCATTGTTGTTTTGCAATGTGGGAGGATGAAAGAGCTGATGGAAATTAATCTTAACCGAAGAAGTTCATCTTGATTGAATATCGACCCATAATGGCACGTGCCTTTCTTTCTCTCTCTTTCCCTGTCTCTCTCAGATAATTAATTAATCTGTCTTCGTAACCTCTCAAGAATCGATGGAGAACCTTTCCTAAAAGAATGTTGTTGCTCCAATCCTTGTTAGAGAGCTCGAGTCGATATCTTAGCGACGTGGATTAAGAAAGATATTTTTAACACAAAGGAAGCTCTTCTAATCTCTTTTGACAGTATCGTTCATCTTTTCCACAAAGGAAATACTTGATAGATTTCCACTTACATACACGTTTACACAAAGTCGCACAAGAATCAATTGACAGATGAGAATTTCTTTGAAGAGCGACTATTTGTAGTTTTAGTAATTACACAGGAAGTCCTTTTACGAGAGAATTAATTTCAAGAGACATCATAGAATGAGATGGCAATACGTGCGTTTATATATGAAAACAGAAAGAAGAAAATGTGCGATGGAAATTAAATTTAGAAGTAATCATTGGGATACAATGTCGGCATACGAAATTAAGTCGTTCCAGAAGGTTACGACTAACTTGAAAAATTTCGTATTTTGATTTTAAAAATTGATTTTTTTTTTAAAGTTTAATGTCCCATGATTGTACTCTTCAGGTTAAATGAATGAAAGTAATGACTATAAATGACTGTAAAATTATATTTCTGTACTGTCTCACTAGGAATCGAACCCGGGTCCACATATACCAAAGACACATGCATAAGCCTGTATACCAGTGAGAAGGAGGGCCTCATATTTTGAGTTGGAATTTCCAATATAAAATAATAATAATAATAATAATAATAATAATAATAATAATAATAATAATAATAATAATAATAATAATAATAATAATAATAATAATAATAATATCTCTCAACTTTGTACTATGTCGCAAATATATTACTATGTTTACACAAATAAAAGTACCTCATTTTTTTAAGTAGGGTTAAAATGCTTGAGGAGTGCTTATAATCACGTAATATATTTTTGGACAAATAGTAGCAATACCAATAGATATGAGTAGTTACTTTATTTTTTTATTTATAATAAATTATGAACAATAAGAATGATTTGAGAATTTCGATAAAGTTCTACTGTCAATTATTTCAGTCCACAGCACTGCATAGTGTTTTTCAGAATGAGTATAGATAAACTTCTTTTAACTCTACCTACAAATGTACTTCTATCATATCACTAGCTTTTCAGCCAATGATGAGACATTAGTTTTGGCAGCTGCATAAACTTTTGTAATGATCTTATAGGGGTTATTTGTATCTGCACAAGAAGCGGATTCTGAAAACTGACCCAAATTTTAGAGAGGCTCTTATGTATTCGAGGGGCGCTTAAATTCGAACAGAAATTGCAAATTGTGCTTGCATCACTGGTAGAATTAAGCGCCTTACTCTTCATCGTGTTGGAATATGTTCACTATTAGGCAGGGGTAAAAGTGAAGGGGAACGCGGAGGGACGCCGTCCTCCACCTACAAAATCTATGTACGGCGTCCTCCTAGTTCCTTATAAATTACAATGGGCAAAGATAGGCAGGGGGACGGCGTGACTTTATGATGCTACCTACCGTTCCGTTCAACTGGATGTTGTCTATTACTTGATGTCTGTCTTACCTTTGGACAATATTAGACTACAGTTAGAAAATAAATGAGGTTTAACAGTTATTAATACTGTCACTATACGAGTGTAATAATGAAGTTTTATGCGAGTATACTTCTCCATGAGTTTCAACTTAATACAAGGCTATTCAATAAATAACCGGAAAAGTTCTTTAAAAAAAATAACGAAACTTCGACAAAGTTTACGCTTCTTTGTTATTTTTAATGGTGTCCTAGAACTATTATCAGATGGCCTTGCACGCCTGCCTCTCGAATGGGATGTTGGGAATCGGTGAAACAAGATGGCGCACCGTTGCATGTTTACACCAACGTGGAGCAGCGGAATTTCATTAGATTTCTATTACCTGAAGGGTCGGATGAACATTTGTGTCGGATCAGTCCATCATATTGTTCATGATGTTCTGATGTTCATCTTTGCTGCAATATCACTCATCTTAATACTCATGTTTTCCCGTATCAACTCATCAAATCTTGCAATGTTATTCTCCATGACTGCACAGACAGTACGTTCTGGGCGTGGCAAACACTTGTTACAACTTTTTTGAACTTATGTGCCCACTCGTACACTTGTGTTTGACACATACAACTTTTATCGTATTGCACTGCCATCCGATGGTGAAGTCCAATTAGTTTCAACCCTTCAGTTAACAGAAATCTAATGACACTTCGCTGCTCCATGTTGGTGCAAACTTGCAAGGGTGCCGCCATATTGTTTCACCGATTCACAGCATCTCGTTCGCGATGCAGGCGTGCCAGGCCCATCTCATAACAATTCTAGGACACCACCAAAAATAACATTTAAGCACAAACTTTGTCGAAGTTTTGTATTTTTTTTTTACAACTTTTCCGGTTATTTATTGAATGGATCTTGTATGACATGGCTAACATACAACATCAATTGCTAGGTTAAATAATTTTTTCTATTTTCTCCAGAATCACGCCAGAGGGTTTACACTCACCCACAACACACTTTGTTCAGTAATGTGAACCCGTGTTGAAAATCCCATTTGTGGAATTTTTTAGCATTATTTCTCGAAAATGGATAAAGGGAATTTTTTTTTATCGCAATTGCCAACAAATATGGGATTTTTTAACCAACAGCAAAAACATTCTCTATGGGCGGAAAGTAGACCAATGACTCCTCAATGATCTTCAAATCAGTGTTAATTGTCAAATTTTGTTACTGGAAAATGTATGCTGCTGCAGAAGTAACTAGTGATTCTCAAAAACCAAGCTCCAGGGGATATAAATTGTGCTCTGGTACTTTTTAAATATAATCAACGGGAAGGAAATAAAATGCAACATGAAAAACAAGCAACTTTGAAAACATTCTACACAAAATGACTGGAGAATAAAGCTCTTCTAGTGTTCTTACGTTCATTTAAATAAGACGACAAAAAGGAATACATAAATACTAAATCCTGACCACAAAAAGGACGGTACTTGTTTTCATGGTAATTTCAATGAGTTGACATAACCATTGAATGGGTAATTTCAATAGTTTCTTACATCTTCTGAGACGTTCGTGCGATTTTACATTATCCTCTTTATACACATCGACTATGATATCTATTCTGCTTGATCCTTGTGCTATCGATAGAGTTCTACGCAAGATCTGATGTGCAAAATCCCCAAACGCCATCAACAATTTTTCAGCCGACACAGCAACAGCAGGGGCATGAAACATGAAGTCAAATGCAACTGAAGTTGCTAAAGAAGACGCAGAGAGAGTTGAAGTAGGCATTTCAGTCAATTCTTTTTCCAGTTCCGGTATCATTCCAGATTTGTTTGATTTGGACAGGAAAACGTCTTTTGTTAGGAAGAACGAAGTTGAAGTTATTTCATAGCACAATAAGCAATCGAATGGGTATTCTTTCTCTCTAGTTATGTCAATGATCCTCATACTTTCACATGTTTCCCTTATGATGTCAAATTTCTTATTTCCTTGTTGAGTCTTCGATTTTTCTTATACGCGACAAAGGACTGAACAACTTACTGTCTTTCCTCCTGGACCTTTGCGGGTTTGTTGAACAGTTGCTCCAGCGCCTGGTCCATTGCAACTCTACTAAAGTTTCGATTTGTATGTTAAACAACAAAGTAACCTCTCATGAACTCCTAATGGATGCTTTTGTGTCTTGAAGCTTCAAGCAGTCTTCCAAATGAACTGAGCCTCGTCTAGAATAATTAATTTTTCCAAACGCAAAGAACAGTGGAAGGGCCCGTCGGAGAGCAAACACATGAAGCTCCCAATTGCCCTCTCTGTCAGCTCGAATCATATCTCTTAAGACTGGAAACACAACACTGATGAATGTATTCCAATAACGGAGTATTTTAAAGGTGGATCACCACCCGGAAGTCAGTACATATTTTAGCTCATTCCCTTAACTACTGCGCAATGAAACGTTACATATTATAAATATTGTACTATAAGATAAAGTTATATTTCAGCTACAACACAAGACACTGATTCATTTGGTTGTGTATTGTGATATCGAAAAAGGTAACAAATAAAAGAAAATATTTGATTCGTTTTACAATGAGCTCGCAAGATGGCACTTGCTGTTAAATCTAAATCCTACTAGAATTCCTCGGTTTTATGAAATGGTTGTTTGTATGAGTAAAGTATTTTAAAGTAACGGTCTTATTGCGAAATAGATATATTTTTTGACTGTTTTTCGTGTTATGTTTCACATTTTAATTAAATATTAATTTACATTTAAGGAAATAGATTTTGAGAAGAAAGTTGCGCAGAACGCCATAATGCGTTGTTGCCAAATTTGTACGTTTAATTCCTGGATTCTAGCGTTGCAGTTCGAGAAGCGGAACTTAGCTGTGAATTGCAGTAAGGGTCGAAAACTAATTTCTCCTCAAAGTATCCAAGCAGAATTCCATGATTACGTCCTTTATTATTTGGCACCAGTACACACTCGACACTACCTAGCAACGCCGCACTATTCAATCAGTGTTTAGCATGGCACCGAGAACACCTAGTGATCCACCTTAACTTATTGCATCCGTCTTCCTCAAAGAAATTGAAATCATCGATCATGAGTTGCATAATGTTGGAAAATTCAATATGCGAACGTACAAGATATAAAAAAGTAGGTTATATACAAAAAGAACTAGTAGTTAATACTAGGTTCGCTAAATACAGTAAGACTACTTCTACTTAATGAAATAAAACCTCTTGAGAAATTAAGTGACTTACATCTAAATACCGCAAAAGTAAATAAAATAAAATGTGGCGCACATATTTACGTTATACATTAGCATTTAACTTTGTGTGCATTTTTGCGATAAAGATAGGTTTTAGACAAAGGGTGTCGCGTCGTGGGGGTTGACCTGGAAGGTTCATGCCCCCAACTTTCTTCCCTGAAATATCTACTTACCTCTTTATCATATGGATATTTGTATGGTCTATATATTTGAAAGATACTTTAGGAAATAGTGCCCCCTACATCTTTGATCACACTACACCGCTGAAAGAAAAGATAAAAATAGTGAATTTGCTGAAAATTTAATTTTGAACAACTTTTGTAGGAGGCTATTTTTTTTAAACGTTTTAAATATATTCAAAGATTTCTGATATAGAATAGTTTTTCGGCGACCTTTGACCTTGGCGGCCATATTGCCAAAAAACTCGCAGTTTTCAGAACATGTGACCAGGTCAGAAACCATTCACTAGTACCATTATATAAAGCCCAGTAATAGTTTGCACTCGACCTTTTCGATCCAACAGGAAATATAGATGGCCCCTATACTATAATTTTCGTGATGATCTCAGAAGTTCGTCTAGAGTAAATTCCGGCTCTCAGAACTAAATAAATAAATAAACCTCCAGAGCGATAACTTCGTTAATGACCAATGGGAATTTCCAGTATATTCACCGTACTATTTTTCATCGCCGTGAATTGAAAATACCCCTTCCCTCACCAAAGGAAATCTGAAATCGCTACTGCAATCTACAGTACTTTCTTTCAAGATTTCTAACACCTTGATGGCATATTAAGTAACAGTGGCCATCAAAAGAATTAAACCCGACAGCGGATAACTTTCTTTCAATACCTAAATCACCGCACCTACAAAATTACGTCTCCAGATCACGTATATCTAAAGACTGATCTGACAATAGATCTTCTAATATTCATCTTCCATCATCAGAGGCTGAAAGACATTTTTTTTTTTTTTTTGAGTGCGTGGTTTCCGGTTGGATCTTATGTGGGAGTAAGTTTTTTTTTTTTCGGTGAGTACTTATTCCCAAGAAGGACCATGATGCAATATACGTCCTTAAAATTTTAGAAGCGGTGCCACGGAAAACATAGACGAAACATTTAAATTAGCTTGAAACTAAGAAAACTGATTTAAACTGACGTATACTGACGTAAAAACCAGTATCGTACAGAGAATTTTATCAAAGAAGTGGGGGGGGGAGGGAATTCAAGCTCTAAAATTCATATCATTTCAGGTGGTTCTATACATATCTTAGTATGGTAAATGTTTGCATATTTTGCTTAAGGGGGGGGGTTAAAACCTGGAAACCTTTGTGTACCTCCATGGTGTAAATACTGTATATGATATACTGATATTGTGGCTGTTTGAATCATAAGAAATCGGCTAAACTGTTTGAAATTAATTTTGGAATAGAGTTTATCGAAACCTCGAACTGAGTTTTTATCATGGTAAGACTGAATGCGTATCCTGAGGGGGTGGAGTGACGGTATAATTTATACCAAAAAAAAAAAAAAAAAAAAAATGAGAATCTCACGAGCCCGTCCAGTTAAGAAGATGAAACTCCATACATACGAATATTCCACATTACAAATAAACGGACATGTCATCCGGCGTTTTTGAAAATTCCCGTTTTAAGGAGGGAAGGGGGAATTATATATATACACCGCATTGAAAGAGACGTCTGACAATTATGATCACATCAAGGGGCTGAACAGTTCGGAATGAATTTTGGAACATTGTACCTATCTCAAGCTGGATTTTTATAATGTCACTTTCATTAATTAAAGATAGGGTCTAATATCCTAAGTGAGTAGGGGGTTCAAAAATTTATCCCAAAAATAGATTATCTTATGAGTTCTTATCATTGTACGAGTGCGTATCCCAGGGGGATGGGGATTTTAAAAAGTCCCGTAAACCTATCCACTTCGTGCGAAGAACGGACATTTCAAACAGTATTTTATACCAGAATAACATGTTCTAATCAGAGCTTCACGTGGGAGGAGAGTATTGGACGTTAGAATCATTGAGTACGTTTAAAAGTGATAATGTTTCTAGGAGGTGGCATGCCAGTACGAGAATTTTGGGGCCATTAGTCATGGACCATTGGGAGGGGAATGTGTATCAATGTTAAAATGTAAGTCCACGTCTCATATAGTCTCGGCATTGAAATGAGACAATAAAACTTTAGAAGTCAAAACATCAATAAACATAAGCTGACTAGATCAAATAGTCACGTGCCTGAAGTTGGCCCCCCATCTCTCTCAAATTACACCAAACGTTGCACATCGTTAGTGCACTAAGAACTAACGTTAGTGCTATCAGAATTTACGAGTTATTAAAGATTTTTGGCCCCACCCATCTTTATGAAAACAGGTTTTTACCAAACTTATCACATCGTTAGTGCATCGTTAGTGCACTTAAACGCACTAAGTACTAAAGTTAGTGCTGCCATATTTTGGAGCTTATTCAAAATTTTTATTGGGGAACCAACTTCACAAATATCAAATTCCATATAAATTGACGTAGAAACATGGGGTTAACGGCAATCGTTAGTGCATCGTTAGTGCACATAAACACAGTAAGCACTAACGTTAGTGCTAGCATATTTTGGGATTAATTCAATATTTTTCGTGGGGAGCCAACTTCAGAAATATCAAATTCCATATAAATTGACGTAGAAACATGGGGTTAATGGCAATCGTTAGTGCACTTAAACGCACTAAGCACTAAGATTAGTGCTAGCATATTTTGTGATTTATTCAAGATTTTTGGTGGGAGGCCAACTTCAGAAATATCAAATTCCATACAAACTGTCAGTGTTTTTCCAGAAGCACCAACGATGCACTAACGAATGCACTAATCACTTTGTTAGTGCTTATAATGAGTGCTAAGTTCACGCTATTTCCCAATTCTTTTGTTGAAGTGGGAGTCAAATTTACGCTGGCTCGCAAAGGTTTTTTACTTGTAGTACCTACACTAATGAAGCACTAATGACGTCCGTGAACTAGAGCACCACATGACGTACTAAATAAACGTTAATTGTGGAGTTATTACTTCAGCACAACCCTTAATAATATATGGCGGAATACCATCTGGACCAGCCGATCTTTTAGGCTTCAAGTTTTTCTTAATAGTACTTAGAACTGACCCAATATTCAGAATATCAAAGTTCAAGTCCTTATTTCTTTCAGAAAATTTAATTTCCTCGGCATTATATTTAAAATTAGATTTCACAAGAACTGAGGACAAATAGTGAGCAAAACCATTAGTAGCTTCCGCATTTGAATACGAGAGATCTTCTAAAGTATAAAATGATTGTAAGTTACGAGAAGTTTTCAACTTTTAGCATAATTCCAAAATTGCTTGATATCTTGTTTTATTTCATTTTCTAAATTATTATGATAGGCGCGAAACGCTATTTGAGTACGTCTCTTAATGTCTGACCGCAACTCTCTAAACCTCTTATCATGATATTTAGAATATTTACGCTTTCTCGCACATTTATCCTTTATTCTTATGTCTTTAATTAAATCTTTGGTAAACCATGCCGGATATTTTGAGTTTGATACATATTTGCATTTTGGAATACATTGGTCGAAACAATTATACAGAGATCTATATAAATAATCCACAGCTTTATCAACCGATCTCCAATTGTAGTCTCGTATCAGTCTATAAAAGTAAAAAGGAAATCGGCTCTTTTATAATTGTAATATTCTTTTTTGAATTCTTCTTGTACTCTACGTTCAGTGTTTAAGGAAAACACATCACTAGTATTATGAAATACTAGTGACGTGTTTATGAAAATGAAATACTAGACTACACACACAAATACTAGACACAAAACAAATAAAATACTAGTATTATCAAAATACAATATTATGAATCTCATAATACTGAAACGGTGTTTGAGATCTAAAACTTGGGCCAACCACTCGCAATTTAAAAATTTCTCGTCTGGTCTTAACTTGAGGAATTGCCGTTCTTCGTGCCGTCTTGAATTTGAAAATGCATTTCTCGCCTCGACTCTCGTCCACGCATACTTCCATAACACGTAGAACGAATTATATATATATATATATATATATATATATATGTGTGTGTGTGTGTGTGTGTGTGTTTGTGTGTATGTATGTATGTTCACGCACGTTTCGCAGGCCGACCAATTTTATAGGCAGATAGTGTTCTACATTTAATGTAAATATTAAACTACTGGGGCAACGAAAAAGTGGAAAATTTAAACCAATTTAAAACAAAAAACAATCGACTTTAAAAACGCACTAAAGAAACAGAAAACAAACAAATATTAACCGACCTCAACAAAAGCGCTAATAACCAGAAGAGCTAAAAAGCAGGAAACAAAAATCTGTGACAATACAAAGAAATTATGCTTAATATAAAATGAGTTTGGATGGGTTATTTTATAAAACATTAATTTATTTGGCTTGGCAAAGACTTGTTTCTTTTTTATGTAGATATCTTTTGTGTTTTAGTGCTCTTCTTATTCTCTGATTATTAGTGGTTTCGTTGTGGTCGGTTATTTAAAAAAAAAAAAAAAACATTTAGCAAAATAAATTGTTTAAGACTTAATAGCAATTTTGGGCTGTATTTCATTAACCATACTACGTACTGTCGACTTGATAGTGTCATAGTGAAGACCTTCAAGATTCAGGATTAGTTTCCAGGTTGAATAACCAGGATGGTTCGATTCTCGGGGGAATTCATGAAGGTCGGATTTCATGTTGAGCCGTAGGTCCATGTTTCATGTAGCCTCGCTGTAGAAATGTATGCTCAACACTAATCTATCATTAATAGCTGACGTCGTGAATATTGCACACTATGGATCTTTATATATACTTTACTTACAATGAATCATTTTTTCATTACAAAGAAAAATACAAATAATCCTGACCATTAAGGAGTTGATCGAAAGTAAATAGCAGTTTAATTGGAAATCAAAGTTTTGTTACTGAAAAGTATTAAAAATAAATTAAAACTGTGCCTTTACTACAGTAGCTGAGACATTTCTTCTACTTTATAGAGGATACGAAAGTATAAGATGAACAACGCTTATGGTATTATGAGTTCCCAACATGTTCCACCAAATATCTAAGTTAGGTGTCTTGGACGGATGATGAAGGAAGATGTGATCAATCTCAAGGCAAATATTGACCAAGAGGAAATCTTGTTACCACATGAAAATTATATATTGGCAAGGGGAAACAAGTTGCCGCCTTGAGGGAAAGTGGATTTTTTAAAAAATCGAAACTTCCAGGCAGAAGGGAGTTCACATTACATCTTCCTAAAACTTCTAGCAAGGTAAAAAGTGGAATGATACAGAAGTTCAATTTTAGAGTACTATATGAGGTATTATTGCAAATGCTATTATTAGAGGAAATGCTTAAGATATTTCAAAATAGTTTTTTTTTTTTTTTTTTTTTTTTTTTAGTTGTTAGGCTAAGTTTTAAATACAGCTATTATGTTTAATTTTCAGAACACATACCTCCTATACTGATACGTTGCATACTAATGGAGTAATATAAAATTTACATGTCTCTTCGACTGTGTAATTATATCTAGGGATTCGCACGAGACAAGATTTGAGGCTGTCTCAACTCGAAAATGTGCTGTAAAAGTTATGTCTCGACTCGAAAAATCTATATTTTTCTATTGGAAGAGCTGTGTCTCGACTCGAATTTTGTCAGGAAAATTCTGTCTCGTCTCGACTCGTGCGCATCCCTAATTATATCTAATTTCTTCTGAAGGAAATAAAAAAGAATAAAAGCCTAAGATTAATATTATTAAATCACATTATAATACGAGGGTTGCTCCATAAATCCTGAATCTAATCTGGAATTAGAAGTAGAGCTGAAAGATACATATTTAGTATCGATAACGAAGCGAAAACTATTAAATACGTTTTTACAAAAAAAAAAAAAAAAAACTATATGTAACGTCAGCAACAAACGTTCTTTCTATTTGATAAAATTTATTTTGCGAATAACGGTGGTATGGCAGGAATGTACAGAAAATTACATTTTTTTGTAATTTACTGAAAACTGTCCTCCAATTGTCCTTCCACTCTGAAGTAATTTACAAAACTAGTTTCATCAAACGGGAAAATTTTTGTCGCTGACTGTACAACGTGTCTACCTCGAAATTCCATGAGTATAATAGTAGTATATTTCTTTTTCATTTCTTCCTGTCGAGATTCTTGTAACAGGAGAAGAAACTTAACAATTTAAATGGTAATGTTGTAGTTCACGTTAGAACCACAGTAGCACTGCACTAGTAAATTGTTTCTAAAATGGCGATCCCAAACAAATGCTCCCAAGTTGCGTAGTGATATACAGAAACAAAATCAATCATTCGATTGCAACAAAACTTCCGTCGAATGTATTAAGCGGCCTCCGACATTCAAGACTATAAAGAATCTGGTGTGATCAGTTAGCAAAAGCACACAGTGAAATGATACAGTGTTGAAAATCATACATTAAGAAAGTATATCATAAGTGTGAAATACATTAAGAAAGATTTTTTTTTTTTTTTAAGAAAAATGTGCGGAAATCGCTTGAACGAAGTCCAAAGAAGTCAGTCAAGCAGCGAGAGAATTGTGAATGAACGGGTTGACAACTCACAGAAGTCTTCACCGTTGACTGCGCTTGCATGTATACAATGTCTAAATTATGCAAGAAATCAAGTCTGATGACCAACTCTAGTGCAGAAATTTGCAATTACTATTCTAAATCGCATTACTGATTATGATTATCTTTCTATCGTGTATAATGCTTTCAGATGAGGACACTTATCGGGGAAAGTACATCGCCACAATATATTTGGTCTAGGAATTAATTCGTGCGGTTGGTACGCACACATTGAAGCTGTAGTACAAACACAAAATACATAAATACCTTAAGAAAAATATTGTCCATCGCTAGCCACCACTTTCGCCCATCTGTCAGGCAATGTACGGATTCCGTGGCGAAAGAAGTCCTCATCCTTGGAAGCGATCCAGTCAGAGACCCATGTTTCGATATCTTCTGAAGAAGTAAACCGCTGTCCAATCAAATCGTTGTTCATGCAATCGAACAAGTAGTAGTCCGAAGGAGCAACGTCTGGTGAATACGGCGGGTGGGGTAGAACTTCCCATCCGACATTTTCTAAATAGGTTTTGACCGGTTTTGCGACATGTGGGCGAGCGTTATCATGTTGAACAATAAGTTTATCATGTCTGTTCTCCCATTCTGGTCGTGTTCTGGCCAGAGCTTGCTTCAAACGCATTAATTGTCGTCGATAACGTTCTCCATTCATAGTTTCACCCGGTTGCAGTAGCTCAAAGTACACCACACCTTTCATATCCCACCATATGCACAGCATAACCTTTGCACAGTGAATATCTCGTTTTGGTTGTGATGGACCTGGTTCACCTGGTTTCACCCAGGCCTTTTTTCGTTTAGGGTTCTCGTAATGGATCCACTTCTCATCACCCGTAATAATTCGATGCAGAAACCCCTTTCTGCTCTGTCGTTGAAGCAGCAATTCGCAAATGGTTTTTCGTCTTTCAACGTCTCTGTCTTTCAATTCATGTGGAACCCAATGTGACATCTTTTGAATCATTCCCATGGCTTTCAAGCGTTTGGAGACTGTTGTTTGATCAACGCCTAATGCTGCTGCAAGTTGTTCCTGCGTTTGACACGAATCCTGCTCGAGCAATGCTGTCAATTCTTCGTCTTGAAATTTTTTTGGCTGTCCAGCTCGCTCTTGGTCTGCCAAGCCGAAATCACCACTTCTAAACCGTGCAAACCACTTCTGACACGTTCGCTCAGCTAGAGCATGGTCACCATACACTTCCACCAAAATACGATGACTTTCAGTCGCACTTTTCTGCATGTTAAAGTAATGCAGCAGGACACCCCGCAAAAACACTTTATCAGGCACAAATTGCGCCATGTTCACTTTACAACAAACTGGTGTTGTTGACGCTTTAATCCACTGCCCTATACTACGAACGATACGCGATGACAGGGGTTTGCAACACATGTGTGGATACACGGAACTGTGGGGCGCTCCGTTCGTTGCGCCATCTCTTGTCCACCCGCACGAATTAATTCGTAGACCAAATAGTTCAGAAAACCCCATGCATTCACAGAATACATGCGAGACAATCCAAAGTTAATATTTATCGTGGTCTTATGGACAATCAAATGGTGATGGCCACTCAAATGATGATGGTTTTCCATTCAAGAGGACACTGTTACCGGTACCTCTTATGTGGATATGTTAGACAACTTTCCTGTACTACAGATAACACACACACAATTAACAATAATCGTTCAGCAGGATAATTCTCTACCACATTGAAGGCTTCAAGTATTTTTTCTTTTTAAATATCACATTCCCGCACATGAATTGACTGCGGTGGACTAATGGGGGTATGTCAAAGCTAAAGTGTACGCTACAAAAAATGACAAAATGTGCACTGCAGTTGTTTATAGTCAAGTGGTTCTATTCGCGTGGTTCCGGGTTCCACTCGATTCCTAATAAACGCAATCAGCGTTAGATTAAAACCTTGAGTCGTAGATCTGAAAAATAGGCTCTATCTTATGTAATCTCAGTGGTGGAAAGGGAAAGTAAACTTCAGCCAAGCAATCATCCGATTGAAAACAAGAACTAGATGTTTCTCCTAAGCATGGGCGGAGTTAGAAATTGTCTTTTTTTGGGGGGGGGGCAGACCTTTAGTCTGCTGGGGAGGCACGGTAAATGCAAATGAGAATTGAAGGATCTTATAGATGACATTTTTATTTTTTGTCAAAAAGTTGGTGGGCAATGCCCCTCCATAGCTCCGTCTATGTTCCTGAGCCCAGTGACTAGAGTTGACCATGAGACGAAATGAGACATAACTTTCGCGAAGAGAGTAGAGATGACACAGAACTCTTCCAATAGAAACAGATACGCTTTTCGATGCGAGACATCATTTTCATGACATCTTTTCGAGACGATCAGGGCTGTATTTATGCATCGGCCAATATAAGCAATGGATCAGAGCGGTAATTTTTTTCGGATAACATTTGATTTACACTCCTCTTCTGAAATGACCTTATATTGATGAATAATCAAATTAACCATAATTTTATTAACTGAAACTTTAGTTATTGCTGAAAAGGGGCAAAGTGTAAAGAAAAAAATAAGAAAATGTCCATAATATAAGAAAACTAGCAGCGTTCACCCCGCTTCGCTGCGGTCACCCCGGAACGCAATAAACTTTGTTACTTAGATAATTTTTACTTTTTCACTTTCAAGTGATATGATAAAAACCATAGAAGATTGCAGTAAATCTTAACATTATATCGCCTGTCATTTATGTTAACCCGCCCCGCTTCGCTGCGGTCATCCCGGTGCTGGCATATTGTAAAAGTGTCTGTAAAAATAAGCAAATCAATTAAAAAATTTTAAACAGAAGATTCAAGCTATTTTCCGCTGTATATCGCCTGTCATTTATGTTAACCCGCCGAGTGACACGGTCATGCGGGTTGCATATAAATACGTTTATTTTTACCTATGATGAACTAATAACAAAGGATTTGTACGTTATGGACACTTGAATGGTCAATTATCTCAAGACACTGGTAATTAAAAATTAAAGTGATATGATAAAAACCATCTAGGGTCCAAATCCTAATAACCCCCCAAAAATGAAAGAAATTGGTTCAGCCGTATTAGCGTGATGAGCGGACAAAGGATTTTGTACGTTCTCTTTTATATATATAGATATGAAATATTATGTGTTTTCTAAAATATGAACTAGGTATATGTATATATACGTCTTAAGTTTATGTCACGTATTCATTAACGTTTTAAAAAGATATCGGACGTAATTTTACACCATTATTTCAATAATAAAATCTTATGTTCTTTGAAAATATAGTAATAAAAAATAAGAATAAAGCAAATTGATATAAGCCTGGAAATGTTAAACTGTCTCCTCTCGGTTTCTCCAATTTTACGTTAGCGTCACAAAGTTTCATCCCTCGTGGTATATGCTGGAGTATACTTTTTAAAATCTAAATATATTGGATGTATGAGTAAATCCTACTCTGCATTGTCTTTCTTCCTCTTAAATGTAAGGTAAGCCAAATGGGAAGAGACGCCCTGCCGGTGAAGGAGAGATTCGTTCCACTCGGAAACGAACAGACTACATGAGTTATTGGTTCCGGTAGTGTGGGTGTTACCTCAATCCTACTCTGAGGTAAGCAGAGCTGAGTATTGTAACCCCACCGTAGTTTTCAGATCATAGGTTGAACACTGCCAGGTTGGGTCATGGCTTGGTATTCGGTACTTCGCGATGTTGGGAGCCTCCCGGTATCAAAAGAGTGTGTGAGTTTGTCTTAAAACGCTCCTGCACAAGCACTGAATATATTGGTAGATACCCCTCGCTAGGGTACTTGTCTCCACCAGTAGATATAAGTAAAAGATGGGCTTCGGTCCATTGCTGTTGATCTGATAAAGAAGGCACCTTGTCTTATACTTTTATAAAGGAAACTGCACTTAATCTTGAAGGTGATGTAAGGTCACTGGCTACAATAAAGAGAGTCAGTTTTTGACTTACGACAAACATTGTACATGAAGAAATATTAAGTTTTACTAAATGTGAAAATTTTGTCAAAATATTATGAAATATTAGTAGTCCAGTCAATGAAGAGTGAGGTAGACATGGTCGGGGTCAGAATTCTTGACTTCAGGGCTGTGTTTGTAGTAGTTAGGGGATAGGGGGTGGGTGTGAAGAGGACACGAAGAAAACGGCGAGGCGTGGCTTATATTTCGAAAACGGCGCGTCGTTGCAAAGGAAGTTACTATATTCAAAAGGAAGGTTGGCAAAATCTCCTACAAGATTGTTTTTAATTCTCCCCCCGAACCCAATAGTTTTCGAGGTATCCCCCCTGCGAAAATCACAAATTAAAAAAAAAAAAAAAAAAACACTTCACATTTTTCGACAAACTTTGCCTTCTAGCGCTTCAGCCCTTAGTTTTAAGAAAGTTCTCAGAGAACTTGTAGAGCATCCAATTTTCTTTGAAATGAGTTATTATATAATATTTTATCTTCAAGTGATCGAAAGTTATAGTAATTTGAAATTTTAGGATGAATTTCGATATTCCGAAATAAAACTACATCTATTTCTACGTATAATATACGTTGTTGTGTTAGTATTTGTATTGTGAAGCCTAGGAGGAAGGTAGTTGCATGTTAAACAACTGCATTCATTAAAAACTCAATCAAATTAAGATAAGTAGTACTTATAATGACAAAGATATTACTCGACTACACTATTGTAAATTTTAAGTGTCTTAATCAAAATGTTAGAAATTAAAAAAAAAAAAAAAAAAAAAGAGGTTTACAGCTTGATTATTGGTTTTGCGAGAAACTATTGATACGAAAATTATGTTGTTTTGGCTCTTTTGGGGTGGGAGAGTCCTGCAATTGTCTCAGACGTGGCTCATTCTCCTATATATTTTCTTCCATCTCAGATTCCATAAAGATTTTCTCAGTTAAATAAAAATGGACGAACTGCAAAACTATGGATCTAATATTTCAAAATGGTAAATTTGATGAAAGAGTACATTCATACTGAAAGGTTAGGTGACTGAGATGCTCACTCTATTTGTGTGCCTTTCACGCATCTGGTCACATCATCTACGCGAAACTGCCATTTGTATGTGTAGGGCATGATGAATCCTTCATCAAAAATGACACCAGAAAAATACCATAAATTCGTCAACAATGTTCACTTTACGGTATGACGATTCTATCGCTTTTGGTCAGATGTTTGATCACATGTGATTATCGAGATCCTACTTATTGTTGATCTCGCGTTGTTGTCTATAATATGGACAAGGTATTATAGATAATGTAAACAGCAAGTGAGTTGAGGAGACGAGCGCTACTACAGACATGGACAAATTATTAGCAATTTTTTTAAATTCGTCCTAATTTGTTGATTTATTGTATTTCGTAAATTTTGTTGAAGGGAGCTAGTCATTTGTGAGACACCGCAGGACAGTGTTATCACTGAGCGACATTTATAAGTTGTTTACGAATTTTTACATGGCAGTTCAGTGATGCTTCATCCAGTAATCTGATGCAACATGATTAGACGTAGTTTTCAGGCGAGGAATGTTTGAATGGAGGAAAAGCCCAGGGCGCAAGTAAATTCGTCTTCGGAGATAAAATCACTGATAATATTCAGTTTAAAACCTTTCTTAATAGGGAAAGGACTTGCTGAAGCAGTTACTGGTTCATTTACGAGTGTCTTGTGTGCATATAGGTGGTTCAAGTGTGATTTAGTGTGTTTGCTTGGAGAGGCTTCTTTAAATTGCTGTGAACTATGATTTTGGAGCAATGGGTACGAGAAAAGATTGTGTCGCCAAGGAAATGAGGGATAATTCCGACTCTGTGGAACTTGAAAAGGATGTTCAAGTTGGAGATCAGCTGAAACGTAGGGGCCAGTGCATCATATGTTACAAGATTTGCACAAAACTTACACTGTGCGAATGCGTCGTACCAAACCGTAAAGGTGTTTTCGGCCGAAAATCATCCCTATCAGTCTATGCAGACAGACTGCTGGTAAGGGAATCAAGAAAAAATTGCCAAGTAACTTCTACACAACTACAGGGAATGCTCGCAAATGCTGGTGTCCATGTTTTATCGAGTACTGTTCATCGCCAATTGTTTGAGAGAGGGCTGAAAGCTAGGCGTTCGAGAAAGAAATAACAACTGACTCCATCAATGGTGAAGAAACGATATCAGTGGGCCAGGGATCACCAGGATTTGACTGCAGATGATTGAGAAAACATGTTTTACTTCTCATTTGAATGTAATAATACATCATTTATTATTTAAGTGTAATTTGATAGATTGCAAATATACAGGTTGCCAGTATTTTTGGTTACTGAACGAATTTTAATGTGATTCATGTGGACTTCAGTAATTTTAAAATCATTGAAACAGGGTCATTTATCCATGGTCATCAGGTTGTATTCAATGATGAGACCATAATTTCTGTAGAAGAAGAGAACTCCCAGTATGTGAGAGGAATCGAAGATGAAGTCTTTAAGACAGATTATGTAAGACAAAGTGTAAAATCTGCAACACGAGGGATGATATGGAGCTGCATTAGTGTGAAAGAAAGGGGACGTCTCTATGAATAGAAGGGAACATGAACGCAAGACAGTATCAAAAACTCACCATATAACATATTTTGCCACAATCTGGGGACCCGATTTTTATGCATGATAGTGCGTCGTGCCATAAGGCTAAGAATATTTCCAAGTCTTTGGAAAAGAAAGGCGTCCTAGTCCTTCCGTGGCCTGGGAACAGCCCAGATATGGACGACACAGAGTCTCTGTGGGCTTTTCTGAAGAAAAAAAGTTACGAAACAAAATTCAACTTCAGAAACCAGCTAATAGAAGTGACGAATAATGTATGGCAGGGTGAGTCAGAAAATAAAGAACTTTTACTGTATGTTAGCAAACCAGATTCCAAAACGAATCCAGGCACGATGCCAAGTCAATGGTTTCCATACAAAGCACTGAAATACTGTAACAGTACGTAGAATGTAGTGGGATACAAAATTATTCAAATATTAAAATGTTTACAGACGTATTCTTGTTTTAATTTGTGATTTTCGTCAATTTTTATGTGAAAATTCTAAAATTGCTAATAATTTGTCCACGTCTGTAATGACATTTGCATGACATTACTAGAAGAGTTTTATAGTGTTCTCTTCATCTCAAATGAGCAGGTGAAGATTTTGGGAAAGCGTACGAAACTAAAGATTGATTGTTAAGCTTACAATCAGATTTGAAAATCATCCGTCCTTCCCTGAGAGATATGTCGATAGCTACAGGATTGGTAGTAGATGATATAGTTGATAAACAAGCAATGATTAAAATGGCACTATTGAATTTTCAGATATCAGACTGTCATGCAAAGATAAGGCTCTTTCGTCTGTGAATTCATCTATCAAGATCGACGATGAAAAGGTTATAGTAGAAACTTCTCTACTTTTTCAAAAGATCTCCATAATCAAAAAGACGGATTATTATTTGATTATTTGGAAGTATTTGAATAATTATTTGGAATACGAAGTGATCCTATTCCCGTTAGCCTTCTTCAATGAAGGTAGGATGAGGGAAAAATGGTATAATACATTCTGATCTAGTCAACAAGAACATACACCTACAAACTTTGACTTAGTTGTTGAAGGAGAATTTGTCATGCACCAAGTTATTTGGCAAAGAAGATGCTCAGTTTTCACCATTTATTATGGATAGGCGAAATTCGTCAAGAAGTTCCTATGAAAAGGTGATTTGTAGTTTTTGATGAGTTCGCCAACTCAGTGAACAGCACAAAGGCAGCTAGACAGAATGTCGAATGAAGAAGGCAGTCGACATCAATTTCAATTTGAACACTGAAATAACAGTGAAGCAAGATTAATGCACTAATGATCACAACAAAAATAGACTGGTTGACCTGCTATGAGGTCAAAACTGCTCGTCATTAGGATTGAAACTCTTCAAGCATCAGTCGACTCTGACGTGTTGATTGTTAGAACACCCATTGAAAAAAATCAGAAACAGACACTGTCGTCGTCATTGACGAAGACGTTGACTGAGACATTTTTCTTGTAAAACTTTTTGGGCGAGGAAAAGTCAAGACCAAAGTATACTCTACTCAATAGATGCAGCAGCTGGAACTGAAGGACATTCTCTTTCCACAGACTTCATAGGCTGTGACACAATGTTTGCAGTGTTACCGAAAAGTAAAGTTGGTTTCATCAAACTTTACCAGAAACATAGACATTCACAAAGCAGTTGAAGTCTTCTCCAGCCCCTAATGATCACAAATAAGTTGGTAAAGCTGGACACAAATATATCTTGAGACGGTATGGTGCCCCAGAAAAGGAGAGATCCCTAAGCCAGTCGTTTGTCAAGTCCATAACAAATTCAAAACCTAACATCTCTTCTCTCCCATCAACTGAGAGAGCAGAGAAGTACGAATTAACAAATCCAACTCTGGTTAGGAAATGATCTAGCCCTTTAATTGTGGGTTTGAGAGAGCAAGCCCCGTGTTCGACAATGAGGATGATGACACAGAAGAGATAGAGGTCCTACCTACATCCTTTGAAGATATGGGAACTGAAATGTAGAAAATATAGGTGAAGATTAAGAACACGAGCCGTCTCCTAACCCAATTGCCGGACTCTTGCGCCTCCCAAGGGAAAGAAAACAACAGATTTTTCTTATGAATAGCTTTTCGTAAAACCAATAATCTCGTTCAAAACTTTTTATGTTTGCATTTTTCTCCACATTTTTAGGCGTTTCCCTGTCCAGTTCCCATACCGGCTGCCATGTTCCATGTTGCCTAAACTTGGGTTCAAATATCATCGAGCCTCTCGTCAATCAGTTTAGCGATCCCTAAAACTAAGGATTCGACACTAATTGGTCATTTTGAACATGTTATTTTTCATCCAACCTCCTAACCGTCATAACGATTAGGGCAATCTCAATGACCGCGAAAACTATGAATTTGACACGAGTATCCGGCGTCTCGGGTATTTAACATCTTCCTTTATATATTAATTTTCACACTGATATAATCCCCCGTTCAAAAATCGAAAAAGGTTTCGTATGGGATCAGGCCCGCAACTAGAGGGGGCTAGGGGGCCTGGCCCCCTAAACTTTTCGTGGCCCCTCCAGACCTCAATACAAAAAAACAATTTAGATATTAGTAAGATAATTTTTGATAACTTGCCCCCCTAACATATTCATGGCTCCCCAAACATCTGTGGCTGGTTTCGGGTCTGTACGGGATTAGATCTGGTAAAGATCTATCAGTGCAAGAATTTTTCTGGATCTATGCGAAAAGCAGATGACAGTCAGACAGACAGATACACGGACACTTATTGTTTTATTACTAGCTGAAATACACGTTCTTCACACGAGGGAGATAAGGTTTATGTAGTATATCATATTTGAAGTTAAAAAGAAGAATGAGCGAAATAAACAAAGAAGGAAAAGCAACGCCTTTGGCGTCGTCCTTGCCAACATCAGTCAAATATATAAATAACCAAGAGCAATGTCTTCGACGTTGATCCTTTCAATATGAGTGAAATAAAAACATAACGAAGAGCAACACGTTCAGCATTCCTCTTGTTAGTTTGCGGACCAGCTGCCATTACCCTTCTTGACTAAAATTGGACTCAAATGTCATCAACAGTGTCACCAATCAACTTAGTGATTCCGAAAACTATGAATTTAACATCAATATCGGTCAGTTTGCACATGTTATTTCTCAGTTCCCTTTTTCCTCATGATAAAGCATGGCTAAAGTTGCACTTGAACGTCATCGAGAGTGTTACTATTCATCTCAATGATCCCAAAAACTATGAATATTCGTCGTAAAGGGTACTTACCATCTCCTTTTATGCATACAATTTGACCCTCTGTAATTTCCCCTCATGCGGAAATTTCGGAAAAAGGGCTTCATAGACGATTATATTTGGTGAAGATATACCTGTCTGCAAAATTTGGTAGCTCTAGGTCACTTCTTTTCAATGCGAAAAGGTGACGACAGACAGGCAGACAGACACCAGGTGCGCACCCAAACGTTTTGTTGGGAAGGGTCCAAACTTTGGCGGTGGGGTCCAATACTAAAAGCCGCTACGGCTATGTAGTACTGAACCGGTATTATTCTGGACTCGAAAAGACGATAAGTAATTGTAAAATAATTCCACCTATATTTTCAGAAAATAAATAATAGAACCAGATTGTTTTTATACGAGAAAACTACAGATGAAGTGTAAGATGGAATTCAACATCAATCATTTCCCTGTTTGTTAAAAGTTGAGAAAGTATACAAATGTCTGTTGATTAAGGAAGTTTTGAGTAATTGTCCGGACCCGGTGGACCTCCCGTGGATGCGCCCCTGACAGACACAAACATTATTTTATTATTATTAAAGCTAATGATGAGAATTTGAAACATTATTCGACTTAACCATGAAACATTAAGGTCTTTGTTCTCATTCCTCTTCGACGTATGGCAAGAAATATGAAAAATTTAATATTTTGCTTCTCTCCAGTTATTGCACGAGTTATTTTATTTTTCCACTTCCACTAAAATATTGATTAATCACTTCACTCTCTCACATGTTCTACACTGGCATTTATTCAAATTGAGGGCGTGGTATTTTTAATGACCTGGGAACAGAGATGGAGTGGGTCAGTGGGTCGGTGGGTCAGTGGGTCAAGTGGGTCAAGTTTTCTGAGTGGGTCAGTGGGTCGTGGGTCATCAGCATGTGACCCACTGCGACCCACCACATACCGTGACCCACTGCGACCCACCGACTCAGTATGATCTACCGACCCTCTCTGCTCAATGCATTGTAGACAGTATCTTCTGAAGACTGGTAAATTTGTCTCCGTTTTACTTTCAAGACCTTCATTTTCCTTTCTTTTCCACTTATTTAATGTCTACTTACCTGAGGTGGGTATATTTAACCAAGTGAAAAAAGAACTTCAGGCACTTTTGGATATTGATATTTTTAATAGTAATAATAGCAATAGGACTTACACTACAACTTGGCTTTCGAGACCTGTGAGTTTTTAGAGCTAACAACTGGAAAAATACATTTTTGAATCACTGTAATATATAAATTGTTATATAAAAAAATGAATGTAACTATGTGTACCTGATCATGTGTGTGTGTGTGTGTGTGTGTGTTTGTGTGTATGTATGTATGTTCACGCACGTTTCGCAGGCCGACCAATTTTATAGGCAGATAGTGTTCTACATTTAATGTAAATATTAAACTACTGGGGCAACGAAAAAGTGGAAAATTTAAACCAATTTAAAACAAAAAACAATCGACTTTAAAAACGCACTAAAGAAACAGAAAACAAACAAATATTAACCGACCTCAACAAAAGCGCTAATAACCAGAAGAGCTAAAAAGCAGGAAACAAAAATCTGTGACAATACAAAGAAATTATGCTTAATATAAAATGAGTTTGGATGGGTTATTTTATAAAACATTAATTTATTTGGCTTGGCAAAGACTTGTTTCTTTTTTATGTAGATATCTTTTGTGTTTTAGTGCTCTTCTTATTCTCTGATTATTAGTGGTTTCGTTGTGGTCGGTTATTTAAAAAAAAAAAAAAACATTTAGCAAAATAAATTGTTTAAGACTTAATAGCAATTTTGGGCTGTATTTCATTAACCATACTACGTACTGTCGACTTGATAGTGTCATAGTGAAGACCTTCAAGATTCAGGATTAGTTTCCAGGTTGAATAACCAGGATGGTTCGATTCTCGGGGGAATTCATGAAGGTCGGATTTCATGTTGAGCCGTAGGTCCATGTTTCATGTAGCCTCGCTGTAGAAATGTATGCTCAACACTAATCTATCATTAATAGCTGACGTCGTGAATATTGCACACTATGGATCTTTATATATACTTTACTTACAATGAATCATTTTTTCATTACAAAGAAAAATACAAATAATCCTGACCATTAAGGAGTTGATCGAAAGTAAATAGCAGTTTAATTGGAAATCAAAGTTTTGTTACTGAAAAGTATTAAAAATAAATTAAAACTGTGCCTTTACTACAGTAGCTGAGACATTTCTTCTACTTTATAGAGGATACGAAAGTATAAGATGAACAACGCTTATGGTATTATGAGTTCCCAACATGTTCCACCAAATATCTAAGTTAGGTGTCTTGGACGGATGATGAAGGAAGATGTGATCAATCTCAAGGCAAATATTGACCAAGAGGAAATCTTGTTACCACATGAAAATTATATATTGGCAAGGGGAAACAAGTTGCCGCCTTGAGGGAAAGTGGATTTTTTAAAAAATCGAAACTTCCAGGCAGAAGGGAGTTCACATTACATCTTCCTAAAACTTCTAGCAAGGTAAAAAGTGGAATGATACAGAAGTTCAATTTTAGAGTACTATATGAGGTATTATTGCAAATGCTATTATTAGAGGAAATGCTTAAGATATTTCAAAATAGTTTTTTTTTCTTTTTTTTGAGTTGTTAGGCTAAGTTTTAAATACAGCTATTATGTTTAATTTTCAGAACACATACCTCCTATACTGATACGTTGCATACTAATGGAGTAATATAAAATTTACATGTCTCTTCGACTGTGTAATTATATCTAGGGATTCGCACGAGACAAGATTTGAGGCTGTCTCAACTCGAAAATGTGCTGTAAAAGTTATGTCTCGACTCGAAAAATCTATATTTTTCTATTGGAAGAGCTGTGTCTCGACTCGAATTTTGTCAGGAAAATTCTGTCTCGTCTCGACTCGTGCGCATCCCTAATTATATCTAATTTCTTCTGAAGGAAATAAAAAAGAATAAAAGCCTAAGATTAATATTATTAAATCACATTATAATACGAGGGTTGCTCCATAAATCCTGAATCTAATCTGGAATTAGAAGTAGAGCTGAAAGATACATATTTAGTATCGATAACGAAGCGAAAACTATTAAATACGTTTTTACAAAAAAAAAAAAAAAAAAACTATATGTAACGTCAGCAACAAACGTTCTTTCTATTTGATAAAATTTATTTTGCGAATAACGGTGGTATGGCAGGAATGTACAGAAAATTACATTTTTTTGTAATTTACTGAAAACTGTCCTCCAATTGTCCTTCCACTCTGAAGTAATTTACAAAACTAGTTTCATCAAACGGGAAAATTTTTGTCGCTGACTGTACAACGTGTCTACCTCGAAATTCCATGAGTATAATAGTAGTATATTTCTTTTTCATTTCTTCCTGTCGAGATTCTTGTAACAGGAGAAGAAACTTAACAATTTAAATGGTAATGTTGTAGTTCACGTTAGAACCACAGTAGCACTGCACTAGTAAATTGTTTCTAAAATGGCGATCCCAAACAAATGCTCCCAAGTTGCGTAGTGATATACAGAAACAAAATCAATCATTCGATTGCAACAAAACTTCCGTCGAATGTATTAAGCGGCCTCCGACATTCAAGACTATAAAGAATCTGGTGTGATCAGTTAGCAAAAGCACACAGTGAAATGATACAGTGTTGAAAATCATACATTAAGAAAGTATATCATAAGTGTGAAATACATTAAGAAAGATTTTTTTTTTTTTTTTTTTTAAGAAAAATGTGCGGAAATCGCTTGAACGAAGTCCAAAGAAGTCAGTCAAGCAGCGAGAGAATTGTGAATGAACGGGTTGACAACTCACAGAAGTCTTCACCGTTGACTGCGCTTGCATGTATACAATGTCTAAATTATGCAAGAAATCAAGTCTGATGACCAACTCTAGTGCAGAAATTTGCAATTACTATTCTAAATCGCATTACTGATTATGATTATCTTTCTATCGTGTATAATGCTTTCAGATGAGGACACTTATCGGGGAAAGTACATCGCCACAATATATTTGGTCTAGGAATTAATTCGTGCGGTTGGTACGCACACATTGAAGCTGTAGTACAAACACAAAATACATAAATACCTTAAGAAAAATATTGTCCATCGCTAGCCACCACTTTCGCCCATCTGTCAGGCAATGTACGGATTCCGTGGCGAAAGAAGTCCTCATCCTTGGAAGCGATCCAGTCAGAGACCCATGTTTCGATATCTTCTGAAGAAGTAAACCGCTGTCCAATCAAATCGTTGTTCATGCAATCGAACAAGTAGTAGTCCGAAGGAGCAACGTCTGGTGAATACGGCGGGTGGGGTAGAACTTCCCATCCGACATTTTCTAAATAGGTTTTGACCGGTTTTGCGACATGTGGGCGAGCGTTATCATGTTGAACAATAAGTTTATCATGTCTGTTCTCCCATTCTGGTCGTGTTCTGGCCAGAGCTTGCTTCAAACGCATTAATTGTCGTCGATAACGTTCTCCATTCATAGTTTCACCCGGTTGCAGTAGCTCAAAGTACACCACACCTTTCATATCCCACCATATGCACAGCATAACCTTTGCACAGTGAATATCTCGTTTTGGTTGTGATGGACCTGGTTCACCTGGTTTCACCCAGGCCTTTTTTCGTTTAGGGTTCTCGTAATGGATCCACTTCTCATCACCCGTAATAATTCGATGCAGAAACCCCTTTCTGCTCTGTCGTTGAAGCAGCAATTCGCAAATGGTTTTTCGTCTTTCAACGTCTCTGTCTTTCAATTCATGTGGAACCCAATGTGACATCTTTTGAATCATTCCCATGGCTTTCAAGCGTTTGGAGACTGTTGTTTGATCAACGCCTAATGCTGCTGCAAGTTGTTCCTGCGTTTGACACGAATCCTGCTCGAGCAATGCTGTCAATTCTTCGTCTTGAAATTTTTTTGGCTGTCCAGCTCGCTCTTGGTCTGCCAAGCCGAAATCACCACTTCTAAACCGTGCAAACCACTTCTGACACGTTCGCTCAGCTAGAGCATGGTCACCATACACTTCCACCAAAATACGATGACTTTCAGTCGCACTTTTCTGCATGTTAAAGTAATGCAGCAGGACACCCCGCAAAAACACTTTATCAGGCACAAATTGCGCCATGTTCACTTTACAACAAACTGGTGTTGTTGACGCTTTAATCCACTGCCCTATACTACGAACGATACGCGATGACAGGGGTTTGCAACACATGTGTGGATACACGGAACTGTGGGGCGCTCCGTTCGTTGCGCCATCTCTTGTCCACCCGCACGAATTAATTCGTAGACCAAATAGTTCAGAAAACCCCATGCATTCACAGAATACATGCGAGACAATCCAAAGTTAATATTTATCGTGGTCTTATGGACAATCAAATGGTGATGGCCACTCAAATGATGATGGTTTTCCATTCAAGAGGACACTGTTACCGGTACCTCTTATGTGGATATGTTAGACAACTTTCCTGTACTACAGATAACACACACACAATTAACAATAATCGTTCAGCAGGATAATTCTCTACCACATTGAAGGCTTCAAGTATTTTTTCTTTTTAAATATCACATTCCCGCACATGAATTGACTGCGGTGGACTAATGGGGGTATGTCAAAGCTAAAGTGTACGCTACAAAAAATGACAAAATGTGCACTGCAGTTGTTTATAGTCAAGTGGTTCTATTCGCGTGGTTCCGGGTTCCACTCGATTCCTAATAAACGCAATCAGCGTTAGATTAAAACCTTGAGTCGTAGTTCTGAAAAATAGGCTCTATCTTATGTAATCTCAGTGGTGGAAAGGGAAAGTAAACTTCAGCCAAGCAATCATCCGATTGAAAACAAGAACTAGATGTTTCTCCTAAGCATGGGCGGAGTTAGAAATTGTCTTTTTTTTGGGGGGGGCAGACCTTTAGTCTGCTGGGGAGGCACGGTAAATGCAAATGAGAATTGAAGGATCTTATAGATGACATTTTTATTTTTTGTCAAAAAGTTGGTGGGCAATGCCCCTCCATAGCTCCGTCTATGTTCCTGAGCCCAGTGACTAGAGTTGACCATGAGACGAAATGAGACATAACTTTCGCGAAGAGAGTAGAGATGACACAGAACTCTTCCAATAGAAACAGATACGCTTTTCGATGCGAGACATCATTTTCATGACATCTTTTCGAGACGATCAGGGCTGTATTTATGCATCGGCCAATATAAGCAATGGATCAGAGCGGTAATTTTTTTCGGATAACATTTGATTTACACTCCTCTTCTGAAATGACCTTATATTGATGAATAATCAAATTAACCATAATTTTATTAACTGAAACTTTAGTTATTGCTGAAAAGGGGCAAAGTGTAAAGAAAAAAATAAGAAAATGTCCATAATATAAGAAAATATGAAATATTATGTGTTTTCTAAAATATGAACTAGGTATATGTATATATACGTCTTAAGTTTATGTCACATATTCATTAACGTTTTAAAAAGATATCGGACGTAATTTTACACCATTATTTCAATAATAAAATCTTACGTTCTTTGAAAATATAGTAATAAAAAATAAGAATAAAGCAAATTGATATAAGCCTGGAAATGTTAAACTGTCTCCTCTCGGTTTCTCCAATTTTACGTTAGCGTCACAAAGTTTCATCCCTCGTGGTATATGCTGGAGTATACTTTTTAAAATCTAAATATATTGGATGTATGAGTAAATCCTACTCTGCATTGTCTTTCTTCCTCTTAAATGTAAGGTAAGCCAAATGGGAAGAGACGCCCTGCCGGTGAAGGAGAGATTCGTTCCACTCGGAAACGAACAGACTACATGAGTTATTGGTTCCGGTAGTGTGGGTGTTACCTCAATCCTACTCTGAGGTAAGCAGAGCTGAGTATTGTAACCCCACCGTAGTTTTCAGATCATAGGTTGAACACTGCCAGGTTGGGTCATGGCTTGGTATTCGGTACTTCGCGATGTTGGGAGCCTCCCGGTATCAAAAGAGTGTGTGAGTTTGTCTTAAAACGCTCCTGCACAAGCACTGAATATATTGGTAGATACCCCTCGCTAGGGTACTTGTCTCCACCAGTAGATATAAGTAAAAGATGGGCTTCGGTCCATTGCTGTTGATCTGATAAAGAAGGCACCTTGTCTTATACTTTTATAAAGGAAACTGCACTTAATCTTGAAGGTGATGTAAGGTCACTGGCTACAATAAAGAGAGTCAGTTTTTGACTTACGACAAACATTGTACATGAAGAAATATTAAGTTTTACTAAATGTGAAAATTTTGTCAAAATATTATTATGAAATATTAGTAGTCCAGTCAATGAAGAGTGAGGTAGACATGGTCGGGGTCAGAATTCTTGACTTCAGGGCTGTGTTTGTAGTAGTTAGGGGATAGGGGGTGGGTGTGAAGAGGACACGAAGAAAACGGCGAGGCGTGGCTTATATTTCGAAAACGGCGCGTCGTTGCAAAGGAAGTTACTATATTCAAAAGGAAGGTTGGCAAAATCTCCTACAAGATTGTTTTTAATTCTCCCCCCGAACCCAATAGTTTTCGAGATATCCCCCCTGCGAAAATCACAAATTAAAAAAAAAAAAAAACACTTCACATTTTTCGACAAACTTTGCCTTCTAGCGCTTCAGCCCTTAGTTTTAAGAAAGTTCTCAGAGAACTTGTAGAGCATCCAATTTTCTTTGAAATGAGTTATTATATAATATTTTATCTTCAAGTGATCGAAAGTTATAGTAATTTGAAATTTTAGGATGAATTTCGATATTCCGAAATAAAACTACATCTATTTCTACGTATAATATACGTTGTTGTGTTAGTATTTGTATTGTGAAGCCTAGGAGGAAGGTAGTTGCATGTTAAACAACTGCATTCATTAAAAACTCAATCAAATTAAGATAAGTAGTACTTATAATGACAAAGATATTACTCGACTACACTATTGTAAATTTTAAGTGTCTTAATCAAAATGTTAGAAATTAAAAAAAAAAAAAAAGAGGTTTACAGCTTGATTATTGGTTTTGCGAGAAACTATTGATACGAAAATTATGTTGTTTTGGCTCTTTTGGGGTGGGAGAGTCCTGCAATTGTCTCAGACGTGGCTCATTCTCCTATATATTTTCTTCCATCTCAGATTCCATAAAGATTTTCTCAGTTAAATAAAAATGGACGAACTGCAAAACTATGGATCTAATATTTCAAAATGGTAAATTTGATGAAAGAGTACATTCATACTGAAAGGTTAGGTGACTGAGATGCTCACTCTATTTGTGTGCCTTTCACGCATCTGGTCACATCATCTACGCGAAACTGCCATTTGTATGTGTAGGGCATGATGAATCCTTCATCAAAAATGACACCAGAAAAATACCATAAATTCGTCAACAATGTTCACTTTACGGTATGACGATTCTATCGCTTTTGGTCAGATGTTTGATCACATGTGATTATCGAGATCCTACTTATTGTTGATCTCGCGTTGTTGTCTATAACATGGACAAGGTATTATAGATAATGTAAACAGCAAGTGAGTTGAGGAGACGAGCGCTACTACAGACATGGACAAATTATTAGCAATTTTTTTAAATTCGTCCTAATTTGTTGATTTATTGTATTTCGTAAATTTTGTTGAAGGGAGCTAGTCATTTGTGAGACACCGCAGGACAGTGTTATCACTGAGCGACATTTATAAGTTGTTTACGAATTTTTACATGGCAGTTCAGTGATGCTTCATCCAGTAATCTGATGCAACATGATTAGACGTAGTTTTCAGGCGAGGAATGTTTGAATGGAGGAAAAGCCCAGGGCGCAAGTAAATTCGTCTTCGGAGATAAAATCACTGATAATATTCAGTTTAAAACCTTTCTTAATAGGGAAAGGACTTGCTGAAGCAGTTACTGGTTCATTTACGAGTGTCTTGTGTGCATATAGGTGGTTCAAGTGTGATTTAGTGTGTTTGCTTGGAGAGGCTTCTTTAAATTGCTGTGAACTATGATTTTGGAGCAATGGGTACGAGAAAAGATTGTATCGCCAAGGAAATGAGGGATAATTCCGACTCTGTGGAACTTGAAAAGGATGTTCAAGTTGGAGATCAGCTGAAACGTAGGGGCCAGTGCATCATATGTTACAAGATTTGCACAAAACTTACACTGTGCGAATGCGTCGTACCAAACCGTAAAGGTGTTTTCGGCCGAAAATCATCCCTATCAGTCTATGCAGACAGACTGCTGGTAAGGGAATCAAGAAAAAATTGCCAAGTAACTTCTACACAACTACAGGGAATGCTCGCAAATGCTGGTGTCCATGTTTCATCGAGTACTGTTCATCGCCAATTGTTTGAGAGAGGGCTGAAAGCTAGGCGTTCGAGAAAGAAATAACAACTGACTCCATCAATGGTGAAGAAACGATATCAGTGGGCCAGGGATCACCAGGATTTGACTGCAGATGATTGAGAAAACATGTTTTACTTCTCATTTGAATGTAATAATACATCATTTATTATTTAAGTGTAATTTGATAGATTGCAAATATACAGGTTGCCAGTATTTTTGGTTACTGAACGAATTTTAATGTGATTCATGTGGACTTCAGTAATTTTAAAATCATTGAAACAGGGTCATTTATCCATGGTCATCAGGTTGTATTCAATGATGAGACCATAATTTCTGTAGAAGAAGAGAACTCCCAGTATGTGAGAGGAATCGAAGATGAAGTCTTTAAGACAGATTATGTAAGACAAAGTGTAAAATCTGCAACACGAGGGATGATATGGAGCTGCATTAGTGTGAAAGAAAGGGGACGTCTCTATGAATAGAAGGGAACATGAACGCAAGACAGTATCAAAAACTCACCATATAACATATTTTGCCACAATCTGGGGACCCGATTTTTATGCATGATAGTGCGTCGTGCCATAAGGCTAAGAATATTTCCAAGTCTTTGGAAAAGAAAGGCGTCCTAGTCCTTCCGTGGCCTGGGAACAGCCCAGATATGGACGACACAGAGTCTCTGTGGGCTTTCCTGAAGAAAAAAAGTTACGAAACAAAATTCAACTTCAGAAACCAGCTAATAGAAGTGACGAATAATGTATGGCAGGGTGAGTCAGAAAATAAAGAACTTTTACTGTATGTTAGCAAACCAGATTCCAAAACGAATCCAGGCACGATGCCAAGTCAAGGGTTTCCATACAAAGCACTGAAATACTGTAACAGTACGTAGAATGTAGTGGGATACAAAATTATTCAAATATTAAAATGTTTACAGACGTATTCTTGTTTTAATTTGTGATTTTCGTCAATTTTTATGTGAAAATTCTAAAATTGCTAATAATTTGTCCACGTCTGTAATGACATTTGCATGACATTACTAGAAGAGTTTTATAGTGTTCTCTTCATCTCAAATGAGCAGGTGAAGATTTTGGGAAAGCGTACGAAACTAAAGATTGATTGTTAAGCTTACAATCAGATTTGAAAATCATCCGTCCTTCCCTGAGAGATATGTCGATAGCTACAGGATTGGTAGTAGATGATATAGTTGATAAACAAGCAATGATTAAAATGGCACTATTGAATTTTCAGATATCAGACTGTCATGCAAAGATAAGGCTCTTTCGTCTGTGAATTCATCTATCAAGATCGACGATGAAAAGGTTATAGTAGAAACTTCTCTACTTTTTCAAAAGATCTCCATAATCAAAAAGACGGATTATTATTTGATTATTTGGAAGTATTTGAATAATTATTTGGAATACGAAGTGATCCTATTCCCGTTAGCCTTCTTCAATGAAGGTAGGATGAGGGAAAAATGGTATAATACATTCTGATCTAGTCAACAAGAACATACACCTACAAACTTTGACTTAGTTGTTGAAGGAGAATTTGTCATGCACCAAGTTATTTGGCAAAGAAGATGCTCAGTTTTCACCATTTATTATGGATAGGCGAAATTCGTCAAGAAGTTCCTATGAAAAGGTGATTTGTAGTTTTTGATGAGTTCGCCAACTCAGTGAACAGCACAAAGGCAGCTAGACAGAATGTCGAATGAAGAAGGCAGTCGACATCAATTTCAATTTGAACACTGAAATAACAGTGAAGCAAGATTAATGCACTAATGATCACAACAAAAATAGACTGGTTGACCTGCTATGAGGTCAAAACTGCTCGTCATTAGGATTGAAACTCTTCAAGCATCAGTCGACTCTGACGTGTTGATTGTTAGAACACCCATTGAAAAAAATCAGAAACAGACACTGTCGTCGTCATTGACGAAGACGTTGACTGAGACATTTTTCTTGTAAAACTTTTTGGGCGAGGAAAAGTCAAGACCAAAGTATACTCTACTCAATAGATGCAGCAGCTGGAACTGAAGGACATTCTCTTTCCACAGACTTCATAGGCTGTGACACAATGTTTGCAGTGTTACCGAAAAGTAAAGTTGGTTTCATCAAACTTTACCAGAAACATAGACATTCACAAAGCAGTTGAAGTCTTCTCCAGCCCCTAATGATCACAAATAAGTTGGTAAAGCTGGACACAAATATATCTTGAGACGGTATGGTGCCCCAGAAAAGGAGAGATCCCTAAGCCAGTCGTTTGTCAAGTCCATAACAAATTCAAAACCTAACATCTCTTCTCTCCCATCAACTGAGAGAGCAGAGAAGTACGAATTAACAAATCCAACTCTGGTTAGGAAATGATCTAGCCCTTTAATTGTGGGTTTGAGAGAGCAAGCCCCGTGTTCGACAATGAGGATGATGACACAGAAGAGATAGAGGTCCTACCTACATCCTTTGAAGATATGGGAACTGAAATGTAGAAAATATAGGTGAAGATTAAGAACACGAGCCGTCTCCTAACCCAATTGCCGGACTCTTGCGCCTCCCAAGGGAAAGAAAACAACAGATTTTTCTTATGAATAGCTTTTCGTAAAACCAATAATCTCGTTCAAAACTTTTTATGTTTGCATTTTTCTCCACATTTTTAGGCGTTTCCCTGTCCAGTTCCCATACCGGCTGCCATGTTCCATGTTGCCTAAACTTGGGTTCAAATATCATCGAGCCTCTCGTCAATCAGTTTAGCGATCCCTAAAACTAAGGATTCGACACTAATTGGTCATTTTGAACATGTTATTTTTCATCCAACCTCCTAACCGTCATAACGATTAGGGCAATCTCAATGACCGCGAAAACTATGAATTTGACACGAGTATCCGGCGTCTCGGGTATTTAACATCTTCCTTTATATATTAATTTTCACACTGATATAATCCCCCGTTCAAAAATCGAAAAAGGTTTCGTATGGGATCAGGCCCGCAACTAGAGGGGGCTAGGGGGCCTGGCCCCCTAAACTTTTCGTGGCCCCTCCAGACCTCAATACAAAAAAACAATTTAGATATTAGTAAGATAATTTTTGATAACTTGCCCCCCTAACATATTCATGGCTCCCCAAACATCTGTGGCTGGTTTCGGGTCTGTACGGGATTAGATCTGGTAAAGATCTATCAGTGCAAGAATTTTTCTGGATCTATGCGAAAAGCAGATGACAGACAGACAGACAGATACACGGACACTTATTGTTTTATTACTAGCTGAAATACACGTTCTTCACACGAGGGAGATAAGGTTTATGTAGTATATCATATTTGAAGTTAAAAAGAAGAATGAGCGAAATAAACAAAGAAGGAAAAGCAACGCCTTTGGCGTCGTCCTTGCCAACATCAGTCAAATATATAAATAACCAAGAGCAATGTCTTCGACGTTGATCCTTTCAATATGAGTGAAATAAAAACATAACGAAGAGCAACACGTTCAGCATTCCTCTTGTTAGTTTGCGGACCAGCTGCCATTACCCTTCTTGACTAAAATTGGACTCAAATGTCATCAACAGTGTCACCAATCAACTTAGTGATTCCGAAAACTATGAATTTAACATCAATATCGGTCAGTTTGCACATGTTATTTCTCAGTTCCCTTTTTCCTCATGATAAAGCATGGCTAAAGTTGCACTTGAACGTCATCGAGAGTGTTACTATTCATCTCAATGATCCCAAAAACTATGAATATTCGTCGTAAAGGGTACTTACCATCTCCTTTTATGCATACAATTTGACCCTCTGTAATTTCCCCTCATGCGGAAATTCGAAAAAAGGGCTTCATAGACGATTATATTTGGTGAAGATATACCTGTCTGCAAAATTTGGTAGCTCTAGGTCACTTCTTTTCAATGCGAAAAGGTGACGACAGACAGGCAGACAGACACCAGGCGCGCACCCAAACGTTTTGTTGGGAAGGGTCCAAACTTTGGCGGTGGGGTCCAATACTAAAAGCCACTACGGCTATGTAGTACTGAACCGGTATTATTCTGGACTCGAAAAGACGATAAGTAATTGTAAAATAATTCCACCTATATTTTCAGAAAATAAATAATAGAACCAGATTGTTTTTATACGAGAAAACTACAGATGAAGTGTAAGATGGAATGCAACATCAATCATTTCCCTGTTTGTTAAAAGTTGAGAAAGTATACAAATGTCTGTTAATTAAGGAAGTTTTGGGTAATTGTCCGGACCCGGTGGACCTCCCGTGGATGCGCCCATGACAGACACAAACATTATTTTATTATTATTAAAGCTAATGATGAGAATTTGAAACATTATTCGACTTAACCATGAAACATTAAGGTCTTTGTTCTCATTCCTCTACGACGTATGGCAAGAAATATGAAAAATTTAATATTTTGCTTCTCTCCAGTTATTGCACGAGTTATTTTATTTTTCCACTTCCACTAAAATATTGATTAATCACTTCACTCTCTCACATGTTCTACACTGGCATTTATTCATATTGAGGGCGTGGTATTTTTTAATGACCTGGGAACAGAGATGGAGTGGGTCAGTGGGTCGTGGGTCATCAGCATGTGACCCACTGCGACCCACCACCCACCAGACCCACTGCGACCCACCACATACCGTGACCCACTGCGACCCACCGACTCAGTATGATCTACCGACCCTCTCTGCTCAATGCATTGTAGACAGTATCTTCTGAAGACTGGTAAATTTGTCTCCGTTTTACTTTCAAGACCTTCATTTTCCTTTCTTTTCCACTTATTTAATGTCTACTTACCTGAGGTGGGTATATTTAACCAAGTGAAAAAAGAACTTCAGGCACTTTTGGATATTGATATTTTTAATAGTAATAATAGCAATAGGACTTACACTACAACTTGGCTTTCGAGACCTGTGAGTTTTTAGAGCTAACAACTGGAAAAATACATTTTTGAATCACTGTAATATATAAATTGTTATATAAAAAATTGAATGTAACTATGTGTACCTGATCATCACGGTCAAATTGCAAAGTCAAATGAAATTACTTTTGGTATATAGTTAGGCCTTAATCCAAACTGGAAGTTATATTGCTTTCATTATAATGTATAATATCCTAAGGGACTAGTGAGGATCCGAATTTTTGCAAAAAAAAAAAAAAAAAAAAAAAAAAAAAAATAATAATAATAATAATAAATAAATAAATAAATAAATAAACAGAATGTGTCCTAGCATTTTTTAAAATTCTCCTTTATGTGGGGGGTTACTTTCTATATATGGAAAATTGGTAGTGAGTTGGTTTGTAAAAATGATCCAAAACGATCGATGTTATTTAAGAAAAAAAATCAGAAACAAAAAATACAGTGCTTGGCTTCATATATCCATTGCTTTCTGCTATAATAATTGCTGAAGCTTATGTTTATTATATGGAGCGCTTACAGCACAGGGCAATCAACCCATAAAGTTGTGAGAAAAATAGGCATAAAATTTGTACTGTAAGCTTAATTACACGGAATTTGAAGTTTGGATTGTACGCATAATTGTATGGAAAATTTTACACTTTTTTCCCTTTACGTTGGTCTACTTACTTTGATTTGGAACTTTGAAATTTCATCCTTTTTTCCACTGAAAAGTATTGATAATTCAACAAGGAAATAATTATACTATGATAATTTAATTGGAATTCATTGTAATTTGGCACATGGCAAACAGCAGTGTGGTAATTGAAGTTGAAGAAGAAGGGAAATTCCCCTTCACAGTATGAACACTTTCCAGGAACCTCGTTCCCTTTCGCTTTCTAGACGAGGGAGGGAACTTGGTAATGGTATCAAACCTTCATGTGTAATTACAAAAATTAAATTTTTAAACAAATAAGAAATCATCAGCTTATCAGGCTTTAATTGATAATTTATTCACAAGATTCCCTATCAAAGGCGTGGTAGATAAAGTTTCTGTTCTACATGGATCGACATTGCCAACTGACATGGTGGATATGGGAAAGATGTTGTATGGTGATAGAGAGATGATACTACTTGCTGAGTATTTCAAAACTGATCGAGAAAAACCGTTATCAGACTTAAGTCCAACAAGCAGATTGTCGATGAGGAGTTGCAGAAATCGGGTAGAAGTATTATCAATTTCCACGACAGAGTGCGAACGGGGATTTCCCCTTATGAATTTACTCATGACTGATATTAGAAATAGACTAAGTACTCAAACATTGTCTAACTTGTTGCTCATCAATGCTAACTTGTTGCTCATCATGATTTACCGCCAAAAAGTTACCAACAGGAAATACATCTGATTTCAGATTTGTTTTAAGGTGGAAAATTACGAGTTACGGAAAATGTATACTTGTATTACTAATGGCTTATTTGCGTTATTAAACTATGTACCTAATTTTTGGTAAGTCTCTTCTTTGCTTTAGGTAAACTACTTTGAATAAATATTCATAATAATTGCAATTATGCATATTTGTAACTTAAATTTAACGTGGTGTTTTAGTAATTACAATTATGAGCACACTTTATGGAGATGCTCTCACTTAGGGTACCCGTGAACCTTTATACCCTATGAAAAATAGGTCAAGTCTTTTGTGAGAAAAATACTGTGAACTGAGAAACCATAACCTTTTCCATATTGTACAGGGGTATTTTCCTGCGAATAGAAGTTTCTTGTGGAATGCGTTCAGAAATTAACACTTGCAAGAATACTCTCACTACAAGTATATTTTAGGCACACACTAATTTCCCCCCACCTCGAACTGTTTCAATTTCCTCACTGACAAACAGTTTATCATTTTATATCGTAAAGGTCAGATCCACCGTTATTGTAACAGAGTGGTGCTTGAGCCATTGACTAGAAATTCAAACTCCGATTAGTGACAATTTCACAGTCTTGTTTTATTACAAGTGTAAACTCTTTAGTCAGTTCAGAAGAGACTGTAGATCGTGTTCAGAGTTGATGACGGTGGATTTTGGTGAGTCAGAGTAGGTCAAAGTGGATGAGAGTGGTTCATGGTTGGTGGTGGGTCACGGTGGGTGGTGGGTCATGGTGGGTGGTGGGTCAGAGTGGGTCACCGTGGGTGGTGGGTCGTGGGTCAGAGTGGGTCATGGTGGGTGGTGAGTCAGTGGGTCGTGGGTCACGGTGGGTGGTGGGTCAGTGGGTCGTGGGTCAAGTTTTCATTGACCCACGCCAACTCTGCTGGGAAAAGGGGCACAAATGTTAAATATGAACCTCGAGACGTGACAATCTGAAGTCTTGTCTCATAGCCAACCATACCAGTATCTTAACAAAAACAAACCACTTGAGGAAAGACATAGGAAGGCAATAACCATTAACTTAAAAGTTTTATCGATATTTTTATTTTAAATTTCCTTTTCCGAACAACAAATTACAGTTACAAGTAAAATCTCTACAAGCTTACAAAAGATGTGGTTGGTGATGGGTCAAAACCAAACCAACGAACGGTAAGATGAGTCACGCAACACGACGACCGAAGATTTGCAATAATGATTTAATAATCGTGTGGAAGAACCCTTTCTTCATAGCAACTGAGCACCTAATCGGTTGTCTATCGGCACAATCATTATTAAAGAGTTATATTGAGTCTTTCTTCTTCTTTTTTGTTTTGAAAAAAATAGAATCATAGAATCTAAAATACAATTGTCAATCATTAAGTCATTCAAAAATTATTGACTATACGATGTCTGAGAACCTTATACCAGAGAAGGATAATTTTACGTATATTTGGGTACTTTAGCTATTACTAATCAGTTCCTGTGTATGTTATAATTTCTAATTCTAATTCCTAATCCATTTACTCACCCAAGTTCCCCAACTTCCAGCTTTAAACAGAAAAAAGAAACCTAGCCATTTAACCGCTTCTCTAGTAGATTCGTTTAACTCTATTAGGCAAATGAACTACAACCTTTCGCCAGAACCCCAATACATCTACATATGCTTATATAAAAGCTTAGTGTGTGTGTGTGTGTGTGTATGTGTGTGTTTTAAATCTCAATGAGCGTTTCTCAAATCGTGGTTCGCAGACCACAAGTGATGTTCGAAGTATGCCTTTGTCATCCTCTTACACTGAACACTAGTTTTTAAAAAAAATCAAGCGAATTTCGTATCACCTCTATAACTGAGAATCTCAAATAGAGTTTTGGAAATTGCATAAGCAAACGTCTTTCACTTTCTCCTCCAAGACTGACATTTTATAAAATTTATTATCCTATCCACTACAAAAGTTTCTTTATAACCTTCAAAGATAAACTAATATGCACTTTCTTCTCTTCTGTATATATTGAGAGTATTGTGATCCATAGAACATTCTGTTTAGGAATGTTGGCCTAGATAGTACGATTAACAGAGAGAGAGGAAGAAAGAAAATTTATCAGTTGTACGTCCCACAGTAATACCTTGCAGTCTAAAAGATACATTTGATTGTGAATAAATTGGTTGAATGAAAATGTTGGGGAAACTTAAAAATCACGAGAAAACCCGCGAGCACGATATTGTTCACCACAAGCTTACATAGACTGAGGTCGAGCCAGAAACCCCTTACTCCAGAGGCAGTTACTAGGCTGAAATGTTTTGTGTTGATGTAAGAGTTTGAGGTTATATAATGGTAAAATGTGAAAGGAGTTTTCGTGTAGATAGGGGAGAGTTGCCTAGTTTGAACCAGTTACCACTATTTACCATATAAACTAGACAATACACAATTAAATAAGAGAATTATGTTTTAATTTCAAAATACATTGTATCTGCTTTAAAATGATGTGCATACTGTAATAAAAAACTCATTATTGAGATATTTATTACAAAAAAATTAAATTATTGACATCGGTCCATTTAAGGAAACTAGTTTCCTACGTTGAACCACGCGTTTCTTAGAATGGACCTCGCAGAAACTTTAACGAATAAAATAAATTTACTCTCAAACAAGAAAGAAAATGCTTGACAATTGAAACGCAGAAGTACTTGCGCAATTAATATAAATGTTAGGATAAATTTATTACCTTTACAGAACCTTTATGTAATGAAGAAATAAAAAAAAATGAAAATAATATTCACTGCTCAATTACGAAACTGAAATAAGTCTTAACACAATTTGCTAGTATGTACAAAATGAAAAGTTGCATCTGCTTTGCGTGTTTAAGAAATGGAAGGAACGTTACATGTTGAACAATAGTATATTTTTTACTTGGTTTCACCTTTGCACAACGAGTGTGGACCCAACGGTGGCATTTCAAGCACTGAACCATATCTTCTTGTCTGTTTTTCTTACATAGGGAGCAAAACCAACTGGTTTGCTTCTCATTGATTCGAAACAACTGCTTCTTCCTCTGGATCATCTTATTTCTTCTCGCGGCTGAATGTTCAAGCACTAGTTTGTAAGCACTACTTGTGATTACAACAGTCTTCTGTGCTTTACTTTGGCGTCTTCGCGATCCGGCTGGTCCTGGTTGATCTATTGCTTCTGGTAAAGGGGATATCTGTAATAAGGTCTGTTTGAAGTTCTTTAGTTTCTTGGTAGGTGGCACATAATCCTTGTCATGATCACTATCGTCCTCTGATTCGAGCTCTGACTCTAGACTTCGCATGGCTGATAACTTGCTTTGTTGTTTTGTACGATCTTCTTTGGGAGACCACATCCTGGTTGAGAACTGCCATCAGAATAGAAAGTATTGGATGGAGCAAATAGATGATCTGCAAAAACGTGACGATTAACCGGCCAAATCCCCGCTGCGCGAAATGCACTGTGGGCATTAGCGACTGTAGCTGCTCTGCCGTATGCTTCATTCAAAAGAGCTGGGATATTTGATTGTTTGATTTGATGTCCTTTGTAGGTGTTTAAGAACTTTTGTTGAGCTTGGACGAAATACGTCTGCAAAGGTCCAAAGAATACAACATCAAGTGGTTGCAAACGGTGTGTAGTGTGACCAGGTAGCTGCAGTAAAATAATGCCGTTATCTCTTGCAAATTCCCAAGCCGCTAGGTTCTTGCTGTGTGTGGTATGTCCATCAAGCAAAAGAAGAACTTTATTTTCTTTATTGCAGTTTGTATTCTTTCTAAAATGTTCAAGCCATACCACAAACAAATCAGAGTTTATGTATCCTGTATCCGAAATCTTGACAATGCTTCCTGCAGGGGCATCAACCTCAAAATCACTATTCCACTTTTTGGTTGTAAATATTATCATGGGGGGTATATAGACATCTGCCGCGCTCACTGCACATACCATTGTAGTATTCACTCCGCGCTCTCCACTTGTAACAGCACCTACCTGACGTTTTCCTTTTTTAGCAACTATTTTCGGTAGATGTTTCTGGACAGTAGTGAATCCTGATTCATCCACGTTGTAAATTCTCTCTGCTGTGATTTGGAATTGGTCCACATTGCGTTCCAAAAGATCAAAAAAATGTCCTACATTTTCTCTGTTAAATCCCTTTGCTCTTTGTAATGAGGTAGCTTCTGGTCGACGCACAGAAAGTTCAGGATTTCTTTTCATAAATGCATAGAACCACTTTTTTTCAGTCAAACCTTTCTCCCGATTGAACGTGTGAGAAACACCACATTTTTCTTCTAAGTCAAACGCTAATCGCCGAACTTCTGCAATCGTCAGTCCAAAAAAAAAAAAAAACACTCTTCTAATGCTATCATGTGCTCCGCAAGAGTCCTCTCCATGTCTGGGTTGAAGGTAGCGTGCCTTCCTAGTCCTTTGGTTTCATTAACGATACTATTTTTCTGAAGAGCATGCCGTCTAATCGTTGCTTTAGGAACTCCATATACTCTGCTGCATTCATTTAAACCATAATCTGCATTTCGATAAGCAGCAATGGCCATTTGTAATTCCTTTTCCGTCCATTGGCCATATTGTCCTCTTTGGGCCATTCTTGAGCTGAAATAATGGAGAAACACGTCTTTAATGTATTTGCAGTTACCCAAGGTAATACAATTTATTTAAAATTATTCTTAGACTCTACACGAAATTATTTAAAAATGGTCGCCTGCAATGAACCGGTCCAATCCAGGCAACACATGGTGGTTCAAACTGGGCAACTGCTACGTTGAAACAAAAGGACGTGTTCTCCAATTTTCTATTACATTGAAATATTAAAGACATGCATTACGTTGTAGTTAAAACAACATATTTGACGCGTGTATAGTTTAAAACCTTGATAGTTACCTGTTAATGATGTAAGTACACTTGCGATCCCAGCACTAACAGATCTGCATAACATATACGTTCGCCGTTCTCAGCTTTACTGCGTGCAGGTGATGAGAAACTGTAAACAAAGTGTTCCTTCCCATATCTGCAAACAGTGTAGCTAACTCTTATATTTCAAATATATCTACTTTTCAAAATATAAGGCGGTCCAACCTAGGAACCGGTCCAACTTCGGGAACTCTCCCCTAATATTGTGGAACTAATAGATTTCGGTTTTCAAGGAGCCTTACTGAACTGAAGAACTAAGGTGTTAACTCTGGTTAAGTTAATAAAATATTATTATGAGAAAGAAAGAGTTACGTAAATGTTTGATGTAGTCATTCGTATTTGGGTAGATAGTGGAAATAACTGATTTGTGTCCTACAAATAAATAAGCTAATTTAGAAGATCACTAATTAAAAAAAAAAGATTCTTTCAAATTAAGTCTAACAGTTGTCCACTACAAGCTTACATAGCCTGAGGTTGAACCAGAGGTGAGCACTCTACTGTTGAGCTGTTATGCCCCCCATTTTTATTCCCTATGAATGAAATTTCCTCTGAAATGTGCGTACCGTATAATCCTTACAACATTAGTATCTTAGTCTAAGGCAACATGCAATGTACGTTCTTATCTAGTGTAGTATCTCGTTACAAATTAACGATAATGTTGCTAAAATATGTAGTAATCAGCTTTCATCATTATCTTATATTTTTAAAGCCCGGGAACGTCATAGCACTCTGGAATGTTGGCATTATTATAGTGACATGAAAGTTTGTCACTTCTTGCGTTCATTTTCTGTTATTTACGATCAGCTAGCGGATTTTCTGTCTTGCAACGAAACTCCGGAAAGGATGAATCTTACAAGGAATTTCTGAGAGGAATTCTTCGCGGATGTCGTAAGACGAATTCTTGTGCGAAATTGAAGTTCCACCACCACTAACTTCGCTACAACAACAAGATGGGCAATCCTTGTCTCTGCTCTAATAAGGAATTCAACCTCATATATACGCTCTGATCTTCCGCTTATTTAAGAACGCCAATCATAATCTGTTTCTGTTCCTGTACCAATCCTTCATTGTGTGCTGCTTCATCTCGCTCCTCTTGTGAATAGGTAAAGTTCAGAATTCTCAACCGAGCTCCTCCACGGGGGTTTTAATGAGGTAGACTGCAACATTATTATTGGACGACGCGCTCTTATTGTATTTTAGAGCTTTAATAAAGTTCCGAAGTGAAGCGCAGCACGCAGTGTTGAGCTAAGTACCCGCGTGTTCTCTCTATACGCCTCGTTCAATAAAGTTTCACATTCTCTCCACACCGTCGTAATGATTTCCATAAAGCTTCCAACCAACCAGGTGGGAATTTTTAATGGCGTTGTTTCCCGCTGAAAGCACGAACAGTTTAACTCGATAGAAGCCATAGAAAGTGGATGTAGATCTCCATAATTCGTTCGCACACTTAAAATTCTAAAGTGGCAATATCGGTTTATTACCGAATATTTCTCAAACTACTATCAAACGTGACATTTTTCCTCAAATATTAAAACATCTTTTGTGTCTATATACGGAGAACAAAGCTACTAGTTCCCTCCCCATTTCTACTACAACTTAAAAAAAAAATGAAATTGGCTATACAGATGACAGAAAACACGCATTTGACTATGGAATGGAAATGACATTCTACTGTATATCGAAATATATTATCATTTTCGTTATCTGTGTAAAATAAAAACTTTTAACGTCTCGTCCTTCAATACAATGGTTAAGGTCAAACACCTCTCATGCTCTTCGTTTTCAGTTTCGCTTTATTAATAATCGAATATGTGCATGCGCGTGACGATTTTTTTTTCTGATTAAAGACTGAATTTTAAAAATAGTCACAAAATAATAAAATGTTCGATCCCTCGCACAACTTTTCCTCCTTCAATAGTGATTCGTATCGGATTCTGCAGTAGATAGGTATAATCAGACAAGACTATAAGCATATATGCGGATTGAAAATAACCATCATGCCTAGTAATATAGAACAGGTAAATAACCAGTGGCAATGACGACGCTAGAAGGGGTGTGTGTGGCAAGGATGGTTGGCGTCCACCGCTGGCTTGGCCCCTAACCGACTCCATCCCCCCATCAGACATGTTTATTATAATGTAGCAGATCAACTAATATAGAACTATTCTTTTCGGTACATGAAAAAATAACTGCCCCCCATAAATTTCTCTTCCTCCTCCCCCAGAAATTAAAGCTGACGCGATCACTGCCCAGTGGATTGGGGAAAGGAGGGCAAAGCGAACCAGTTAATTTTAACAGTCTCAAGTGACAAGTAAAATTAGGACAAGGAAAGTAAAACTTTGAGAAAATATTTTATGATTATTAAGCTTCCAAATGATAATATAAGAATAATGATAATGTCATATACACAAGTGATATTACGTAATAACTGAACTATTGCAATTTACTCCCTTTGCCCCAATAGTCGGGCAAAGCGGATCATGATAGTGGGGCAAAGTGAATAAGCGAAAACTCACACATTAAACTCTCACACTCACACATACACATAAACAGGGTGTTACAAAACAACGCCTACTATGTTTGGGAGGTGATTCCTGACACCAAGATAAGACAAAAAGTATAGACTAAATTGGGTGGACAAATGTTTCCTTTCGGAGGCTGCCAAAACCATGAAAAATTGAAATTTAAAGGTCCATAGGTCCAAAACTATGCGACCTACCGAAGGGAGGTCAAGACCTCACTTAGGAACTAATACGTGTCCTATCGAAAAATCCATGTTTCAAAATCCTGCGGTACTTCCGCAACAGTTTTTATAGAGGGAGTTTGGCTTCAGGTATATAATTTGAAATACTCACTAACAACCTCTATAAAAATTGTAGCAGAAGTACCGAAGAATTCTGAGATATGAATATTTAGATAGGGCACATACTAGTTCCTAAGTGGTCTTGACCCGACTACGATAGGTCCCATAGTTTTGGAGCTATGGATCTTTAAAGTTCAATTTTTTAATGATTTCGGCAGCCTACAACTCCGAAAAGAAGCATTTGTGCACCCAAGTTGGTCTATACTTTTTGTCTTACCTTGGTGTCAGGAATCACCTCCTAAACGTTATCGGTGTTGTTTTGAAACACCCTGTATAATAACAAAAGAATTCCCACCTAAACGAATTGCTTGACACAAGAATACTGAAGTGCTTACCATTTTGTGAATGTTAGTCAAATACAATTAAATGCGAAACTGGATCCACACTAGGCTTGCATACACACTAGACCTAAACATATTTAGAGCTCAAGTCCATATAGGTTTAATTTCTTATCAAATAGGCAGTGTTTTATGTGTCTAGTTTCTTTTAATCTAAAGTAACCTTAATGGCAACAATCTACGTAACAGCAAACAAACTGAAGAAAACAAATTAGAGCTTAGAATATCATATCACATGCTTGGTTCACACAGATCACAAACGTAAATGTCTTGATCATCATAATCAGTGCAATTTTCGTGAAACCATGATAGACAAATAGAGCATTGGATCCAGTCTTCGTTAGGTGGTTGTGAACAATATTCATGACAAAATTTGTATTGGTAACTACCGTCTTCTTCTGAAGATTTTGGAAGCGATTTTTTCTTTGTAATTCTAGATGTATTTGCTATATCTATAGCAGCAGCAAAAATATTTCTTCTTGCAGAAATATCTTGATCGGGTCATTTCCTTCTTTTTTTCTGGTAGTTCCTTTAAGGAAAGTGCACTAGTACCTGCTTCGGTAGACATATTGGACTTGCTATACTTCTTCGCACTCTTCTTTTGTAGAGGTTTCTTTACAGTGAATTCCTATTCGTTGTGCCCTTTCTAAAATTATTCTCTTTGCCCTACAGTGCCCCATGTAACAAAAGAATATCTACAGCATATGGACTGCGTATTTACGGTTACTTCCAAATATGATAATAAAGGTAAGACCCCCACACTATTCATGCATGCTATGTTCGCAAACATTCAACAGAATAGTAGGAAAAATTAGCGTTGAAAAAGTTATCTTGTGATTTTTTTTTTTTTTTTTTTTTTTTAGCAAAATGTGTAATTTCTATTCCTCTTCTCTCTCTCGTAGAAACAACACGTAGACGTTAAGCATTAACGTCCTTCTCTTCTTCCACTAGCGACGTCACAAACTTGGTCAATCATTTCCTGCCATTGACTGAAAATTAAGTTGTTCGCTTTGCTTCATGTATTCACTTTGCCTCCCTTTCCCCTATATGAATAAAAATGAGTAATTATCCCTTTGCTTGGGTAAATAATCAAAAAGTGGACATTTTAAGAAATTCTAATCGTCATGTTCGACTTCCAAATCGATTTAACTTAACTCTTATTCCTATTTCTTATCATAAAAGGGAAGTCGAAAATTATTTTTCTCTTTTCTTTCTGGGGGGCACGGTGGCTCAGTGGTAGAGCACTTTCCTTTGGTGCGTGGGGTCCGTTGTTCGATGCCCGGTCAAATAAGTTCGTAGTGGACAACTTTGTGTCCGTGAGTTTTCTCGGAGTACTCCTCCCACTTTCTCATTCTACCAACATTTCCATCATCATTCATTTGCCTGAATCATCGTGCCCCTTAGCCTAAAGGGCATAATCGCGGGACGTTATAGTTCATTTTTTTCTTTAGTTCATTTTCTCCCTTGTGTTTGTTGTGCACAAAATGTCCTTTAAAAAGTGTAACAAATTTTCAGATATTTCTAGTGAAAAGTTCCCTCGTATCTATAGTTCATTTTTAGTTCTCAAATAGTTCATTTTTTTCTTTTGTTTATTTTCTCCTTTGCGTTTGTTGTGCACAAAATGTCCTTTAAAAAGTGTAACAAATTTTCAGATATTTCTAGTGAAAAGTTCCCTCGTATCTATATCTGGATAGCGTACGCGATTTTTAGCGCGGGAAACAAGAATTCGGTTCCCTGTGGGAACTCATTCGGCTGGATCCCATATTAAGTTGTATATCCACGTATCATATAGTCTCACTGCTAAAAGGAACGGACAGTGGGGCCAAACCAGGTAATTCTTAGCAAAAACTCGAAAAATGAAGTAAAAGGTTGACTCGATATAATTTGTTATAGTGTATGTACACATAAGATACTGTGCAAGAAAGGAAGTGATAGAAGTTTGCAATGAGCTCATGGCAGTGTAAACTTGGTTATCTGCCGAAGCCGGAGAGGTACTGTTTAGTGGCAGAAGGTAGGAAAGAAAGTTGACTTTGAATGCGACTATCCCTATACTGCGTATAGCTATTCAGTGGCTGGTAACATGGTGACACGACCCACATGTATGTATCGTTTTGTATATTTAGAATGTTGATGTGATGTGTAGTAGTACTACTTAATATCATATTTGGAAAATCCTGTGGTACTGAAAGCATATAAACTATGGTCAAATGACAGAATGGCATTTTAGTAGAGAGTATGGCATAATATATCTGTGATTTTTTAAAATATATCGTAGCAGAAACATTCTTCTTACTGTGTACAAAAGAAAACCTGCACATATTTGCACTTTTTGGAAATATAGCGCATGAAAGTGTTTTACAAAATACGTATTCTGGATGTAGTGCTGCTTTTGAATTGAGCTGGTATGAATGTGAGAGCAAGTGTTAGGTTATTAGACGTATGATCCCCATGCACGTACTAACAAAGTTGAATGTAAGTCGATTCTGGTGCTCCCAGACCTCGTTGGGGGCTTCGTTCCCAGGCCCCATCTGGTTCCCAACATCACTTCTCTGGCATTCATAACAGAACTAAACTCTAGTCAACCATAATTGAATAATGGCGCCGACATTTTGAAACGCCAATGTTTGTTAAACAATCTACGGACCATAAGGTAGCACCATGTTAAAAATGGTGTTGATCAATTCAGTGTTTTGTTTCTTGTGATGCGTGCACGGAAGTGACATTGGAATCAACTATAATGAGCCTCTACTCGCTCCAGCTCAGAGTGTTCCAATCAAAGTCCTGAAATGAGTCCATGTATTGCATGATGCAATATATATGAAACAACCTGAACAGGTTACCGATGCGTGTAAATGATAATGTGTTTAATATATCTGATATATTCATATCGAGAACTTGTGATGAGATAATTTTATGTATTGAAGCGTCCTTACATCTTCATTGTCATAATACATTCTCCGTAACTTTGAAGTAATTTTAAGCAGCAAGAGCTTTTCTTTAATTTTATTATTCTTCAGTTGTAAATTGAATAATTACACTTTTTCCTTCATTGTAATGTAATGATGGAGCTGAAAAATTTACATTTACAAAAAGCTCGTTTCAAGATACAGCTGGTTATATGAACGCAACCACTGGTGAGAACAAAGGATTTCAACAGCGCTATGAAGTGCCAAAACAAAGTACGAAATTCGATACGATTGGACATCTTTATTGTGACATTTTAAAGCAAGATAAAATTTTAATTCATGGAGTGGAATTGCGTGTGAAACTTATTCCTGCAAAACCAAACGTTTGTCTCATGGTCAGTGAAAGTGGTGTCAGTGCAAAAATTATTATCCTAGATGCATCGTTGTAAGTGAAAAAAGTCAGCATTAGCCCTACTGTCAAATTGGCACACAATAAAATTTTACAATCTACACCGGCAAAGTATCCTCTGACAAGAGTTTAAATGAAATCATTTACCATCCCCAAAGATATACAATCCAAAACTATTGATAACCGGTTTATGGGAACATTGTCAAATCGTATTATTGTAGGATTTACATCGAATGAAAAAAAAATCTTTAAGATTTATGTCCCACGGTTATGCTGGTGAGGCTAAAGGAGATGGTGATGATGAGAGATGAGTGAAATGAAGAAAGTGGGAGGAAACGAGAGAACCCCGAGAAAACCCACGAGCACGGTGTTTGTCCACCACAAAGTCCACACGGCGCGAGCTGGGATCGAACCAGGGACCCCAAGCACCGAAGGTGAACGCTCTACCACTGAGCCACCGCGCCCCCTACATCGAATGAAGCATCCAGTGGAACTATTACCAGCAATCCATGTGAATTTCAACATCTAAGCATTAATTTCTTTACATTGTACGTGGATGGAAAAACTGTACCTTCAAAACCATTGCAACCCAGCTTTGAAGAGAATCTCTACGTTTCATCGTTTGGCTCTGGCATACATTTTACCAATACTGGAAATATAATTTCAAGAGCCGACTACAAGAATGGATATACACTGTTTGTATTTGACCTAACTCCCGATTCTTCTGCTGGAGATTGTCACTATTGGAATTTACAACGACATGGAGCTATCCGATTGGAAGTTCATTTCCAAGAGAAATTAGCAGCACGTGCAAACTATATTGTGTATGGGGAGTTTTCCTCACTCCTAGAGATCGACCACCAACGCAACAATATCCTGGACGTACCGGTATACGTTATCTATCATTTCCATTCACGATGTTGAATACACTACAATTAGCTAGTGCTTTAAACGGTAGTCCATTATTCAGAAATCATTTTACCGGGGTATTTGCAAGCGATGAGTTGCCCTCACGGATTTCTCTTTCTCTGGCAATCATTGCGAATACAGATCCATCCACAAAATTAGGAAGCCATTGGATTGCAATTTATATTGATAATCGTGGCTATGGAGAATATTGTCACAGCTATGGCCTTCCTCCTTATGTACCACAATATGCTGCATTCTTAAAACTTCATCGTATGTATTATAAATATAATAATAGCCAAATGCAAAGTCTTGGTTCATCCGTATGTGGTTATTATGCTTATTTTTATTTGTGTTGTAAAGCCCAGGGAAAATCTCTGCGTGACATACAATACTTGTTCACAACAGTACTCATGGTTAATGATCGTAGACTGCTGCAATACACTTTCCAGGTAATTTTATCATATTTATCACTGAGAGTGCATTTTTTTTTACATGTTTTGTTTTAACATCATCTATTTCTATACTAATAATCTGTTTTTCTCTTTCTTTTTACAGAATTCACAATACGAAGCTTTGAAAACCGGTGCTATGCTGCATAACATGGAAACAAATCATCACAATCAAGAAGAAGAACAGGAGGAGGTCTAATGAAGAAATCCAGTACAATCTACAAACATTGTCAACATCTTAGTGTACCAAGAAAGAAAGAAGAAGGAACCAAAAGAAATGAATAAAATACAATTTATGCTTATTTATGTGTTCTTATTTTTCATTCCATCAATATGGTACATACAACGTTACCAAATTCAAAGTAATGTTCTCCTAAAGTGTGCGATATAAGACGAGAACCCTGGTCATGAATCTTGTTCAAAATTTCCACCTAACTCATAGAGAACATTGACCAGGGACCTGTCGTCGTATCAAAGACTCGCACATAAAAAATCTAAATCATCGATCACGTGACCGAACTAACATTTAACACCCAAAGGGTCCTACCAAATTGAAAGGGGATACCCATCCATACCTTATGAAAGAAAATTGGACCCTATATGACCTCATCAAGAGTTATAAATTGAGTCAATAACCAAACACGTGGTTGTAGTAAAATTTGGCAATTTTGTACCCATAAAAGTGAACAAGATGGACCACCCAAATTTATAATAATATATATTGAGGTCATGTACTATGATACAAAATGCTTAAATTGGACAATTTCCAAAATTGAAGGAGTGGGCCAATGTGTCCCTCCCAAATTTTTAAAGGGGTGCGCAAATATGCCTATGCCTTATGATAGAGAATGAACCTCTATACATGTCCATATAACCATATAAGGTAACAGGACCTCATCAAAGGGGATAAATTGAGTCAAAAACCTCCGAAATTTGAATTTTTAGCAATTTTTTACCCCTAAAAAGGAACGAGGTGGACCAACCAAATTTATAGTGGTATACATTGAGGGTCTTGTACTATGATACCATATATTTAAATTTGGCAATTTCCAAACTTTAAGAAGGGTGGTCCTATGTATCTCTGCCAAAATTTAGGGGGTGGGCCAAGGTACCCCTGTCAAAATGTAGAGGGGGTGGTGCTAGGTACCCCTAGGTCATTGACTCTGGCCCTTGGGGCTCCTCATTGAGGATAATCAAAAACGCGACAGGGTGACCCCCTTACTACTCATATAATCTGTTGTATAATTTAGGAGCGAATATAAGGAATATTTCCTTTTGTGATGTAAAACTCTACATTTTTTATGAAATAATATCGAAATAACATAAACATTTCAGTCCACGGATCTTCTTTGACACTTTCAAAGACATGTTCGACATCGTTCATATAGTGCATCTTGGTGCGTGCCACCTAAAAACTGGATTTTTTCGCTATTTGCTTTTAAATTTATTTTATGTCCAAATCGCTTGTAAATTTATTGTAGCCAGTGCACACACCGAACTAATTGGTTTTCCTACAATTTTCTGCTTCATATTGCGCATTCCTACTTTTTGCCAAGAATTCAGTGCTTTGGTCCCACTGTGGAACGGTTAAACTCTAATCGATCAAAACCAATTTTTAGTAGGCCCTACACAACAAAAGCTGGATATTCTGTTCTGTACTAGAAATGTATCTTATTGTGTAATGTAATACAACGTAATACAAAACATGTAATAATAATAATAATAATAATAATAATAATAATAATAATAATAATAATAATAATAATAATAATAATAATAATAATAATAATAATAATAACACTTATTATTATTAAAACAATTATTATTATAACACTTATATTGGATGTTTAAATTTCTGGAAAATTTTAATCGCGATCCTCGTCAGTAGATGTATCCTTTGTGCCTTTTTGCCCAGCCTCTATGAACTAACATTTTCAAGAAAATACGACCGTCCTATGCTCTGCCTTCAACATATTCCCTGTAGATACAAGTTATTAAATGCCCAACTGAACGTTATGAAATGCAGCTTAGCAGAAACTGCATATATAGAATACCAATAAGTCAATAAATTCGTGGACTGGTATCCAGAATGTAGGCAACCAGTAGTACCCATAAACGCCATAAACGTCCATACACACAGACAATTATACGTATCCACACCGACCTTCAAAATATTTTAAGCACAATTTTCTCTTTTGACCTGTCTTGTCTCGGGTTTTTGCATTTTGGAGATGATGATTATTTCCAGGTGGCTGCTTGTCTCGTTAGCTGTGGATCGTAGAGGAGACACTATGTTTCATCTTCTGTTATTATCCAGTTCAGGAATGTTCCATCAGCGTCAGGACTTCTGATCGTTGGTCTTGTATTAGAATGCGTGGGACACGGTGCTGAGTGGCATGCGGCATGTGTAGTAATACGTCAGAATGTTCTGACATGTGCCATGGCTAATCCGTACTGCTGCTGCGCTGTCATCTACCGACTGGGAACGGTTAGCGCGCACAACCATTGCAACCTCTTCGATCTTGGCGTTCTGTTCGGACTGTTGTCGGCTGACCTACTGGTTCATAATCCTCTAAAATGTTCCTCTTTCTATAAACCGTTGGTGGCACATAAACACTGCACTGCGGCCCAGAGCGTTGCCATTCCACACTTGCCTGATCATCTGCAACGTTCCTGCAGCGGATTTGCCTAGTTTTTGGCAGAACTTGATGTTTGCCCGTTGCGCAAACTGCGACATTTTTCAAGTCCGCCGCGGCGCAACCAACTCCTTTCACAACAGAAATAGTGCGTCTGTTTACACTCTATGTACAGACTGCCTCTTGCTGTGTCAAGAGATAGAACTTCCACACTGTTTCCTCTAGGATATAACTTATCAGTTGTAGTATACCACTAGCGCCACGCTGCGTCCAGTCCACGAACTTATTGACTGTAGTAGTATATCTCTATCTATCTATCCTATCCTATCCTATCCTATCCTAACTATATATAAAACTACATGAAGGGACAAAAATAAAAGGGTATTTCTGGTTGACGTGGAAAGTTGAAAATTGGTATGATTGTAGTTTTTCAGGACTAACCTACAAGAAAATTTCCAAAACTGAATATTTTTACCTTTTTAAGGGGTCTAAAGGAGGGATAAAGAAATTCCCCTTGTTATTTAAAAGGCTTTTCTTTGGAAATATAATCTCATGTTTCAGGTACTTGGAATTGGAATAAAAACTTGAAATTCGGTATGCTTGTACGCTTTCATTAGTGTTTCTTAAGTAAATCTTCAAAAACAGAATTTTCCAACTGTAGAATGGTTTTATGAGAAACTGAAAAATCTTTCCCATATAATTTATATGGGATATCTTTTACACTCTAACATGTTTAAGCACTTCTGGCAGGATTAGAATGATGAAATTTGGCATGATTGTAGCCTTCCAGGACTAACCCAGAGGAAAATTGCCAAAAGTGAATATTTTTAATTTTTAAGGGGTCTAAAGTGGAATGAAGAAATTCCCATGTTATTTAAATGAGAGTTTTGTTGGAATACAAAATCTTATGTTTTAGATAGTTGAAATAGGAAAAGACATTTGAAATTCCGTAGAATTGTGGGATAAGAGGTACGAGGCCATAGGTGTAGCAAACGCGAGGGTCTGGGGGCAGATCCCCAGCTATCCAAAGGCTAGTATCTATATATAAATCTACATTTACAGTATGCTGGTTCCAGGAACTAGGGAAACGAGTCAATATTGATTTCGTTATTTTAAAACCTGAGGCTCAATTTATTGTTTTTATGATATCGAAAGGGGGAAAAAATCAAGATTCAAATTACGTTACTCAAGGGATAGAGAAAAAGTTGGAAAATATGGTCAACAAAAGTTTTAATTATTATTGGAGACAATGCGTCCAACATGAAGGCAGTATTCAAGCCACGATATCCTAATTATACCCTTGGGTTGTTTTGCTAATCTTCATTTGCTTTGTATCGACATTTTTGGTAGAGATACAGGTAAACCAGTGCAATCGATATTGTAAGAATAATAAAACAATTTCATCGTTTGGAAGGACTATTTATACAAATAGGAAAAGAAAAATTAGGTTGAAACTGTTTAACCTACCTGAAACGACCAAATGGAGAGCAATTTATTCTTTTTTCCAAGTCCATTAGTCAATAAAGTGATTCAGTAGTAGAGCGCTCGTCTTGGATGCATGGATCCTTGGTTCGTTCCCAAGCAGGGATGTAATGGAGGGTATACCGGGTATATGTTGTATACCCACCTCTAATTTTTGGAAACCATCGTATAGCCATCTAACATTTAAGAAGTACTCGGGTATATGCTATAGTATATTCAATCCATGTATAATCACTTCATTGGAACAAACAATTGCTTTTCATGTACTGGTACTGTATTTCAAAACAAAAATCTCACTAAACAGCTGGTCGTCAGGTTGTTGCTACGAATGATGTCTAAATTCTTTAAAAATGTTTGCGTTTTCAGGCTGTGGGAATCGAATTTTCCGAGAATACTTCATAATGGAAAACAGCAGTGTTTCTTCCTTAAGATGTCACATGTGCTGTCCCACCTTCTGAAAGCTGACCTCTGGTATTATAAAATAAAGCCAAACTGTTTCCAAATGTTTTTATTGGAAACTCTTTTGTTTCTAAAGATTAGTGAGAGATAGAGTTGAGTGATGAGGAGTAGCGCCTATATTCATGTGGTGACATTGAGAACTTGTTCTGTTTTGACATAGCAATGACACACTTTTCACTCCCTCTTTGATCCGAATTCAATGTCAATTGGACACACTTTGAGTGAGGCAATACGGGATGAAACCAGTTCCTTTCTAATCGCGGATGGAGGTTCCGAAAAAATGTGATCTTTAAAAGTTAAGAGGAAATTAAATGAATGTATTTGCGCCAAGAAATCATTGGCCTCCACAAAAATAAGAAAACATATGACCTACCGTCGGTCTAGTTTGAAGAATTCACAGTCGTTCCCAATACCACCAAATACAACAGCGAACCTCGGATTAGTACTGCTCATTTGTAGCCGCAATTGACATATCAAAGAAAGGAGCGATTGATTTCGATAAATACTCAGCAGCTAGTATTAGTAGTAGTTTTTCCGCAACCTACTGGGCAAGAAAAAAAGGGAGGGAATAAAAATAAAGTTTTCTTTGTTGTTTCGTTTTCGTTCAGATAAAAAGAAATTGAAGAAAATTTGAGCGAAGAAAAATTAAAGGAACATATTAATTTGCCAGCTACTACTTCACAGACAGACGTAAATTTATTTCATATTATAAAAAGTTGTTATGGCATCTTTGGCTTGATGACGAAGATATCTGAGGGATAACGTCCTTCATTAAAGGCATTGGAAATCAGGCTACTTTGGACCTGTAAGTTAGATAATATTCCGATATTTGTCTGGTGTAAATGAAGAAAAATTCCACTTAGGATAGCTGATCTGCAAAGGCTTTTTTCACATCTTTTTAACTGATTTATTATATTATTATTATTGTTATTGTTGGAATTTACATCTGTGTGAACGGCCCCAGGTATAAATTTCACTGGAAACAGCTGTTCGAGTAATTCTATTATTAAATAATGGATAGCTAGCCATTCTCACCGATCTTTCCAAGTTTTTCTTTGACAGATTAAGTGAATGCTGGAATAGTACATCAGCTTATAAGTCCAGGAAGCGTCCTTTTCAAATCCCTTTGTCTGACAGTGTGCTCAAGATTTGATAATTTAATAATCAGTCATGAAACACCTTTCAATATTTGAGAAGATGTCTAATCACGGAAATTATAATCTACCTAGAGGAGATATACTTGCTGGTTTTCTTATTTGCTTCCTCGGTTTTAATAATTTTTTTTAAAAAAAAACTTAAACAAATTTGAACTTATAAGGTGGAAAAGCTCCCATTTTTTAGTTTACAACTTTTATTTCTTTCGTGGGTTTTCTCGGGGTTCTCCCGTTTCCTCCCACTTTCTTCATTCCACCATTTCATTCATTTCTCATCATCACCGTCTCCTTTAGCCTAACCGGCATAACCGTGGGACGTAAAACTTAAAGATTTCATTTTCATTTTTCATTTCTTTTATTTCTTTTAGGAGGAAAGAATTTTTATCTTTAGGTACTTTTCCTTTTTTCCAGGGTGTGTATCTATTTTATTTTATTTATTTAACAATCACCACATACCGCTCAGATCCCATTTTATGCTGGATATCTAACACAATAACAGTGAAAATGATCCGGGAAGAAAAAATGAATTCTTTAAGTTTTACGTCCCACGATAATGCCGGCTAGGCTAAAGGATTTGGTGATGATTAGAGACCGGATGTTTAGGCATTAAAAACCTAGAAAATAGGCAGGCAAATAGGCACTTAAAATTTAGAAAATAGGCAGTAAAATAGGCACTAAAGTGTAACTCGAAATAACGAAGATAAATACTCAATACAATTAAAAAAATAAATTCAAGTATAAATTAAAAAAAATAAATTAGATATTGTTCAAAGAATATAGAAACATACCTGTTTGTTAATATTTTTAATGTATATATAAAAACGAAGGTTGACATGTATTCCATGTATATTTTGTAAATACATTCTATACAGCGCTTTATCACTACATATAACAGTCCAAATTCTATACATTTTAATCAATACACATAGCAGTCGAAAGTTTTACAGCACTTTATTAGTACACATAGCAGTCCAAAGTTTTATTGCATCTTATTACTACAGACAGCACTTATTTCTCGAAGAGGCAGAATCCTTTCTTGAGATACTAAATTATATATTTTTACCAATAAAGCATTATTTCGAAGAAAATGCATAGAATAGGCAATATTAGGCACTAAAGCAATTATTTAGGCAGGAAGGGGCCAAATAGGCAAAATAAGCAAAATAAAATTGTCTTAAATTGAAACTATAACAACCTATAAAAACTTTAAAACGTTATTTTTGACCATATCTTTAATATCAAAGAATAGGCATTTTGCCTAACATCCGGTCTCTAGTGATGATGATAAATGAATGAAAATGGTGGAAAAAAGAAAGTGGGAGGAAACGAGAGATTCCTAGAAAAGCCACGCACACGGTGTTTGTCCACAACAAAGTTAACTTGGCGCGAGCTGGAATCGAACCAAGCACCCCACGCACCAGAGGTGAACTCTCTAGCACAGCCATCGTGACCCCTAAATTTGAGAAGATATCGGCCAGCCTGTTTAGTAGGTACTATTCCAGCATTTGCCTGGTAGAACTGAGGAAAACCCTAGTTAGGATGGTTGGCAGTGGGAATCGAACCCACGACCTCCCGAATACGAAGCCAAAACTCTACCACTTGAAATACTTCGCTCGGTAAGATTGTCGTTTGATTTTTTTTCTTTTTGAATCAATGTTGACGGGAAACCTCGAATCTAAAGAAATTATTGAACTAAAGTTTTAGATGAGAATACCCATACTACCCGACTCTAACTTGGACTCATAAATTGGCCCCGAATTAGAAGTACAACCACTTCTACAGCCTGACCTACTTAAAGCAGAGAGCAAAATAAGGTCTTAAATTAATCTGTAATACTGAAGGTAATCTTTTTCTTAGCCTCTGGTTGATAGGTTAAGTGGTTCAGTAACTATTATCCAAAATGCAGATTTCCATCAAGGTTTTTCTTCTTGTTACCTCATACACATATCCAGGTTGTTATGCAACCGATACGTGCAGAGAGCCAATAAGAGTTGCCTTTAAGCAAGGGTATTCCATAACTTCTAAGATATAATTATCTGATAACTATAAGGACCGATTTTTCATGAGTATTAAATGAAGAAACACTGATTGTCAGGGCAACCGTAAAGCTTAAAAAAGCATAACAAAATATTTCACTCATGGTTGGTGCCTCATTTCTAGTTTTGACAGTTACTTACAGATGGTGATCAGAAAAATGGAAACACCTGAACGAAATTGCAACTTACAAGATTAATATGGTGTCGGGCCACCTTTCGCCTTCAGAACAGCCTTGATGCGACGTGGGATGGAGGCATAGAGGTCGTGAATGGTAGCAAGTGGAATTTTACACCATTCCTCGTGCAGGGCATCGGCCAGTTCTGTGAGAGAGGATGGAGGTGGAAATCGTCGCCGGAGTCGTGTTTCCAAGACAGACCATACATGTTCAATAATGTTGAGATCTGGGGATTGGGCGGGCCAGGGGAGGTGTTGAACATCGGGATGAAGTTCCTCAAACCACGCTGCAACAACGCCAGCTGTGTGAATGGTTGCATTATCATCCTGGAAGATGGCGTCATTGTCCGGGAACAACATCCGGACCATAGGATGCAAGTGGTCTCCTAAAATTGCGACATAATCGTTGGCAGTGATTCGTCCGCTAAGTCTGACCACAGGACCCAATGAAAACCATGATATGGCGGCCCACAGCATGACCGAGCCGCCGCCATGTTTCACAGTTGGGCAGAGACACTGCAGATCATAAGCTTCTTTGGGCGTTCTCCACACATAAAACACGGCCAGTGGTTGAGAATAGGGTGAAGGATGACTCATCCGACCATATCACACGTTTCCAGTCCTCAACGATCCAAGTTGCGTGGTCGCGGCACCATTTGCGGCGTGCGAAAGCGTTATGGTCCCTGATGAGCGGTTTGGCCCGTGCAACACGACCCCGTAAGTTCATGTCATGTAATTCGCAGCGGACTGTGATTGTCGAAACAGGGTGGGGGAGGTGCTGATTGAGTTCCTCCGTCACTTACTCCGCAGTGGCACGACAGTTCTGCGTGACAATGCGCTTTAATACCCGGCGTGACCTGTCACTCATGATTTTCTTCCGCCCACTGTTCCGCTTCCCCGATGTGGTTTTCCCGTGTGTTGTGTAGGCTGTCATAACCTTCGACACTGTCCCACGCGACACACCTAACACAGTAGCCACTGCCGTCACACTCACTCCTCATAACCGCGCACCAACAATTTGCCCTCTTTGAAAATCTGAGAGGTCTCCCATTTTACACTACCTCCGTCTGCTGCAGCCACTGGACACTGCTGTTCCACTGCGCCTGACGTAGTATGGAGACGATCTACCACACCACCACCAGCGGTCCGGCGCTGCGGGCGCCACGACACTACTGCCAACCCATACATCTGACGTGTTGCCAACTACAGGTGTTTCCATTTTTCTGATCACCATCTGTATGTGTATGCAAGTTTGATATCTTTAATGGCATAATAAAGCATAATGTTCCAAAATAAAGCACAAAATATAATGCTTGAGTCCATTTGAGAACTGTGTTCTCAATTACTTTCTACAAGAGAAAAATTTAAGATGACTTGGTAAAAAGGATGCTTCAAAGATAGAAACCACCAGTAGACACGTAAACAAGCAAAAAAGTTTATTACATCGACGTTGAAAGCTGCGCCCTTTCAAAGTTGAGTGCGGGAAGTGCAGAAAATTGAACTCAACTCTGACAAGCAAGGGGCGCGATATCGAGACTCGAATTGCGCAATAAGGGTTACATATACTGAAAGAACATCAGGTAGTTAGTAAGTTACCAAATTATTAGCTGTAGTCCGCCAGTAGGGAAAAAATTATGGGACTGTAAAGTTCAGAGCCTCTCGTACGAAAACCACACAAAACTTAGCATTTGGCTTGTTCCTCTTTGTATTGACAACAGATAATGAATTCTAACGTATTCCCATCACAGAACATGATGTTTGACATAAGAAAATCTGTATGAGAAAAATTGTCAGTGTTGCCCGAATAAGAATACCGCGAAAAGCTTGGTTTGCAGCGAATGAAAGAGTGAACACAACGGTGTTTTGTGACATCATGTTTTCGTGGTTCGCACGGAACTACGTTTTGCATAATACGTTATTTAGTTTGTAAGAATCAAAGTAGTTATAATATACTTGTATTAACATTACAGAATATTATTTAAACAGAAGTGCAAAAGCTTCCAAGAAAACACTAGTATGAAGGTGCTTCGGAAAGTAGACCTCACGATAAGCCTGTGAAAATGTCATTCGGGTTCGAATCGGTTTGTTCGTTGGGCATTTATCATGAGGCATACCGACAGACAGACAACACAAATGCCGAGCATCGCGAATCGTAAAACTCGGTTCGAGTTGTCAGTGATATATCATCCAACGCCGTTGAATTCATTCTTGTATTCCGTTCCTTAACGAAGAGTGTAGGGTATTCTAGCAACACTGTAATGTCTATAGATGACACCAATGGCAAGTCTCCCGGAGCGGTGTTTTGATTCCCTTACCACAGAAATGTGTTATCACTGCGCGTCGCTGGCTATCGTCCGATGTGCATATTGTACTAACTGTTTTTGTTTGGATCACTTGTTACTTTCTGCTCTTCATATCAATTGTGTGGCTAGCACTGTCATTTGCATAGCTATCTCCCCTTCCCAAACAAATACCATTTGCTATTGCACACACAAACAGGTTATTCCTTCTGTTTGCCATAGTCTCTCATGTTCACTTTGCAGCCCCATAATTTTGGCCTACTGGCAGACTGCAGCTAACAACGTGGTCATTTCATGATTGAAGCTCTTTCAGAATATATAACCGGTATTGTGCAACGCAGGTCCCGATCACGCACACTATATGCTTGCAAGCTTCTCGAGGTATTCTTATTCGGGCAACACTGTAATTTCTATGGTCTTCTCATACAGATTTTCTTATGTCAAACATCATGTTCTGTGATGGGAATACATTAGAGTTCATTATTTCTTGTCAATACAAAGAGGAACAAGCCAAATGCTAAGTTTTGTGTGGTTTTCGTACGAGAGGCTCTGAACTTTACAGTCCCATAACCTTTTCCCTACTGGCGGACTGCAACTAATAATTTGGTAACTTACTAACTACCTGATGCTCTTTCAGTATATGTAACTCTTATTGCGCAATTCGAGTCTCGATATTGCGCCCCTTGCTTGTGAGCATTAACAGCGCAAAGACTGATAGTGTTAGAAGAAACAGTATTGTGAATTTCAGTGAAAATACACTTGTGTTGTCAAGAAATACCAAGTTCAAGAGAATGGGGAAAGTAGATACATAATTTCACAAATTAAGTTATCATAGATGATTGTGGATTGAATGGGGCAAGGTTTAATTAAATCTTGCATAATTTCCGTAATATCTTGAATGTGACATTTTTGAAACAGTATTGTGAATTTCAGACGAAACCATACTTCTATTTTCGAAAAATGTCACATTCAAGATATTCCGAAAATTATGCAAGATTTAATTAAACCTTGCCCCATTCAATCCACAATCATCTATGATAACTTAATTTGTGAAATTATGTATCTACTTTCCCCATTCTCTTGAACTTGGTATTTCTTGACAACACAAGTGTATTTTCACTGAAATTCACAATACTGTTTCTTCTAACACTATCAGTTTTTGCGCTATTAATGTTCAGAGTTCAGTTTTCTGCACTTTCCCGCGCTCATAACTCGGAAAGGACGCCACTTTCGACTCCGGTATAATATATATATATATATATATATATATATATATTTTTTTTTTTTTTGCTTGTTTTCGTATCTACTTTCAACCCCTGTAATAAGGATTATAAGGGGCCGTACACATATTACGTAACGCGCCAACGGGAGGAGGGGGTTCGGCCTTGAGTTGCGAAGTGTGACAAGGGGGGAGGAGGGGGTTTACGTCTTCGTTACGTAACGCATGATATTTTGCTGTCGTTTTTATTTTTATTCTCAGGTTTATGTGCAATCTTCTGAAAAAAAATTCTATTCAGTTCTTTTCTTTCTTATAAATACAAGTAAATAAATATTTTTATTATTTTGGGAAATTGCAAACATATAGCCTATATAAATTGAATCATGCAGAAGGAGTTCGAAGACGTTACTAGACACCAGCACGACTGGTGACGAACCCTGCGTGTACAATAAAATTCCCGTTTTGTGGCTATCGCAGCATTGCATTTACGGTACACGCTTTTCTGAGTAAGTTGTTAGTGATCGTAACCATCAATTTATGAGAATATTATTTAAAACTTTTGATTTGAATCATTACTATATTTCTAAGGGCTTTTGCGTGTAAAATAGAAGAAACTTTTTTTTCGTGAAATAATATTTTTTTTTTTTGCGACAGAATGATCCACGATTTGCAGAACAAACTAAGATATTAGAAACCTTATTCGTCGGATATTCATCTCGTACTGAGCATTTTTTTTTTCATTGTGGGATTTGAATATTTCTGAAGAAATGAGTTTATTAACATTCTGGCACTGATTTAGGGCAAGAAGTAGGAGTAAAAGTAGATCTGGAAAGGTATGAGGACGCATGACGTCACGCCGTCCCCCTGCCTATCTTTGATCATTGTATTTTTTTAAAAGCGGGGGGATGCTATAGATATTTTCTGGAAGTGGGCGAATTGCGTCCCACCGCGTTCCCCCTCACTTTTACCTCTGGCAAGAATTATTTAGAAAGGGATAAACTGAAGTCCAAAGTCCAAACAAGATGCTTGAAAGCTTGTTCACAAACGATATGTCCCTGCTGTTTCATGTGTGCAGTCAATTGGAATCTGTGGTCGACGAGGAGGAGAACTTATTTGCACTGTCGACGAACTTCAAATACATGGGGCATCCTGTATCCGTAAAAGAAAGAAAAAAAGAAAGAAAAAGGAAAAAGAAAAAAGTCGATGTCAGTTCTTTAGATCTGTTTCGCCTGCATATTCCGGCAGCATTTCCTCCTTACCGATCATCGGTAACCTAAAAGGATGGGTGCGATTTCCTTGTGAAAAAAACAGTATGCAGTTTCGGAGAATTAAGACTAGTTAAGGTGGATCACTAGGTGTTCCCAGTTCTATGCTAAACGCTGCTTGAATAGTGTGACGTTGCCAAATAGTGTCGAGTGTTTATTGATGCCAGATAATAAAGGAAGTAATCGTGGAATTCTGCTTGGATACTTATTAGAGAAATTAGTTTTCGACCCTTACCGCAATTCTGCTTCTCGAACTGCAACGCTAGAATCCAGGAATTTTCTTATTGTGACTACTACAGTAAATGTACAAATTTGGCAATAACGCATTATGGCGTTCTGCGCAAGTTTCGTCTCAAAGTCTATTTCCTTAAATGTAAATTAATATTTAAATAAAATACGAAACTTAACACGAAAAATGGTCAAACAATATATCTGTTTCGTAATAAGATCGTTACTTTAAAATACTTCACACATACAAAGAAACATTTTGTAAAACTGAGATCTTCTAGTAAGATCTAACAGCAAGTGCCATCTTGTATGCTCATTGTAAAAGGAATCAAATGTTTTATTTTATTTGTTACATTTTTCAATATCAGGAGACACAACCAAATGAATCAGTGTCTTGTGCTGTAGCTGAAACATTACTCTATCTTATAGTACAATATTTATAATATGTAACGTTTCATTGCGCAATGAACTAAAATATGTGCTGATTGCCGGGTGGATCACCACCTTAATTAAACAATCTAATGCGGTTAAAACATTAGTACGGTACTACCCTTTTCTAATGCTTTGATTTGTTGGGGGAAAACACTACAAATATATTCAGAATACAAGCATTGTGTAATAAAAAGTACTACCATTCAAAATAGTTTTTTATTGTAATAACACGCAAAATAAGCAAAATTGGTGAAAAATGAAAAATCAAAAAAAGTTACGTAACTCAAGGGGAGAAAGGGGGTAAAAATTGCTCTAAAATAGCATAGCGTTATGTAATATGTGGACGGCCTCTAAAATATATATAGAGGAAGGTTACCAAAGAGCACAATATTGATCTTCAAAAAGCTCCGAAAGTAATGAAGAAAAAAATATATAAATTGTACATAATTTTAATTGAAGTTTAAGCTACATTGTAAGAAACAGAAAACTTTACTACTAAATGTAGAAATGGGAATATACGTAAAAAAGTTAAAAAACAAAAAAAGAAAAAAAATGCGTACTCTTAAGGACCAGTGTCCCAAAGAGTGCGTTTTGCGGTCCCTAAGAGGGCGCACTCAACACCTATCATACTTGAAACCCAAACCCTTTCGTAAGACGAACACTGCTGATGTCACTATCGTTCACAATTAAGGCACTGAATCTAGTCTTCGTCAATTGGTTCTTCATACAATTCGTGACACATTGACCGTGAAGTTTGGTTGATCTCAGCTGCAGTTTTCTCTGTTGAAGTGGATGGGTCATTGGGATGATCAAAGAATTTTCTCTTTGACTTAACATTTCCTTTGACTCGTTTGCTCTGAAGAAACTTGTGAAATGGAGAAATAGTAAAAAATTCAAATCGACGTTTGGTACGTGCAATTTGTGTAAAATTTTATTGATTTCGGAAGAGGAATGGTGTATTTTGGATGAATAGACATGGTTGAAGTTGCGGCTTCTGCAGGTCTAAGACGTTTTCCTTTCTCCATCGTGTAATGAAATTATGAGACTTGAGTTTGAAAAAAATAATATTTTCTGAAAAATATTATCTAACAATGTAAAAATAAAAAGTATTTTAAATTTTAACTTACCCTAAGGTTTGCTTTAAAATTAATGATGATTTTTTAAAATTCTTAGTTCGTAGTTTCATTACAATCATAATCGAAGCCATGTTTCGCTCAGCATCTTTCTCCAGAACACTTTCTGAATCTTCATTTTGATCATTTCCTCACTTCTTAGGACGTCATCATCATACCATGAAAGGCAATGGCAAACTACCATGGACCAAAGACCTGCCTTCGAGCAGAACACAACATCATCATCATTGTAATTTAAGAAATTCTGTAAATTTAAATACTTCTTAAAAATGATTTACAGTTGGTGCTTGAATCGAAGAAAAACAATTGCAAATAATTCTATAATCCATTCAAACATCCCATTACACTCCTCCGAGAGTAACTGATGAGAATAACTACATAGTCTGTAATATGAATGCCGCTACCCCCCACACACACTCAAAGAAATTGTCCCAAAGAGTACGTGCGCACTCTTTGGAAAACAGCAGACACCTCGAGTAAAAGTCATCCAGGTGGCTGCACATGCAAAACCCCCGAAACAAAGCCATGGTAAACAATTCTATCTGCATTCATGTTTTCTACCATGCAACAAAGGTACTGTAGTTAGTTACTATATCGGTATAATTTCTTAACTAAGAATACTAAAATATTACATCAAGAATTCAAAAAAGTTATTTTTATCTGTATTTTCTGTTTGCAGCTATACGTTAACCTCTGTTTTCTTCGTATCAACTCTCATACAAAGACGTATCAAACAGCGTAGCAATAATAATTCTGTGTGTTAAGACTTTAGCGTAATTGGCGCTGCGCGTTCTTTGGTAACCCTCGTAACCCTCCTCTCTCTCTTCTTTCTCTCTCTCTCTCTCTCTCTCTCTCTCTCTCTCTATATATATATATATATATATATATATATATATATATATATATATATATATATATATATATATATATATATATATATATATGTGTGTGTGTGTGTGTGTGTGTGTGTATCGGGTGTTGCAAAATAAGTTTTACAACTCTTCGGAGGTGACTCCTGCCACTGAGAAAAGAAAAAAAAGTTCTCTTGAACTTTCGGCTATCGGACATAGTTTCGAATCTACAAGGTGCCGATAGCGTGAGAAAATGACTTTCGGCCGCCAATAGTTCCGAAACTAGCCAACGTAAAGAGGGCGGGTAAAAAAAAGTCATACCTGCTGTATTGAATTTTGCATGTTTCACAATCCTACCATGCACGCGCAAGAGATTCCCCAAAGGAACGTAGGGAGTCCCGGATAATCTGCCAAATGAAAATTGCCATGCCAAAGTGGAACATGTTGGCATTTGTCCATTAGCTACATGTTGATATCAACACACATATTGTCCACATTTCAATATCGATCATCCGATCCCACTAGTGACATTCATTTAGTTTACCCAGCTTCTTTGTGATTCCCCTTACACAATTTCAACTTGGCCTCAGTTGTTGCATCCTTATTGGTATGCAACCGTGAACATCATATTGCATCGAATTGAGGGAATATTATTGGTGAATTGGCAATGGCTTTCATGTTCTTGACGCTAATCCTTACATTTCCGATGCTTTGAACTCTCGTTTACTGAGTATCAGTGCATTTCTGGGCATTTTTCTTAAGTGTTTCCACACATGTGAATCACCCTGCTTCATCTGTTGTGCTCTACCGACACTCCAGATGTCTTTCTAGAGGATTTGAGTACAAATTCGCTACACTTAATACTCAGAACGTCACTGTTGGCAAGCATCCGTACCTGGCGATTATGCAACCACACACAACGGGCATGAAGGTGTCCGCCATTTTGTATTTGTTCCAGATATTGACTTAATACAAACGAATTATTGTTACCTGGTAGAAACCCTATCAATTCATATCCATTTAGACCAATTTTCATTTGGCAGATTATCCGGGACTCCCTACGTTCCTTTGGGGAATCCCTTGCGCGTGCATGGTAGGATTATGAAACATGCAAAATTCAATACAGCAGGTATGACTTCTTCAGTGAATTTTTACCCACCCTCTTTACGTTGGCTAGTTTCGGAACTATTGGCGTCCGAGTCATTTTCCCACGCTTTCGGCACCTTGTAGATCCGAAACTATGTCCGATAGCCGAAAGTTCAAGAGAACTTTTTTTCTTGTCTCAGTGGCAGGAGTCACTTCCGAAGGGTTGTAAAACTTATTTTGCAACACCCGATATATATATATATATATATATATATATATATATATATATATATATATATATATATATATATATATATATATATATATATATATATATATATATAGATGGTGATCAGAAAAATGGAAACACCTGTAGTTGGCAGTGGTGTCGTGGCGCCCGGAGCGCCGGACCACTGGTGGTGGTGTTAGGTCGGTCTCCATACTACGTCAGGTGCAGTGGAACAGCAGTGTCCAGTGGCTGCAGCAGACGGAGGTAGTGTAAAATGGGAGACCTCTCAGATTTTCAAAGAGGGCAAATTGTTGGTGCGTGGTTATGTGGAGTGAGTGAGACGGCAGTGGCTACTTTGTTAGGTGTGTCGCGTGGGACAGTGTCGAAGGTTATGACAACCTACACAACACACGGGAAAACCACATCGGGGAAGCGGGACAGTGGGCGGAAGAAAATCATGAGTGACAGGTCACGCCGGGTATTAAAGCGCATTGTCACGCAGAACTGTCGTGCCACTGCGGAGCAAGTGACAGAGGAACTCAATCAGCACCTCCCCCACCCTGTTTCGATAATCACAGTCCGCTGCGAATTACATGACATGGACTTGTTGCGGGGTCGTGTTGCACGGGCCAAACCGCTCATCAGGGACCATAACGCTTTCGCACACCGCAAATGGTGCCGCGACCATGCAACTTGGACCGTTGAAGACTGGAAACGTGTAATATAGTCGGATGAGTCATCCTTCACCCTATTCCCAACCACGGGCTGTGTTTATGTGTGGAGAACGCCCAAAGAAGCTTATGATCTGCAGTGTCTCCGCTCAACTGTGAAACATGGCGGCGGCTCGGTGATGCTATGGGCCTCTATATCATGGTTTTCATTGGGTCCTGTGGTCAGACTTAGCGGACGAATCACTGCCAACGATTATGTCGCAATTTTAGGAGACCACTTGCATCCTATGGTCCGGATGTTGTTCCCGGACAATGACGCCATCTTCCAGGATGATAATGCAACCATTCACACAGCTGGCGTTGTTGCAGCGTGGTTTGAGGAACTTCATCCCGATGTTCAACACCTCCCCTGGCCCGCCCAATCCCCAGATCTCAACATAATTGAACATCTGTGGTCCGTCTTGGAAACACGACTCCGGCGACGATTTCCACCTGCATCCTCTCTCACAGAACTGGCCGATGCCCTGCACGAGGAATGGTGTAAAATTCCACTTGCTACCATTCACGACCTCTATGCCTCCATCCCACGTCGCATCAAGGCTGTTCTGAAGGCGAAAGGTGGCCCGACACCATATTAATCTGGTAAGTTGCAATTTTGTTCAGATGTTTCCATTTTTCTGATCACCATATATATATATATATATATATATATATATATATATATATATATATATATATATATATATATATATATATGTGTGTGTGTGTGTGTGTGGGTGGGTGGGAGCGTATACCACCTAAAAAATTAGCATTTCTTCACACATTTTTGATTATACACCAAGTTTTTCATAATCATAGGCTTTCGTTAATCATCTAGTACTGTCAAAGCAGGCCCTGACTTTTTATTCTCAATTCTTGTCTATCCTAATGATGACTTATGCCATAGATGCTTCAAGGGCAAAAAATAAATTACAATCTTCGAGTTTATTTAGAGAAGTATTTTAGATTGAAACCCTTTCCATTACAGCATCCCTTACGTCATATTTTAATGCTGAAAACAGTGGAAAGAATAGATTTTGCGAAACGCAAAAATAGTTCGTGAATTAGTCCGCACTTCTTCAGCTAGGTAATTAGAGGTTCCAATAGAGAAAACCCTGTCTATAATATGGTCTTGTATTAAAAAAAAAAAAAATGCACCATGGCATTGCGCGACAAAAACAAAATATACTTACATTTTGTCTTCTTGAAGTAATCATGAAGCGTATTTTTGATCCTTTTTTCCATTATAATCATCTTCTACAATAAAATGAAACCAATTTTGGAAAACTTAATTCACCACGTCTGTTACTGGTGAAGTGAGGTTTTAAAATAACTCAATACGTGCGTTTCACACGCTCACACTCTTTGTTCTTCACGAGTCTGTGTCGGTAAAACTTATCCAAAGGAAGCAATTATTTAGAAGGCGACTATACAATTATTTATAACGGCAGAACAATGACCCACTTACTGACTTTTCCTTGGACAATAAGTTCGCATCAGTTATTGCCTTATTGTAACAATATCAAGCATTTTTCTTGTTTCAATTCTCCGTTTTACAGACAGAATACGTAGGGTTGCCATTCGTCCCGGAAAATCCGGGACAGTCACGGAATCGAGATCTGCGTCCCGAAAATATTTCTCGGGATGCTAAAATGTCCCGGATTTCAGCGAAGAAGAAAGAAGGGGAATATTATAGTTTGCTATTTTCACAGGATTAGGTACATAATTATTCTCTTCAACTTCTGAGTATGGCAAATAGCAATTCAAAAGTTGGAAAGAAAAAGTAACTCTGACGTAAGCACACATGCGAGTTATTGAGTTGCTAATTTGTTAAAAATAACGGAAATAAAGTAAAAATTCAAGGGAAGAAGTTCTTGGAAGATAAGAAAGGCCGCCAGAACATATTGCCAGTGAGCTAACGGTTAAAAAAAAAATACAACACGAACAGACAAAACATGTGAAAGGAAACATCACACCTTGAACGAGCTAAAACGGATTACGAAAGCTACGAAACATAACAGATCTTCAGAAATTAAAAAAAGAAAAAAAATGCTTACCAGGAGGGAGGGAGTAAATCATCTACTTACGTTTGCTTAACTAGGAAGGTCTACTAAAATCACTAAAAATGTGATTACGTAATACTTGCCTATCTAATGAAAGAAAGTAAATTAGTATATAACACTTGTTTCTATTTTAAGCATTTCAAAGATTACTGTAATTTCTCGGATTTTCATTTTTGAAATATGGCAACCCTAACAATACGTGCTATTAAAAGTTTAAAATTGCAACAAGAAAATAGTAATATCATATTAGTAATTTCTATGCAACCCAATTCATACCTTCGAGTACTGTGTTCTTTCTACCTTACTTTGTTACCTACCGCGGGTGACTGACAAGAACCAACGAAAAGTACATTATTAATTCACATTCTATTTTTGTGAATTAATACTTCAATCCAACTCACTTCTTGTTCAAAGAATTTTCTTGCATAGAAATTGTATTACAAATATACGTATTTTTCAGGAAGGAGTTTGTCTTATGAATACTTATCTCAGAGGAATTTTGTTTACTATATTTGAACGTTAATCTACATATGTTACACGCAGAGTCGTGAACTCGCGATACATCATTGGAGAATGTTCATTCATTTATTTTTATGATGAACGATTCTTGAATGAGACAATTGTGTCTCCATTTTCACTGGAATAAATAATCTTTTCCAGTTTCCTGCACGGAATTTTGGAATCGTCACAAGCGTCTATCAATGAGACGTATGTGTTAAGACAATAGTGTAACAGTTTCATAAATTAAACCTTAATAAGTTATTCATATAAAGCTGTGATTATTATGCGCATATAAATGACCATGTACTGTAGAAACAGATGGAACGACATCAACATAACATCCTAAACTCTCCTATTGGAAAACCCCCTCAGGATCGTCGCCCTTGCCTGAAACAGATACAAACCAGTTCTGTTTTGGTATAAAATCTCCCTTATATCTCGTTCTCCGTTCGGGAAACACTATTCCGAGTCTCAAGACGTTTTCTTAGAACCTAGTATGAGTTAAGTTTATAAAATTAGTCACAAACGGTTGTTTTGTGGCGTTAACACTAGTAAAACTTAATTATTCATAGAATTACTTATTTTGTTTAATGTTATATTGTGTCAAAATATTGAAAATAAACAAAGCTTTTGGATAGTGCCTGTAACTTTCTCACCTTCGAGTTTTAACAGACTTAATAAATGTTAATGAGGTCTTAATTTATTCATAAATAACAAACAGCCTTAATAAATGTTAATGAGGTCTAAATTTAGTCATAAATAACAATGAAGTTTGTTTCTTCATAAATTTTAAATGATAATTTTGCTTCACTAAATTTATTACATTTTCAGAATCGCTATTGCTAACACACTTTTACAGAGTTTAACGTCTCACAATAATGCACCGAGGCTAAGGAATTTTGGTATGATTTTTCTTCAGAATTAAAATACCTTTTTTTGTATTAGAACAGAAAAGGAAAGGCGGCAAGTACTGTTATTTCTTCATTAAAAACTGAAATAATTTTAAAAGTCCAAAATCTTATTAATTTTCTTTCCAGATTCTGCAACGAGCGTCATATAATCTCCAAAGTCATATTAGCGCCAATATACACCTAATCATTCTACCCCTACCGAAATATTGTCTTCATTATGCAGCCTTTCTACTTTGTATCTCTTCTAAATAGATATTAAATAAGGTCAGCGAGAGACAACATCCTGCTCGAACTATTCTTCCAAATGCACTCCTCTCTGCCATTTCTTTCCCTATTCTAACACTTACTTTTCATATATAAGTTTGACTATTGCTGTGGATTAAAACAGAAGTTAGAACTTCGACAACATAGAAGGGTAGACAGTTTGTGATTTTAAAGATTTTAAATAAGGTTGGAAGAATTGCAGTTATCGAAATGGTGGGAAGTGTTCGTTATCTTTGTAATGGAATGCTGGAAGGTCAAACTGATGTTCAATAGACGACAGATTTTATTTCTGGGTTGGTGACACTTCCTTGGTGGAGTGCCGAATATTTCAAGGAACCAGTTCTCGTAGTAAGCCTGTGAAGCTTAAGAGGTCTTCGGTAGAACATAAATAAGCCAACATAAAAGCTAATCACAGACCAGCGATGACATTACGCGTAACCCATACGACAGGTTTCAATCTCTTCTCAGTACCTGTACGTGTGATTCGGAGTTAGTTCGTTGGTAAGGTAGGCTGCCTCGGTTAGAAACCCGAGTAGCAGATCAATTCCTAGTCTCGTCTTATTTAGCCATGGTGTTGAAAAGGTACGTTAAACTATAATCAATCAATCAGAACCTCTTTTTACATCTTCTCACCTTACGAAAGAGGAATTCTTATATTATGACACACTATCTCCCTGTTTACAAAATCAATTTGGCAGCGATCTTTGCTCTAAATACAATCAATCGAACCAAATAAAGATTCTCATTCAAAAATTCATCACAGTATCAGAAATCCATCGAATACTACTCCTCTAAGTGCTATTTGCTTTCTTTAATAAAAATTTCCTGAAACACACTTCTTTATTTCCAAACAAGACGCTGTCCAACATTTCAGGAACATCCTTCAATCACACTTTCCGAACGCAAGGCAATTTCGGCGCTGGATTTAAATCCTACCACCATAATCTGCTCAGCAGATGAAAGTTCCATCACAGTAGTCTTGCATTAATTACTCAGACAGCGGTCCGAAGCCCTACAGAAGCACTGCAATCGTATTTATTGCAGACCTTTGCAGAATTCCTCTCATGATTTCTTCATTGATATGCTTTAAGTAAATTTAATGATAGATAATCTGGATTCTTCTTTCAAAGAACGTTAATTGGGTGCAAGGATGTTTTATTGAACCTTCACACAAAGTTTTCCAAAAGTGCATTCTTTGTGATGTTTTCACATTTAGTATTATTTTTACTTTCGAGCGACGTACGGAGTACGGAGAGAGAGAGAGAGAGAGAGAAAACGAATTCGGGATTTCAACGGATTTACGCGTTTAATGGTCCATAGATACCGAAAAAGTGATTCTTCGATATCTTTCCGTATGTTGTCTTCATATACATTCACATAGAGGCCATACTGCTTAACATATCGAGACCAAATTTTAAACTTGTTTCTACGTGATCCTCCAGGTCGGATTTCGAATTTTCTTCCTGCCCCCTAAAGTAAGAGTAGTTTACTTAAAGGTAATTTTAAAAATTGTCATTTTCTCAAAAACAGCTCCAATGATTTTATTTATATTTCATAAATCAATTTTTCTAAAACAACAACTCTTGTGGTACAAGTCACTTCTCTGGGGAAAATTGAGAAACGATAGTTTATTCTTGAGGTAAGTTTTCTTTCGGACGATTTTCTTAAAAATGATTCAGGCGATTCTGTTCATATTTCATAAATAAATATGTCATTAATAACATCACAATATGGCATAACTTATTTGTGCTAATAAAATCTACGAGGGGTAGTTTATTCTCGGGGGTGAGCTTTTTCGGACAATTTTCTTAATAAGGAGTCATACAATTGTGTACATATTTCATAAACACATATTTATCTACGAGGGCCATCCGGAAAGTGGTACCCGTTTGTGCAATAAAGAGACAGTAGTACATGTTAACAAATATACACATTTTTATTGGAAAGAGCATACTTTACACTACTTCTCCACATAATGACCAAGCAAATCGAGGCATTTGTCATACCGCGTGACCCGAGTTTTTGTATTCCATCGTCATAGTCCTCCGCCGCCAGAGTATTGAGATACGTAGTCACGCCTCGTTTAAGTTCCTCATTTCTGTCAAATCTATTTCCCGCCAGAAAATCTTTAAGCTTCGTAAAGAGAGGAAAATCCGAAGGGGCCATGTCCGGGCTATACAGTGGATGGTCGAAGGTTTCCCACTTGAATTGCTGCAGAAGTTGTTGTGTTTTCGCAGCTGCATGTGGTCTGGCATTGTCATGAAGGGTAATGACACCTGTAGACAACAGACCTCGCCGTCGATTTTGTATTGCCCGCCGTAATTTCTTTAATGTTTCACAATACGCATTAGCATTAATTGTGTCTCCACGGGCCATAAAATCAATGAGCAGTACACCTCGTCGATCCCAGAATATGGTTGCCATGAGTTTCCTGGTGAACGGAACTGTCTTGATTTTTTTTTTGGTTTGGTTGGTGAATGAGCGTGATGTCACTCCATGGACTGTCGTTTACTCTCTGGTGATGCATAACAAACCCGTGTTTCCTCCCCTGTAATGATCCGATTCAGGAAAGAGTCTCCCTCATCGGAATAACGTCCCAGAAACGTCAGTGCTGCAGCCATACGCTTAGTTTTGTGCTCATCTGTGAGTATGCAAGGAACCCACCTTACACAGATTTTTGAATAATGCAGATAGTCTTTGACAATTTCATGAACAATTGTTCGAGACACATTAGGAAAATGTTCACAGAGTTCATCAATTGTGACGCGCCGATCGTTCCTCACGCATTCGTCTACTGACCTCAGCAGTTCGTCTGTAATAACAGATGGTCTCCCTGAACGCTCCTCGTCGTGTGTACTCCCACTCCCCAGGTTGAAGTTGCGACACCAGCGCCGAACAGACGACTCGTCCATCACATTGTCTCCATACACCTCCTTTAATTGGCGATGAATTTCACAAGGTCGAACGTTTCGTGCATTAAGAAATTCAGTCACGGCCCTCACTTCACAACTGACGGGGTTCTCAATTCGTTTAATCATTATAAACGAGCACAGACACAACACAGGCACTGCTAGCGTCATGCAACCTCGCACAGAGCAGGCAGACAAGCCACTGACGCGGTCTGACCTTGCCCAGCGGCTCCTCGAGTCGTCAGCGCTTCATGCGGCGCAAACGGGTACCACTTTCCGGATGGCCCTCGTAATGACTCTATAATATTGTTCCTTACGAAAAATATCATAATAAATAGTTTAGTCATATTTCATTAATCTATTATTATTATTAGTATTGTTATTATATTGGATAAATCAGTTCCATGAGAATATCCACAGCGGTAGTTTACTTTCGGGGATGAGTTTCCTTCCGGTGAAGTTTTCCGAAAACGCCTTAGAATTTTGTTTGTATTTCACAAGAAAAACTGCAGTACAACATGATTTAAATAAGGAATTAGAACGATAAAGTTTTGGTGCGGTGGTCCGTACCTTTTATTATTTATCTTCATTCTAACGATGTAGTAACCAGATTAAGAATCTGAATAGTACCACTATTAGTTTCAACCACTTTCCTACTCATCTAACAATACAATATTCCTGAAAGATTTCCTGTTACAAAACGTTAAGCATGTTTACGGCAGAAAGAAAGAAATATGAATTATAGCATTATTGGATTACCATAGGTTTGAATCGCATGACAAGTAGAAGACCGAAATTCGAATTTCGTTAAATTATCTATTAATTTCTCTTTACCTCAAATTAAGTTTGCTACAGAATTGATAAACAGTGATGATTTCAGATTTCTTCCGGACAGAACTTTCAATGGTTCAAAAATACTTTAACTTACGGGACACACCTTGAAATCAATCACTGTTAAAAGTTACTCAGAAAACCAGAATGAACTTCAATTCATCAGACAATGGATTTTTATGCACTTAAAATTTATGGAATATGTATGCAACTATGCTGTTAAATGTTAAAATATGCACTAACAATGCAATAAAAAAGAGCATTTTCAAACATTCCGCAAAGTTGTGACAGAAGTTTGTAGGTGAAATATAACATCGAAGGTGTGCTTTATCTTTCAGGGACTTCTCTTCAGAATTTATTTTTGACAATTACAATTTATATACTCCTAACATGATCTCTAGTTTTTCTTCACAATTGTATTTTAAAGTACATTTACACCCTGTTTCAAAAAGAATATACGTATTTCGAATGCATATATTTATTAAACTTTAAGACATACGAATATGAAATTTTACACACATATTTGCGAACCTCTCAAGTTCAAATTACAGATGTTCAATATGTCCTCCATCAGCGACATGAACAATATCACATCGATACTCAAATTCCTCCCATACTCGGGCACGCATGTCCTGCGTCACTGATGTTATGGCAGTACGGATCCGGTTCTTCAACTCTTCCAGGTTCTGCGGGAGTGGTGGTACATAAACGTTGTCTTTAATGAAACCGCACAGGAAGAAGTCACAAGGTTTCAAATCCGGTGACTGTGGAGGCTAGCTGAGACATGCTAAGTCGCCAGCTCCTTGACGACCAATCCAACAGTTCGGTAGAGTTTCATTCAGATATTCACGCACTTGGCGACTCCAGTGAGGGGGTGCCCCGTCTTGTTGAAAAATGAAGTTGTCTTCGTGCAGCCTCGGAAACAAACAGTTGTGTAACATAGCGAGATATTGCTGACTGTTAACCGTGTTTCCATTAAAAAATAATGGGCCGTAAACAGATGATCGGGATACCGCACAAAACACATTGACTTTGGGCGAATCTCGTACATGTTCAATGACTGCATGTGGGTTCTGTAGGCCCCACATTCGAACATTTTGTTTGTTTACCTGACCACTAACACGGAAAGTCGCTTCATCACTGAACACGATGCGTTGTGCAAAAGTGTTATTATTGTCAATAGTATCAAGAATCTCGTTACAAAATACCATACGTTTGCATTTGTCATCAGGACGCAGAGCTTGTAACAACTGTAACTTGTATGGCTTCATAACCAACCGACGTCTCAAAACACGCCAAATTGTTGTTGTCGGTACTTGTAACTCCCGACTAGCACGACGAGTTGATTCTGAAGGACTATGTTGGAAAGCAGTTTGAATTCGTGCAACATTTTCTTTAGGAACACGAGGCGCCAGGACTCTTTCCTTTACATACACACCCTGTATCTACAAACTGTCGATACCATCTGCGAATGTTCCACCCATTCGGAGGATCAATTTGGTACCTCAACCTGAAACGTCTTTGCACTATAATCACGGAATTGCACTTCGCAAACTCGAGAACACAAAATGATTTCTGCTGCTGAGTAGCCATTTTAAACATATGACGGTTACCAAGCAAAACAGAAGACATCTAGCGGCTATTAATATAAACTAGACTATGTATTCGTTTCTTCAATAGCCGAGCCGAGGCGTAGCGATCGATAGTTTGGACAAAATAATTCTTCGTAATACGTATATTCTTTTTGAAACAGGTGTACTTTACCGAAATAATAGAAGCCTCACTTTTCTAAACGTTTCCAGTTTAAAAAAAAAAAAATCGTATTTAATAATTTAGTCCTTTCCGTAATTCGCGTTATAGTATATCACAAGATGCTTCTCTTCGTTTTTTGGTGTCTGTGACATTTGTAGCCACAAAATGACTTAACATCAATAGATGTTACTGGACAATATTTACACAGAGCAGCAATTTTAGTATCTATATTTTTTGTAATGTTGAAATTTAACTTTTGAAGGTATTTTCCCATGACTTTAACTGTTTAGCAATCGAAGTTTCTGGTAATAACATCTGTCTTTTTTTTTTTTTCTTTCATAGAGCTTACAAATTTACCAGGAACTGACTGGAGCTCGTGCTGAACTTCAACTAGAACTAAGCATTCACTGAGCAGAATTCCTCGTGTCTCTTGTTTCTGAATTGATGTGGAGACGATATTACAATATCTATTAGATTTCTCTTAACGTCTTGGCAATTATATGCGTATTTGCTCCGCTGATCGGTTGCTAACATTATTAGCCCTCCATAAACTAGGCATTTTTCCACCCTCTCAGGCAAAAACCCGTTCTGTTGCATAGACATTAAATGTATTGAAAACACAAACTAAAACTGGATTCATTCCATGCTATAAGTACACATCTGAAATAAAAACTTACAGAATATGCTGAATATTCCCTTAAGCACTAATATATGCTCTAACCTTTGCAATATGCATTTATATGCACTATAAAACTTTAAATTCGAGCTTTATTACTGTTGTTAGAAACTCCTACCAAGTTTAACTGAGATGCATATAAGCAAACAAAATATGCATTTGCATAAAAATCCGATGTCTAATCATGAATATACAGAATCTTAAAGAGTAAAGTAAATTATCACAAAGATTTCACTGTACTTCTTACTATTACCCTTCCCCCCATTAAAAAACAAGTAGGCGAACAAATGTATTGTGTAATAATTTATTTGTTAATATTGTGTCTATCACTGTTGCACTATATTACAGATATATCAGATTGCAAGTATAAAAAATACTTAATACTGGTAACATGTTCCTTATTATAATTAACGGTTTTTAAAGCTATCGAATAAACAGAGCAGTATAATATTAGTATCTATTAAGTTACTGTATACACTATATTTACATAGTCGCTTCCCATTAGTTTTATTTACATAGTATGCTTTATACTCATATTCCATCAACATCATATATACAAATTTCCTGTATATTACATATATAAAACATTGTATTTCGTCCACACACATTACTTATTGCCTGGTGGTACACGATCTGTAAACATTACAGAAAGTGTCGTTGCCGCTTCTGTGCGCCAGTCATCATAACTATCGTCATACTGTTACTCCAACTTCTCCTAGAATTTCTGACAGTCGTTGTAAATGGACATTAATAGCACCGTGATCTGGATCAGACTGGCTTCGATTAATTAGCTGGAATGCATTCATGTACTCGAGTTCTGAGAACTGTGGTCCTTTCTCCATTACTCCACTCAGTATTTCCTGGGAAAATATCAATAACAAATTTCAATTTTCATATGTTGCACTCAACACAATTCCAACCTATTTCTAGAACATAAAACGATTACGTAAATTAGTAATTAACTAACTACCAAACTCTATGGCCTATGGAACCTGGAGTTTCAATGCTGCGCTCACAAAAGCTCTCCACTGACTTCTGTTCTTAGCCAACTGGATTTTCTTTCTACTTTGTACTCCTATCTCTACAAGATCTATCTTAATATTATCCTTCTCATCTGCCCCTAGGACTTAAAGTAGTTTCCCGATTAACTTTCCAGACACAACTTTGAAAGCGTTCCTCCTTTCTTTCATTCTGGCTACATGACCTGCCCACCTGAGCCTCCTAGACTTGTTGACTCTAACAATGCTTGGTAAACGGTATAAATTAAGCAGTTCTTCATTATTAAGTTTCCGCCATTCCCCATTCCCGTTTCTCTTGAGTCCGAATATTTACCTCACGATGCTATTCTCAAATACTTTCAGGTCGCGTTCTTCCCTCAGAATGACTAATCATGTTTAGCAACCATACAGTACAACAGGCATGTTTATCGTTTTATATATTTTAAGCTTCAAATCCCCCGACAGAATTCGTGACAAAAGATTTTGAACTAAATAACAACATGAATTTCCTGCTTTCATTCGACATTTAATTTCTTTGTGGATATGGCTTTGGACTGTTAATATTGATCCTAGTTATTTGAAAGTATCCACTTTGTCGAAAGTATTAAAAGTATTATTTGATATTTTTACGTATTCATAATTTGCAGTATTACGCTCCCAGCGAACTTCAGTGTAAATTAATAAATTCTAAGAAGTTCCATTTAAACAAGAGAATATACTGAGAAGATTATATATACTGAAGTAGATTTTCCTCGCTGGGGCTATCAGTTAATAACATCAATCAGGTAATAAAGCTGGACGTAATAAATTTTAATCGCCGCGCAGTTTCGACTATCTTCTGCCTTAGCTATGTTACGGATAAACTAGTCACTTAGGAGGTATATAACTGAGAATTTCGTTTAAAAGGAACCAAATAAACAATCTATTCTGAACAATAAGTAGCCCTAACAAGTCACTAATAGAGTCACGTATTGGTTTGTACTCCTGTTGACGATCATATTTGTTGTTTTCACCTTGCAAGTCTTGTTCAAAACATCTTGGCCACTCTTCTTTATTAAAAATGCTATATTTTTGAAACCGTGCGTAAAAAATTCAAATAGTTTGCCTTAAAAACAAAGATCTTAATTGGCCAAAGAAAATCTACATTTGTGTGGTTTAATGCCAGATGTGGATTAGAGTACAGGGCTTCCCAAAAACAGGTGGGTGGCCATGTATCCTCAATTTTGACCTCAAAAGACTCAATACTTTTTAGACAACTTGATTTCTGTGTAACATATAGTTAGGTTCACTATTTTCGATTTTATATCACTTACTAAAACAGCTCAAATATTTTGTTTAATATTTTATGTGATCTAACTGCAAATGTAATGGAAATATAGGTTATAAAAGAGCACAAATTTAACATTGGAATAGTTACTACAACACAGATAAAGATAGCCTAAAAAAGAATTATTAGGTTATGTTAACCAGAAGACGCATTTCTGGTCATAGACATAAAAGCAGGAAGTGTACACTGTACATCAGGGGGTAAAAGTGAGGAGGGACGCGAAAGGTCATTCCCCCACTTCCAAAAAATATCTATAGCGTCCCACCACTTCTTCGTGAAAAATTACAATGAGCAAAGATTGACACGGGGGACGGCGTGACGTCACGAGTTCCCCTACCTTTTCAGATCCACTTTTAACCCTGGTGTACATGAAATATTGTAATAAAGTATTTTCGTTGTTTGGTGAAATACCCGAATTTACTGACTTATAAATTGGTTATTGGTACTGAAGTGCTAGACCTAGAATGTGAATAACCCAACATCTTCACAATTTGGCTTAGAAAACATCCTGATGAAAGGCATTCGTGCATCATGCCGGAAATATTGATGAGAATATACAAGCAAATTGATCATCATTTACAAGAACACAAAAGTAAATACAACAGAATATTTATCCATTCATACTTATAAAAACTGCACACGGATTTGCCTTTGTAAGTTTTGTTAACAGATTATCTACATTTACGTATTAATGGAAACTATTTTTTGATATTCGCCATTTCACAGAAAAGATAGTTCTGATAAACCAATGAATGAAATTAAATTGAAATGAAATTTCTAATTTTTACGTACTATGGTTATATTCTTTAGGCTAAAGGATTGGATTATTAACGAAAAGTGAATGCTAATAGAATAATTGGTGGAATGAAAATGTGAGAGGAAACGAGAGAACACCGAGAAAACCTACGGACACAAAGTCATACTGTCTGGAATCGAAACAGGGATCCCTTGCACCAGAATTGACACTCTACCACTGAGCCAAAGTGCCTCCAGATAAATACAATGTTATAATCCAGAATAGTAAATTAATAATAATAATAATAATAATAATAATAATAATAATTTATTATAATGAATTTTTGTATTCTAATAATAAACGGCAAACGTTTCAGGTTGTGTGTCATGCTAATCTTAATTATAAAGTCACACCGATAGCTGTCGCTAACAACATTATCACTTTCCTGTATAGCAAGGTCTTTGAACTAGAGTATAGCATTGACGCAGAGTATGGAGTCTGGGGGGGGGGGGGGTTGATGAGAAAACTGAAAAAATGTTAATGTAAATGATCAGAGATCTTAATTAGGGACGATTTTAACCTATAATGGACAGCAAGCAGAAGGCTCGGGCGGAACAACTAATTTTTATAATATAAAAGGTGTAGAATTTAAGGAGTACATTATCATCTCCAATTTCATATTAGCCAAATTAATGACACCTCTTATACGTTGATTCGTCACAACGTATTAATCACATACCTCACAAGACATGTAAAAGAGCTCGAAATAATGTCGTGCATGATCTAATGCAACTTCTCTCGCCATAGTAATATTGGTGAGGGTCTGCTGCAAGGCAAAAATATTTCTACACATCTTTTGTATTCCATTCTCGTTTATCCTCTCGATGTACTGCGCTGAGCTGATCAGTATTTTCGCAATAAGATGTCCTAGTCCTTCAAATATATACTAAAAGAAAAAAAGGAAAGTTGTCAATGTTATTGTAATTAATGCTACAAATTTCATAAAGTAATGTTAATTAATTATATAGTTCTAAAATGTACTTCATACACTGGCAATCTCATTTATATGCGTCAACTATCTTGTTAATTAAAAATGTGTTTATTACGTTCCATTAGTAATTATCCCGTTACTCTTCACATAACAATATTCTCCATCACTTTTTACTAAAGTTCTTGAGTCAACAATTTTAATTCTTTCCAGTTTCTACTTTCCTCCTAAAGATTACAATTACATTTGTATTGTATTTATAAAATACATAGCTCACTTTTTAGCAATATGGCAACCTAATGTGTTTGTATCTACAGTAATCAGTACGGTCCACTGTTACTCCACGTGCATTCATCCGGGATATGTAATCAAGCATGGCTTAACAAAATATCGGTACACTGCAAAACTAAATTGTGATCTGAATTAAAATAAGTAAAAATATTTAAATAAATTTAAATATTCTGCTACAATATGGAAAAAAAAAAAAAAAAAAGTTTTGTAAGGATGCCTATTTTAAACGTTAAATTTCAATTACCACTGCATTCAGATTGTATTTTAAAGAAAAATTTAACGCAGCATAATCAGAAATAACAGCTCTTTCCTTTCTTGCCAAAATCCAGACATTTTATTTTGCTTTCCCCTGAAGAATCTCTACTTTTACAACGCACATCTGAGATTTTTAAAATATATATATATTTTATTTTTAATTTATTCTCTTTTACTTCTGAGGTTTACGTTCTTCAATTATGTACTTTAAGCCAAAGAAACAATGATAAACTAATGGTGAAAGAACATTGAATAGGACTCATGCCCTAAGCGGGTTTCAAACCTACTACATACAGGTCTTGGGCCGCCCGACAATATCAGCCAGCAAGAATGATACTGCTGTAATTTTCAGCAACATTCTTACACAAATCATCCACAGCAATTAATGCGCAACAGCAAAATTTTGCATTGCATGTGAATAGTGTGACGTGCACAGTAGGATTTTTTTCTTTCAATTACGGATAATTCACCATCTTATCTTGACCGATTTCAATCTCAACCAAATTCTTAAAAGTTCAAAGAGGAAATGCACGCCATTTATCATGAACACTGGAAGTTACCCTGAGACACATTCTTAACTTTGGGAATGAATTCATTCCGCTATACTTGATCGTTTATAACTGGTAATTGGAAATTCTGTATTAAAAAAAAAAAAAATAAAATAAAATAAAATAAAATAAAAAAGGAATATTTTTTAACGATAGTTGTCGCTGGAAGCTTTTAATAAATTGCGGTGAAACCATACGTTATCCTTGATTGTTTTTAATTCAAAAAAGCTCAAAGAAAATGCATGTGGTTTCATGAAAATTACGAATTTTTCTTTTATTATTGACTTTATTTCTTTATTATTGTTGATAGATTTCAACTCCAAGCAATCAGTCTTAAATAAAGTATATTTTAAATTCAATTAAAAGCAGTTAAATTGTACGAAAGGTATCACAAGGCAGAAAGATCGACAAATGCATATAGAGTCGAATGACAGAAGCTTGCTTCAATAAGATATAACCAAGAAGCTGTATTTCATAGGCACAAAAACTTGTCTGTTTCTTTACTTCAAAATTAAAAGAAGTAATAGCATACCTTAGATTTTCTTGGCTGCAAACTTGAATTCATTGCTTCGTCGATGCTTATTAGATCCCTGCTGAGTTCAATCACCTTAGGATCAGGTTCTTGAGCATCTCCACCAGTAGTAAATCTATTGTGGTTGCCTCTTGGTAACAAATAGTGGAAACAATGAACTCTTACCTAAATCAACAAAAGGGAAACAAAAGCTTAGTTAATTGTTAAAAATTCTTCGCACTTGTTACTCTAATGTGTTACTTCCACACAATAAAAAAAATACGAAAATGAAACCTGTCAGCACGGAAACGAATTATAGAAAATGCATTTATTAGTAATAACGTTTCGGAAGGCTATGATACACAGGGTAGTTTATTGGTGTTTTCTTTCTCTTTTTTAAATGAAAATTTTCTTCATATTTTATTAAGTAGGCCACTGGTTTCCAACCTTTCGATATTCTGAAGCACAAAATGGCGGAGATACGTTGGGGATCGGCACAATTGAAAGCACTACACTGCTAGTGACACTAAATAAAAGAATTTTGCAGACTGGTGGTTGAAAACTGCTGAAGTAGACTACTACATCGAATACTTCATCCCTCTCAGCAAATCTAGAAACGGTAGTTACTTTATTAATGGGAAATTATTTTTTTTTTCTTTTTGCACGATTTCATCCAAACCGACTCCAACGATTTTGTTAATGTTGTATAATATTAATAGCTTTATAACACAGCATAGTCTCATTTCAATTAAAACAGCTTATTTTCATCACTCCACATATAATAATTGAACCAAGGCTCATTATCATCACAAGACCATTGACAGATTACTTGCAGCAAATTAAGAACTTTCCATGCACTATATTCCTCAGATATTCTCTTTGTTTTGATGTAGTAATTATTCATTTTGGTACCATCCATGAATTGTAGCTTCTTTCTCCCTTCCCCATTTTTCTTCCATCCTATCTTCTGTCAATTTCCCTCAGAATACTGTTCACGGTCAGAAAATGTTCCAGCAAGCTTCTCTTTTCCTTTTTAATTACATTTAGTATTGTTCTTTCGTCTTTTATCATTTCTATCGCTTAGTGATTAGTTTTCCGTTTGACAGCTAATCCTTTACATTCTTCTTCGGCCGGCTGACATGGTCGAATGATTTAAGCGTTATGCTATCGATCGCAAAACTTGTTTGCCGAGGGTTCGAATCCTGCTAGAGTTTCCTTTAGACTAAAGGACAAATCGTAGAATGTAACCTAAAAAATAAATAAACAAAATAAATAAATAAATAAATAAATAAATAAATAAATAAATAAATAAAAATAAACATAATATGTTCTCCAAACACACATCTCAAAAGTCTATGATTCTATTTCCTGGAGCAATACTTCACATGAAAAATTTTTATGAATCACTTTGTTCGAAGACCCACAAACTTCTTTCTAAATGTCACTACTTCTGTCTTTTAAATTTTTCTTTTCATCTCATATTTCCTTAACTTTTTCTCAAAGTTTATATGCCTATCCCATATTATTAATTGATTTAATTATTTTTATTTATTTATTTTTTTGCTGATTCCGCAACAAAAGCCCATATCATTTGCAAATAATATACATCGTCCCTTCGAATTCCCATTCTCATTATACTTTCTACACGTCTTTTCTTCCCCTATTATCATTCTTACTCGTTGGTTCACATATGGATCTTGTGAGTCTTCGGTCCTCCCATTCCAACCGCACTCCCACCAACACTTTTACAGGTCAACAACTTTTTCTTTCACTACTCACTATATACATCTCCTTGCCTCTTTCTATATATCTTTAATCATTACTTTTGGTAAGCCAATAGCATTTCTTATACTCTTCTCGTTCTAAGCCTAAACTGTGCCTCCTAAAACTCCTCATTTGTTCTTCCATAAACTTTTTGTTCAGTTCAAAGCAAATTTTTTTGCTGAATGCTATATGTTCCGTAGTCTTTACAGCTTTTCGAGTTCAATTTCTTACCCAATGTATTATCTTCGTTACACTCCCGTCTTATGTATTCATTACTGTTATATTCAAACAATTTCAATGGGTAATTATCTGCTTTCACTGCCTTTTCATTCCTCATCTCGGATATCGCCTTCTCAAACTTACATCGAAGCATTGTAAACCCTTCATTATCCAATAACAACAATCTTACATTGTATATCGAATATTTGATTCACTCAGTATTTTTCAATCACTTTCTTGGATGTCTGAAAACTGCTAACAGAGATTAGCGTATATTAATTTCTACAACCAACATAAAAGTGAATTTACGATTATTTCGAAATTCATCTCAATCTCCAAGTGTAAGATAGACAAAATTTTCTAACACATTATTTCTTCTCTCAGATTCCGCAACACAAGATAAATCATCTACAACTAGCATGGATCTGAAGTGGTCCCACTTAACAATCGCAAACGCTCTCGATTCCAGCTTAAGTGCTTTTTTCAGGCCAACCCTCTTGAGTGAGGTCTTTTCTTCCTTCATACTGCATGTCAGGATGGCACAATGCAAATACCGGGATGTTATCTAACTTCCAGGGCCCAAGCCGCTTTCTTCCTTCCTTCTCCACTTTCCCTTCCCTATTGTGCTCGCAGAGGGATATCATCCTTCATAAGTGACGGGCTTAAGGCCATAGATCCCGGTAATATCCTGAAGTATGTATAAGCAAAATAAATTGTATAGATATGATATTCTGCTACTACAGAAAAACCTTCTCTACGTAAATTGTTTTCACTTCTGTTCGCAGTAGTCGATTACTCTTCTGCACTCAGATGCATACAGAGTTTAATGTGTTGCCAACAGCCTTTAATACCTGTATGTATTCTTTCCGTGTTTCAAAACTTTTCTTTGATTTTTTGTATGAACAAATTTCCCATTTTGTTATCCACTAAAGGTTACTATATATATATATATATATATATATATATATATATATATATATATATATATATATATATATATATATATATATATATCTTCTCTTGTGCTGGTTGAACCAGATATTCTCAATTACAAGCGAGTTCTATCTATAAAAGCTGATCAATCTTCCTTGTGTTCAATTTTCTTCGCCCGAACCATTCTGTTTACGACACTACCTTAATCTCTTTTCCCTACATTATTTTAATTTCCCATTACAATTACGCACGTATTTTTCTCCTCCCTGTCTATGATTCCTCCTGTTTCTGATAATTTTCTTCTGTTCTTCAGTTGTTTCAGCAGTGGCATGTCTGAGGTCTCTTTTTCTTGAAGTCTTAACGTCATAACCTTATCATCAAAATATTCTAGTTTCATTACCTTCCCTTTCAGATGCTGATCCAGAATTACTCGCACAGCACTAACTGCGTTTCTCATTACTTGAGTAGAACATCCTATATCTTTCGTTTCTCAATTCCTCACTACTTTCCAATCTAACTTGACAAATTCTAATGAATAATTTACTCCATCTCTTTTCCTTTTAAGACTTTTCTCCTTGTAACATGGCAGTACGTTTTACTTTTCCATGCTAATTCTTTTGCTCTTGCTTGTCTTCATCTTTGAAGCTAAACTTCCAATACTGTATTCTATCGTCACATAGTCTTCCCAAAGACATACTTCCCCAGATCCAAAAGGGGAAATATTTTATTTCTGTAAACATATTCGGGCCTACGAAAAACCACTGTACACTTTTTTTTCGGCGAACTAGGGAAAATAGTTTGGTATTTTCTCATTGTCTTTCATACTGCAGTGTCTCAAAATTTAAAGCCACTCTGGAACTAATGTCAAAGTTGTCATACTAATTATTGTCATTTCCACTGCTTGAAATATTAGAACAGCTGCTGGCTTATCTCAAGATATTCTTCGTTTGACTACTCTATTTGGATCAATTCGCAAAGGCAGAATTTCTGACAGTGAATTACTACCGCCAAAGCTCTAAATTTCAATGATCCTCTTTATCCTACACAATAAGATTATTATTCTAATAGGAAGGGAACTGCGGCTTCTATAATAAAATTCGGAGTATGCTACTGGAAATAAAATAATGCAAAGGATCCGTACTTTCTATTTATGTATTGTATGTTCTGATGATGAGCGAGACTGACAGTCTCAATATACCTTCTTAATATTGTTATATTAATTATGTAAAAATGTGCGGGTAAGTATTTCATGTATCAGGTTTCATATTATATCTGGGATCATTTTGTCCTATAATATACAGTACATCAAATGACTTCAAAGTGTACCAAAATTTAAAACCTTCAAAGAGAACACTTTTCATTCTTCGATGAATCTCCATAAGTTTCATTACTTCCTACTCAAAACCATTAATAATACTAATGCACGCTATAAGGTATACATTGCATGAAGTAACATGTGATTTTTAATCTTTTGACGAAAAAGTTTGATATATACTACAACTGTTTTCGGATGATTTGTCTTCCTTTCAATTTTCTAAAATTACTTCACTCTAAGATGATTTTGCAAGGAAGTGTCACTGACAAAGATTCCAGAGAGGATTGAAATTATATAAACTCAAATTTTAAATAGAATACAAAGGTAAGGGCTACCTCCAGCTATAACTATCATCGTTGCAAACTTTCAGTGCAATCACGCACTGTTTCTAAATTTTTATAAAAGAATATATAATAATACTGTAATAATAATTTTCAAAGCTTTTCAATTACCTTCAGATCATCCAAAAGATTAAATAAGAGTAACAAAACAAAAATGAAACTTTTTTTTTTTTTTTTTTTTTTGTATTATATCTAGAAAGAAACAAATACTTTGCTAACTTCAGATCATCCATGAGGATGAAAATTTCGCGACACATACCTCTAAATGGAGAACAAGAAGACACGTATCAGCCAAATCTTCGAATTCTCTCCCCAGTTGGACTAAAGCTTCTATTGCAGATTCAGGCATTGCAGGAACACCTTCGGAGCTCATCTGGACGCTAGGCGAAGATGGCGAAAGTCTGGGCAGGCTGGTAGCAAACGACATGATGGAAGACGCAAACCATTCCTTGGATTAAACAACATTTTAAGTTTTGCAGTCTGTTTTACTATCACAGTACTATATTGAATTGTACACAAAGGAATAAACCACATTTTATACTGTTATTAATTTTATTATAAGTATTTATCGTAAGTATAATAATAATAACTTATGACCTTGGTACTGTGGCAAAATGGAAAAGCACTACTCTGGGATTTCACATGTTCCGATACGTTTGCTCCTTCCAACTTATCCCATTCTTCAATTCAGGCAGGTCTCGTCGCCGCTCACAGAGAATCAGACAAAAGACTAAAATACACAAACCTATTGGACAAATATTAGTTTGTAACAGTAGCAATAGAAACCAGTGGGTCTTGGGGTCACGAAGGATCTAATTTCATTAATGAAGCTGGTCATCGAATAGCGATCAAAACTGGTGATCCCCGAGCTACTGCATTCCTTTTCCAACGTATCAGCATCGTCACCCAACGCGGGAATGTGTCATCGATCTTAGGCACATTACCTCCTGGTAAAGAACTGGACGAGATTTTTCTTCTATAACCCACAATAAGACGGAAGTACGGACATCCTAGGAGGCTGACAACCACTTTGACGATGTTCATGAAGAATGTTTTGAATCCAGTTTGGATAAATATAATGTGGCTAAACATATCATGTCGAAAGCAAAACTGAAAGGTTATACGCCAAATGTCAGACTATGACCTTGGCGAATTTAGGAACACAAAGGGAAATAAGTCCAGTCCTTGACAATATCGGCATTAGTCAGAGACTAAAAGCAAATATTATTAAAGTAACAAAGATCATAGTATATGATCCAAATATATGCATTAATGTAATAATACTTTTGTATGTGTCCTAAATTCAATTCCATTGTTCTTACTGTAATCTTTTCTGTTTATTTGTTACTATAAAATTTACACAGTATTGTAGAGTTGTTAATGAAATATATTAGAATAAATTAGAAACTTTCTACAACCTTTGTCAGAAAAGTTCCAGGACAATATATTTTTTTAAAAAAATTTCTGAGTTTGCAATACTAAAAAGGAACATTGTTTTTATGTTACCTGGTATGTGTTCTTACTTGACATGACCTTGGCCATGTTTCCGCTGAAACTCACTAGGTGGCATGGCTGTGTTTAGCAACACACTGTTCGAGTTGTTGTCGCATTAGTTAAGGTGACACAATGGATGCTGATTGTGAGCAAAGAGTGAACATTAAGTTCTGCGTTAAGCTCAGGAAAACCCGTAGTGAAACATGGGACAAGATTAAGCAAGCATGTGCAGGCGAGGCATTTTCAAGAAGTTGGGTTTTCGAGTGGTACAGACGGTTTCGTGAAGGCAGAGATTCAGTGCGAGATCCCAGAGCTGATCATCCGTCTAAAGCACATACCAATGCAAACGTAAGGCGTGTAACGAAGTTATTGCAAGAAGATCATCGTGTAACTGTGCGTACGATATCTGAAGAACTGAATTTGAATCGCGATTGTCTTCGATTTTACGCGAAGATTTAGGGAAACGGAAGGTTAATGCAAAAATCGTGCCTCACTCACTAACAGACGAACAGAAAGAGGAAAGACGAAGAATTTCTGCTGAACTATTGCATACAGCCAGACGTAATCCCACATTTGCGTCAGGAGATGACAGTTGGTGCTATCAGTAGGACTCTCAAACGAAGCGTTAAAGTGCTGAATAGCGGAGTCATGGATCACCAGCCTCGAATAAAATCAAACGACAACCTTCGAGAACAAAGATTATGTTGATCGCATTCTTTGATAGTAAAGGATTGGTTCACCACGAGTATGTTCCTTCAGGTCAAACAGTGAACCAAACTCTTTACATCGAAATCTTGAAACGTTTGCGACAAGCAATTCGACGTCGCTGCCCTGATTTGTGGTATACTCAGGACTGGTTCTTATTGCATAACAATGCAAGACCCATATTACTTTACCTGTTACCCAGTATCTGGCCAGACATTCTGTTATTGCTGTCCCACATCCGCCATATTCGTCCGACCTCTCAAATTGTGATTTTTCTTGTTTCCGCGAGTGAAAAGGTGACTGAAAGGAAAGCTTCATCAAGATATCGCAGACATCTAACAGGCTGTGACAAATGAGTTTACAAGCATCGTAGTTGAAGATTTCCCTGCTTGCTTCCAAGACTTTCAGACACGTTGTCAATTGTGTATAGATAGCCAAGGGGACTACTTTGATAGGAGCTAGGATCATTACTTGGTAAGTGCAATTTTCTTTTCTTATTTTTTTTTTTTTTCCTACCTTTGTCCAGGAACTTTTCTGACAAAGGTTGTAGTTATGGTTACATGTATTTGAATACTTAAGAAATCTATTGTTGTAACAATACATTAAAATCTAGCTTACAGGGCTCATAGTGGTCTGGTCTCTTGTAAATAGTTGAAACGTGACCAAAAGCACACGAAATAGTGACCAAAAAGTGACCAAAAGCACACGAAAAAGTGAACAAAAACTCATGATGCCTCTTTTTTTTTCATTGTCAATTTCTCCACCTTACGTCTTCTTTTTGAGCTTTCTCCTTTCTTAGGTTTTCTAAGTATGCTTTGTAGTTACGGTAAGCAGACTTAGCAGATGTAAGAAGCTTCTGAGTAATTGGAACCAGTTCTGGCCTATTTCCGAATTTCTTCATCCCAGACATTATATTTAACTTAGCATTGAGAGTTCTCAAAGCCATGAAATATTCAAATTCATCGCCTACTCTTAAGAAGAACATACAAGAAGCATAACACAAGACAAACATAATGAACCACACAAACACACACACACACAACGTTCAGCGGAGCGTTAACTATTACGAGAGAAAACTAAAAGACTATTATGATAGAAGAAAGAATAGACACAGAAGGGTTCTCAACCCCACCTTGAGAGCTTAAGCATCCAACAACCATCCATTGTTTTTTAGAAAAAATAAAAGCTGAAGTGAGAATAAAGCTGACTGTTTCACATGTGGCAGCAAGTACTGAAGCATTCAGAGAGTAATGAGTAACAAGTTTCTGCCTATTTCCATTTATTTTTATAATATTTTTCTTAGAAAACTGCCAATGCAAAACATAAATCACACGAAAAAGTCACTCTACCTCCCAAAAAAGTAACTTTTAGTGACAAATTTGAAAAAAAGTAACTTTTAGTGACCAACTTGAAAAAAAGTAACTTTTAGTTAAAAAAGTGACTCGCTATATCCCTGAGCTTACTTTCACTTTCTTAAAACTGAATAAAGTGTTATTTAACTAGTTTTCATACAATGATTTGATAATAATATTCTGAAATGTTACCTGATGTTAATAGCTTCTCATTCTAGAAAGTGTAAGAAAGAACGCTAACTTGTACAACAGGAGAAAAAAATCTATCTTTTTTCTTAACGTATTCCGCAATTATTTCTTTTAACTACAGAAATCAAGCAAAATAAATTATCTGGTACCAAGCCGACGAAATAATATGTCCGGCCAATAACGCATGTTAAACTAGGCGATATGAGGTAAGCGCATAGGGTCTCCACACCATTATTTATGGCTTTCTATACTGGAATTTTCTACCTCTTATTAAAGTAGCTCCATAATCGACTCACGAAATATTTTAAATATAGGAAATAATCAATATGATTATAGTATATACGAAAATTCTAGAATTGTTTTAAATTCTTTCTTTTTCACCTCTTTCAACAATACTTTGTTTGGTAAGTCTCAATAAGGAGAAACGCATCTAGGTCATTTTACCGGCTGGCAGCCGAACTCAGTAAGAAAATGAGAACTGTCTTTTTGAGATTCTCAGCCGTTTATATTGTGGAAGGACACCACTCATTCCAAAATTAATGAGAAAATTACACAAGACAGAAAACGTGCACAAGTTTATGCTAATACATTTTTATTACTGCTTCACAAAGAGAATCAACGACTCTATCAGAATACACGGCATTACACAGTCATTATGGCTGTAGAAATATGAAGAAAAAATTTAATAATGCTTAGCACCAGATGTCGAACCAAATGCTTTGCTATGAGACATGTGTATCACCTCACCGATACAGCGGATCTCAGTTTGACAACTTATTGAAAACCAATTACCAATTAACCCTTACCATACTTTCTTGAAGTTGAGCAAGGCCCCTGAGCTGAGTAACATCCGACAAAATTTCATGAATACTAATTTCACTGTCTCCAAGATTCCCAGCGAGGATTTCAGCTTCTCGTACATTTCGTTGACGAACTTCCTCCGGACTTTCTTCTTCTTCTGCGCCTTCATCTTGTCCGGATAAATGCTGCACTTTTTCCGCCTGAAGATTGCTCCAGTTTGGCAAGGATCTACAAATAATTACATATATTTATCACATGAAGTTTAACGCTAGAAATCAAGTCCTTCCTAAAATTACCTGACATGCCGAAATCCTAACTTGTACATTGTTTTATATATTGTATATACCGTAGATTTGTTCTGAAAGATAATCCTAAATGCACTGCTTATGTCGATCAATTCAACTAACTACACCTATCTCAAAGGATGCAAACGTCGCATATTATATAATAAAGGAAAGTTCCTGATTGTATTTTTAGTGAGAGTATTAAGTTCATTTTTGCATGTTTTCGGAATTAACCCAGCATCCTGAGACAAATGAAGAACTACCTGAATTAAGAGGTAGCGAAGTCCTGTCCAGAAAGTCAGAAATGAAAACACCTGGAAAGCGATGCGCTGACTACATATCAACCTGTTGAACGTATGCATCTGGCTTCCGTAGCCCTTCATGGGCTGTGGCACCGGAGAGTTTAGCACCAGATAAATTAAATAACAGGCGAAAACACAGAACCAACAGAAGAGACCATTATCTGCTCTTTTGTTGGTTGAAGCTTTAGTAAGAAATTTGTAAATGACACATCTACATAGTTACTTCATATCATTGGCACATAAATAATAGTTTTGGAACATCCTATTGTTTTTCATTCAAATGGTGAAAGAAAAGTAATGTTCCGTTTACAACTTCTAAAAATAAATAAATAAATAAATAAAAAACGAACTGAGTCGAGGTAGCATCTGGCTACAATATGTTAGCAAATTAACATATACATGAAAACTTTTTTTTTTTTTTTTTTTTTGTTATAATATAAATGTTTACTTCGTGGACTGTACAATACCAATTTTCCGTTTTCTGACGGCATTACGGATTTAGCAATTAACAGAAAGCTCTATGTGGATAATTGAAAGTCAACTACTACCTTAAGCAATCTGTAAAATGACAAAGTTTGTACTTTTTTTTTCATTACATTTTCCCTACTTTACACTATCACACCTGCTTGTTTATACGAAAACTATTTTTATCCTTCATATCCATATAAAACTGTTAAATATACTAAATATATTCCACTTTTATTGGTACGGAAAATAGTATACAAAAATTTTAACTCGCGATGAAAATTTGAAACGTGTTTCGCAAATTACTACGAAAACCTTAATTTACTATATATATACAGAGGGTGTTTGAAAACAACACCGACAACGTTTGGGAGGTGATTCCTAACGCCAAGATAAGACAAAAAGTATAGACCAACCTGAGTGCACAAATGCTTCCTTTCGGAGTTATAGGCTGCCGAAAACATTAAAAATTAACTTTAAAGATCCATAGCTTCAATACTATGGACCTACCATAGTCGAGTCAAGACTTCACTTAGGAACTAGTATGTGTCCTATTCAAATATCCATGCTTCAGAATCCTTCGGTACTTCCGCAACAATTTATATAGAGGTAGTTGGTGAGTATTTCAAGTTATATGCCTGAAGCCAAGCTCCCTCTGCAAAACTTGCTGCGTGAGTACCTTAGGATTCTGAAACATGTATTTTTAGATAGTGCGCATATTAGTTCGTAAGTCAAGTCTTGACCTGACTACGGTAAGTCCCATAGTTTTGGAGCTATGAACCTTTAAAGTTCATTTTTGCATGTTTTCGGTAGCCTATAACTCCGAAAGGAAGCATTTGTGCATCCAGATTGGTCTATACTTTTTGACTTATCTTGGCGTCAGGAATCACCTCTCAAACGTTGTCGGTGTTGTTTTGAAACACCCTATCTATCTATCTATCTATCTATCTATCTATCTATCTATCTATCTATATATATATATATATATATATATATATATATATATATATATAAAGATAGATAGATAGATAGATGTGTGTGAGTGTGTGCGCGCGCGCGCATGCGTGTATGATTCTACGACATAGCAATCAACCAATACCCCAGTAATTAAATATTATGCTACAACACCAAATATCAAATACTTACTTAAGAAATCTACTGATATCTTCATCTTTCGCCCAAGTAGCACTGATGATTCGCTTGTCTTCAGAATCAGGTTGAACAATGCCTCTATATGCTGCTTGACATGTCTCACGATAATTTTGCAAAATATTGCAAATCATGTTCAGAAAATGTTCTGCATATACTGGCAAGGCTTGCATCAAGTCTCTCAAGTCCTGGATGCATCTTTCGACACTTACAGTGCTCTGTCATGAAATAAATAAAATGAATCATTAAACACGTAAGCTATACACTTATATTTACATTTATATATATTAAGATTGAACAAAAGAATTCAGGAGTGGGTATGGAAAATGAAGTGCTTCTCTGTTTTCTCGCAAATCATTCACGATCATATTTTTTTTCTTTTTTCTTTCTTTCTTTTTTTTTTTTTTTAACCTTATTGTACTTATGAAAATATTCATTGCCGCACAAATAAAACTTGTCACTGGATGATATGTACTAAATGAAACAAATGAAATTGTATCACTCACTTTCTCAAGATCCAACTTGATATTAATCTTCTATCACCACACCGGTAAACCCTATTTTCAAGAGACCCCAACACTATTTCCGTTTCCAGTGACGTGTTCCGCCAGAGATACCATTTTAGATATTTTGATTTAATTATCTCCAATTATTTCGAGTATATATATAATTTTATTAAAAAGTTTTTTTTTAAATGTTCGCCGACAGTAGCACGTACTTACGATCCTCATTCGTCTAATATAAACACAATGTTACTAAACTATCAGGATTTTTTTCTTTTTTTAATTTTACACAAAATGTATTACTCCTACTTAGATAAATGTATGAATACAGTATCAACGGATTCCTCAGCAAGTCATTAACAAGTCTTTTCTCTATCAGGCAGTGTAGAATTACAAATATATATATGGATTTCGAATCAAATCATTATAAGTTTCACGAATGAAGTCCGGTGGCGATCGATGAGCAGCGACAGCAGGATCAGTTGCAAGATAAACATAAAGACAAAATGACAATTTTGTGTATTCTTGTACAATATGGAAATATTCTACAGATTGGCAAACAAATTTAGAAACAAGTCAAGCATAGAATATCTTCTGTGTAAGTTTTGAAAAGAGAAACATGGTCATATATGCTGCCAAGTCTAACGGGTAAATTCATAGACTAGAGACTTGTATTGGTATCAAATTGTTAGTGCTACCAACCAGCAATTTTTTTTTTTTTTTTTTTTTTTTTTTTTTTTTTTTTTTTTTTTTTAAGATTTAGTCAGAAAATTCAGTTACCTTTCATAAGACAGAATAATATACAATTTGACTCGATGACCTCAAAATTAAAACAATATATTTTATTAGTTACCTATAATACATACCCCCCCCCCTCACCTTTTACTATTGGCATGTCCGTATAGTTTAAATTTTGAAATAAAATAAGCATCCACTTCTAATCGACTTTAAATTTTACATACACTTGAAGCTTCGTGTATTGTCAGTACAGGAGTGAACCAATTATGATTTTCACACGCAGTTAAGGAATCTTTTATAACGCACAATAAGAAACACACAATAAAACTATTTCACCTTTAGAAAGAATGTAATACTATTCTAACTTTAAATCGTGTAATTGAGCGAGAATAAATATAGCATCTTTTTCCACAAAATTAACTTACAATGTTTTTAAAACTCTTGTTTTATTAGCAACTCTCCATTTTTAACATATATGTTTGTAATACAAGAACTACTCCATAACATACTACGAAAAGTGAGATTAAGCGCGCGAAGGCGGACGTGCACCACGGAAGTTTAGGATACTAAAGGTGCTATAGTGATCGCGATGACTCGTGAAGCCTGTGTGCTATTCGAATGATAAAACTGCTTTCCGTCACGTGTGATGAATTGGAAAAATTCGATACAATTCGTGGAGGTACCTTCCGAACGTACACTTGAGAGCAGAAGTGCACCAATACCGTTGTCAAACTTAAGACGACATGGTAAACGAGCGACAAATAAATAAATAAATAAATAAATAAATAACTATAGCACGAACACTGACAAGTATTTTAATTAAACTGTAAAAATAATAATAGCAAAACAAAAAAACTAAAAAAAAAAAAGAAATTTAGCGGCAATCCGACAACACTGCACCCTCACCCGCTTTTGCCGTATAGCGCGCAAGACGACGCTGGCAAAATTTCATGGGTGGGGTTGACGACCGGGACACACACTCGCGTTTTATTGGGTGATGAAATTGGTAAATCTAGGTCAAGGTTCACGACTCCTCATGACCACTATAAGCAGGCATTATTTGAAGCCATCAGAACTTCAAGTACGTTGGGGAGAATTTCTCTTTTTACTAACATGTTGTTTGCCCTTGATAGCATACAAACATAGAAAATACTGCCACACTTCGATAACATCGCACACTGCGTTCATATTTCATGCAAACTCTAAGCAACTTTTTCGGTAGGGACATTCAGTCGAAAAAGTGTAAAAGTTTTTCAGAACAGCCACCTTGAGTGAGGTTTTCCTGGACTTTCCTCATTCACACCAGGTAAATACCGGGATGGTACTTAACATACAGGTCCCAGGTCGCTTCTTTCGTTCCCCAATCCTTTCATTTTCCCTTTCCTCGGATAGTGTGATCGCCGAGGGACGTCATCTCTCATATGTGACGGGCTAACATGACTATATAGATGCCGAAAGCCCACAAATTTAAATCCTAATCCTAACCTAAGTAACTTTTTACAATAAAACGCTTTCGGCTCTTTAGCTTTCATATTTTAAGCTGTTCGCTTGTGCATGAATGGTTTATGAGGAACAATGTAAGAATAGGACTCACGCTAATCAAACAATACGTAAATAAAAAATGCTTCATAGTGATAATACTTAAGTATAGAAGTTTCGATTCACACGAGATGGCGTTACAGTCTGTATATAAATCGCAGCACGTTAGGCCTAACGGTATTTGCCAACTGACAGTTAAAGCTAGTATATGTGCAATAACTGTTGGAATCCTTATAACAGACGTAAGGTATTAAGCATGAAGACGAGTGAACTTCCTTTAAAACTGTGCAGGCCTATCAATAAGGTGTCCACTGGAGTTGACTTGGATATTTCCAGTATTTCAGGTATACTACTGGAAAACTTTTCAGTATATCACGATAAACTAAGAAAAAAAAAAAAAAAAAAAAAAAAAAAAACTGAGTGCCACATACGACTATACGTTGTGATACTTAACAGCCTGTAAAAATATGTTGAAAAATTATACTTCTACAAATGCTGTTGCAGAATTTCTCGTGAAACCAGACCTGGCAACTTCGCAACTACTATATCCACCTGAACGGCAACCAAACTCCATTCGTGAAGCGTATTGTAGTGTAAGAGTCTCTCAAATGAAAAAAAGAAGCTATCCTTCTAACATACAATTCTGTTCTTCAAAGCAACCTTGTAAGAAAACATTTGTCAGGATGGACAGACTTCAAAGCAATTAACCTCACAAATGCAGCAAAAACAGCGAAGTTGGACAATATACAACTTTAATTGTATCTTTCTCCCCGCAAACTTCCATTCTGGAAAAATAGTACCTAGGTAGTAGATACGTTACCTGCAACAACGGTCTTGAAACACCAAGGCCCCTTATAACATCTTGATTCGTTGTCGCTCTCCACGCATCAAGTGATTTGGTAGCAGCTTCAATGTTTCCTGATACCAATACATGATGCCTTCCCAGGAAAACTTCTTTTACATAATCAGACAAGAAAGCATTCAGCGTGCATGGATTTCTGTGTTAAATAAATAAGTCACATATTAATGAAATAGCAAGCATGAATTTTATTAACCAACTTCAAATAATAAGCCTAACTATTATGAAATACTATATTTTAAACTTCTACTGCAATTATTTTAATTATCTGTTTTCAATATACTTCTAAAGACACTCGAAGTGAAAAGAGAAATCCACAAAATCACCTCTAAACAGTCCAGTTTTGCGTATTATAGTTAAATAGTGTCCATGTTCAAACTCATCTTAACGTAGATATGCTGGATATACAATATAAGAAAGACTGTGTCTTATTTATTAAACAGAAAATCAAATGAGGAATCATATCAAACCAAATTTTCTTTATCCGTAATTTCTTTCATGATTTTGTAGTTATAAAAATGCCGTAATTACACTATGAGTGCATTTTGGCACTTTAATTTTTACTTTCGAACGTCTAAAGGAGAGAAGAAAGTATGTTGATCGTGAAAAAAATAATAAAAAAAATAATAAAAATAAATAAATCCAAAATGATTTTTCGACATCTATCCGTCTGTTCGTCCTGATGTACATTCATTCGCCTAGAAACCGTTCAACGTATCGAGACCAATTTTTAAATTTAAGGTTTTTATGTAATTCTTCAGAGTGGTTTTTCAAATTTTCTTCCTACCCGTAAAAATAAGGGTAGTTTACCGAGCTGAAAGGTGAAAATTAAAATTAGCTATTTTCTCAAAAACAGCTCTAACAATTTTGTTTATGTTTCGAAAATCCATTTTTTCAATAACAACCCCATACAATGGTATATGTAATTTCTCTGAGAAAACTCGAGAAAGGTAGTTTATTGTTGAGGGTGAGGGTTTTTTTCTTTTCTTTTTTTGACAATTTTCTCAGTAACAACTTAGGCAATATTGTTCATATTTCATAAATAAATATTTCATTAAAAATTTGAGTAGTAGTTTATTCTTGGAAGTGAGTTATTTTCAGATGATTTTCTCAAAAACGGCACAGACAATTTTGTTCATGTTTTATATTAAAATATTTCATTGATAACCTGACCATATGGTATAATTCATTCGTTCTGAAAAATTGTATGAGTAGTAGTTTATTCTTGGGAGGTGAGCTTTATCCGGACGATTTTTTCAAAAAACAACTCAGGTGATTTTGTTCGTATCTCATAAATAAATATTTCACTAGTAACTCTATAATGCTGCGTAAATTACTCCCTACAACAACGGGCAGTTTCCTCATGGGGTAAGTTTGTTTAAGATTACTTTCTCCAAAACGACTCAGGCGATTTTGTTCATATTTCGAAACAAATATTTTCCTAATATTCCCACAATGTTGCACAAGCAACTTGCATGAGAATATCTACTTTTGGGATGAGATTTTGACAGTTTTGTGAAATACTTCTGCAATTTTGTTATTTTATATAAAAACTAGCCTTTTGCCAGTTGGGGGCCCCGCCCCCCGATTCCCGCGTTTACTCGGCCTACGGTCTCGCATCTCTCATGTATTAGTCTTTGCATCAAGAGTGAATTTCGTGCATTTCCTCTTAATATTTTCTGAATCTGGCCAGCTGGAGGCTTCGTCCATTGACCCTCGCGTTTACATTGCCTACGGTCTCGCACCTCTTAAATCCACAATCTACCGAAATTCATGTTTTCTTTCCTATTTTAACTACCTAAAAGACAAAATTTTGTATCCCAAGAGAACGCCTATTTAAATAACATGAGAGATTTCTACATTCTTCCCCCCCCCCCTCTTTGGACCCCTAAAAATTAAAAATATTCACTTTTGAAAATTTTCTTGTGGGTTAGTCTCGGAAGACTACAATCATGCCAAATTTCATCATTCTAATCCTGGCGTAAAACATGTCCCATATAAATAACATGGAAAAGATTTTTCAGTTCCTAAAAACACTCTCAAGTTGGAAACTTTCACTTTAGTGACTTTGTTAAATAATCCTATAGAAAACGTACAAGCATACCGAAGGTATAAAGCACCTAAACCGTTCAAGTAAATAAGTAAGGATTTATAAAAAAAAACAAACAAAAAAAAATATTAAATAATATGCGGAATTTCCTCATCCCTCCTTTATACCTTCTAAAAATTAAAAATATTCACTTTTGGCAATTTTCCTCTAGTTTAGTCCCGAAAAGCTACAATCATGCCAAATTTAATCACTGTAGTCTTACAGGAAGTACCCAATAATTTTCTGGTGTAGAAGGTGTCCCATATAAGTAACATGGGAAAGATGGTTCAGTTCCCATAAAAACACTATAAAGTTGAAAATTTTTATTTTTGGTGATTTACTTAGGTAACGATAACGAAAATGTGCAAGCATACCAAATTTCAAGTTTTTATTCCAAATTCTAAGTACCTAAAACGTCAGATTACAAGTTAAAAAAAAAAACTCATTTAAATAACATTGGAAAGTTAATCTCCCCTTTAGGCAATCTAAAAATTGAAAATATTCACTTTTGGCAATTTTTCTGTGGGTTAATCCCGAAAAGCTACAATCATGCCAAATTACAAATTTCACTTTCCACGTCAACCGGAAATACCCGTTATTTTGTGTCAGTGAGTTCATGTAGTTATATATATATATATATATATATATATATATATATAAGCTAAGCTTTGGCTAACTGGGAGCTCCGCCCCCCAGACCCCCGCGTTTGCTTGGCCTACGGCCTCGCATCTCTTACATATTAGCCTTTCTATCAACAGCGAATTTCGTGCATTTGCTCTTCATATTTTCTGAATTTGGCCAGCTGGAGGCTTTACCACCCCCACCCCCACCTTTACTTGGCCTACGGCCACGCACCTCTTTAACTCACAATTCTATCGAGTTTAAAGTTTCTTTTCCTATTTCAACTATCTAAAAGATAAGATTTTGTATTTCAAGAAAACGGCTATTTAAATAGATCTTGCATCGTTTGGCCTAATCCTCGTTTCGCCTAACCAATTATCTGACACTTTTATGACAGATAAAAGATAAGCTTTATTCCCGCCATTTTAGGCGAAATAAGGATACTCGTTTGGCCTAATCCTCGTTTTACCTAAAATGGTGGACTATAGAAAAAATCGCGGAGATAAAACTGGAGGGAAATTTTTCGAAAAAAAAATCCCTACTATCTGAAGAACTGAGAAATACAAATTAGTTTTCCCATAACTAATTTGTAATAGGACTATTTGCTTTCGGAAAAGTGTTTCGACAATTGTACCAGATTTCATTCCAGTTTCAACGCATTTTTGTAACTGTTAATGCATTACAAGGGATCCTATTGTGATTCTATTGTAATTACAATTCGTATGAAATTTGTAGCTATTTCGAGCTACATCTGACAAAAGATCCGTAAATTTGCTCATAACTTAACAATGGACAACTGTGATCGAAATGAGTGATTTGTGACAAATCGCTCTGCTGACAAATTGCTCTTTGGATAATTCCACAATTCAAACATCTCAATGTGTTACTGACAAAGAAAGAAGAAAAATATATTTCATTTCTAATTATTACTTTTGAAATTACAACTTTTGAGTTGAATTTCCACTCGTTTCACACACTACCGGGAATGTCCATAGCATAAGTCTCTGAGATGTACAATGAGACTGAAATCCGGGCTTCTCGGTGGTTGTTTCAGCAGGAAGAAATTGAATGCTCCTCCAAACAGATGGTGGCCAACCGGGATCTGTTACGAGGGTGGTTGTCCTGCTGGTACACTCCATTCATATGACAGAAATAAAGATATAGTTGACTCTGGTGATCTTTGTACTTCGATACAATACGGGTGAATAGTAGGTACCAAAGGTCCAAAACATTACTTACAGAAAAGCACTCTATAAATCAACATGGTCTCCGTTATTTTGTACAATTCCAACCTGACATGATTTCGTTGGGCTGGCACCAAATTATAGATCACTATCGGCGTGATGAGATTGAAAACGAGACTCATCTCACCAGGGTTTGCTGGTTTAAACCAGCTGTTAAAAATAAATAAATAAATAAATAAATAAATAAAACTAGTTTAAAGCAAAACACGAAAAATGTTCGTAAAAGTGTGTGTTCGTAAAATCTTGATGAACACACAATTATGGGTTATTACGTTTCACTCCCGTATATTATTCGTATTATATTCAGACCTAAATTTCCCATTCATTACTCAAAAAGATTATACTACAAAAGCAACTTTTGTATTTTTTTATAAGTTTATAAATGCTTCTTTTGTTATTTTTTAATAGTTTGTTATTATTGTTATGCAATTTCAATCAAAGAAAAATTCTAAATATTGTTTCGTTCTAATAATGTTTATTATTGATAAAATACATCGAAATGCTGTAGTTTTGGGGGGAGGAGGGATCATACAAATCCCACGAGAGCCATTTATTGAAATCAGAAGTATCTTTGGTATTTATTTATGTATAAATAGGTCAGAGCCAAAGTGGACTCAAATAATTCGTATCTTTATTCACTTTTCTTACTGATATGCAAATTAAGTCTATTTCTTTTTCTTCTAGTTGTATTTCTTTAACTTGGACTAATATAAGTCGTAATGAACTAACTTGGAGTAAATCAGTTCTTCTGTACTCTGCAGCATTTTGAAATTGTCCATATGTAATTCTGTATAATGGTTTCACTTGTGCAACTTGTTATCTTTTTGTCCTTCTGAAATGACTCTTGACAGTTACATTAACAAGTACCTAAAGATCAGCACAACGTATTTTTACCAGGAGTCGTTCATGAGTGAGTCGGCAGACATATCGCATTTGTGGTCAATTAGTCCCGGTTTCGAGTTCAAATGGAGGACAATTTCTCTCGGATGTAAGCCGAGAAGCGGTTTGATTCCGCTTTAAGCTTATGTGACCTTTTCCAGCATAACCCGGTTGTTGCACAATAACCCAAGATGAAACAAACTTATTTCTCTATATATGTGATATAAATACATACAGCAAATTATTTAAACAAAAAACCTGATTCAAACCCAAAAAATACCGGGTTTAAACAAAAAACAAACAAACAAACAAAAAAAAACAGGTTTATTGTTTTGTTTTTTTAAACATGGTTTTTGCCAACCCTGCATCGCACCATGTTACTCGTTTCTATGGTCCAGTCACAGCATTCTGTTGCCAGTGTAAAACATTAACGGTAGTGACATATAATGACAAGTAGTAACCTCGTGGGTTATCGGCTTCTGAAGTCCATACGATGAAGCGAACGTTGTCTACTAACTATCTGGCTGAACCCCTTATTCAGTTGGGTGTCCGTCTTGGCTAAGGTTTACTGGTGTTCGGTGCAGTGAGCAAAGTTATGAAAACATTTATACCTTGTTCTCTTACATGTGAGTTTCTTTTACATTGTTAAATTACTGTAGATTTCCAAATTATGCAGATTCAATATTGAAACCGGAAATATATCTATAACTTACGGCAGGAATAGAGTGATAGTGTGAGACATGCAACCTGTTTATCGGAAGCTGAATTCTCATCAAAAACGATTTCTCATTATCTCTTACGATTTTAAATATTTAGGAATCAATATTGAAACCGAAAGTTGTACTAGTTCTTACTTTAATAGAAGACTCAAGCTGAGATTAAATATATTCTTAAGATTTGGAATCCATACCATAAATCGTTTGCGTTAGAGAACGTGTCGATATATATGCGATATATGAGTAGGCCAATGGCAAAACCCGTTAAATTCACTTTTTTATTTTACAAAAAATGACATAGTGGTTGCTCTGGAAACCTTAGTTGGAAAGCTATTATTTCCAAACAGTATTCAGTAGAAAAAGCCATTTTAACTAGTTGAAACTTGTTAAATCCATCATGACAACAGATGCAAAAACAGTTAAATTCCTCTTTCATATTCAGTTTCATAAACTGTTAAATCCCAAATCTGCAAATAACCTCATGAGAAAAGCAGAATCAAACCCGGTTAATTCCATATTTCAAACAATTTGAGGTTTCGTACTGTATCGGATTATCTGAATTTAGTTTAGTATATGAGTTCAGATTAAACTATATGAGTTTAGTAATCTGAATATTTATTGCAACTCTTCGTAAATCATTCGAAATTTTATTTGGCAGGATTTGAAGTGTGTGCTTTCATTTTTTTTTTTTTTTTGACTGAAAATTGAAAAAAAAAATGAAAATGAAATATTTAGTTTTAAGTCTCACGGTTATGCCGGTTAGGCTAAAGGAGACGGTGATGATGAGAAATGAATGAAATGGTGGAATGAAGAAAGTGGGAGGAAACGGAAGAACCCCGAGAAAACCCACGAGCACGGTGTTTGTCCACCACAAAGTCCACACGGCGCGAGCTGGGATCGAACCAGGAACCCCAAGCACCGAAGGTGAACGCTCTACTACTGAATCACCGCGCACCCTGGACTGAAAATGAAGACACTATATGTCTTAACCTAACTGTTCGTGAAACTTTTCTGTGCTTATATTCTTTTCTCTAATAATTACTAGACAAATGCACGCAAAATCGAAAGAAAACGATACTCTAGGCAGCGATGATCATAATTTTGTTATCAGACAACACCAAAATTGTCTAGAAAACGTACAAGACACATGAAAAACTGGAAACGAAATGTAGCCTAAAAGACAAGGTGAGTGGACTATCCTATGCTTAAAAGTCGTTTGTTTTGTATTTCAGGGTAACTCTTTACTTTGAACAGAACATTGTTGGATTAGGTTCTTCTCTAAACAGTCTCTTCAGCTTCAGCAAAACCTCTTTCTTAAAATGTCTCGTGTCAATTATCATTCAAAATTTTAACATGCTTTTGGTACAACATGTTTTTAAAAAATTGCCACTTATTTACCATTTCTGATTCTCTTTCTGCCGCTGTTTTGCTCAAACTCAACATTTGCACATTTTGTTTTGCTATATTTCAAATTCATATATTGGGATAATTGGCAAATTAATTATCACCCTATGTTAGTCCATAAAAAGTTACAAACTCTTCCAAAATATAGTCATTCAGTTTAGAAATGTATACAGATAGGTATAATTAACTCCGCTTGTAGTTACGAAGGGTTTGACAATTGAAAGCAGCTCAAAGCTCACGTTTTACAAAGAGGTTTTTGAGGAATAGAAAACCGAGAAAATGGTGATGCACCAGAGGACGACGACGATATGGATTTCCATTTAGTAGATGATGATGGAGAGGAGGTTACATAACTCAATTTTTTGCACATTTGAGTCCATTGTTTTCAATTTAGAACAAAATTAATGTAGCATTTATGTATCGATATTCATTTGTGCCAATCTTGAGCAATGTATAGTTGATAATACATTCCCCCCCATCCCCAATATTTTAGTAGGCATAATACTGATTTCTGAGTCTGGCTCCCTTTCTTTTTGATAGGTTTTGTATCTTGAGCCTCAACAAAAATGGTCGCTAGTCCAGATGCAAAAGCTGTTATTTCCATTTACATACGCAAAACCTGTTAAATCCAAACTATTTTCTTCAATAACGCAATTCACAGACTAATGTGATTATACAGCTTTCCACAGACCAACACTCACATTATTCTTAATTGTGTAATATTCTCTAGTTTCTAATGTTATTTTACAATTATGACTTGTTTAAACAGTTTTTCTCGATTTGTCACAAATTTTAAAATGTGAATTTAACGGGTTTCGCTATTCGCTTACTTATATATATTCGTATATATCCATGGTCCTAGTAAATACATAAACAAGTTTTGGTAATCCTAACTCTTCGAAAATAGTTAATATAATATTAATCTATATATTTTGCATTTCTTAATTCTTTATATACTAGGGAATTTTCTCTTATATAATTTCCCTGTGTTGAATTTGCACGGTTTTTTCTTATTGTCCACCATTTTAGGCGTGACGAGGATTAGGCCAAACGAGGATCCTTATTTCGCCTAAAATGGCGAACACAAATCTTATCATTTATCTGTCATAAAAGTGTCAGATAATTGGTTAGGCGAAACGAGGATTAGGCCAAACGTGGCGACACGATTTAAATAACATGGGGATTTCTTCATTCCCCTTTAGACCCCTTAAAAATTAAAAACATTCACTTTTGGCAATTTTCCTGTAGGTTAATCCCGGAAGGCTACAATCATGCTAAATTTAATCATTCTATCCTACCGGAAGTGCCTAAACATTTTGGGGTGTAGAAGACGTCCCATATAAATAACATGGGAAAGATTTTTCAGTTCCCCATAAAACCACTCTACACTTCGGAATTTTTATTTTTGATGATTTACTTAGGTAACGCTAACGAAAACGTACAAGCATCCATTCATTCCGAATTTCATATTTCAATTTCGTTTCAATTCAATAAAAACCGAATTTCAAGTTTTTATTCCAATTCCAAGTACCTAAAATATGAGATTATAAGCCAAAAAAGGGCTCATTTAAATAACATGGGGAATTTCTTCTTCCCTTGTTTAGACCCCCTAGAAATTAAAAATATTCACTTTTCGCAATTTTCCTGTCGGTTAGTCCCGGAAAGCTACAATCATGCCGAATTTCAACTTTCCACGTCAACCGGAAGTACCCTTTTAATTTATGTCAGTTCACGTAGTTTTATATATATATATATATATATATATATATATATATATATATATATATATATATATATACAGGGTGTTCGGTGAGGAAAGTCAAAGATTTTGGGAGGTGCTAGGGGAGGTCATTCTAAGCAAAAATGCTTATGTGAACATAGGGTCTCTTCCTTCTCGTTCCAGAGATAAGGTCGAGGTAACTTTTTTGCCTCTTGCACTTGCCGATTTTCGTTTGAAACATTCTAGCACACCCTGTAGTCGGGGTTATGTTACATATTATACCTCGTTTGAAAGGTAATGAAATAGGCTTGCGGATGGTATACAGATTGTCCCAGTACTACATACAAGAGGGAAGTTACGGAGGGGAACTTTTCGAATTTCTCTATAAAATTCCCTTTTTAAAACAATTTTTCACTGTTCTTGAGTGGAAACACTGTCACTAGAGAAACGATATCTAATTAGGAGAAAATGATACTGTATACTAAAGATCCAGGCGAGGTGTCAAGTTTTTAGCTTCATTAGAAGCCGTAATAAAAAGTATTCTTCCTAACTCCTTACTCTAATAACATAACAATGTTCCAACTTTCCATAGATGACTATGGTTACGAATGTTAATAAAATAATGTTTTTATGCAAAATTGAAAATACAATACTATTCCCTAACATATGAGAGCTCTACATTTTTGTGCGGGAACACTAATTACCATTCACAACAACAGATGAAAGTGAAACTAAACACATTTGAATTAAAGTTTTCGTACAACAAACTACACCAGAATGTCAATTGCAATAGGGTTGTCGAAATCATAAATAATTACTTGTAATGTACACGAACATTTTGCTTGTCTCATGTATGCCCAAGAGATGTTACCACTGTTATGCCCAGTTCCTCGAAATGTTTTTTTTATTATTATTATTATTTTTATTTTTTGTGCTGTAAGCGGCGCACAGCAACTCACTAACTTGAAAGGACCATTTACTAGTTATTTTGTGTCTTTGTGTGCAAGTGATAGCAGGAGTTTCGTTATTGTGAGGACGTGCAAAGTGCTTGTGTGTAGACTGTGAACGAAGTTCGATAGTGTTGTAGTACAATGCCATTCCAATACACCCACGCTGAATATGCAGATATAATGTACGTCTACGGGTTTTGTGATGGTAATGCCAAAGGTGCGGTGGAGGAATACCAGCGAAGATTTCCTCACCGCAGAGTCCCTACTGCACGGGTCTTTACATGCGTGTGTACTAAACTGTGGGAAACTGGTGAGCTTCTCAGCATGAGCTAACATCTGAACGAGGCTCAAAATACAAAATACACCCCTTAACAAGAAGACAACGTTGAAAGAAATGAAATGAAATTTTTGACTTTTATGTCCCACGGTTATGCTGTCCGGGCTAAATGAGACGGTGATGATGACAAATGAGTGAAATGGTGGAATGAAGAAAGTGAGAGGAAACGGGAGTGCCCCCGAGGAAACCCACGCACACGGTGTTTGTCCACTACAAAGTTCACTTGGCGGGGGCTGGGATCGAACCCGGGATCCCATGCATCACAGGTGAATGCTCTACCACTAAGCTACCGTGGCCCCACAAGAAGACAACATTATTCAAGCTGTACAGAGAAGTCCAACCACCAGCATTAGGAGACTTTCTAATCAACTTGCACTTCCACGTACGTATGTACATGATGTACTGGGAGGAGATGGGCTTTATCCGTTTCATGTCCAAAGAGTGAACATCTCCATCCAGGACGCAGTGAACTACGTGATGGTTGCACCCAATGGGTACAGGAGCATCCTAATGTTTTGCCATTCATCTTATTCACCGATGAGGCCACTTTCACCAGGGATGCGATAAACAACACCCGCAACTGGCATCGTTGTAGTGACGAAAATCCTAGGGTAATCACAATATTTCAATATCAGGAATTATTTTCTGTAAATGTTTGGGAAGGGAATATCTGTGATCAGATCACTGGTCCCTTTTTTCTGCCCCAGCGTTTGACCGATAAATATTATTTTAATTTGCTGCGCCATGAATTACCAGTACTATTGGAAGATGTGACTCTTCAAACTCGGGCGTCAATGTATTACAGCACGACGGGGCTCCTTCTCATGCAACACAAACTTAAGTCAATATCTTGAATCCAAGTTTCTTCATCGGTGGATGGGTCGCAGAGGATGATTATTCACAGGCCGCCCCGCGTCTTACACCTTTGGATTTTTGCTTGTGGGGTCGTTGAAGGACGTTGTATACAAACTAAAGGCCAACTCACGAGAAGAAGAAATTCAGATCATTCTAGAGACATTTGACACCGTCAAAGAGTGCCGAGACGACATCCATCGGGCAAAATTGCATGTACTGACGCGCATTGCAAAGTGCATTGAGGAGGATGGTGATATCTTTGAACATCTGCTGCACGCGCAAAACAATTACGTTGAAGATTGACACTAGCAGGGTTACGTCGCTATTTGTATGCATTAAAAGTAACTAGAGATGCAAAAAAGCCGGCTTTTTTGAATCGATGGTTTTCTTCACATAAAAAGCCGGCTTTTTTGGGAAAAAAACGAGAATTTTGGAAATTTTGGCTTTTTTTCATTTTCATGATTTTTCTATCTAAATAGCTTTCTTATAGTATATTCTATAGTTAGATAAGAATTCCATGACCTAAATGCGATATTTCGCACTGAAATTCGCCATCAAGATGGATGGAGCACATGTTTTACGAATTAAAGCTAACATAAAGAATGGAGTATTTGAGGGCAATTTTAGAGGCTTTTGAGTTATCGACATTTTTTTTCTTCTCTAGATCATTTTAGTTTGTCATCATTGTTTCATTTCTAAGAGCTTAGTGCTCTAGCTTCTAGCGCAAAAGTTAAACTTATGTTTCTCTATATATCCGTCAAACCGTACTTCCACATTTCTGTTATACTGTAGCTGTGCAACGATTTAGCAATAATTTTCCGGATACAATCTTGAATACTAATTTATACAAATAATCAGTAGCGGATTGAAAAAAAGTACTTTGGGAGGGGTTTCTCTGATTGTTTCGCTTTCTAAAATGTCCTAATTTTATTTGGGAGGAGCTTGAAGTTTATGAGTACAGGCATAATATTTCGTTTCGTTTATATATTTAGCGAACCTTGAAGATCATTTTATACTGAGAATCAGTGGCGGATTTAGAAGAGTATTTTTTTTTGGGGGGGGGGGTTCTTACTAATGTTTAGTGTTTCTAAACATTCGTAATTTTTATTTGACGCGAGCTTAAAGTTTATGAGTAAAGGCATAACTAATAGATATTTCCTTTGTTTCAGACATTCCGTAATTTTGGGGAACAGGCTCCAGTCTGAAAAACCGCCCCTCTAACCTTCTCAAAACCGTCACTGCTGGTAATAAGTAATATCAACGATTTGAAAACAATAAGAAAGGAAGTCGGCCAACTCACAGTACACGCACTATTTCTACTTCACAGATGGAATGAAAAGCTTTGTCAGAATGGTCGAATGCTGGGTTGAATCCCGAACTTCCCGATAGAAGCGCAAAAGCTCCACTCAGTCATGTTTGTTGTGCAGTTGTATTTATCTTAACTTAAATATATTCCGTAGTCCTTTTTTTGGTGGTGGTGGGGTGGGAGAGTTCGGTAATGATATGAAGCAGGGTTGGCTGGTTTAAACCAAGGTGGTTTAAACCGTCTGTTTAAAAAAAGAAACTGGTTTAAACCAAGAAAAAAGAACGAAAAATGCTTTAAATCGTGTGAATTTCATGGTGACGTTTTCACATATCATACCATCCGCATTACGTTTATCTACTTTTCACCTTTTAATCAAGGGGTCCCGTGTTCAATTCTCGATCGAACCACAACTCATCTTTCAAGTGTAAACCAAGTAGCGATTCGAGGTGTCCCTTTAAGCGAAAGTCTTCTCCGTAATAATCTTGGTATTTCATAAGGATGTTAAGCCTAAACATACGAAATGAAACCAAATTATATATTTCTACTTGAATGAATGCCTGTTGTTTTATAAATAAGCCAAGGTTGCTTAAATATATTGATAGAAATTGGCAAAATTTATCAACTGCCTACGCAGTTTCCAACATCAGCTTGAATTTGACTTGGTTTTTATTTTATTGTATATCTACATACCAAATTTGTAATTTAATACCTCAGTTCTGTCGTAGTGATTATGATACGTTGACCTTAAAATTTTACATACAAATACATTTAAAGTAAAAGCAGGATTTTCCCAATGGCTAAGGCAGGAGTTTCTCGATTTGTATATAATTCTGTATAATGTTTTTACTTGTGTAACTGTTTATCTTTTTGTTCTTCTGAAATGACTCTTGACAATTATATTAACAAATAGGCCTATGTAAAGATCAGTACAATGTATTTTTATCAGGAATCCTTCGTGAGTGAGTCGGCAATAGCATTTGTGATCAATTAGTCCCGGTTTCGTGTCCAAATGGACAATTTCTTTTGGATGTAAGCCGAGAAACGGTTTGGATTCCGCTTTACCTTGTGTGACCCCTTCCAGCATAACCTTGTTGTTGCATAATAACACAAGGCGAAACAAGCAAATTTCTGTCCATATCTAATATAAATACATAGAGTAAATTATTTAAACAAAAAAAAAAAAAAACAAAAAAAAAAACTTTTAAAAAAATAACAACCATGGTTTTTGCCAACCCTGATATGAAGGGTGTGAGCCAAGAACATGGTAACCAACAAATTTTCAATTCCTGAGTCATGCAGCAGATAGACAGCAACGCATACCGCTTCGTTTAGTCCTTCATGTATAGTCTTATGTGAAAAATCAGCTTTCCGACTTTCAAAATGGATTGTGCAGCAGAAAATCTGTAATTTCTTAAAATAGTAAAATAGTAAAAATGTTCTTGCCTCACACTCTTCATATGTTGAATCCCTCTTGTTAAAGTTCAGAAAACTTGAGGACTGAGTAAACCGTGATGGTAGTCATACAAAACTATAGAATTTCAAGAATATACAGAACCAAAAGCTCTAGATGTGCAGCCTGTAAGTGTATTATATAAATCTAAGTATTTCTCTTATGTTTTATTTTAATTTTATTTTGTTTCAAAAAGAGGGTATGGAATATTTTGAAGTAAAAATACTACATAGAATTTTGCTAGTTATTTGTGTATTTTATTTAAAGAAGTATTTACTTTTAGGGTTGGCTGGTTTACATCAGCTGTTTTTTTTTTTTAAATAAACAACTGGTTTAAACCAAAAAAATAAAAAGAACGAAAAATGCGAATCATGTGAACTTCATGGTAACGTTTCCGCACATCAAACAATCTGCATTAGTTTTATTTCCTTTTCACCTTTTGATCAAAGTGTCCCATATTCAATTCTCGTTGAACCACAACCCTTCTTTCATGCGTAAACAAAGTAGAGGTTCGGATGTGACTTTAGATGAAAGTCTTCTCCTTGATAACCTCGGTATTACGTAAGGATGTTAAGTCTGAACATACGAAACGAAACCAAATTGTATATTTCTGCATGCCTGAATGCCTGTTGTTTTATAAAGAAGCCAAGGTTGCTTAAATATATTGATAGAAATTGGCATAATTTATCGATTGCCTACGTAGCTTCCAACATCAGCTTGGATTGGGCTTTCAATATCTACATACTAAATTTGTAATTTAATACCTCAGTTTTAACGTACTGATTATGATACGTTGACCTTTAAATTTTACATGCAAAGCAATAACAGGATTTTTCCGTTATTGTTTTACATTTAGAGTAATGACGGGATTTTCCCGATGGCTAGGGCGGAAGTTTCCAAATTTAAGAAATTTACTGACCGGACTTCTGTAAGCTTACGTGACCTCTTCCAGCATAACCCCGTTGTTGCATAATAACACCAAGGCGAAAGAAACTTATTTCTGTCAATATGTAATATAAATACATAAAGCAAAATATCTAAACCCAAAAAAAACCTGGTTTAAGCCCAAAAAAGCCTAGTTTAAACTCCCCCAACCCCCCCCCAAAAAAAACGAGTTTTTGGCATTTTCAAAAACAACCATGGTTCTTCCCAATCCTGCTTACTTTTGTATATAGGAGATTAAAAAATCTTATTATATGCATTGGTTAATCCTTTGGAATTCATAATGTAAATATGTTAAGAAGTAAAATTGTTTGAAATATCTTTTCGAAATTCATGGTTTATTTTCGAGGTTTTATATTATTATCGGCATCAACCACTAATTAAATGACTTTTTGTGTTATAGAGAAGCGAAACAAAATCTGATTTATCAATTTAAAGCAGAATTTTGAAAAAAGCCCAAAATTTCCCAAGCAAAAAAGCGAAGCAGAAAAAACCGAGTTTTTTTCCCAGCCCTTGCATCTCTAGAAGTAACTATTATTAATGTATTAGAAGTAATTATTTATGATTTCGACAACTTTATTGCAATGGACATTCTGGTGCAGTACGTTGTACGAAAACTTTAATTCAAATGGGTTTGGTTTCACTGTAATCTGTTGTTGTGAATTGTAATTAGTGTTCCCGCACAAAAATGTAGAGCTCTCATATGTTAGGGAGTAGTAATGTATTTACAATTTTGCTTAAAAACATTATTTTATTAACATTCGTAACCATAGTCAACTATGGAAAGTTGGAACATTGTTATGTTATTAGAGTAAGGAATTAGGAAGAATGCTTTTTTTTTACGGCTCACCGGACACCCTATATATATATATATATACAGGGGCGGATCCAGGATATGATCAAGGAAGGGGCTAAACCATATTTTGCCGTTTTATCCAGTGTAAAGCAGGATTGAAGCTCATTTTATCCAGTGTATACCTGAGCGTCAAGGGGGGGGCTATAGCCCCTATAGCCCTCCCCTTGGATCCGCTACTGTATATATATATATATATATATATATATATATATATATATATATATGTAACTCTATGGCGTATGGAACCCCGAGGTTCAATGTCGCGTTCACAAAAGCTCTCCACTGACTTCTATCCTTAGCTAACTGCATCCAGTTGCTACTTTGTACTCCAATCTCTGCGAGATCCATCTTAATATTGTCCTCCCATCTGCGCCTAGGTCTTCCTAATGGTCGTTTTCCGATTGGTCTTCCAGTCACGACTTTGAAAGCGTTTCTACTTTCTTCCATTCTAGCTACATGACCTGCCCATCTAAGCCTTCTAGACTTGACGACCCTAACAATGTTGGGTAAACAGTATAAATTATGTAGTTCCTCGTTATGAAGTTTCCGCTATTCCCCATTCCCGTTTCTCTTGGGTCCGAATATTCGTCTCAGGATCTTGTTCTCAAATACTTTCAGTCTACGTTTTTCCCTCAGAGTAAGCGACCATGGCACAATGCACAAGGAGCAAAATAATTTCTGATATAAATTAACAGGAATCATTTTCAATATGGCGACAGTATTCATAACTTTAACGAAAACAAATTCCGTTATACCAGATGCCAGCGTGTTTATTAATTCAGTTATTGTGGAGCACCACATATTCAGTAAATTCTTTTTTTACAATGATATATTTCTTTTTTTACAAGACATATTTCACAGTTTTTTCACCGAAAATGAAAATTACTTCATTATTATACAAATTGCCACATAGGTTACAAAAATACATGTTATATATTATTAATTAGCAGAAATTGCGTGAGTTTGATGAGAGGAGGGTGGTTACAGGAGGAAGATTTCTTCCAGTGCCTTTTCCGGTGGAAGCGTTCCTAGCATCGCTGCTACGTTCCCTCTTTGCACAGCCATACTTAATCTTTGTATAAGAAAGGCTGAAGCTCGAGTGCACCTGTGTTGAGAGTTATTCGGCATCCAACTTCTTTAATAAAGTTTAGTCCTTCATGACCCCAGGACCCACAAGTTTCAATGGCGATGGTGACGAAGTGGTATTTGTCCAAGAGGTTGTTATATTTTCGTCTCTTTTCAGATTCTCTACGAGTTGCGACCATCCCAGCTTTTATGGAAGAAGTAGGAACATTAGAGGGGGCTAGAGTATCGGCACAAGTGAAATCCCATATTAAAGCCTTCTCTCGTTTCCATGCCATCAAAGACATTCCGTCAGGTCTCTTGCCGTCAAACGACTACACTCCATTGGCTCTCTCACGGAAGGCGTTCCAGAAGAGATGAGGGCTCTCATGATGAGGTCATTAACATCGGAGTGGCGAGAGTATCTACCAGCACTGTGAAGAGATGATAGGTCATGTATACCTTTCTTATCCACTAAACTTCCGCAAGCAAGGCACCGGTGTTGTTCGCAGACATCTGCTCCCAAACGTAACGCACAAGCGATTCGAAAACTTTCGTCGGGAAGATGACGCCCTAGGGATGGAGATGGAATAGCCTGTACCCAGGCACCTGTTTCAGGGGATGAAGTAGCTAGAAGACGTGCCTTATCCTCAGGATTGAGTAAATGTTTCCGATTGCAGCTATACAAAATTATGCACACACACTATACATACATTTAAGAATATGTGTATAATACAGCAATGAAAACAACTAGTATCAATATTACTAATTAAAGTGATACTAACCCAGGAGTACAACCGAGAGCTTTTTCTATTTCTTCAATGAACTTCATCAATGGTATGAAGATGAGAGTAATATTGCGAGGATCAGGCTGACAAACAAGTAATCTCTCGTGCTGCGAATGAGCTCTGTCTATGGCCTCCTGTAATAAATTTCACGCATAAAAATCAATACAATTCATTCATTGAGGTTTTCGAAAATTAACAAGAAAATTGAATTACGTCACGAGTATAAAAAATGAACTTTTCTATAACTGAAATCAAAATAGTTAAAATACAAACGTTCGTCTTCTAGTAAATGTTTTACAAAGAGAAAAAAAATTATTAATCTATTAGTGTTTGCTTTTAGAGTTAAATTTCTTAAATTACCACACAACCCAAAACACTTTTTTTTTTTTTTTTTTATTAATCGAAAAAAAGGGAACAATATCTCTGAAAAGAGATTCACCAATATATTTTTAGGAAAAATCATGTAGCATGTCATACCAAAAAGACATTTTATATATACAGTAATCAATTCTATGCTTCCATATAATACTAGAATCTTTTCACATTTCATTCTTCGAGTTCATTCGTTTTATCGACTGATATGTTGTAAATTCGACGTTCCTTTTGAGCACGAGACCACACGAAATGAGATGGAATTTACTGCTTGAAGAGATATTGGAATCATTATTCGAGACTTAGTATCTCTCAGAAAACCAAATTCTGGACTACGCGTACAGTTGAACTCCCTCACAGCTAAGGGATTAGTTTTCCCACCGGATGACTTGGAAATGAAAATGAAATTAAATCTTTGAGTTTAACGTCCCACGATTATACCCGTTCGGCTAAAAGAGACAGTGATTAAAGCAAGTGAATGATAATAGAAGATTTGGTGGAATGAGAAAGTAAGTGGAAACGGAAGTACCCCGAGAAAACCCACAAGCACGATGTTGTCCACCACAAACTTACTTGGCCGGGGAACGGGCCAGGGACCCTATGCACGACAGGTAAGTGCGCTACAACGGATGACTCGGGTTTCGGCTCCAAGTGTATTCAAAATTGAACTTCTCATTAGATTTGGTACCGAAATGTAATTTCTATTTTCAATTCTGCCTACTTACTTACATTGAACCTAGCTTACTCATTTCCTTCCTGTTTAAATGGCAGCTCAAACTAAAAATGGGAATAAAGTTAGAAGTAGTGTTTCTTCATCTATGTTCCTCATGAATTACACAAAACGTTTCTACTTCTCGACTACAATACGGGTTCATAATTCATTACTGACTTCTTTTTTTATTAATGCACTAACACCAATTTTATGTTTGATGTAAAAGAAGCTGTAGAATGAATACAAAAGAGAGAAACGACACATAATACTTATGTTTTGTTAAATATATATATATATATATATATATATATATATAAAAGTATTTTAGTCAGACCAACGTATAGCCTATTAAGACAACATCATCACCTTATCTCCAGAATGTTCTGATTAGATTCAAAGGGACCATATCGTCATTTATACTGCAATATGTCCTATATAAAAGAACATTCATTTTCACTTAATATACCCAAATCAAAAGTTCCTTGCTTGGCTTCTTGACAGTTATCTGATAAACGACACATTGCAATATCAACGACGATTTCAACTGACAATATATTCAATATTTCTGTCCCAATGAGGAACACCGTGTGATAATTCAAATCTTTGAAATTCATCTTGAGAAGAAAAATAATGTCTCTGTCGGAATTAGGGAGTTTCTAGGATCAAAGTGAGAAATTGATGTCAATGTTTCTAAGTACATGAAATTCTTTTCCTATAAGGGTCAATAAATATTTTAACTTTGTATTTTTCATCCCATTATTAATATTTACCATTTCATTCTCTGTCAGATCGAAATTCTAATCCTTGGATTATTTATTTGGTACTTCTCAAAATCTGTGTGTCGCTGCACCTGACTATTAGTAATTACTGATTATACACTATTGTGGTTGCTTTATTTTAATCTGTATTCTATTGCTTTCGTCTTCCGACTTGTGTTATATACATTTTTTGGTGATCAACGTTGACATATGTTGCATTATTTCATTTCTTATATATATATTTCGCAGTCTTGCATATATTCTGTATTAACATGCACACTTAATATATTGCAAAATCTCGAGAATTATAATAATTATTTATTCGCAGTTACTTATTCTCACTTACCTAAATTTCGAAGCAAACTGTATTCCTTTTTACGCGAAGCTTACTGTAATACAGGATTTCTCAACCTGAGGTCGGGAACCGTAAGAAGTGGTCGCGAAGGGAGGTGAAAAAGATAAATATAATTAGGACCTAGTAATGAAAAAATATTTCTTTAAAGATTATTTTGAATTTCTTATTTTCATAGAAATATGTTTATTCCAGTGCTTATTGTCAAATACGGCAAGGAATATTAACCCTAGACAATACACATGGAGCCATAAGATCCCTGAAGATTTACACAGCGGCACATATGCTCCTGTAAAGATAAGACGTTATGCACTCGTGACTTTTTATTTCTCTCTGAGTTGTTGCTTGCGGACGTGTTGGTTTATATCTCCCTTCACTTAACCACAAAATATTATTTGAGGTCAGTAAACGAAGCGTTCGTACAGATTAATTACTAGACGACGATGTACGGCGAATGTTGTATTATACACTGTTGTTACAAATTTATAAAAGGTATAAATGTATCAAATGTGAAGAAAATAAAGTAATTTCAATTCAAAAACTATCAGAAATCATATTATTAGTTCTCCAGACCTCCACGCATACTGTGTTGTTTCTTTGGCCTTACGTATACTATCTAGGATTAAATAAAATTTTAAAAAGATAAAGTTTTTTTAAAAAAGAAACACGGAATATAAAAGAGAAAAACTGAATATTGAAACAAAAGAAGAACTTGGAAGATATTTTGCAGAATTGTACATATGTGTGTGTACGGTTTGCACACACATAATGTAACTGCTGAGCAGCAATAATCAAAAAGCTTATTGCAAACCAAAAGTTATTTATGAAGTCGCTGGCAAGAGGATGTGGTAAAGCGGGGGAAGGAGGAGGAGTCGTGACATGGAATAGGTTGAAAAAGCCCAATTGAATAATACAAAATTACAGTAACAATTCAAAATAATTCACCTGATTGCCTGCGTTTTCTCTTCTTTGCTCCTTAAGATAGTTGTTTATGCTCAACGCATGAGAAGAATAATCAAAACGAAATAATGGTGTTCGTTTCGACCTGAAAATAAAAATCAATGGAACTCTAAGTTACAAAACTAATATTTACCAACATACAATCACTAGAATAATAAAAAGTTTTTGTTGATTTTGTTTCATTTAGGAGAAAAGTCTTTTACATCTAATATTTTTCATATTAAAAAAAAAAAAAAATCAAATAGTCGTGCATCTGCATATCAGGTAACTCTTAACTCAATCAATAATGACACTTCTTTCACATCCGCGGTAATTTCTTTGCAGGATAAAGACAATTAATTACGACTAATTTCTATCGTTTTGCATGTAAACTTTTGCATTTTGACACAACACGAAATTCCCATATACTTCGCAACTGATAAATTTTTCATATCTTGCAAAGAAACCTGAAAACTAAGTACAGTACGTAAACTATAAGAAAATAAAATCACGTGAAATATATATATATTCATTAAATCCCTGCTGGGTTTTCCTTACCTTGTTGGTTTTCTTCTGGCAAAGTAAGCAGAAATATCACTTGTGGCCTCTGAGAATGAGGAAGGTGCTTGATGCTGACTTCCAGTCGTGTTTTGTATGTCCAAATAATCAGTGAGAAGCAGTTGCAGCTAAAATGAAATATTAATGTTATACCAGAGAAATATCCAACGTCTAATAAAATTCAATTCTAAATCACGAAGTAACTTATTTTTACACCTGAATAATATTTTCCAACTTATATTTCCCAGCTAACACTGAGTGTTCCCAAAGTCAATGCTCGGCTCTTAACCTTCGAATTAATTGTCCGCTTGCAAGCACGAGTATCTATCATCGAACTTTATAAAAGTAAAGAGGGTCGTATTTATTTAGTTTTAAGATTCATGTCCCATGGTTATGCCCTTTAAGCTAATGGAGACGATGAAAAATAAATTGTGGAAACATAAATTGTATATACCTGTACATAACATCCATACCCAAAATGTGGGTCATGTTGTATGTCTTCAGATATATACTAACAAAACAAGAGGACATATTATTATTATTATTATTATTATTATTATTATTATTATTATTATTATTATTATTATTATTATTGAAAAAATGAAATGAAATCTTTGAGTTTTACGTCTTATGGTTATGCCGGCTAGGCTAAAGGAAGGGGTGATGATGAGAAATGAACGAAATGGTGGAATGAAGGAAGTGGGAGGAAACGGGAGAAACCTGTGGAAACCCATGCACATGGTGTTTGTGCACCACAAAGTTCACTTGGTGCGAGCTGGGATCCAACCAGGGACAGCCAGGCACCAGAGGTGAACAGTCTACCACTGAGCCATCGCCGCCCCTATTATTATTATTATTATTATTATTATCCTAATACGTATTTTAATAAGGTTTCCATAACTCGAGAAATTCCTTCCGTCCGTACATAAAATACAACATTCCTCTTTACACAATACTTAAGTTCAGCTATCATTAGTTGGAAATGTATGGGAGAAAGTCAAATTTTGACTTTTGTTTACTTGCTATTTATTGTTTCAAACGTTTCAAAATGTTTACAATTTCTTCAACTCATTTAAACTTAAATTCTGTTCTATTGGTACACTTACTCTCAAGTTTATTTTGATCAAACTATTACTTTAGGCCGCCTTATACCCGCATTGCATTTCATGCATTTTTTCACACTTCACCAACTTTTATATTATTTTATTCATGATTGCTGTTAGTACTGTTAGTGCTTAGTAACTTTCCACATGTTAGAGGTTGTTTACAAATTATAAAATCGATTTTTAATGCCCCAAGTAAAATATTTTTGCCAATTGAGAAAACTGAAGGATTTCTTTCGGATAGCAGTTTTTGTTGACAGTATAAAAACAATTTATGAATAAATAACAATCAATTGCGAAGACTTAAAAACTACAAAATAATGGTACAAACCACAATTGAAAGGAACTGAAAACTGTGTAGAGGGTTGACACTCTCCCTTTGTAATTGATGTATGTTTCATCTCGTGATTCTAGTATTAGAATTAGGAATTACATATTTTGGGCTTTCAGCATCTATGGCCATGTTAGCCCTCAACATATGAAGAGCGACGTCCCTTGACGATCACACTGTCCGGGAAATTGGGTAGGAAGGAAACGGCCTGGGAGCATTATGTTAAGTACCATCTAGGCATTTGGCTGGTATGAATGAGGAAAACACAGGAAAAACCTCACTTAGGACAGCTGACCATCAAAAGCTGTTACATATTTCCGACCAAATGTCCTTACCGAGAATCGAACTCGGGATCGCTCGCATCATCGTGTTTCTAGGGTTAAAGGAAGTAGGATGGATTAAAACTCAAATTAGCCATCTTGTCTGGCACTGAAACACATCGAATTGAGTTTTAATTCGATTGTCTGACTTATTAACTATTTTCTAATTCTCCCAACCCCACTCCATTATACAAATATCAATCTCCGCCACAAAGACACCAACTTTTCAATATATACGAGGAGGAGAGGGAAGAGTTGTTAACTATCAGACTTGAGAAAACTGAATTATAATCATCACGATACGTGTATCAGGTAGTTAATGTATAAGACACAAGATCTGTACGAAAAAGGAGTGGTGGAGTAGAGCCTCAGCCCCTCATCTCGATGACTGCTTCTTCTTTTACTCCTATAGTACACGCAGAGGGATTGAGCTTTTGACACCGAATTATTCTACAAATCAACGACACATACGCAGTTTCTGACTGCTTAGTGTACACATTTACAAAGTGCATTTATTCTGAGTCATAGCACCCAAAAATTAAGTTATAAACAAATGCTCACTACATTAAAGTCTTACACATTACAAATTAAGAAAATAACGTTAGTAAAATTTTGATTATAGAGAAACTAATAAATTCATCTTGAGCGCATTCGATATACATGTATTTTTTTTCTTCCTGTACCACTTTTATATAGTGTCGGGGAAACCTTTTGAATTTTTTAAAATTTTTGTGACAGTGTTTTCAGTATTAACTGTCTCAAAACATTTTAGTGTAAGTAATATTTCATGTATAATATTTTTGGCTAATAAACAAGATTTATTACCGTTAATGAGACAGGATCCTTAACTTCAAAGAATATTTGAGAAGATATTTTATTTTCTGTTCAAAACCTCTCCCGCTCTCTCAGCGCTGTGATTGTAAATTATTAAAAGGAAAACACATCTAATTTCCATTGAAGTATTATTTTAATGTGATGAGTACTTGTCTAATAGAATGTGTTCCTTGCGTAAGACCTCAAACTTTAAGTGAATTTTACTCACCTCTATGCTCCAGAAGAAATATTGTTTCCAAATATATTCGGTGAATTTCTCTCATTCACCTCGGCTGTCGGACCTTGAAAAATGGCAACAGTTTCTTTTAAATAAGAGCCAAAAAAGAACTGCTTCTTATTTCTCAAGATTCGACAAAGAAATATGAAGGAAACTCACTGAACATATTTGAATACAATTTCTTTAGGAGCAGAAAGACGAGTAAACTTCATCTGGTTTCACTGTATGCTTTGGCTGACATATTTGTAATATCTTCTATTCACTTACCACAGCCTGAACCTTCGACCAAACATCAGGCATGTCGTATAAATTAACATCAATCTTGTAATTTTCAGACACACGTTTGAAACTTTTAAGTACACTTGCATGTGCCATAACAACAAGGCGAAATTGCTCAAACACTGTCTGAAGAAGATCCAGAAGAAGTTTAGATTGGTTCTGATCCTGCGGTACAGTTCCAAAATCCAAAATTTGTTGTGCTGTTCGCTTTATTATAGCAAGCAATTCATTCTGCATCTGAATCTTGATCATCTGTAATTGAAAAGATATACATAAACATTCCGATCAATACTACTCAAGTAGAAAACTTTTCCTTAATAGAACAGAAAAATAACTTTATGATATACACAGATTTTTACTCCTATTTCTTTCCTTACCAGTTTGACAAAGTGGCGACGAAGCATTTTGAATATATGATAGTGTTATAATAATTTTTGGTAAGTAAAATTACATACCTTCAATGACTCTTTGAATAATAATAATAATGTTCTAATATTTTCTCAGCCAAACTGATTACATGGTCAGAAGTCGATTGATGGATAAAAGTGAAAGGAGGGAGAATATCATATAGAAAAACAAGAGGAGGAAAATATAAACACTAAAAAAGGTATTTACATTCGATTATATATTAAAAGATTCCACAACTTCAATTCAAGATTAAATAGTTTTTCAGTGCAAGGTGCTTCGAAGAATCATTTAGTAATTAATGGAGGATATTTTGGTGCATGAATCAATAAATTAAAGTGCGAAAATGAAAATGTTCTTTGAGCGTCAATCATAATCATCGTTATTATGCCATTGTTGGTAAATCACTGGTGCAAATTAAGAACCTTCCACGCACCACGTCTTCACTCATCTTATCTTAATACTGTCATCAACCATAACTTCTTTCTTTTTCCTTTCAGCACGTCAACTTATATTAACTTCCTTCCTAAAAAACATTCCAACCAGTATATCTTCCCTTTACATCCAAAACTGTTCTTTTCCTCCCCTATTATTTCTAACACTTCCTCGTTAGTTTCCATTTAAACCAGATAATTCTATCCATTCTTCTCCACAACCACATTTCGGAAGTCTCCAGTCTCTCTTCATTCCTATTGTGTAATGTCAATGTTTCTGCCCCACATAGTACAATACTCCACATGGAACATTTTATAGAGCTCCACAATAGTATGTAGTTCGGATCCCACGTTAAGCAGTAAGTCCACGTCTCATAAACCCTCGGTGCTGAAAAGGACGCTAAACTTCAATCCAATCTTTCAACTAACGGAACAATTTCTGAATCTTTTTCTTAATTCTTAATTCACGGATGAACAAAATAAATTTTGCATTATTAATAAAGACTACAGTTCACAGTGGGTGTGCATAAAGTTTACGATTATGGCCTCTCCCTTATTATCACATCTGACTGACTAAAACATTTGTAAGCATTTATGAGCGTGAGGTCTACATTCAAAGCCGATATTTTATTACTTTTGTAGACAGTGCATTATGTGTGCTATCTTCCAAATGTTGAGATAGTTCCCGAAAACGGGAAGTTATCATATTTAATATCCTTTACACTTCTAATATCTGAACTTCACTTTGTTATATCTAGATAAGTCTGTGAACAACTAAGTAGCCTGGTAAACTCTCTTTTTTATTTTTATTTATTCATTTATATATTTTTTAATGCAGCAGCCAGGAAATCGATACCGATTGATCCAATATTATCTTCTGATTTCAATTCTGCTTGACTTTTAAGTAGTGTGACCTACGTAATGTTAATTTATATTTTCGTTTTACATTTTATTTATACACCCCAAATTGTAATTTATGGAAGTTTGAAGTTTTAATGAAGTGCTGTTCTTGTTTAAGATGACTATTATGCTATTACTTTCAACTGACTGGTGTGTCACTACATTTTTACAATGCTGTCAGATATTCTTTCGATTGTGTCGCGTGAAGAGCAAGATGATTTTTTACCTGGTATAAGCAAGTGCTATTGGTTGAAACATGCCACGAGGAACCAATATGGACCCTGGGTTAAAGAGTCGAATAATCAGGCAATTTAAAATGAGTCAATTATAGAGACAAGGGTCTCTCAGATGATGAGTATACCTAGAAGTGTTATCTCCTGGTTGTGATACTGGTTTCAAACCATCGAAGACGTCCGGTATCGATCTATACAGGTCAGAATCCCCTCAAGCAGGTCAGTAAACTAGCATCAGGGTGGAAAAAAATCATGATTTTTTTAAAAAAAAATCATTTTTGTTGATTTTTTTTGATTTAAATCGATTTTTTTATTTAAATCAAATCTTTCTCCTCGAATAATACAAGTCGCGAACTGAAGAAAAAGCATTAGGAATTAGTATTAAATGCTAATTATGCCATTTAAGTGAAAGTGTTGGGGTTAAATTTTGAATTATCCCAAATCGTTAACCTATATCAATTCCAAACAATGTTTCTTAACCCTTTTAAATTATGGCTCTTTTTAAAGGTAAATTATAGACTTTCAGTCAAGGAGCTACAGCATCATCCCTATTTATCCTAGGATCATGGTACATACACCACTCTATTTAGAATAGAACATCTTTTGAAACGGTAACATTCACATTTCCCTATCATGTCCCTGAAGCGGGTAATTTTGAAAGTAATCGGCACTTTTTAAAACTTTTTTTTAAAATTTGATCCCCTCTGGATTCCCCTGTTAACGCACATATCTCAAAAACAAATGGGAATAAACAACTGGGAATAAGGGGTGTACTAAATGTGTGTACAAAATTTTAAGCTTCTATCTTAAGTAGTAAGGGTGAGGAAACTATTTAACAATGAGCTAAGAACATTCCCACAATGCCCCAGATGACCCGGATGTAATATAAAAATTTCCTCAGACATCTCTATTTACCCTAGAATCATGATTTGTACATTATTCTCTTCAGAATAAAACAAATTTTCAAACGGTACCCTTCAAATGTCTCCATCATGTATATGGGGCGGGTAAATCACGAAAAAAGGAATTTTCTGTTATTTTTTTTTTTTTTTTTTTTTTTTTAATTTTTACCTCTGTGGACCCCTCCTCCTGTTTTAAGGCAGAGATCTGAAACAAATCTGAAAAATACTGAGGGGTCCATTGAGTAAATGTGCAAAATTTCAATTTTGTAGGTGCAAAAGTAAGCCCGCGAAAAATAATATTCCCCAAATACCCCAGATTCCCGTATAAAACAGGATCTCAGGTAATAGTTTCCTGAGACATCCCTATTTATCCTAGGAGCATAGTATGTACATGATTTTCTTCAGAATAGAACAGCCTTTCAAACGGTACCATTCATATGTCTCCATCTGAGGCGGGAAAATCACAAAAAATATCCTTTTTGTTAAAAATATCCTTTTTTAAAACATTTTTGCCCTTCTGGACCTGGCTGTTTCCACGAAGAGATCTGAAAACATCTGAAAATTATTAAGGGGTGCACTGAACGAGTGTGCAAATTTTCAGTCTTCTGAATGCAAAATGTAACCCGCCAAATAATAATAATAATAAAACGCATAACAAAAAATAACTTTTTAAATTTATGACGTCATCACACACTATGCCTCAACGCAGAAAGGCGTGAAAGCATATGTAACGTGTTCTAAAATGCCTCCAGTCTTGAAGAAAACGAAGTAAAAGGCCTTATTGGTACTTTTTTAATCGAATAATGAAGATTCTACCCTACCACCTAAAAATAGGTTATATAATTTAAAAGGTTAAGCATTAAGGAAAAAGTACAGCAACGTTTATCAAAATGACAATTTTTTTCACAAAAGTTACTGATATTTGGCAGGGGCCTATTTTTAAAAAACTCAGAACTAGCTTGCGACATGAAATACATAAATTTCGCCTAAAGTTATAAAATTAAAAAAATTTGGAGAGGGGATAGGACCCCTCTAAATACGCCCTATTATCTGGGAACAAACAAACAGACACGCACAAAAAAGAATTTCCGTCTTAAATGTCGATGGTGATTTCCCCGTTGGAATAGTTAACGATTTTGAAACCCAAACCCAATGTTACGAAAAGAAGGTAGGATAACTCCGTTACCTGTTCAAAACGGGATTTTCCCTAATCATACTCTGCATGACACTTGTTTTCATACTATACTGTACATTTGAGTCTCATTGTATTATGATTATTAACTTCCATAATCGAAACAACAGATCAGAAACGGGATTTTACTTATTTTTACTTTAAATTAATTTATTTCGGAATTCGATTTAAATCAACGATTTTTATTAAAAAAATCAAGTGATTTAAATCGTGATTTAAATCGGACTGATTTAAATCAATCCACCCTGACTAGCATTAAAGCTAGAACCACCATTATGAGCATGGGTGCCAAGGAAAACTATATACTGACCGACGGCTGCAAACAGCTGACCTCTACGCCAGACTCATGGTGTGTTTCCTGTTGGATCTTGGATCTTTGTGCTACTGTGTGATCACTTACCGTGAAGCCTGAAACATCACCACCGGACTAGAGATCAGAGTGCCGTTGGCTCTTTTCCAACGAGACACGTTTCACTGCACAGGGTGACTCACGATGAACGCTTGTTCATGTAAAATTTTGAAAAGCGATTAGTATAGTGGCGGTAGCGTATTGGTGTGGCCAAGTTGCTATAAGAACGTTTATCAATCGCATCATGCTCAATAGACATACAGAGTTACACATCCCCGGGGCTGATACTCTCACCGTTTGGCGGTACAGAGACGAGGTGCTGGGCCCTCGTGTGTGGTTTTTCTATTACTGTCTTTCATTAATGATAACGTACGATGTCCTAGAGTAAACCTGGTAAAGTAGTTTCTTCAGGGAAAAGATATCAAGCACACAGATTATCTGGCGCAATCACCGGACTTTTACCCCTTCGAACATGCATGGAGTGCATTGGGAAGGTGAGTTACAACCACGGATGCCTCCACAAACTATCTCAGAACTCAAAGACTATCCTTGGAGAGGAGTGGGAATGTGTTTTAGCTAACTTCATCAACGCCCTTATTTTAAGCACGGTACATTGCTATAGGGTCTGTGTACTTGCCAGGACCTTCAAAAGAAGTGGAAACATTTTCCAGTTAACTTCATACACATTCTTATAGCTAGCAAGGCACATTGCTGTGGAACCTGTGTATCTGTCAGACGTGATCATACGTCATTTGATAGTTAGCAACCACCACAAACTCAACTTTTGTCAATTTTTGTAGACACTTGAAATCATTTCTCAATACACGCAAATTCCTTGCCCTAGAGTTGTTTGTTTCTTTCCGTTTGCCTTTAACTTGCAATATTCTTTCATACATAACACACGTTTGTGAGCCTGGGACCGTAGATACTGGTTAATTGCACGGAGTGTAATTATGCAATACTTTTAGACACAGTGTATTTTCTAGTTGGAGCCAACATGGATTTCAAATTTATCATGTTGTATATAATGATCAAAAAGAAGTTGACACTAAATTCAAGGATCAATATATACTAATCTCAGTGATTCCTAAATATACGTTCACAACTTTCTTAGTGCAACTTTTTTTCTTTTTTTTTTCTTTCTTTTTTTAAAGAATTACAAGGAAAATGAACAGAAAAGACTGCATGACGTTACCAGACGTTTTGCGTAACGTTACCAACTACGTACATGTCTTCTACAACACCAGAAAAACCCACTATAATAAACTTGATACACATCAATTTGCAGTTTCTTATCACAAATACCACACAAGAAGTACGAATGTTGTACTACTATTCTATACCGTACTGTTTAATAACTGAGAAAAATCTACTGTTACACTATGCATCTACTATATACAATACAAAACATCTCCTTCGATAGTAAAATTATATTGTATAGTAATGTTCGTTTTTACATACATTCATTAAAAAATCTAATAATATTTGCTAACCTCAACAGCATCTGGTACTTTGTTTAGGAGTGCCAAACATTCTACAAGTATTGCCATGAAGTGTTCAGAATTCTCTTCGGGATCAGCAGCATTTATATCTTCCTGAATATTATCTACATCCTCTATTGTTGATTGTGTCATTGAGCTTGTCATTGATTGGGGTAATGCAGGGCTAAGACCAGATCTGCGAAAGATTTAAATTATTATATCACAGTACTGTAGAAAAAAGAAAAAGCACTAAGATAATAGGTTTTTGAAAGGACAATAATTTTCACGACATAAGACACGACCAAATTAACAAAATATAACTACGTACAACAATATTTACATAGTATCTTTTACAAAGCAAAAGTCACGCTACTTTCACAGTTAAATGCAACATCTAGTAAGTACAATGTTTCAGTACATTGTTATAAACTTAATAAAAAAAAAAAAGTGATATCATTATGCCTCATATTTATCCAGTGATACATTTTTAAGAACTGTAATGCTTCCTTCACTTGTGAATGTGAATCTTTCGCACAATTTTTTTCAACGTACATTGTGATAGATAAAGAAACATTACAGTACTTGAAATTATATCACTGGATAAATATAAGGCATAATAATAATATCAGTTTTATTATAAAGTATTAACAGTTAGTTAAACTAATATTTTCAGATAGCAAGTCAAACGTATAAAGGAAATGAGATAAATCTTCAACCTGGACCTAATAGTTTTTGAACTGACTGTTATAGAGCGAAATAAAACTATTTTACGATTTATTTCTTCTTTATGTCACTACAACACATAACAAGAGAAGAACTTGTAGTCTACCTGGGCGATTGGTTTGTATATGTAGAGCTGATATCCAAATGAGGCCTCCTGACTTTAGATTGATCTGGCCGTCCCCGACCTGATCCTCTAATTTCTCCAGGTCCTCCTCGCTGAAATGGCAAGAGAAGGTTGTCCCTTCCAGAGCCTTGACGACGCAATAACAGTACATCTTGAGTTGAATGAACATATAAGTGCATTGTCAATTCCTCCATTAATTTTAGATGAAGTTGCTAAACAAAGAAAAATATAAAAATATTAAAAAAAAAAAAACAACTTATTTACAAGGAATTTTGCTTAAATAGCAGAGTCGTAAATTGTAAAAGAATGTACTACGTTAATCTTAACTCTATGCTAAACGAAATATAAGAAAATTAAACACTTGAACGTAACCATTTAAGCTTATAATTATGAATGGGGAAACCCTTGAGTTATAAAATTTTGTACTTAATCTTCTGCTTTGAACAGATAAACGTTAGATCAAACGAAAAGTTGGGAAGTGGTCGGTCTTCCTTTATTTTGTGATTGATACCATTTTCTCGATTATTGGCTGATTTATATTCAATTTTATACAAATTATTTAACATATTAAACTAAACTCTATAATACATGTTTGCAAATTACAACAAAGGCAAAGACTTTGTGATATCCAAGCGCTTCATGTATGGTCTATTATGTACTATCATATATTGTTTGGATTATTGTCCACCGGTCTCGTAAAATCACTTCATTGCAGCGTCAGCATTCGTCTGAATGTAGGGTGAGCGCAGCCGTTCAGAACAGGTTTCATCGAACACACTTAAGCCTCTCGCTTTGAATTTGCCCTCATTTGCGAATATCATGCACTTGTCATCACACGCTGCATGTAACTCAAGACAGGTTTCAGATAGTTTATGTCCTTTTGACCATAGTAAACTGATCACACTACGAGCAGAGGAACCACTTTGAAACAACTTCCATTCAGCGTGTGCAAGGTGCACATATCTTCCATTTCGTGGAGAGGTGAAGCAATATGTATATTTCAAAATGTATTAACTCAGTTTTGAGCATACTTTTTTTTTCTGTGAAAAAATTTATTCAATTAGTCTTCGATTTTCCTTCATATATTCCATTAAAAAGTCAAAACCATATCCTTAGTTTTTTAATACACTGTGAGTAGACCGCACAACTTTCTCAGATTGTTATATGGGTCGAGAAAAACTCCATAGATAACTGCTACCACTACCTTCTCAATATAATATGCACCAATCACTGCACGATCTTCTTCCAACAAAGAAATATAAACTTCACAACCGTTTTACATATAAATCCACAAATAACGCTGACAAGAAATGATTTACTCGAGTTAACTAAAAGTCGTCTAGCCGGCCACAACCCTTATTAAATTGTTAGGCCAGAAAATTTATAACAGGCAACACTCGCATCACTTATTGACATTTCTTCAGCAGTATTTCTTTATTGCAGTAATATTCCAAATATTTGTCATAACTTTAAGCACAATTACCGATATTTCCAATAGTAATGTTCTCAAAAGAAAGAAAAAAAAATACATTTTAATAAGTCTTTTTTTTTTTTTTTTTAAAGTTTAGTTTAGTTTAGTTTGCCCACTAACAACCTTAAACTCTTACCGCATATAGGCCATAATTCAAGGACTTGGTTGTATACAACACTGTGTTGATCTCAATCATTTGACGGATAATATATTTTAATATAGTCCCGGGGTGTAACTCGAGATAATTCAACATAAAGTTCTCCGTAAGTGAACACTGGGCTTCCCAGAAAGACAAAAACGAGTTCAAGTGTTTGTCCTCTTGCATGTTAATTGTCCCGGTAAAAGATGGCATGACAGAAAATTGCCTTCGTTTAAAATCAAACGGGGATTCCACATCAGACAACATCACAGTAGTTCGACGAATGTAAACTCGTTCAGGTGAGCTCGTCTATGTTTTTATTTCAGATTTAAATGAGCGGGTATTAAGAACTTTTGGGATTTCTCTTGCTCCATTGCAAGGACGCAATGACAAATTAAGTTTCTTAAATACAAATAATAAAGCCAAGCGAGCGCAAAGTGTGAACCCAAATAATAAACAGCTAAGCGTCTTCATGTCCAGTAACATTACTATCTATTTTGAAATAATCTAATTGAGATAGCATAAATTCAATAAGAGGTCAACATGTTACTGTAGATTAGGTTGCACGTACATCATCATTATATGTCACTGTAGATTACGTTGCACTTAAATCGGTACTATATGTATTGTAGATTACAGTGTACTTAAATCGTCACAATATGTTACAGCAAAAATAATATTTCAAAGAAAGACAATTCAAAATACGTGTGAACCCAAATAATATACTAAACATTAATTCTGCCCCTGCATTCATGAAGAAAATGATAATGTTTGCAGTAACTAAACCAAATACACGCAATTAGGTTGTTAGCTGGTTAAATATGTGGTTACACAAATGTTACTGTTCAAATTTATATATGGTTACGGTCCTTATCCCATTTTATAGAATTAAATTGGAACACTGCAGTCTTTAAGTTGCAATTAAATCGTCACAATTACAGTTATAAAATACTAGATTCACTATGTTCTTTTCTATGTAACTAAATTTACCTCTTTTTTTGCTTGGAGTTCTACTCTTACTTCGCGCAATGCTTCCACCCCTTCTAGACTTCCCTCTCCTAGAGCATGAGCGGAGACTAGCAGTTGTGTGGCATGTAAGTAATGCTTCTTAGACAAGTAACTTCCTAATTTACCAGGAACTTCTCGCAGCTGATCACTGTAAGTGAATCAAAAATTTGTAAGTTATTAAATATTTCGTAGAAAAAAATCTATACCTGTGAATAAATACATAGATTAAACCTGTTAGTTCCATAATCGTTTTATTTCTTGATCTGTATATTGTACTTACAATTACTATTATGAGCTTCTTGGAGGATACAAATTTTCTGGGATGAAATTCTGAACTTCCTTCTTCGTTACATCTTTTGTACACAGGCAACTACTAATGTTCCTTGTTAGTTTTGAATTTGCATAGAAGACTTTGTTGAAAGAGCCACTGTAAAAATACACTATGAAGAACCATAGACAATGCGCACTAGGTTTATTTCTGTTATTTCAATGTTGCCAACGAAGCTACATTCAACAAAATCTACATAAAATCAGTACTACAGAGGAGCATTCGTAGTTATCTGAACATAGAGGAATAAAACTAGAATATAACGAAGATGAAATTTCAAGATTTGATCCCAGGAAATTCGTTCCTCATAAAAGCTTATAGCAGCAGACAAGAGTGGAAAGGAAATACAGGATAAGAAATAAAGCGACTATGCCACTAACAGTTAAAATCTTAATTTATTTACTTATAGCATAGCTGCATAAACCATGAAATCAGTAACATATTATACCTAAAAAAAATAATTGCACGAACAATCGTTACTACTGTAGACAACTTGTAATACTCTAGTTTTTCAACTCTTATCAAAATAGTAAAATTTTACACCTATTTTGGTGATTCTTTCATTTGCCTCCAGATCTTGTACTATAGTAGATGATAAGTTGCAACTTTGGTGGTGCCGTCTGATGTGTGCAAACGAAAACGCAAAGCTGTAAAATCATGTATTAGTGACGGTGACTGTGTAAAGAAGAACCAGAAGGCATTAGATTTCCAGAACCATGTAAATATATGAGGTGAAATGGTTTCAAGTGCAACCAACTACGAAATATTTACTAAAGAATGCGTCACTCCGAGCTGAACAAGACAGTAGTGGACACTTTATAAAATGAGCGTTAGCCGAAATTTAAATTATCATAACTTTTTAAGTGAGTTATAAAGAGCTACCGGAAGAAACTATAAATGTCAGCTTCTAGCAACATAAAAATGTGATATTTTTATTGATTAAATAATATTAGATCTTCGCATAAACTATCCGTGTTCCGTCGTTCTCTCGCGTCGCGACAAATAGAGGCAAAAGACTAAATTTAAAAATAATATTACGAAAAATGTGAAAGTGTTATGTTTCCACAGACTAAGTAAATAAGTTAATGAAATGAAGTGTACATAGTGCGCTTCCAGTAAGTATTTAGTTGTAAGGCACAATGAAGTAAAATAATGCAATTTTACATTACACAATCGTACTTCCGTAGTATAGAATTACAAAGGGGTATGATACCCCCGACCTCTGGTAGGATTATGTTGGTAAATTGCAACATGTATAAATAAACCTTGTAAGTGTCTCCATTTTTCCGACAAATAATACAACACTTGTATTAATAGGCAAGCACGGACAGACAGAATAACATGTAATGGTACATAACATGTAACATTATATTTCAGGAAACGTAAATTTTGCAGAACTGACAACACACATCCACTCTCCTCTGGGCCTGGGATCAATTCATGCAGTACAATGTGGCAGCTCTTGATAGTTTTCCCGAGTTCGTGAAGGTGACGCACTACAGTGGATAAGAATTAGGAATTAGATTTCTGGACTTTCGGCAGTTGAGGCCAAGTTAGCCCGTCATGTATGAGGGCTAATGTCCCTTGGGGATCATACTCTCCGGGATATTGAGCAGGAAGAAAGGATTGAGGAAGGGAGGAAGCAGCCTGAGATCATTATGTTATGTACCATCACAGCATTTGTCTGATGTGCATGAGGAAAGCCTCACTCAGGATGGCTGACCTAAAAAAGCTGTTACACTTTTTTTTTGACTGAGTGTCCCCACCAGGAATCGAACCCGGAACCGCTTGCACCAAAGGCGAGAGCTTTAGCGATCACGCTACGCGGGGCCACTGTGAGTGGGACATGCCGAGTTGGTTTGACAATCGTCGTGTGCTGGAAGATGATTTTCCTCAATTGCAAGTCGTATGACCTCAGAGTTTCTTACCCTTGTTACCCTTGAGCAGTGGTACTGGCTAATCTTAGACATTTTTCCAACCTGCACGAAATTTCTAGAACCAACGAGCTGCTGTACTGTGGTTCAAATCGTCTTGTCTTTTCAAATGACAAATGTTTAGGGTTGCTGCCGCTTTATTATGCCCGAGTTCAAACTCATACAGTAACAGTTCACGTATCACTCGTTGTTGAGCATTCATCGCTGGGACTAGATACTGACAGAATGCTGGCCTCCGTGTTAAAGAGTCCGCTTGTCCCACTATCTCTTGGGCCAATTTGACCTTGTACTTACAGTAGATCACAGTGTATACACGCGCCTGCTGTTTTGGTTGTGGAAATATTGCACGACTTGAGTAATTTCTGTAATAAGCAACTTCAGTAGTGGTCGTGGTATTAATGTGAGATTTTACGTAACGCTAATCGAACAAAACTACGTGTTTTAAATACATGTTAAAACAATAAAGCATAAACAGCAACATACATACACAAGAGAGCATTGAAATATGAGCTGAGTTGTTGATTTTGAGTTTAACGTCTTTCAGCAGCGAGGCTATATAAGACGGGACCTACTGATTAAATCCAAACCACATGAGCTCCCGCCGGGAATCGAACCCGAGAGCATTGAAATATATATATAACACCCTGGCTTAGAAACTATAGGACCTATTCCAAGTGGTTTAAAGAATTACACAGGAAGTAGTATGCGTTTTGTCTAAATATTCATGTTTCAGAATTCACCGGTACCAGCAAAACGAACGCACCATTAGTATTTAAAGGAGTATCCCTATACCTCAACTTCCTTTTCACAGTTCGTTTCGCCGATAACGGAGGATGGCAAAACATGGATATTTACATAGAGCGCATACTAGTTCCTGTGTAATTCCTTAAACCGCTTGGGATAGGTCCTATAGTTTCTAAGCCAGGAAATTTTAATATGTGAATTTTCGAAGATTCATAATCTGAAAGGAGACGTTTTTCGACCCATGTTTATTAGAACTTTTTTCTTTCATTTCATATAAGGAATCACCTATCAAAGTTTTTCGGTGTTGTTACCTTCCACCCTGTATATATTGCTCAAGAAATCCGAATGTAGCAGAGATGAGCAATATGAGTCGTTTCATTTCGAAATTTCTACACAACAGACATAAAAAGTTCATATTATATTACACATTGTATTATACCTATATAAAGTTGGATTCCTTTTAGTTTTATCAAAATTACATTACGAAAAAGTAAAATATTTACTCACATTTCTTCAAGAAGTTGAAGAACATGTTTGTGTTCAATACCTTCCAACCACAACTTCTTCAATTCATCTCTTCTACACCTAAGTAACATTTTACAAGCTTGTAAATTTTCTTTCACTGCTCGTATTTTCTCTCTTGAAGCTGTGACTCGAGAAGACAATTTACCGAATAGCTGTAAAGTATCCGAACACACAAATATATAAGTAAATCATTATTTTGAAAGGTTATGCTTAACACGTACGTCTATTCGTGATTATCATGAATATGATAACTCTACTGTATTCGATTTTGTAAACTAATGTTGGTATACAGGACATAATAGTCATAAAGATTACTTCTATTATGTTCTTATTAAAAAAAAAAAAGCAAACATTTAAGTAGCATTTTGTCAGTCATTATTAGAAATGAATACAGAAGGTGGTTCTCTTTATATCCGACCATTTTTGACGGGTACTCACCTTAAGAGATACCGCGCCGCCACCACCGATCATGTTATATTGGACTCCCAGCATTGTGGACTATTACACAGCATCACAGTTTCCATTGCAGCAAGTTCCAGCTCAGGACAGGCATGGAAATTATGTCCCACTCCTCCTTGCAAACTTTGCATAGACTATCCAGGGTAAGCGAGTGACGATATAGAAGACGTAACATTTTACGTTTCAACAGTCCAAATGCACAAAAATCCATTAGAATGGCATTTGGGTTTTTCACAGGGATGTCTTCAAACGGAATGACACAAATTCCTACTTCCTGATAAAACCGTAGTGATGTTCTCGTGGTATGACTCGAAGCCTTGTCCATATGGATCATCACCTGGTTCGCGTCCATTCCATCTTCCATTTGGAACCCGTCAGGTACTTTTCATACAGTTTTTTCCTGCAGTTAGTCTTACGTTCGGCAATGTGACGTGGTAGGTGGTGGTGTACATGGACCTTCAACCTGAGGCGCTTGCAAATTGTTTTGTTCACAGTTGACGGTGCGAAGTGGAATCTGTGGCCCATATCACGTTGAGTCGGAGGATTTTCTTGGCATGCCAATCGACAAATCCCGCTTTGCACTACAGGTGTTACTTTGCTTCCAGCCTTTTTTCCTGGTGGTTTGCGTGGGTGAATGTTTCGCAAGGGGAGCCTGTTGCATGTAAGAGGCCACAATAGCTTTCACAGTAGTCACCCTAAGAGTTAATCCATTCTTCCGACATTGTTTCACAATGCGTACGTACGAAAATATAGCATGGAAAAGGGTCATTAAATAACTTGCCCAATACCGGTTGATTTTCGGCGCCATTGATAACATGCACGCACCTACAAGGTAAGACACAACACTACTCCATTCAGCAAACCCATAGTTCCAGAATGATACGCCAGGTGGTAGCACGGAATTGAAAATGGTCAGATATGCAGCGAACAACCTTCTGTATCTTCATCAATGTACAATGCTTGCCATTATCGCCACATAAAAAAACACTGTTCTATTATTCCCTCGGCCTAGCGAACAGATGAGTAGATCGTTCGTGATTTACGGAATAACAAGTAGCACTCAATCCTAAGAAAGATGGGCAGCCGCGTAGAAGATGGAAGGATAGTGTCACAATTAACGATGCTCTGCTGCCCGTCACATACGTTCGCCACGACTGTGATAAAACAGTAACCAAGAGTAGGACAGACAGCCGAATTTTTATAGAGGAAGTGTATTACTGACGTTTAATAGGTGGGTGGTGGGTGGAAACCAACAAACCTCGTCGGAAAATGCAGGAGTCACAACATCAAATTTTTGCCCTTAATTGGTAAAATTGTAGCATATCGAGACGGCACGACTTCAATAAAAATTGGTACCTTTATTGGACTAACTATAGTCAGAGTGATCTAAATATGAAAAATCAATTTCGAGGAAGAAGAAACATACTAACGTCAAGGATACCAACAATCCCATTATACACCGATCACGAGGACAGACATCTTGTGTGTAGGGATATTTCGGATCGTACAACTCTCGCACGAATTTCGGAATGAGGCCAGCGACTAGTGTCCGCAAAACCATGTATATGGTACTTGCACCGTAAGTACCGTGTGATGTCATCTTGAAAGCCGAATCATCTCTTCATGTATTCATAGTTGCGGCTTCTTTTGAAAACACACTATAGGCGTATGTAGCTGGAATGGTACTAGCAAAGCAGTGCGTGGAGGATTACGTGGATTAACGCTGCTTCTGTACACAGCATTCGATGGTCGCATCCGAATCTGGCTGTACTGTAGCGATAGACTGCACGCGGCATGTACTATGTATCGTCACATCAGCCGTTAATTATGGAGTGTCATTAAATTATGTTTCTAATTGCATCTAATATATATTAATGCAACGGAACGTTAAATTGTTCATTTGTTGGCGCCTGTTGTGGTACCGTTTCTGCAGTTCATCAATGGGGCCATTTTGCAAGAGGACAGTGGGTCACCAGATGCGATATACAAATTCTGACAATTTCTGGATGGATACAGTATTCCACTGGTTTCTTAGTTTATGCGTTGACCCGATCTTTCGACTACTAAATAAGTATCGTTTATCATCCCACAATGACCTGACACTAGTAGTATCTGGCATCCCATAGCAAAAACTTTGGCAATGTGTCGAAACCGCATAGCTAGCGATATTCCAGATCCCATCCAACGCATCTTCCTCCCTATGTCTGGTACTGTCACAGCAGTTTCCGACGTCCATGATAGCTGAACACGAAGTATTCTACTCAGCTCCCGGGGCGCAATTACAAGCCGCATAGAATGATAAATATATAATTATTTCAGTCTTCTATCACAACGCATCCAATTAGCAATTTTGCGTTGTTAGTTCTTCACTTTCCTACTGTTGCAATTTTTAATAACCAGTGAATGTGGCAAAATAGGTATGATGTATTAGTACAAATAGGGCAATAGTACAGTAATTGTAAAAACAACCCAGAAACCGGCTGTTATGGTCGAACTGTTTGTCATGGGTTCAAAACAGGCCCGGGTGTTATATATATTGGGCTTTCATATTCATTTTATTATCATTACTAATTATTTATCATCTCCTTTAGTCTAAAGGGTAAAAGCGAAAGGCGTCAAGCTAATAAATGGAGGAAGAACTTAGAGTGATTCAGAAAATTTTCATCGAGACAGAAGTCTTTGGAAGATAAACAGGAACAATCAGGAATGATCACTGCAAGCAGCCATTGAAATGGCTCCATACCAGACTTGTCAGAAACTTGCACGAAAATAAGGGATAAATCTATCCGGCAGCATTCATACCGTCTGTGTCTAAGCCGTCCATACGAGTATCCCATGAGCTGACACCAAACAACGAACTTAGCACATGTTCCTCGACACTATTTATTCACTCACAAAACATGCCTTTTTTCTGTATATAATGTTCTTACTTTTATCTCCAGTTAGGCGATCTTTTATTACCTAAGTAATTTCAATGCTTTCTGTTAAATTCTTTAGTAATTCAACATAAAGATTCGAATTTTAGCGTGGTCGTCCTGGGTATCTCTACTTACAGGCCGCCATCGGACTGAATGTCTTGCATGGGCTAGAAGGCTAGAGATTGAACCATGGAACAGTGGAAACGAGTAGCCTGAAGAGATGAGATCTGCTTTCGCCTAATGAGAGAGTCCGAATCTTGCGACAACAGCATGAATCCATGGATCCCGCATGTCAGATTGGTACAACGCAAGGTAGTGGGGGTCTATTATGGAATGAAGTGTCTTCAGTTGGGCATCATAGGGACCATTAGCCCACATAAAAGGATCTTTGAGTCCTAACCAGTATGTGGACATTCTTGGAGATCGTGTACTCTCATTCATGACTACGGTTCATGCCAAAGAAAAGGGCATTTTCCAGCAAGACAACTGTCCAATCAACAGGTCCCGGACAACCTCAAAAAGGTTCGTAGAACATTCTACCGCAATGGTCCGCCGCAGACCAATCTGAATGCAGTGGAACATTTGTGGAATGTCATGGAGAGGATTGTACGGAGCAGACAGGCTACACCATTGAACATGGACCAGCTGTGGCTGCTAGGGAGGACGCATTCCTCGAAATACCTTCAGACGACGTCCAGAAACTAGTGAAGTCACCTTACCGTGTCGCTGCAGTTCTTAAGGCCAGAGTGAGGCTGACACGGTACTAAGGTAGATGTGCATAGTTCAGTAGCAGTCAGTGTATTTAATATTGATGAATTTACATGGAATGTCCTAACCGTAAATAAATAATGTCACAATTTTCAACGCCCATTTGACCTAAGATGACTGGAAGCATGGTCCTCTTTTAAGTTGTTCCACTTTCAATGCTTTAAAGTTAAGAAGAATAATTTTCTTTCGTGTTACAACCTATTGTTTAATTTTCACCAAAAAAAAAAGTCCCGACCTGCAAACATGCACACAAAAGCAACAGTAATGTACCCAAAACATGGCAACATACAAAACTCTCAGTCTGACAGTCTGGTTGATTACCCTGCGCTCGATCATAAATAACCACAACACTGAGTTTGGTGACGTTCTATACTACTTACGGTGCGGCGGCACTAGAAAGCAACTGTACAGGGGGAAAGCATAAGACTTAGAATGTAACACCTCTTTTGAACTGTCTCTGAACTGAGATTAAATAAACATTTCATACTATAATTAGATTTGAATAATTTAACATGATTATTCTTGAGAGATCAAATAGGATACAAATCAAACTACGTATACAAAATGCATAATTAAATTAGTTCTTAAATACTCTATAACGAAAATAAGTAGAAGAACTGGGTTTAGTTACGTTTCAAAATATATTCTTACCTGCATAACCTGAGTTAAATTTTGATCATGGAGTGATACAAGTTCATCCAGGCGTTGATCACTCCTCTTGTATTCTTTCTCAAGTTTGGCTTTCTCGCGGTCTCGCTGTTCATTGGATTCACTAGCGGACAGAGTCCGAATTACGGACATCAACAGACCACTCTGTAAAAGAAAATAGTTAAATTAAACTCTCTGACATGAACCAATAAAGGGATTGCGTTTTTACATATTTATATATACTGTATAAAACATTGAGAATAAATGATCTTGTATATACAACAGAGTCCTGGCTGATAGATCAACCGTTTAAGCTAGAAACTTGGACTTCTGACCGTGCAAAGGATTTGTGACGTAAAGTACCACTGAAGAAAGACTTCTAGGAATTCGACAGGAAGAGGCGGATGGGGGTAACAATTATTATTATAGTAAAATGTTCACATCTCTGAAGGGTTGAGACCTGAAATTTGGTATATGGACTTCCCATTTAAAATAATTACGACACAGGTTTCGCTGCTTCTTGATATTTGACCTAGAAGGGAAGAAAAAGGGTGGTGTTACAAGTCCCTTGGAATCAGAAAGCTCCACTTCTGCGAAACTGGAGTGAAAATACGTGTTGTGAGATACCAGTCTGATATTTTGACACCTGTTGCTCAAACTCTCAGTCCTACCCTCTTTGTCAATATCGACTGAGTCTTCGGCGTTAATTACTGGCCTACAAGTCTGTGTGACTGCAACCTTCGGACTTTTTGAAGCCTGTCGCTTATGCACCTGTCAATGGGCAATAAATCTCTGTGCAGAACACACTCATACTCGTGCATACCACATACCGATATGTACAGATAGTCACCGCGTTCCATCATTTTGACAAACGTAAATTCCACTTAAGTAACAAGTTTCTGAAATTAATAAAATTTACATCTGAAGTAAATAGTAGTATTAAACTTCTAAATTCTATTTTGGGAGCCATCTAATGGCTGAGGCATGAACTATGTGTTAATTTTTTTCATACTTGGTTCCAACAAATCTCTTGGGTTATAAAATTTCGACTTAAGTGAACTTCTACTTGCGAAAAGAGTCATGAAGCTTATTGACGTAAGCCGAGGACTGTCGGTTTATCAAAACTTTTGTCCTCATTTCTATTAAAACATTTAAGCAAATTCTAAAGCTTATACATTGTTATGCTATAAACAGAGGTTGGGAACTATTGTTATACTATGACCAAGAGCCCCTACTCTACCGTTTCAAAAGCATTATAAATAATAAGTCGGATTTTAGCAAAGGTTTTCTTTAATATTTTTTTTTTTTACATCAAAATTTATGACAAATTTATGGTAGATGTTTCATTTACTATAGTATGAGATTAGCAGTAACAATTGATTTTCTTTCCTTGTTTCTTCATTCTTCAGATGAATAATATTCTAAATATTTCTAATAGAGTAACTCGCTTCAATACTTCTCAAAATATTCTTCAAAGATATAATGAACGTTGTAGAAAACTTTTTTATCCACTTATGAACACTCCATCCACTTTCAAACGGTACCATTCATATGTCTCCACCCTGTATCTGAAGCGGGAAAATCGCAAATAAAGGGATTTTTCGGTTAAAATATCCTTTTCAAATTTTTGCTCCTCTGCCTCCCCCCCCCCCTTTTTTTTAACGCAGAGATCTAAAAAAAAATCTAATAAATACTACTCGGTGGACTGAATGTTTGTGCAAAATTTTAATCTTCTAGGTGCAAAAGTACAGCCGCCAAAAAAATTTACCCACAATACCCAATATTCCTGTATAAAAAAGGATCTTGGGTAAAAATTCCCTGCGACATCCCTAATTACCTTAGGATCATAGTTTACCCATCATTCTTTTCAGAATAGAACTGCCTTTCAGACGGTACCATTCACATGTCTCCATCATGTATCTGAGGTGGGATTTTTTTTTGTTAAAATATCCCTTTTTTCAAATTTTTGCCTCTCTGGACCACCGCTCTTTTAACGCAGAGATCTGAAAAAATCTGATCAATACTACTTGGTGGACTGAATATTTGTGCAAAATTTCAATCTTCTAGGTGCAAAAATAAGTCTGCCAAAAGATAATGAAAATAGGCCTAACAAACGAAGATGTTTTTTAAAGTTATGATGTCATCACCTTCTATGTCTCGACGCAGGAAGGCGTGAAACCATACGTAACTTGTACTACAATGCCTCTAGACCTGAAAAACAAAAAACAAAACAAACAAACAAACAAAAAAAAAAAAAAACGTACGAAAAAGCTTAAATAGGAGTTATAACGCAAAGTACCATAAAACACCAGTATGGTACAAATTGTACCCAAGTCCTTAAAAGGGTTAAGAGTATGTGTATTACAAATAATAGAGATATCATCTGCTACTTGACAGCCAACGGACTTTTCCTAAGTTTGACATAAAATACTTGTTAAGTCAACGAATTCCACACATATTATTCAACTATCCAAGTTAAATGTTAACTTTAAGTAGTGTTTCATCCGAGTTACAGAACTTTCCAAAATGTGTTACAATTTTATTATAAGAATTTAAAATAACTAGCAGAAACCAGTCTTGAGAATTACGAATTTTTTTAATTCAAGATAAAATTATTAATTCACTAAGGGACTTAAATGTAGGCGGAGAACGTGTATGTCACCTCTAAACAGAGTAACTGCATTACAAAATATGGTTCATTAGATTGTAGGAAACAATGAGAGAGGAAAATAGCAAAGAAAAAAATAGCAAACGAAATAATAAGTAAATGAAAAATTCCAATAACGCATCCATTAACTCCAGTCAATATTGGCAAGTTATTCCATTTGAGAGAATGTAATGTACCAAAGTGCGTAGATTTGATTAATAGAAGAGCTTTTCCATGTTTTTGCTGAAGTTGTGTTAATTTCTTTTAAATCTAACATTTAAAATAACAATATTTACATATTTCAATACGCTAAACAACAACATTTAAACATTTCATAAAATACAAGTCACAAAACTAAGTGAAATTTGATCCTAAAACTTCAGTCGCCATTATTTTTCAATGAAGTTGTTTTCAATAATAATAATAATAATAAATTATCGCTTCCTTCTCCTATGCACCACCTATCAAAATTTCGCAGTCCTAAAAAGCAAAAACAATCTCTGCCATTAATCGGTTTGATCATCATTTGCGTTATAACTTGCAAGATTTGTTACATTTCAATCATCATATTGCAAATTTCCCGCTTGTTTCTTCTGAACAAAATAGTTGAGATGATGGTGAACAAAATCAAATTTGATGTTTTAAACGATATACGTTTCATAAATATGCTGAAGAGGTTATTATTATGTTTTGATTGTCTGTTCATTAGTCCTTTTTTTTTTTTTTTTTATCGGCATGTATCATGCTAGATGACAAATTTTAAGGCTTCCATGGGATTCTATAGAGTGAGTTTTCGATTTTCAGCTCTTTCTCCTAGAACAAGAGTAATACTGTAAAATGAAAATTGAAATTTGATTTTATTCGGAAACAACTCAGATAGGTCTAGTTTGTTTTTTATTATCTCGAACGTTGTAATAACCCCTTTATACAGGACAGGAATTTATTCCGGCCCATACGAATAGCACAGAAAATATTTCTGCACTTTGAAAACAAATTTTCAATTGACTTTTTCAACCTTCAAAATCTTCAATTGACCCAGTAGTTAAAAGACATTCAACTGATACTCCAGTTAAATTCAAATCAGGACCTAGTATCCATAGAATTATACGCCAGACAACTATATGTCAGTTTTTTCCCCAAGAAATTCATAAACTTTAAGTATTTAATATCATGCTGCCTATAAGTATTGAGACTTCAAAGGTCAAAATTTAGAAAACATTTAGTGTGATTTAAAAACAACAATATGAAACAACATATTAATCATTTTCTTCGATGACCGTCCGCCATTTTAACTGCAACATCATAATTCCGTCGCTATAGAACTTCCATGGTTTCTAGTCATCAAATTGCGAAACGTGGTTTTCATGGTGCTCGTTTCAATCTAACTTAGCACCATTGAGGGAGTTCTGCAGAGACCGAATCAAATGATAAGAGTGTGACGGTGCAAGGTCCGGGAGATACGGTGTATGAATTAAAACTTCTCAGCCAAGTTCTTTTAGTTTCTGATGGGTCGTTACAGATGTATGCAGTCTGACGTTGCCAGCATTGTATAGAACATCTTTTCTTTTCACTAGTTCTGGCCGTTTCTTTTGAATTACTAGGTGCACTCGCGTTAACTGTCGGCAGTGCAACCCCGAATCTATCGTTCTTCCCGGCAATACAGTACATTTAAACTACAAGACTCAATAACCTCAAAGTGCCGCATTGTCGGTTCTGTTCATTGGTGCCTTTTTTAAAACCAGTTTTTTACCAGTTGAACTGCACAGCAAAACTGAAAGTGCATAGGTCCCTTATGTTTATTAGAGTTCGAAAAAAAAATGAAATCTTTAAGTTTCACGTTCCACGGTTATGCTGGCTAGGCAAAAGGAGACGGTGATAATGACAAAAGAATTAAATGGCGGAATGAAAAAAGTATGCGGAAACGAGAGAACCCTGAGAAAACCCACGCACATGGTGTTTATCTACCACAAAGCTTACTTTTTCACTGGGTTGGCAGAAACCATGTTTTAAACAAAAAAATCGGTTTTTTTTTTTTTTTTTTTTTTTTAGCTTAAACTAGGTTTTTGGTTTAAATAATTTTGCTCTATGTATTTATATTACATATGGGCAGAAATAAGTCTGTTTCGCCTTGGTATTATTATGCAACAACGGTAGGAGAGATTACATAAGCTTAAAGTGGAATCCAAACAGCTTCTCGGCTTACATCCGAGAGAAATTGTCCTCCATTTAAACTTTGAATGGAAGTTCTACCTACTTCACTCTACCATCAATAGTATATTCGCTTATTTGGAAATCGGGACTGTCCCGTTTCATTATAAAGTTGGGTGGTCCGGTCAGTAAATTTCTTAAATTGGGAACCTTCCGCCTTAGCCACCGGGAAAATCCTATTATTACTTTCAATGCAAAGCAATACCGAGAATATCCCGTTAGTTGGTTTAAATCACCTTGGTTTAAACCAGGCAACCCTGCTTTTTTCAGTTAATCATAAATGATTGAGATATGATTTGAATTACGGGGTCGCGGTGGCTCAGTGGTAGAGCGTTCATCTCTGGTGCTTGGGGTCCCGGGTTCGATCCCAGCCCCCGCCAAGTGAACTTTGTGGTGGACAAACATTGTGTGCGTGGGTTTTCTCGGGGTTCTCCCGTTTCCTCCCACATTCTTCATTCCACCATTTCATTCATTACTCATCATCACCGTCTCCTTTAGCCTAACCGGCATAACCGTGGGACGTAAAACTCAAAGGTACCCAAATATATATATATATATATATATATAAAAGGAATTTTAACTGAGTATGTGGATCCGTCACATATATGCACAGTATCAATCTAAAGCGTGATCATTCTTAGGATAATGACGTATAAACCATGAAACTAAGTTAATTAGGACATGAACAGGATCTACTTGCATTCGAAATACATCGTTCGACATCTACTAACTATACTTCAATGAAATTTGGTACATTCATAGTCAAGGGGAAATAGTTTTCTTTTGAATTATATTTCGTGCATATACCTGAGCCGAAATTTGAAAAAGATGGAACACGTGCACCCAAATTTAAGAAAGAAAAATAACTGATATCTCAGGAAAATTTCCTTTAATTTTATGGATGCAAGCTATTTTTTTTTTTTTTCAAAGTTGATCTGATAATCCTGTTCGTTATATTCTTTCCGTATATATAAACCACTCTTTTCAACAATAAGGAAAAAAAATCTAAAATAACTGAACACTTGTTTGACGTGGTGTATATATTCATTCACAATGTTTCTCAAATTATTAAATATGAATAACATGGCTACGTGGTGAAGGAGATGCTCTTTTCTGAATCTATTTTACTAGTCAAAGCATGTGTCAGTGTCTATTTCAATAGACAAAGAGTCTATTTTCAATTTCTCTTTTGTTAGTCAAAATTTCTTTTCAAGACTAGTTTGTCATATTTTCAGTCTGCTATTTTTGACTTCCAATTTTCCGTTTACGAATCCATTACTATGCAATCGTAATGGAAAACTAGTTTCTAGATATAAATTGCACACATTGGGGTTAACTGCTGTATCACCGGACCAATTTTAGAAAATTTACCAGATGGACTGGAGAATTTATTTTGGTTTGTGAGGAAAATGAAAGTCAGGTGATGGGAACAGTTGAACTTAAGAAAATACTTGTTATTAGTTGTTTTTTTATGTTGTAAACGGCACTATACATGGAGACGGAAGGGACTATTTGGCGGAGAGGTACACTTGTTATGATTTATGGGAAAGGCAATGTGGAAATGGTGCGTAAATGACAAGATTGTGAGATATTGTGTTTGAGTTTTATCGAGTTATACAAAAAAGGAAATGTCAGTTGTTCAAATTGTGTGAAAGTCATGGTTTACTAAACAGGCAAACAGTTTATCGCAAGTGTAGAAATGAACTGAAAATACAGAAAAGAAGAACATACAACCACACTTCATCGAATCTAACCTAACGCAGTACATTTTGGCACCTTTTAGATGCCATTTAGTATCTCCCTCAAAGCTGTGCAACACATAAACCATGCATTTTATATCAAGTGTTTTTCCACTACTCTCGTTCATGCGTAGGCCCACCACCGCTAATGCGCCTGCTTCCGACGGACACATCACCTTGACACCGCTCGGGTAAACCTGCTGCGGTCCTGCTCTGACAGTTAGATACCATTTATGCTTTTTAGTGACCACCTAGCACGACTTGGTTCGTGTTGTAGTACTAACTTTTACGTCATACGTCCACATTGTATTTCGAACAATAATCACTACCAAGTGAGCCAGGGTCACAACCTAGTATTTTACGGGAGGAACTAATATATATATATATATATATATATATATATATATATATATATATATATATATTCGATTTTCGTGTGGTCCGACGGCCCAAACTGGTGCGTGTTATTCGCACTTGCTTTCATTTACACGCATATTCACAGTCTCCGATGCGGTTTCTTACTTCACGCGCCATCCACCTTCCCTCTATACCTAGCAGTTAACACAGGTTTGTGTATGTTTTTCTCACGAATAATTGTTTTAATAGCACGTAAGGTTTCAGTCGTATTATAAATACGTATGCAGTTGGTGACCAGGTGACACGCCACGTTTCAAGAAGGCATAAGGAGTAAGTAATAAAATAAAATGTAAATTTTGAACAAATATATTCGGTGACGGTCGTCAACTTTACCTGTGATAAGTGTGGTAACGGTATGGGAAATAAAAGAACAGTGTAAAAAGGCAGTAGGATATTATTTTCAGAAATAAATGAGAGTTCCATTTTTATCAAAATTGGACCCTGTCTTCTTCTTTGTTCCAATTTTTTTTACGGTATTCTTATATTATTCATGTAAGCTCTACGGAAACATCTTGTCATTGACGCAGTGAAACGGTAACATGTGCCGAGCCCTATTTTGTATCGTTTCACAAGTGACTCTCTCCCCCTCCCAAAAAAATCATTTTGAAAAAATATATCTATATATAATCAAATTTGTAAAGGCTAATTACCGCATAGAAGGACTATTTTATCGAATGACTAGGCTATTTCACACTAGCATTATTTAGCGAAAATTCATGCCTTTTATAGTTTACATGGTCATTCAAGATTTGTTTACAAATTTATAAGTGCAAGGGTGCATACTAAAATTGATTAACTTTTCTAATAAGACATTCCCATTTTTGTGGAACGGGTCTCTATAATTTTTAAACATAGACATTTTCACTTATAGCTGAAAGGAGGCAAGAACACTGCAAAATTTATTTTTTGTTAATTTTTCTGTAGTTCTAGGCTGACAGAGCTAGGAAGGGATTCGACATTCGAGTTCCTGACACCTGTTTTACCAGTACATGTACTCTCCCAATCCAGGAATTTTAATTAAATAAACTTTACTTATTAATGAAACAAACATTGTACTGTCTTTATAATTTACTTAAATTATTTTATTAAATACTTACAGATTCTTTAACATGTTTTACTCCTCTGGGAGGTTTAGCCGGTGGTATTACAGTAGCCATTTTCCCCACTACGAAAAATTACCAAGAAAGAGTGGGCTTCATACCGTTTCAGTTTGCGTCAACCAACTCAAATTTTTTGATTTATTTTGCGATACTGATCATGGCGGATTTCTTGTTACATGGTTTGCAGATCGCAAAGTGACATAAAAACTTACAATTGCAATTATAAGCCGTACGCCGATTATTGCAAATTAATACAAACAAACAAACAAACAAAAAAAAAAAAATGCGTCGTGTTGACGTAAATCGCAACAGGAAAAGGTGGGTTGATTATACAGAATGACGCCCATCGTCTAGTCAATCCAAAAAGTAGCAGTTCGAATCTATAGTTTTTTTTTTTTTTTTTAACTTTATAATTTTTGCAGTACTCGATGTCAAACGTTTTTATATTTTACGCTGGAATAAGATAGTCATAGTTTTGTAGCTGATAAAATTGCGACGAAGAAAATTAAGTTCATATGATTACTAGACATTGGATTTTAATGCACTTAAAATTCGTGGAAATGCATGCAACTATGCAGTTAAATGTATTAAAATATGCACTGAACATGCACTAACAATATAATAAAAGAATTGTATTGAATTGGAGTTTAACCTCCATTTCAGCAGGGGGCTACATGAAATGGGACCTACTGATTAATGTGGAATCCGAAGCACCTGCGCTCTCTGCGGGAATCGAACCAGGGAATATATAATAAAAGAGAACATTTTCAAACATGCAGCGATGCTGTGATAGAAGTTTCGTAGCTGAAATATAATATAGAAAGGGACTCCGTTACAGAACATTATTGTGATATTTACAGTTTATAGGGTCTATATCCTAAATTTGTTAAAAGCGTACACAGATTGAGATTAAAATGAACACAGTAATATGAGAACGCAATTTCTAGTTTTTCTAAACAATTGCATTTTAGAGTGCATTTACTTAACACGAAATGATACGAACCTCACTTTTCTACATGTTTCCATGTACAAAAAAAAAAAAAAAAAAAAAAAAAAAGATTTTTAGGATTTATTTCTTTCAGTAATAGCCTTACAGTATATCACGAGATGCTTCTCTACATTTTCTGGTGTCAGTCTTTGACGTTTGTAGCCAGAAAATGACTTGTCAATATCGACAGATGTTATCGGACAATTTTTACAGAAGGGAGCAAGATTAATATCTGCATTTTCTGGCAAATTGGAATATAACGCTTCAAGATATTTTTTCATGTTAAGCAAAGGGATCCTAAGTTTCTTGATTTGCTACATGAATATCATATGGGTCTAACATTTCAAATTTTAGCATAATTGGATTTCTTTTAGTTTTTTAATTTTATTTTATTATTATTATTATTATTATTATTATTATTATTATTATTATTATTATTATTATTATTATTATTATTATTATTATTATTATTATTATTACCACGTCGAGGCCATGTAAAGACGGGCAATACAGTTCAACGTGGCTTTCGAACCATTCAGCCCCACTTGTAATCAGTGATGTAATGTTACAATTTTTGGTAAATATACGCTCGATCGTTTTCAAAAGTACAGCGTATACGCAAGACTAGTTGACATATACACATCCCAATATACGCTCATTCTTTCGTAAATTTAAGGTGAGTATACGCTGGGCTATAAAAGTTTTAGGTGGGTATACGCCGTATACTCCCGTATACGCCCCATTACATCCCTGCTTGTAATTGAATCCGATATCAGATGCCCCAACTGTGGCATGGAAAGTCATTACAATGTAATTCCTAAAATTTAAGGAGTTACTTTATATAAACTAGTTGATAGACCAAACAAGTGTTTTACATAACTTGAAAATCAGGTAGAGTTGTGATAGCTTCCTAAATTTCATTACACAATTTTTATAAAAATTGAATGGGTATCAGAACTGGCCCTAGGCAATTTGCCGCCCCGTACAATGGCACCATTTGTTGTCCCCCTTTCTCTCCAGAAAGAACAAATCTTAAAAGCCAGGATTTTAAGTATGCTATCCCAGCATGAACAACGAAAAGGAGGGAAAATGTACTCACACTCAGAAAGGCCTAAACAGTACAAATACAACCTCGTAGTGTCTTCTTTTTTATTTCTTTAAATAATAATATATTATGTTAGTGAAAGATAAAGCAAGCACACTTGCAGAGGGAAGATGGTAATCTTTTTTATAGAATTAAATATCGAGTTTCAATTTCAATATATCAGTTTGCAATTCCAATGCAACTAGCTCTTTTATCTTTATTTATTGAGTTTCCTTCTACATCTGTTAAAAAATAATAAAAACTGTTTACATCTTCAGTGGTAAGGAACTTGTTTGTGACAAAGACAAGATTAGTTTCATATCAAAACTGTGAAGGATGTGATGAAAATTCCGTAACGGAAGAAGGTGAAACAGATAAAGAAAGTGATTCGAATTGCAAACTTAGTTTACCTGGTATATTGGGTGAGACAAAACAACAAAGTTTCATAGTGATAAAACTTCCATAGGTGGAAGATATTGCCAAACGAAGTAAGACCCCATTACATTGTTGAAAAGCCTTTTTTACCCATGAAATACTCCGGAATACTGATCATTATAAAAATCAGTAGAATACGGAGAGCTTTATAAGAGAGTGTGGTGTATCTGATATGGATTTGAGCGAAACAAGACCTCCATTGGATTTCTTCATCTATCCACATCATTACACACAAGCAGACTGATACTGGAATATTTGTATTGAGATGATCCTGAAGAATTTAGACAGGTTATTTGCCTTCGAAAATTTAGATTTTTCATGCGATGTCTCACGTTTGATGACCAATAAAGTGTAATGATAAACGAGCAATTGTTTTTCTCTATTATTATTATTATTATTATTATTATTATTATTATTATTATTATTATTATTATTATTATTATTATTATTATTATTATTATTATTATTATTATTATTATTAAGTATTCTGCCTGTTGGTAAATTTTGGGACTAATGAGTTATTTCTTTTCTTTTAGGTTTGGGCCTGGAAATGTTTCTTCCAAGTTTCTCGATCTTCAGTTTCCTCTTTTAACTATCAATACTTTCTTCTATTTTTCGAATCATCAGTTAGTCGTGTTCTTCTTTCTACTCCTTGTTTTCCTTCCACTCTTTTCCCTCTGTACCGGTATGACGAAGACAAATTTCTCGTAGAATGTGGCCAATCCAATTGGCATTCCTACGAAGGATACTCCATAAAGTGTCCTCTTCTTTCCTATCTATTTTAAAACATCTTCGTTTGTTACTCTTTCTGTCCATTTCATCTCATCTTCCTCCAACACCACATTTCGAAACTCTCTAAATATTTCTTATCTAACTTCCGTAGTGTCCAAGTCTTTGAACCATTACAATCCAATACTCCATATATAGCACTTGACCAGTTCTTCCTTAATCCAATATTAAGCTTGATTTTTTTCTTGCTGAATGCCTCTTTGGCTATGACAATTCTTGACCTTATCTCTGATGCAGTGTGCATGCATCGTCAAAAATCTTGAACCTTTCCTCTTGACGATTTTCTGTAGGTCTATAGATTGATTCTTGAAGTAGGTACTAACTATGTACTAAATGACTATAGATTCCATTGGCAATTCATATTAAAGATTTGTACACAATATTGAAACAAATGAGGGATTAACTCAAAAAGTCATCAGTAAATTAACACTGCCATTGACTGCGAGGTTTCAAGGTTAGGAAAGCACGGTTTTGTTTTCCGGGCATTTGATAAAAAAAAATAGTATAAAGAAATACAACGGAAGAATACATTCTTTTCATGGGCGCCCAAAAGTGGGGGCAGGGTGGGACCCGGCCCCCCTCTGGCTCACGAAAATGTATGCGTAATATAGCAAACCACGTATACTGAATACCAGAAATACCAGACGTAATATAGCAACCATGGAGATGGGCCCCCTCTAGAAAATCTTCGGGCGCCCTTGATTCTTTTCTTTATATTCTAACGTCACTTAAGTACAATAAATATCTCTTTAGACCTGTTCTAAAATTTAGCCGAAGATCGGAACTGAATATGATACCACTGTGGACAGAACGTATTGTACCTTCCTTCATTATATAATGTTACTTCATTATACACTGTTTTATGTCTAATCGAAATTACAAATACTAATCAAAATATTTATATCTATATGTTCATATAAATAGTAAACATCAATAACCTTTCTAATAAACATAATAGAAGTTTAGTTAAACAACACTAAAACAAAAACGTTTGCGTATTATCAAACATGCTTCAATTACTAAGAAAGGATGACTTCAAGATCTCTCCTTAGATAAGAACTCCCTGAAGAAAGTGAACATAGGACATTCAATTATTGAGTGATTATTTATAGTTTCCAGACAGCAACTAAATTAAAAGTCATCATCAAACTAAATTGTCAGGTTCCTTTTTGCTCCTATTTCGTAAATTTTACACTCAAAATTTTATTGTGTTTTTATTCAGTTTTTTACTAAAATAATAAAAATGGTAAGTGTTAATGATATTCTTAGATGTAAATACTTAGTAACAAAAAGCAACCATGGAAGTCTTATTCATAAAACATTCTTTCGCTCTCTTTCTATTAGCGAAGGTATTCCACGACATTGGATTGAATAACAACGTAAAAATACCAAACATTAAACATGGCAGTAACACTTGTATTCTTGTGTAATGTATTTGACCAGATTTTGTAATTACAGATCTATCCGCTATGAAAGCAATACTTATATGGAATAACACTCACTGAGAGGAATATACGGCGATCCGAATCTAGTATTATGAAACAATAGAAACACGCTTTGACAAACAATCAACCATGATAAATGCGTTGTATTGTGAGAAATGACGTTTCACAATGACTATTTATAATCGCATGTATTCTGAAACGTAGTATTATTGCAGATTTGTTTGTTTAGTTTGTTAGCCTTTGATTCCACTTCAATCTTCTTCTTGTGTTTTAATGTAGTGCCACGGTAATGAGCTCTAAAACGAAATCCCCATAAGAGATATACGAATCACAGCAGTTTTCTTTCTTTCTTTTCTTTAAAGTAACGATTTTACACTGAGAAATTCATCTGAAAATTATTTAAGACGACTTGAATTACTCAGAGAGAAAAAATACTGCCATAGTTCTGCTTATTTTGTTTCATAGTACATTGTATTTATTATATGGGATTAAATTTCACAGAAGGGGTGCAGACATAACCAATCTTAACCTAAACTACCGAACTCTACCTTTATTTAACCTACTTTAAATTCACACAATTTTATGACGCTAATGCATTTATGAAACACTTTCAAGTCTCATATAATAAAATTCTGAGTAGCTATGATCTTGAGCCTTTATCACATTATGGTAACTCTGATCTGCTTAATTAATTCACATTTTCTCATATTGGAAGTCGAAGAAGTAGTAGATGCTATCAAGCGGCTTAGGCCTCGAACTTCCGCAGGACCTGACAAAATCCCCCCGTATATAATTAAGGGTTGCTGCCATTTACTTAAACATCCATTGCAGGCCATATTTAATAAATCACTAGCTAGTTCACACTTCCCAATAAAATGAAAAGTTGCTGATATATGCCCAATTCCTAAAGAAAGTAGAAATAATACTGAAAAAAGTTATAGACCAATAGCTGTAATATCTGCACCTGCCAAAATATTTGAAATTATTATTCAGACAAAAATATATTCCCATGTCTCTTCTATTATTTCGCGAAATCAATATGGTTTTCTACTCAGAAAATCAACAGTAACTGATCTTGCCGAGTTCACTCACTTATTAGTAAGGGAAATTGACAATAAAAAATCAAGTTGATACAATTTATACAGACTTCAGTAAGGCGTTCGATGTTATTAATCACGATATTCTTCTTAGTAAGCTGGTAACATTTAATTTTTCACATACCTTACTTAAATTTTTATCGTCACATCTTTGTGAACGCAGACATTGTATTCGCTACTAAAATGTCTGACCGCTGAAATTTTAGTTCATTCAAGTGTTCCACAGGGCTCGAACTTAGGATCTTTGCTGTTCTTATATATTAATGATCTACCTGAAGTAATAAAGTCACAAAAAACGACGATTTAAAAATTTACCGTGTCATACATTCGGAAAGACTGCATTGATTTGCAGAATGACATCAGTGCACTTCATGAGTGGTGTGAAATTAACAAGTTAACACTAAACATTGAGAAGTGCAGTGTAATATCTTATACGAGAAAAAGAAATTACATGGAATTTGAGTATCATATTAATGACATACCATTGCAAAGAGTTGACCAAATAACTGATCTTGGCGTATCAATAAGATCAAATCTCTCGTTTGATATTTACCTAAATCGAATTGTAAATGAGGCTTACAGAAGTCTCGGATTTGTAATGAGACTTGGAAGTGAATTAAGAACACTAAAGTTCTTAAAATTCTGTATGATGTATATGTGTGTACCAAACTAGAATACGCTTCCATAATATGGAATCCTAGTGCACAAAAATATACACACCAATTAGAAGCAATTCAATCAAAGTGTATTCGCTATTTAATATGTCTATTCTCGATACGAAAAATATCTTGAACTCTTACCAAGCTATTCAATGTATTCTCTTGAAGCAAGAAGAGCTAATTTCCTCTTTTTTTTTTTTTTTTCATAAACTTATACAAAATAAGATAGATTCGCCAATATTATTGTCTGAAATGACCCTTCATGTTCTGAACAGTAAAATGCGCTCGCGGCTACAAACATTTCATGAACCACTCCAGCGTACTAATGCATTAAATATATCGCCTATGAGGAGAATGTGCACAATATATAATAGTGTCCAAATAAAGTGTCCTACAATAGATATATTTGATATACATTAAAAAAAATACTTTGACTACATAGTTTAGCATGTAAAACATATATTATGTATTGTATTCATTTATGTATTCTACTGAACACTGTCAATGGCTATATACCTGTTGCGTTCAATATACAAATAATAAACTGTCCTAGCTTGAAAAAGAGTAGGTGAAGTAAGAGGTGTAGAGTGTTGATTGGTTATCGTGACAATAATACATTATTTTCTATGATATACTCTTTCATCTAGAACAAGTAGGTTTTAAATCAATCAGCGAAACATCAAAACTTAGATGTGAAAACATTGAAGTGTTAGGGATGCGCTCGAGTCGAGACATGTCTCGAATCTCGACTCGACTCGACTCGAAATCGAGTCGAGATTCGAGTCGAGACATACTTTGTAAAATTCGAGTCGAGTCGAGACGGCTCTTAAAAATCTCGACTCGACTCGAATGTCTCGAAAATCTTTCTATATTTTTTTATATTATTTTGAAGAAAGTATTCACTCAGAAACAGCCTTGAAACCAATTCCAGCTTTTATTCCTTCAGAAAGGTACAGAACGCATAAAATTAATAGTTAATCTTTAAAGATCAAGATTTAATTTTCAGCTCAATTCAGTTAATTAGAACTAATAGTTAATGTCGTTGTATTTGGTTGTACTGCAAATATAATGATAACAATAATAATAATTGATGATCTAGTTTGTATAAAACTATTATCCGCAGCCTAAATCTAGTTTGTATAAAACTATTGCGATAAAGTGAACTTCATAAATTCTCTGAATGAGCAGTTGGTAGTCTATAGTAATTTAGCATAGTTATAATTATTGTGTTTTCGTTACCATGAACGCAATAGGGCTACGTAACTTCTGGATTATTCACTTGCCCAACTATTCTGAGGCTTTAATATGTTACAGTATATCACGAGCTACGGATAATATATAATGTAACATTTGTTGTACATCACATATTATGACACGAGACTATTTTACATAGTACCGATATATCTTATCTAATATAAATAAAATAAAGAGTTTGTTTGTGTGTTTGTCTGTCTGTCTGTGTGCGACCTGGGGACCAGACGAGTGGACCGAGAATTCCCAAAATTTGGTCACGGGTACCTTAGTCCAGGCCCCAGATCAAGACGAAGCGTTTTTTTTTTTAATTTCGAACCAGGGGGTCTCGGGGGGGACGTTTACTGGGACCGACCTGGGGGCCAGACAAGTTGACCGAGAGTTACCAAATTTTGGTCACGGATACCTTGGTCCAGGTCCCAGTCTAAGGCGAAGCGTTTTTGTCAAAATTGGAACCAGGGGGTCTCAGCGGGGCGTTTAGCGAGACATGTAGTAAAAGTAATCCAAATTGATCGACATTAGTGTCAAATCCATAGTTTTCACGGTCGCTGAGATCAATGGTGACACTTCCATCAGCGATGACTTGCAAATTCAGCCACTACTGTATGCGGGCCGGGTGTCAGCGGGTGAGGAATACCGAGACATGTATAAATAGCCCATATTGATTGATACTAGTATCAAATCCATAGTTTTCGCGGTCACTGAAATGAATGGTGATACTTCCACAGGTGTTGACTTCCAAATACAGCCCCCATGCGAAGAATGGGTATATTAAGCTAGTATTACAATAAATGGACTGCTTGGATGCCAAGAACTAGTACAGATAAGTACCATTCACTTCTATGAATAGGTATTTTTTAAAAGGATTTTTGTAAACACTAAGTTATAAAACAATGAACTACATACAGTAGTTATGGTTTTGGTTCCCAACATAAAAGAAATATGGATTGTTCATGAGATATTGAACTTCAACTTTCACTCCTGGAAAATTTCAATTTTGGAGTTAGGCCACTTGGCATCAAAGCAGTTCACTGTAAGATAAATACATTCCGCACATTAGTAACATAGTTGTTCAGGAGCCTTCGATTTCCATCCTCTCAAATGAAAGCTGAACGATTGCTTGATACATGCTGACTATATAGGAGAAATAGTGTATTAAGTTTTCGAGCTTTGGTGCGTATCCGTATTTACACTCTGATATAAAATAACTTTAAGTTCACACTCAAATCGAGCTAATTGTTTAATGCATTTCGAAAGCTTTTGTTTTTATGCAGCTCATTAAGGAAAATCTATTTCATAATCGTAACATTTATGTACTAAGAAACTATGAAAGTAAAGTGGACTCCACCTAGCCCCGTGGCCGCTGTGACTCAGTGGCACAGCTCTCACCCTTGGTGTGTGAGGACTCTGATTATGTGTGTGTGTGTGTGTGAACTCCGCGGCTAGTGTACGCGTCTTTGCCGTGGAAGACTCGGGATCAATTCCCGGCGCGAGCTCATGTAGTTCGAATTCCACGTTAATCAGTAGGTCTACATTTCATATATCCTCGCTGCTGAAAGAGACGGTAAAGTCAAAATCTACTCAACAATATATATGTGTGTGTGCTTATGTGAATTTCCTCGTGGCTGTATGGTTAACACATACGCCTTGATCGCGGGAGACTCTGGTTCGATTTACGGTGGAAGCTCATGAAGTTGTTACCGGTATCCCACTTTAAACTGTAGATCCATGCCTCATATAACCATAGATATAATATATATGCCTTTGATACACTTATTTTCCGACTTGGAAGCCATTGAAAATTTCCGGACACAGAGTCCCGTAGACCGAAAATGAGAAACATGGGTACAGAGTAAAACAGCCATAGAAATTTAAGCTTTTTAGGCTAACTTAATCCTTACATATAATGCAACTAGCTTGGTCAAGTTATAATGGAGGAAATGCTATCATTGCAACACTCAGAATAGAAAATGTTCGTCAGATATTACTATCCCCCTTCTTCTGCAGAATGAAAACCCTGACTAAAACTCAATATATAGAATATATATAAAACTATTTTGTGTAATGTAACAAACAGTGGCGGATAGTATTCATGTTTTCTTGCAGAGGTCCTTACGAGGTTCGCTTCCATCTTCCTCTCCCCAAGAACTAAGATAAATTTAAAAAATGCTATTACTTGTTAATCTTGTACAAAGGACGCAATTAAAGTCCCAGTGTAACACCCCTTCACATTTAGATTTTTCCCCTGGAAGAAAACCAGTTATTATTGTTTCTTGATTTCTCAGTCTCACCTACAGAAACATACGAATAGAATTACAGGATAGGACATGTTTAGAGTGCTTGCACGTGACATCTAACTATATTTCTCATCAAATGTGTCACAGATGAAAATTTCCGTTTGTACTGCCTCTGTTTTCTGGTACATATGTTTCATTTATGTTATGTTGCTAAAATTCGTTAGGAAACAAGTACAGACTGCGCCTGTGTGCCTGACAAAACGTAAATGTACTGGATAATTATTTCTTCACTTTCTTCCAGAAAAAAAAGTAACCCATCTCATGTCGGCTAACAAAAGGAGGTAGCGGACCAAAGATAGCCGTTGTTTACCTAAGGTCGTTACACAGCAGGGGTTTCATTCAGTCAGAGGGAAAAGAAAAAATAATTTAAGGTTTCTACATTTGTTTTGAACTGCAATATACTTCTTCCTTTTTTCCATAAAAACAGAAATTCTCTTTTAGTGATACTTTACACAAGATCATGAAGTGGGTTCAAATTTAGTTAAAGGCAAAATACAATACAGTAATCCACAAATATTGCCTCAAGTGAGTTTAAAGTTTTCTAAACACTAGTGCGAAACCGGGCTCTGCCGTTGCGATCGATTTACAGATCTTGAGACGAAAGTAAGGAGGGACTTACGCACACAGTAAGTAAAAACAATTAATATGCCTGTAACTTTCCCCCAAATGGGTGTATCTTAAAACTAACCTCACCATTATTTTTCTAATTAAATTCTAGCCCGAAATTATGTATCATATTACCCTATTCCCATTTTGAAATCTTGACCTTAATTCAAAATGGCGGATTTCAAGATGGCTGCCGTCAAAGTCATACCTACCATACGACTTCCCCCTAGGACTTATATGTATCCACATGGTTTTTCTTCACTTTTCTTCATTAACGCTCCGTTTACAAAGGGTAGTAAGGGACTTCTGTAGTAATCTCTAATAACCACATCACAACTCTTAAAAGTTATTTTTAAAAAAATAGAAAACATGCACCATGGCAAAAATTTGCCATCACAAGTAATGATGCATACATGCCTTCTATCAGCAAAAAAAGTTTCATTGAAATTGGAGCCGGACATTTGAGTGATGTCCCTTGTGGGATGTGATTGAAGGTGATGTCAGAACACATCGCCCCCCTTCCCGGAATTTACGGGAATTAGGTGACCTGAGTGAGCACATGTGGTGCCAGCTCTCTCCAGCGACCTATCAAGAATCATTGTGTGTATGCCAAGACGTGTCGCCGTTTTTATCCATGCCAAAAGTCGACATACTGACAATTAGGTAGGTAGTCATGATGGTCTGGCTGATGTGTGCGTATATTTTAACTCGTACATTTTGTCTCGACTCGAATTTCGAGACGACTCGACTCGAATTCGAGTCGAGTCGAGACAGAGACTGTCGAGTCGAGACACGAGTCGAGACAGAAACATATTTTCGAGTCGAGACACGAGTCGAGACAACATTTTCTCGAGACGAGTCGAGACAGGCTTAAATCTCGACTCGACTCGACTCGAATGCATCCCTAGATATAATATCCTTATAAACCAATAATTAAGAATCATGGTTAATATAAATATTTTTTATTTTATTTTACAAAATATATTTTTGTCAACAAACATGTTTACATTATGCTACAACAGCTATAAATATTGCAATACACACTGTGAAAACTCCTACACTTTTTGTGTATAAACTGCAACGAGTTTTGATCACTTCTTTTACATGTATATATGTGTGCAACACGAGTGCAAAGTATGTAAAAAAAAATGTGTGAGAAATGTGCAGTAACTTCCAAGGGTGCATGTCGTGTACATTTCTCACATGTTTTGCACACATTTCATACTCCTTCTGTTGCGCTGTAATGACTTTTAATCACATGAAAAAGAAGTGACCAAAAGTCATTGCAGTTTACGCGTACAAAAAGTGAACATATTTTTCAGTGCAGCATAACATTTCAATAATAGCACATAGCACATTTTATAGTATATATATATATATATCTTTGATGGGTGCCTAATTAACGATATGCAGTAAGAAGTTAATATGAATAAAGTGTGACTGATGACCAGGCCTACTTTATTACTAGAAAAAAGTTTGTTGATGGTATGTGATATTGGAGTTCTTTCTAATCAGTTTGCGCATCCTAGATTTCTCTTGATTATAGAGTTTGGAACAACTAGCTTTAAAAAACATACGAGACCTGTCTAAAAAGTATCCGACCTTAATTTTTTCCACGCAAAGTAGTGATTCTCAGGCGGCGCCACCGTGCACGGTGGAAGGAGGAACCTTAATGCGCATGCTTGAATTTTTTCACCGCGTTCGCGTGTGCCAGTCGTGAGCTGGTGGTCGCGAAGTGAGATGCTGTTGGTAGTGTTCGTCGGATTTAGTGTTTCTCGCAAGATGACTGAACGAATTGAGCAAAGATACTGCATCAAATTCTGTCAAAGGCTGGGTGATTCTCAAAGCCAAACAATTCGTAAGATCCAGCAGGTGTTTGGAGAAGATGAGATGGGTGTAACACAAATTAAACAATGGTTCAACCGATTCAAAGATGGCCGCACATCAGTCGAGAGTGAGCAGCGTAGCGGCAGGCCCCAAACTGCTCGGAATGCAGCTGTTGTCGAGCGGGTGCGAAATTTGGTGATGGCAGATCGCCGTTTGACAGTGCGGGAGATTGCAGAAGATGTTGGAGTGAGTAAAGATTCTGCACATGCAATTTTGCGTGACGATTTGAACATGAAACGAGTGGCTGCTAAATTTGTACCCAAGTTGTTGTCTCAGGAACAAAAAGACACACGTTTTGACGTTGCACAGGACCTTCTGGACACCACCAACACTGATCCTGGGTATCTGAATTCCGTGATAACTGGAGATGAGTCATGGGTGTACGGGTACGACCCAGAAACAAAACAACAATCGTCTCAATGGAAGCATCCCGATTCTCCAAGGCCGAAGAAAGCGCGGCAGGTGCGAAGCAAAATCAAGGTGTTGCTGACTGTTTTCTTCGATGCCCGTGGAATTGTGCATCACGAATACGCACCGGAAGGACAAACAGTGACAAAGGAGTACTATCAAGATGTTCTCAGGCGACTCCGTGACGCAGTCCGGCGCAAAAGACCAGACATGTGGACAGCGAAGAACTGGCACGTCCATCATGACAACGCCCCAGCCAATTCATCCCAATTGATCCACACGTTCTTAGCCAAACATGGAATTACAACCGTTCGCCAACCTCCCTACTCTCCAGACCTGGCTCCTTGTGACTTCTGGCTGTTTCCAAAATTGAAGACGCCTCTGAAGGGGTCCCGTTTTGAGAGTAGAGAAGACATAATGCGGAACACGACGATGGAGCTGAACAACATTCCAAAAGAAGACTTCCAGCGGTGTTTCCAGCAGTGGAAGGATCGGTGGGCTAAGTGTGTGGAAGCACAAGGGGCCTACTTTGAAGGGGATTAGGGTCCAAAATCTGTCAGGTATTCGCAACTATTTTTCTGGCCAAAGGTCGGATACTTTTTAGACAGCCCTCGTATATCGATTTTAAAGTTACTGATAAGTTTTGATTCACCTCCAGTAAGTCTTGGGAAATAACGTAACGCAAGTAACGCGTTACTTTTTAAGTAACGTTTCATAGTAACGAGTTACATTTTTCCCAAACGGTGATGCGTTACAAATTTTTAGGTAACGTATGTAGTTTGCGTTACATTTTGGATGAGTAACTACAATATATGTATATATATTTTCGGAAACAATTGTTTCTTTCCTGTAAGTGAATTTTTCAGAATTGAGCAAAGGAGCATGAAGTATGTCAGTGACCGACGGTCAGTCCCCCGACACACACAGAGAAACAGATAAGATCTTAGTGCCACTTGCTGTTTTTGGAAGATGAGTACAGCTTCAGGGAAATCATGTGTACTGATTGCAAGCACTTCGAAGGTTTTGTTATAGATGTTGATAGCTCCAAATCAATACATTCAGTGTAGGAACTGTGAGTGCAATGGTAGTCTAGTTTACTCTGATTGGTGATATTTTTATAGAGATGGAGAACGAAAATATTTTACCGTTCGAACATTTGAAAGAATGTTTTTTTCTTAAAAGCTGAAAATGATCGTGGACTGAATTGAAAAATAAAGTGCCTGAAGTGCCCGGCGGGAAATATTTATTAACATCTAGGATGCTATAAGATTGTTAGGGGAGCAGTGTTGAATTCTGTACAAGGAGTGGCAATAAAACATTAAGGGGGGCTCTGTTCTAGATTGCAATAGCTCAGCAGGAATCTGTCACAACAAAACACGCGACTTGTTATTGTCTGGTTGGTTGCAATAACCAGCATATTGCCATTTTCCCTAACTAACTTTGTAACCCGTTTGTGTGCGTCTGTATTTAATTTTCAAGTTTTTATTTAACGACTTTATAGGAGAACGCGGTTTTTTAATTAGAACAATTGGCCTGGCCAAAAGTAGAAATTATTAAAAAAAAACACTTGCTTTTAATAACACTTTTATTTTCGAAAAAATTAAACAGAAAAAAAGCAAATATTTCAATGCGTGTTTATAGATATTATAGGGAGGCATGTACATTCTAGGGGGGCTCAGCCCCTTGAAGATGCCGAAATTCAACACTGTAGGGGGTACTGTTGGTTCTCCCCGGGAATGCTCTGGTGCGGCGCTGTGATAATCATACGTAATTTTCAATTTATTACATATATAAACCTCATTCCATGGGCAAATCCTCTAAATTTCTCGAGACCGGATTTTTCGAAGGAAGTTCAAAACACAAGTACAAAGCAGGATGCCTCTATGCATAAAATATAGTGTAAAAAATAAGTGCTGACTCCAGTGGTTTGTTACCTTGTTATTAAAGGTAAAAACATAGATGAAACATGAAAGTATTGGTAGTTAGTAATTCCAAGTGTGATTAAGAGTCTGCCCCTTTTGTAATTAAGAAAGCAATTACATACACTGCCAGACATCAAGACAGAAAACTAAGAAATGGAACTTGTTAGTGGAACAGTCAATGAAAAGCAAACTTAGAAGCTAATTAAGTTAAACTTCATTGGATTCCAAATGTGTAAATTGAATATTTTTCTCAGAGAGATGTGAATTTCACCCATATACGTACCAAGCCTTCACACATACAACTATATAAATAGGTTAGTTTGGACAAAGACTTCCCACTGTAAGACATATTTTATTATTAAATGATAACGATTGAATATTTGAGCTAATTACATATGTACTTCAAAAGAATAGATATTAGTACATAATTATGCAGAACAGTGGATGTTACTAACAACAAGAACGACACATTCATTTAATATCAAAAATACTAATGGAGCCAACTGATCCAAGCTGTGTGCAAAAATGTTCTCTTGAAATCAACAAAATATGATATTATTTATAGCGGGAACAAATTATACATGTCTCCAAAGTATCACTAAAGAATCCTTCATGGTATAAATTCTTACAATTAAAACACTGATGCCAGTCCTGCTCATTCTTAAGGTCATGGTAATATCCCTTACTGTAATTTGTAATAGTTGTTATCGTTCTAATTTGATGACTCTGCAGTTGCTCTTGTACGTTGATACAATCTGTCGATATATTCTTCGCTTTAAATTGGCCAATATCATCACCTGAAGTTAGCTCATGGGAAGGTGATGGTCGTTTTTTCCTATAACCAGAAACTTTTGTTTGAGGATCAGGCATTACATTCCGAAATGAAGGTTTGAGCTGAAAGTAACATTTGAATTGTGTATCATTTGAATGGTGCACTAGTTTTCTTGTCCAAATATTGATCGGAATGCTGTTCTTGCATTGAACAGAGAGAAAAAGAAAAACATCCTTGGCCAAGTACGATAATCTACATTGCTGGATTCTTCTTCGTGTGACACTGATGTTGCTTGTAGTGCCGTTGAATCATACATTGAAAAGGAAGAAATAGCATCTCTTTAATCAAACACCTACAATAGATTACAATAAAGTAAACCAGTTGGGCATTACACGGGACTACTATGGCGTAACCATTAGCCTATGTGAATACACGACTGATAGAATAAAATCCGATTTTAATTACTCGTTGAACAAAACAATACGTTTATTGTAAATGTTATTAACGTGTACCAGTTTCGCCAACTATTCACTTGGCTTCATCAGTGGATGTCTATGATGAAGCCAAGTAGATAGTTGGTGAAACTATTACACACAAGGCCGGATTTAGGCATGGGCCACATGGGAACGGGACCAGGGCGGCAAAATTTGAGGGTTGGCAGTTTTTAAAAAAAAGTTTTAAAAAACGATAAAACTATTGAAAATATATATTTCACCAACACTCAATAAAATAAGCGAAAGCTTTTTTCTTAATGGCCGTGATTACGGTAATATTGTTTCAGATTAGTCATATCAAATATTGTCATAAGTCAGTTGGTTATTATGGTGGTCGGGTGGTGGATAACTGGGTTTTGATCAGTTGTCGGTGGATCTGCTGAAAAGGGCGGCAGTACATAGATCGACACTCATTCTTATGGATAAACTGAAAGGTATGTTTAAGTTCTATAAGATGGCTGGTGAAAAAAAAAAAAACTAACTAAAAACTGTCCAGACTGTTCTTGAAACTGATGATGAATGCACAGGAATCAGACCTAAAAGATTAAGAGAAAGGAAGAAATTCTTTGATGAATTAGAATCATCTGAATCAGAAGAGGAAAAGGAGATAGAAAACCCAGATCATCGTCTTCAAGAAACCTTTGTTGCGGTCATTGACAAACTTCATTGCAAATTGAACAAGAGAATCGCGGTCTACAATGAATTTCTCAGCAGATTTTCCTTCTTAACAAATCTATGCAACTTGGGTGTTGAAGAAATCACCAAAGCAGCGACTTCTCTGCAGGAAGTGTATGCATCTGACATCGAGGAATCTTCGTTTCTTGTTGAGTGTCTTCATTTAAAGGACTTTTAGCTCAAGAAAAGTTGGGAAGTGCTGAAGAAATGTCACTATCGCAACTTAACAGATTTCTCATATTGAAAAATCTTCAGGACTTATATTCTAATATAAGTATGTTTTATGTAAACCAGCAACTAACTGTGTGGTGGAAAGATCATTTTCCACAGTCAAGAATCAAAAACTGAAATCTACTCTTTCTCAGAAGAGACTGGTTCATCTAGCTGTTCTAGCCATCAAAAATGACTTGACTGTTAAACTTGATTTTGATGGCGTTATTAATGATTTTGCCAGTGTCAAAGCAAGACGTAAATACTTTTGATATACGAAAGTTTCAGAAACGTCATTTTGTAAATTTATAGGTAATAATATAACTATATCATTTAAGATTGTTTTATATTTTGCCGTCTTTTACACCATGTAATATTGAATAGGTTAGGCAGAAGCCAGGTAAGTTTTAATGAATCTACTCCAAATGCTGGTCAGATATAGGAATTAAAATATATTACATAAAATGAGTAATAAGAAATAAGAACAGTAATAACCAGTAATAGCAATAGTACCAGTAGTAGCAAACGTAAAAGTAATATTTTAAGAAGTGAATCAAGAAAAATGGATGTTTTGGAGAGCGATGCGATTTATGTGGTTATGGGCGGCAATTTCGCTAGGGCTCGTGGGTGCAAAACATGAAAATCCGACCCTGATTACACGTTAATGTTTTTTACAATAAACGTATTGTTTTGATCAGCGAGTAGTTTAAATCAGACTTAAGTCTACTAAAAACAAAGCATGTACAATGGAAAATATTAAGACTGATAGACATGAAAAATCTTCGCTATAGAGTTGGAGAGAATGTTGTATTTTCTTATTAATAACAGATGATTTGCACGCCATTATAAATTATATTTTCCGTCCTACATAGCCTTTGAACTTAAACGTGTTAGTAGACTAACAAACAATAAAAACAGAACAATATTTCTGATGATTGTAATAATAGAACTTGTTTCTATACAAATTAAAATATTTTTAAATCGTCCTATAATGTCGTAACTACCATACTTTCTTATCCCCGTTCATACTCCTTTCTCCTTCTCTAAAAATATGACAGGAAGTTCACTTTATGTGATTATAGAAAGGGAGTTAATTTGTAATGTGTCACATTTGTCGATCATTGGCCTTATCTTGACGGGAAACAGCCTAGTTATTGACGTCCCCACTGAACCGCAACAAATTAATTAGTCTTTACTAATATAAACGATAGTAAGTGAAAATTTTGATATGAAAAGACCTTACATATTGGGTATATCAAACTTTCCGGACTAGGTCTATTCAGAATAAAGTTCCTACGGTTGAATAATATCTTCGAGCTAGTCACCTTGCGCATCAATGCACCGATTCCAGCGCACCTGCTACATCTGCAATAAGGCCTGGAAGTCATTTTACGTATCTATAAAGGTAATCAAGAAAGTTCTGTCGCTTTTTCACCCGCCATCTCCCAACATTGATGTGTCACCTAAAACGTAACTGGAAGATTAAAAATAGTCCCCATCAGCATCGACGACCTTCTGCTAACGTTCTGGAAGGCCACGGATACCATTACGGTAGAACTTGGTGGACCGTGAAGCGAAGAAGTTATCAAGTGCATTTTGCACCTCTACTAGGGAATTGAACTGGCGTCCTCTAAGGTGATTGTCCAAGGAGTGGAACAGGTGATAATTGGACGATGCAATGTCCGGGGAGTATGGCGGATGAAATAGTGTTTCGCATCCAAGGCGTAGAATGGTGTCCCGGGTCATCTTAGCCACGTGTGTAACTGTACCAAAATTCTGCTTATAATATTTTTCATATAAACGCAAATTCTGCGTTAGAGCGTGATGTGACGTTCGTCTGAATTTGTACACTTTGTGCAGTGTATGCTTCTTGTTGATTGTGCTGCCGCCTAGTGGTGTTAAAAGACAGGATAGAGGAAGAGGAAGAGGAAAGTTATGAGAGGACAACTAGTTTTTCGTTGTGTTGTGTTGGTGTGTGTGAATGTGAGTGACTCAGCTATTTTGCTGATCACTACAATATCTCGTCCTCAAACGTTTTTTTAAGTGGAATATTAGTTACCTTGTAATCTAGATATCTATCACTGTCTTCAAATATGTAGAAATTATTAACGAAAACAGTATTATTAACTTGAACATTTTGGCAATTTTTATGCAACTCATTATCAAAACAAATTAGCCCCAAGTGGTATTTTATAACAACGAGGGGGCGTGTTGGAGATTAAGAGAAAACAAAAAGGACTTGGAAGGTGGTACTAAAACGCAACGGACATGTTGTAAACGACCAACACAAAAATATCCCAAAACTGGTCAACTCCTGATCAAAACCACGACATAATGTCATCAATGTGTTCACTTGCAATAACTGTCTGCTAAATTCTCAACATCGGAAGAAAGGACGATCTTGGTGAGTGGATTCGACGGATAAATAGTGTTCCAACCTAAAATGTGATCACGTCTTTCATCAAGCCATGGCGGACAATATAACGAAGTGAGTAATAAAGTGCACTTATGAACTCATTACATAAACGGGGCGAATAAAGTAAGGGAAAGATTGTTTATCTCAGGTACGTTTATTCATTTTAAATAAATGGCACAATAAGATATAAATTTGTCAGTTTTTCTTTTACAGATTGCATGACATGGTGAAAACGTGACTGTTGGATAACTTGTGTTAAACTTATGAAAGTAGGGGATACTCTCGTCTATTTTCGTAATACGTCTTAGATCTTCGCCCAGGTGGTTCCCGTCCGAATCTGGACCGTAACGGTGAGGTGTATTGCACCTTCCTTAAGCAATCGTCGTGGGGACGAACTTTCCGTACCCGTGAGTAAAATAGTGCGAAGCTGTATTATTTACGGGCAGGGAGTAGGGAGTTCTTCACGGAGGCCGGTTAAGGACGGTGTGCACTCTACAGCGCAATGCTGCTAGAACCCCGGAACCGTAATAGAACGACCGAGCCCTTCACTGGGACCAGAGTCTCAATTGAAAAGGTACACGGATCGAACCCTTCACCGTAACAGAATGGCGCCCGATATCACAGGGACAAACACGGAACGAACCCAGCACCGTTAACAGAATGGCGCCCGATATCACAGGGACAAACACGGAACGAACCCAGCACCGTTAACACGTGGGGCTTAGCGTTATCCTGTAATAGGAGAACCCCTTTGCAATTCAGAAGTGCTGGCTCCAGAGTTTTGAGTTTTTCTTGAACACGGCCCAACTGCTAACAGTACACAATTGCATTGATGCTCTGACCAGTGGTAGCAGTTCCCGATGCACAATGCCGCGAGCAGTCCACCAAACACGCAGGAGGCTCTTCTTCTGGTGCAGTCCTGGTTTCGGCTGTTTTGGAACCGGTTCATGGGATGCTAACCAATGAAAACGATGCCTGGAGCTTTGTACAGGACCCACTTCTCATCACATGTGAGCACCCTATCCAGAAATGGCTCCTTCCTCAGACGAGACAGTAAAGAAACATATGTGTCTGCTCGCGTTGCCTTCAGGCCAGGAGTCAAATCATGTGGGACCCATCGACCCAACTTGTAGTGCTTCTCAAGTTGATGGAGTGCTACCGAATGGTTTCTCCGCTCATACTGAATTGTAGTCCAAGTTCCTCACATGTCTGGCCACTGTTCTCTCAATTGGGCCTGAAGATCTTCATTTTGTACATGTGTTGGTCTTCCGGCACGCTGTGAGTCTTCGCGGGTGTTTCGTCACCGTCTGCGTGGTCACGACATCCTCACCAAAGGCCTGACATATCTTCCGCCCCACTGTAGCGGCGTTTGACCCCAGTTTGAACTCGTACAGCATGCACGCCCTTATGACGCTCTGAGGAGGTTCCATGTTCACTTTGTCCTTACGCAAGTTCACAGTGTAACTGAACAGCTACAATCGGGTAGTATGTTGGATATATCCACACCAACAACTGACCTTCGCCTTATCTCCATTCGCATTCAACTCATGGTGTGAGGGCCAATGAAACACAGACCTCCACAGAAAGCCACAGAACTTTCTTGGTTACCTTTATAAGTCCGTAACTTATTGCGGTTCGCGCTGGATTTCAGCACCGTTCTGAAAAAGGCGACCTTTAAGTTGTATCTTTTCCTTTGAGGAACCGAAGAAGTCGGCAGGAGGTATATCTGGCCAATAGGGGAGGTATGGAAGAGACAGCGTGTCGTGGTAATAAAAACTGACAATCGTCGAGTGCTAAATGAGAGGATGCATTGTCGTCATGCAGAATCTAATTTTTTGCACGCAGCATTCGGTATATAAATGTTACCCCTCAAACGCCGCAGAACGCCACAATAGAACCGTGTTGATAGTCTGGCCCTAGGGGATGAATTTGTAATAAACAATGTCACAATTGTCGAAAAACACCACGATGTATGTCTTTGTAACGCTGTGGAACATTATCGCCTTGTTCGCTTGTGGAGATGATAGGCTCTTATACCGTAATGATTGCCGCTTTCTATCAGGGTTGCACCCCTAAATCCAATATTAGTCAGCAGTGATAATCCTGGACGTGAAGCATGTTAACACAACGATGTATCTCGGGTGTCGAGCCTTGTCAAGATTAAAAAAGAATATAACTATAAACGCAATCCTTGTGTTGTGATCTGTTATTGCGCTACAGAACTAATCTGGATATTTTTATATACCACTTTGTAGCTTGTCAAGAAGCCAATCAAACTTAAAATTCTAACTAATCAGTTAATTTCTAATAATAATATAATTATCATACACTTTATTTCAGCGTGAATGTATATCGATCCATGTTGGCCAAGCTGGAATCCAAATTGGAAATTCATGTTGGGAATTATACTGTTTGGAGCATGGAATCCAACCTGATGGGATTATTCCCTCAGACAAAAGAACTGCTCAAGACAATAGTTTCAACACATTCTATGCGGAAACAGCAGCTGGGAAAATGATACCTAGAGCTGTAATGGTGGATCTAGAACCAACTGTAGTTGGTAAGTTATTCTCACTAAATTATATGTACATGGAAGGTCCACGCCACACTTTTGAATTTTAGAAAATATTTGTAAAGCTATGAAGAATATAAAAATATGAGAGGTCAGCCAGGTAGAATCTACAGAATACTTTTATATGAATTGATAATAGTTTTAAAGACCTTATGTGTCATGTAGAAATTTGGGTGTCCAACAATTCTTTCGGTAAGCTACGCACCCAAATTTCTGGTCTATAAGAAAAGTTCTGGAGACAGTTATTAGTTTATTTAATAAAGTTTTGTAGATACTAACTTCGCTCACTTTCTACATTTTTTATATTCCTCATTGTCTAAGTTATTCACTAAAATTGAAAATAGTGGTGTGATCTTAGCGAAGGGGCTTAAGATACAATCCGAACGACCGTAGTGAGTTGAAATTACAAAGCTCTCCCTTCCCTTCGCTTCAGGAATCGAACCTGGAACGCCGTGCACAAGGCCACACGCGCTAGCCCTAAACCACACAGATAGTTTTGAACCTATACAATCCTCATACTTAATCGTTCTATACTCTTGGAGCAGTTTTTTGCTATTACCAAAGTATCATATACTAAGAAATAAGTAACGAATACCAATGTAAATCTCTTAATTTCTAGAATTGATATCGCGTGATACGATTTTTTAAAATTATATACAACTAGCAGAATATCCTTCTTCGCACGGGGAGAATACGTTTCATTTTGGACATAAAGTACTGCATTTAGATTTAAATGGCATCCTAAGTGTCACTGTTCGTCTCAGCGACCCCGAAAACTATGGTTTCGACACCAATATTGGTAATTTTTGATTATTTTTATATATATATATCTCCTCCTCCCCTCCCCTACGTTGTACCGTCAAAGTGAAATTATAACTTCACTCCCAAGCACGAACCTCATCTATGTTGAAAATTTGATTGAGATCGGTCTGGTGGTTCAAGAGTTATTAAGTCACTAACATAGTCATTTTCATATGACATAAATAGTTAACATGAATTTTGTTAGCTATGGTGGACATACAAGTATAATCATTCAATCTATCCATTAGTTAATTCAATCTATTCCGTTTAATATGCTAACTAATAGAAACATAGAAAAATACTAATGGTCATATTTAAAGCAGTAGTTTTATTTTTGAACAATTGAATAGATGAAGTGAGAACAGGGCTTTATCGCCAACTCTTTCACCCGGAACAACTGATCAATGGGAAGGAAGATGCTGCCAACAACTATGCAAGAGGTCATTATACTATTGGTCGAGATGTTATTGAAGGCGTCATGGATAGAGTGCGGAAATGTTCAGATCATTGTTCTGGACTGCAAGGGTTCTTCGTATTTCATTCTTTTGGAGGTGGTACAGGATCTGGGTTCACATCTCTTCTGATGCAGAAACTCACCGAAGATTATGGCAAAAAGAGCAAGTTGGAGTTTGCCATTTATCCAGCACCACAGGTATGTAGCCTTTTCTTACTATTTTTCACTTGTATGCGTATTATTTAAGGATGCTGTAGATTTAATATGCTAATTAATGAATCATGCTTTCGTGCAGTAATGTTTGAACAAGTAGATTCACGGGGAAATAATTACCCGCAAGCAAGGTTACATTGTCGGGTTCAAATCATCAATTTTAAAGTTGTCCAAGAAGAGATCTATTTTAGCAATATGCTTTGTTATAGCAGAGTTATTTATTTTAATGACTTCATGATTATACATTGTCTTAATATTTGTTTTATTTTAGTTCATAGTTTGACAATCCTCATTTTAAAGTTAATTTGCTTTATGATCGTTTGTAGTGCAACTTCTTTAGCTGCAAAGTTCTGACAAAAACCGCTCGTATTTATTCTATAGGGACTTATTTTGCTCATATAATTCTAAAGATAGTATCGTATCATTACTTTCAGAACACTTATGATAGGAACTCGAGTTTGATATTGCTTTCTCCCACCAAAGTCTTTCGGCGGCAGGTGTTTTCAGGCATTTTGTCGACTGTGCCCGTCGGTCAGATCTAATTCCCCAGAAGATAGAACCACTTTCAATTCAGTTGACAGTCGCTTCGCTGAGTAGATCACTAGACGCTTCAGTCGACTGACAGTGACATCAGTTTACTAACAAGAGAAAACGTCATTTTAGTGTACAGAAACACTGAAGCTTCCTTTGAAGACTTAAATTTATAGTAGTGTTCAAATTCGGAAATGTTGGGCTTATGGATTTTTCATTCAGGATGAGAGCAGGTGTTTGAAATAATAAAATGAGACATTAGAAAATACTAGATATTGTAATACATTGTTAAAAAATTTTAATGCAATTATGAATAAAGCCCACTAACGGTAAGAATTACTCTAAACGAAATAATAAACAATCAATAAAGAATCACTTAATGTTTACTTAGAAATTTATTGAACAAGAACAGAATTATTCAGCCAGAATTATCCATCACTTTCAGAACATTTAGTAGTTGGCGATTATTCTCAAATTTAAATGTTATTCTTTAAAAATAATTAACTATACTATATCGTATATCTTTAGACTGATAAGGAAAATGTGAATCTCTCAAATATGTAATGATTTATTACAGTTATTTATATCAAATATACAAGATTACATAAGCCTTCTTCTTCAGTAGTTGGAAGTTGGCCTTGGTTGCATATGAGCCGTCCAGTTTCAAAACTGCTCTTGTCCACTTTATATCAAATGCCAGAAAACCGAGAAAAACTGTAGGATCGAGCGTTTTGTAGAACTGGAAATATTTGAAGATGTTCAAGTTTTTCACATGAACATACTGAACTATTCCCAGTTCAACAAAACATGCAGATCTTACATTTTGTCAAAATTTTCTGGAATTTTCTTTAAATGGACAAGAGCCGTTTTGGAACTGGACGACTCATATAAAATTAGTTTATACTTTATAGTTTCTGCTAATCATACTATCATTCATAAATTTACTAAAAAATATGATTTCTTCTATTACACTCCATTAGACATGATATGTGGCAAATTTCATGTCAAAAGAGCAGTAAATAAGAACAATAAAACGAAAATAAAACTTTCGTGTCCATTTAGCAACATTTTGTTTTACTCATTCTAATTTTCGTATTTATAATTCTTTTCCTATGAAATTTATCACAAATATACATTTTCCGATTATACATATAGTAACAGTATTAAAAGCACCCTGCAAAATCATTATCAAATTATATTCTTACAAGAAGACAGTTATAGATATGCGACAATCATTTTGGACATGAGTGTACATTCCAAATAAGAATTTATCTTTTTTATTCCCTGTTCATTTCTTCGACAATAACGCTCACAACTTCTGGTGAAATCAATAACAAAAATGACTCTCTTATTGTTCTGAATATTTTCCCATGATTCACTGGGCAAGGTGTTGAAAATGTTGTGAAGTCGGCGCCGCCCAACTTTTGGTGGTTCACTGGAAAATTTTTAGCCCAGTCCTAGAAACAAACACATATCCAATGTCATCATCTTCTTCCTCCACTTGTTGACGTGAAGCTATATTATCTTCTGATATTTCATCTTCAACTTCATCCACTGCTGCGATATGGTCTTCTTCGAGTGGTTCCATATATTCATTCAATCCATTGTCAATGTCCCACTCATTTTCATTGTCACTGCAATCAGAATTGTCTAGACTTTCCAATACACACTCTCTAGACAGTCCTTTGGACATTCTTACTTGCAGTTCAAATCTGGACTCATATATCAGCTCAACAGTGAACGTGTTACTCATCTCAACAGAGAACAATATATGTTATTTGAGCTAAACAATGGATGTATAGTAAAACTCAACAGTAGAAAGATGAATAATGAAGATGAATGAGAAATATTTCGTACAACCTTCATTTTTGACAAATAATAAAATAAGACATGTCATACCAACATGGTAGTCTCATAACCCAATTAATATAGCCAGTGAATAATAACTATAAAAACAAAGAAATGAGTTAATCACGAGTGTGAATACAACTTCAATCATTTTAGGACAAAGTCATGAAACCATAAGTATGTAGCTCTTCGGATATAATTATTATAGGGAAAAAATCAATCTGGGGTAGTCAGAATACCCCGCTTGGTAATGTGAGGGTTAACAATTTTTTTTTTTTTTTTTTTTACTGTTTCAAATATTCATATATTCCTAAAAGTAGCCATAGATTCACGAAAGCATTAACTAGCTTACAACTTCACCGCTAGTGTATAAATTCCACCTTCTCGCTCATAAATTGAGATAATCAGGATTTCAGCTACTGTACTAACAAAATATTACCTTTGGAAAATGTAAATTGCAAATGACATTTAAACAAAAATAAATAAATACATTATAAAACTTTATCTGTTCGCTGCCTTGTATGAGGAAATAGCACGTTCCCTCTAAAACTTACATGATAATTCAAATCACAGAAAACTTATTTATTTTTGAGAAATTACCTGTGAAAACCCTCTATTATTTTGATTCTTTATTAAAGCGTTAGTATATTACTGATATTTAGCTTGCTATGGAAGTTTGTTTGTCTTGTTTATACAATAATAAATTGTTAGTTTCTTTTTTTCTTCGTTTAGGTATCCACTGCTGTAGTTGAACCATACAACTCAATTCTAACCACTCACAATACACTGAGTAATTCAGATTGTGCTTTCATGGTTGACAATGAGGCCATTTATGATATTTGTAGGAAAAAATTGGGTATTGAAAGACCATCATACACTAATCTAAATCGATTAATAAGTCAAGTGGTTTCTGCAATAACAGCCTCACTTCGTTTCGATGGTGCTTTGAATGTCGATTTGACTGAATTTCAAACTAACCTGGTTCCTTTCCCACGAATCCATTTTCCTTTAGCCACTTTTGCTCCAGTGGTGTCTGCAGATAAAGCCTATCACGAACAGATGACCGTTGCAGAAATTACAGCTGAATGCTTCGATCCAGCCAATCAAATGGTCAAATGTGACCCAAGGGAGGGAAAGTATATGGCTTGTTGCTTACTCTATAGAGGAGATATTGTACCAAAAGATGTGAATGCTGCTATAGCAACGATGAAAGGAAAGCGGTGTGTCAGATTTGTTGATTGGTGTCCAACTGGATTTAAGGTAAGGCCAATACTTATCAAATGATTTTTTTTAAAAGTAAATATAATTCTACAATGATGCATTAATTCAATCGGTAATATTTCAATTAAAGACAATTTCTTAGAATTAGCCAATTTTTAGGTTTGAGGTTCTTCCTAAAATTCTACCTGTCCATCTTCTGCGAAATTCATCCTATGACCTCAATGAAGATTTAAAAAAAGCAAGAGTGAGAAACAGGTAGAATTTTAGGAAGAACCTAAAACTTGTATCAGACGTCAATTTGAGGCTTCTAATAAAATCAAAGGTAAGATATTGTAAAACTAGTGAAAAGATGAATATACCTAGGTAGCAAGGGCTGGTCCATTGATTTTACAAATAGCAAAACACTGTACATCAGACTTCACAGGTATGTTAATACTCATAATTAGATTTTCTAGATGTAATTTGTGTTCCGTGCCATTTAACAAAACTTCATTTTGTTTTCAGCTGGCAACACTGGATTACATATGATGTTACTGAGTGTGTCTGTGGGTACAATGTTTGCTTACTATACTGTTGTGTAAATGTTGTTTTGATTACTTTAATCATTTTGAAGTTGTTTCTGTGTCAGTGTATCTTTTGCATTGCTATCTTCACATGATTCTTAATCCTTCTTTCCTCTGTATCTTCTGTGCTTTTAGGTGTCGGCCTCTTAAAACTTTGGATTTCTTCCTTTTCTTCACTCCTCTACCGATAGCACATTGTTTGATTGGGTAATGCTACTATCAATATAAGGTGTTTCCTTGTGAGGGCTCCTACTATAGGTTAAAATGTATAACAAAAGAAAAGGTTATATGATATTTGTGTTCAAAATTCCTGCTGGTAATCCATCTTCGTGGATTCCGTACGCCTTGAGTCCTCTACTTGACGCTTTTGCTGTCGAGCTGTCTGTCTTGAAGAACTGCTGCCACATGAGTGAGAAAGAGCTGGGATGTGGAATGCGAGAAGACTGCACTGGTCATCCGTGCTGCTGCCTGGTGGCCGCTTCGTTATTTGTCCCAATTGACGATCGGCAAGCAAAGAAGCAGTCTGCCGTGCACATACTTTATGGGATTCATGTCCGGAATCTAAGAGACCAAAAAATGCATTAGAAGTAGTCAAAATCTTTCTGAAACCAGTCGCAAACCATTGTGTCCAGGGACATTACATATTGTTATCCCCTTATTTGCAGTGTACATGAGTTCTATAAAGGACTGGAGACGATTACCAAAGAGCTGATCATAGCGATGACCGGTAAATGTCCAGTTGAAGCGGACCAGATGACTCAAAGCATGCCATATAAACATGCCCCTAACCATTACGAGCTACCACCAGCTTAGAGAGTGCATTGTTAAGTCCATGCCGCATGGGGGCTGTGCCACACGCGAACACCATTGGAAACGCGACTCATCTGACCATGGTACCCTTTGGTTGTCATATAATGATTAATCCACGTGTTTCTGAGCTCACGTAAGCCACCACTATCTGTGGTCAGCGGATATGGTCGTCAATCTGCGGTTGTGATACTCTAAGGGAGACCAAATGGTACTGTACTGACCTCTGAGAAACATTGCTAGGACGTTCTGCATTGAGTCCTGCTACTTGTTCATGCATTGTTGCTTGTCTGTTTGCCCGGACGAGTCTACCCAACTTCACTGGTAGTATTCACTGAACAAACGTGGGCGGCCACTGTGTTGTCCATGATAGGTTGTAATGCCTCCAATGCAATATTTATGATCCACCCTTGACAATGTGGACGTGAATGTCCAGACATCTACCAAAATTGAATGCCCCAAGAACCACCAGTCATCATCTCGCGCCTCGAACGTTTGTAATCCTCGTCGGCTTGCCATCATCACAGTGAACGACGTTTCACTCACGCACAGAAATACAACTGACAGCACTGAAGCTGTTTTCCGCAATGTTCTCGGTACATCAATTAATTCCTTATTACTATTTCATGATTTTTGCACTTACGTGTATAAAGAGATTTTTCCACAGTTTGATGGGCCAAAATCATGTAATAGGTCACCAAATTTAATATTTTGTAATATCTCATCTTCAATCCTTTTTTATAAACTTAATGCTATGTAGTTTAATCGTAATTGGGAAATGCAGTTTCTCGTTTTAATTTTTCCATTAATTTAATTCTAGAAAATAAATATTCACAGCAGCTAACCATCGTTAAAAGTAAAGTTTTTTTTATCGATTTTCAGATTAGAAAATATTGAAAATATGTGTTCATTATACAAGTATAAAATTTGTTAATGGTCACACGCCCATTTTCTTTTGTGGTTATGATTGTATTTTATGTATGTTTTATTTACTGATTTAGTCATATATTTGTAATCACGTGTGACAAAGTTAAAAGATTTCGTGAACATAGGTTTAAGCTCTTTACTAATAGTATTTCTACAAAATATCTTGCTTCAAATAATATTACAGATATGTAAATTTTCACTTGTCCATGCCGAGCTGCGAATTTGTTTGGTTTAGCTGTTAAATAAAAGTGATTAGAGAACAAGAAGTCTCTTTGTTAAATACACATTTATACGGCAGAATAACTCTATAAGGGAAAAGCATATTATAAACTATAATGCAGAAATGCCCACATGGAAAATTTCAAGCGCAATAAACTAATTTATACTGTAATATGTAAGAATGGGGGAAAGGGAATCAAATATGCTACTCCTAAACTAGACATCATTGCCCCAGGGTCCAGCCTAGGCGCTAATCCCGGCCAGATTCTTTCTCCTCTCTAAGAGCAAACGTACACTTGTAAGCTTTCTGATGATCTCTGCTAACCTTTTCATATTGAATAAGCATTTATCTGTTTCTATATCATTCATGAGTTGTAGTCTTGTTCTTCTTGCTCTTTATAGAGAACATTAATATATACAGGGTTTGTCCGGGAAGTAATAGGACTGATTTTATTCCGCCATGATTGTACTTCGGAGCGTGCGCGCACCGACTGGATCCGGTAGAGGGCGTTCCTAGCTAACGAACGAGCGGCTGGTCAGTTGTCTCCGAGCACACGGAGAGTCAGGACAGGCTTTTTCGCGCTACGTGTTTCTGTGAGTGGTGCAAGCCGAAAATGCAGCGTTCGTTAGAGCAGAGGTACGCGATTAAATTCTGTGTTAAACTCGGTAAACCTGCGACAGAGACGTTTAATATGATCAAGCAGGCTTACCCAGATGATGCTTTAGCAAGAAGTTGTGTGTTTCGGTGGCACAAGGCCTTTTCGGAGGGCCGGGAAGAGGTCGCCGATGAAGACCGTGCTGGAAGACCTTCGACTTCGACAAACACCGACAATGTGACTCGTGTGCGCGAAGTTTTGAACTCAGACCGTCGACTAAGTATTCGTTTAATTGCCCAGATGTTAAATTTACCAAAAACTGTGGTTCATGAAATTGTGACGGAGCATTTGAACATGCTCAAGGTGTGCGCGAAGATTGTCCCAAAAGTGCTCACTGAAGATCAGAAATTGCGGCGAATGAAATTGTGATAAGAAAATTTGAACATGTGTGAAAGTGACCCCCAATTTTTGAATAACGTAATCACAGGTGACGAATCATGGATCTTTGAGTATGATCCCGAGACAAAGAGCAATCTTCCGAGTGGCACACGCCGGCGTCTCCTCGCCCAAAAAAGGGAAGAATGAGCAAATCCAAAGTGAAAACGATGCTCATTGTCTTTTTTGACATCAAAGGCATCGTCCACTATGAATTTGTTCCTCCTGGACAAACCGTCAACGCCAAGTTTTACGTGGAAGTGCTCAAGAGACTCAAACGAAGGGTCAATCGGGTCCGACCAGACATCGGAGCCGACTGGAAACTGCACCACGACAACGCCCCGGCTCACACCGCCTTTCTTGTGAACAGCTACCTGACCAAGGCCGGCATCCCAACGCTTCCGCAGCCGCCCTGTGGCCCCCCGGACTTCTTTTTGTTTCCTCGCCTGAAACGCCCGATGAAAGGCAAGCATTTTGAGACGACAGAGGGGATCCAAGCAGCTTGCACCGCGGCTCTCAAGGCTATTCCGGAGAATGACTTCCATGACGCCTTCAATGCTTGGAAATCGCGCTGGCAGCGCTTCATCGACGCAGAAGGAGTCTATTTTGAAAGTTTGGCTCAATAAATATTTTTAAATCGACTCAGTCCTATTACTTTCCGGACAAATCCTATCTATCTATCTATCTATCTATCTATCTATCTATCTATCTATCTATCTATCTATATATATATATATATATATATATATATATATATATATATATATATATATATATATATATATATATTATTTATAGGTAGGAATCAATTGCCAACGTCCAACTGTGGTACCTGGCGGCGACTTAGCCCAATTGCAAAGATCAGTATCAATGTTAAGCAATACTACTGCTATAGAAGAAGCTTGGAATAAATTGAACCATAAATTTGATTTAATGTTCTGCAAAAGAGCTTTCGTCCATTGGTATGTTGGCGAAGGAATGGAGGAAGGAGAATTCGTCGAAGCACGAGAGGATCTGGCAACATTGGAGAGAGACTACCAGGAAGTTGGACTGGACAGTACCTGCCAACCAGGTGATGATGAATATTAAATAACCCAAAGGAAATTTTAAACGTCTAATTACGTTTCACAATTTAATATAGCGTTCGTCAACTTGGAACCAGGCCTATAACAATATAAGATCTTGTAAATATATTTTGATGATGACTTTGTTCAAAGATGTATTCGAATATCCAAATAAACCATTTGATCCTTTTTTAAATATAAAAATGTTTTTTTTTTTGTATTAAATGTAGTTTGAAGTGTCTTGCGGTATATTCACTACACGTGATACATGATAAAGACTACTGGTTATGTCTGTTTCTTACACTACTATTGCATCCGGATTAATGAAAGGAAATAATAAGGGCAAGTATAAGCGACATTTCAAATGTAGTTCAAATTTTTCGGTAACTATTCTAAAATATCTATTGGAAATAAAATAAAATCTTTAAGTTTTACGTCCCACGATTATGCCGGTTAGGCTAAAGGCGACGGTGATTATGAGAAATAAATGAAATGGTGGAATGAAGAAAGTGGGAGGAAACGGGAGAACCCCGAGAAAAAACACGAGCACTGTGTTTGTCCACCACAAAGTCCACACGGCGCGAGCTGGTGTAACTGTACTAAAATTTTACTTAAAATATTTTTCGTATAAACGCAAATTCTGCGTTAGTGCATTATGTGACGTTCATCTGAATTCGTACACTTTGTGTGGTAAATGTTTCTCACTGATCATGCTGCCGCCTAGTGGTGCTAAAAGATAGAATAGAAGAAGAAGAAAAGGAAAGAAGAGAGAGGCAATAGTTAGTTTTTCGTTGTAAGTGTTGGTGTGTGTTGATGTTAATGACTCAGCTATTTTTTGCTGATCATGTCATGATCTTGTAACCAGACGTTATTTAAAAAGTAGAAGTTGTCATGTGATTTGGAAAATCCATCATTACCTTCGAATATGCGTAAATGCTCAGTAAAAATAATACTGCTAATCTAAATATTCTGGTGTTTTTTACGTAAGTCGTTATTAAAGTAAATCAGCCCCAAGTAATATTTTATAACGACAAGGGGGGCGTGTTCGAGATTACGAGTGAAACAAAGGACTTCGTAGGTTGCTCTTGGAGGTAATGGACATATAGTTACAGACTAAACCAAAAATGTCTGAATAACTTGTTTCATCCAACGGTAGCTGCTACATAATGCTGTTGTTGAGTCGGCCAGGAACAACTGTTACATAAACACTTGAAATTTGAAGAAAGGACAATTTCTATGTGAAGATTACTTCAGATTCGGTGAGTGAACAACAAAATGTGACTAAAGTAACTGGCGCCACGGCGAACCAAACTGTCATTGTGGACGATTTTAACGCGTTTTTACGAATTTACTACGTAAGCGGGGCTATATATCCAAAATAATCAGTGTATCACAGGTATGTTTATCTATTGAATAAATGGCACTGTAATGTTTAGATTTGTTCGTTTTCTCTTTTTCCAGATCGCATGATGAAGTAAGACTATGGTCATTGTGTCGCTTGTAAGTAATATATGAGAGTAGGTGATGTTATCATCTATTTTTCATAACCCGCCTTAGATCTTCGCCCAGGTGGTTCCGTCCGGATCTGGACCGTAACGGTGAGGTGTGTCGCGCCTTCCTTAAACGATAGTCGTGGGGACGAAGTTTCTGAACCCTCAAATAAAATAGTGCAAAACTCTATTATTTGAGGGCGAAGAATAGAGAGAGTTCTCTGCGGAGGCCGGTTGAGGATGGTGTGCACCGCGCAGCACTATGCTGCTCGAACCCAGAACCGTAATACTGGAATCGAACCAGGGACCCCAAGCACCGAAGGCGCCAATATTCATGTGTTCTCAATGTTGCAATACTTCTATCCACAATTTTTCTTACTGATAGAGACCCTAATAACCATGTAGAAAAAAATCAAATCTTTCTCTTCCTTTGGGCCAAAGTTGCCTTTAAAGGGCCAAAGTATACCCAGTTTACGGTACCTCAAACTTAACATGGCAAGTACGACTCCTCAACCTTAGGGTCATATCCATAGAGCATAAATTAGCTTCAAAGCCTTATTTGATTACATTGTAAAAACCTTTACAGCCAAAAGAGCCCGCAAAGTTAAATTTTAGTTTCAACTCTTTGTGTTTTCAGTTAATTTACATCAATTTAAGAGATTTTTAAAATGTCCGAGTATAGTACTCGAGACACATTAGTAGTTCTGAATCATATTCTTTAAGTTCATCCAGATTGAACGCCGATACACGCAAAGAACAGGCAAAGCCCACAACATGAAATTCAATTGAAAAACTTTTTATTATTACTACTTCAATGTTTCGCAAATGTGGCCATTGTTTCGATTATTGTTCCCCAGTTTTCTGTGATCTTTGCTTCATCGAAATTATTCTTGTAGAAATTTAATTCTACTAATTTGTTTGCGAACTCTTTGTTAAGGTGTCTTATGAAGCCTTCTAGTTTTTGTAATGTTGCATATACGATACGCTTCCTCTATTTTTGTATCTTTTCTGATGATTTTAACCCAAACTTTCAGTGCTTTGTAGTTGTTGTATATCCTGAAGTTTAAATAGTGTAGAGCCATATGTTAAGTTTGCTCCTATTACTGGTTCGTATATCCTGCTGTTTATGTTGGCTGAAACATTTTTGTTGATATTGGTATAATATCAACAACATAATATTGATTCTTTCATTGAAAACATATTCTGTCTTTTACTTCTTCGGATATTTATTAAGTCCTGTGGTTCGTCTTTGTGCAGTACTATGAGAGTGCTACTTACCCATGTCGTTCAGTAGATTGATTTTGAATAATTCATCTTCTTTAGGCTTCTCACTACTGTGGTTCTTATGTTCTTCATCTTTTCTATATTGCAGCGTGTTAGGTGGTGTGATGACCTTTATAATTTAATGAAGGTTGCTTGTTATGGCTGTTTGTCCGAGCTGTTGGTTTTCACAGCTATCTAGAAATCTCTTGCCCTACTTGCTTTCAAATATTATTTTCACTTCATTATTGCGATTTAGGTGATATATAGAAACTTTTGTATTGCGAAGTCGTTGAGTAATCGCTCTTTTTAGAACCAGTGGTTGTGCGTTAAAATGGCCACTGAGAAAACTTTTCAAACTTTCAAACTGTTATTTCTCTTTGTGACCATTAATGTCTCTTGATTTTAATTTTTCTTCTGAATATGATGTGTAATTGTTTCCCTGGATAGCACTCCGTTTCTTTCTATAGCATTTCTTTTTGTCTGTTTTCTTCCTGTTCATCTTTGCATCTATTATTTTCTTGGATCTTGTCTTGATTATACGATCTTCCTGAGTGTGGCTTTATGACATATCTGTGTAGCAATAGTTGTTCTCAGCCATTTTTTGAGTATTCCTTTGTCCACTAGTAAGTGAGTAGTAGTTTCGATTCCACAGTGTAGGTGATAGCTATATACGGAGTGGTGATCCCGTGGCTGGAGAGAAGTTTACTTCTGAGAGCAAATCTTCAGAAGGTGGTCCCCTTCAGGAGTACACACGGCATCGATTTTTCTGGCGATAGTTGGAAAGAACTTCTTTTGTTTTCCTCTATTTGTTGGTTGGTCTTCTACGTGTAACATCTCTTGTCTGATTTTGCTTAGAAGGCCTCTACTTCTAGTGTTCCGCGGCGTTTTCATATTTCCTCTTTCTAATTCGTACGTGGGCCTAATACTTTGTCGCTCTGCTTCCAGTAATTTAGGTGGTAGGTGTTTGTTTGTTTGCTTTCTTGGTGCAAGCAGCCCCTTAATTTTATACAGCAAAATATCCAGAGCTACGATGTTGTAAGTGCGTGTACGAGTTGTTTGTTTGTGTAACTAGTGTCTTAGTCAATCGTAACAGCCAATTTTCTTTGCGATCTAAGTCTTAGGCGGACATGGTGCGGTCACTTATCCTCCTGTTCCTTGCTCCCATAGACTTGCACTGATCCTGTATGAGCTAAGATTGATGAGTTTGTGAATTAATCCATCATGCCACACGGTATCAAATGCACTGCGGAAAGAAATGTTTCCTTTTGATAGTAATTTGTGCTTCATTGTTTATTGAGATATGTTGTGTGGTGTTGTGAGTAGATCTGAAACCTGCTTGGTTTTTGTTCGTTCGATCACGTTGAGGTGGTGGTGTATTATGTTTTTGATTTTTTCGATATGATTTGCTATTGTTCGTTGTTTTTCAGTACAATTTAAAGCTTCTGCATATTTGTTCCTCATCATGTCTTCGAAGAGTTGCACTTGTAATAGTCGTTCGTGCAAATGCTGACCGAAGTCTGACACTCGAAATCCATCAAGAAATCGTAGTTTGTCCTTCTTATTTTGGAAAATGATTTTAATACCATTGTTGTGAGTTAGATTATAAATGGTAACCGTTAGATTAGGTATTCTGAAAGTGGTTTCCTTTTTCAGGGCCAATGGCCAAGTGAAGATCGTCTTTCACTGATTTGAGTAATGATCTGATGTTGGCTGGAGGTTTATGATTAACTCTTATACTATGTCTGACGAGTCAAGTATTCTGCTGAGTTTACCAGAGGTGCTGCCAATGAAAGGCAACACGGTAGTAGAGAAACAATCCTCACTCTTAAAGTGTTTGGTCACTTTGTGTTGGAAAGTAGCGGCCCTTTTTATGACCATGCTGATATCTGTAAGACTGTAATCATTGTCTTGTAGCTTCGAACGAAGATGGTTGAATTCGTGTTGTAAACTTTCCTGGTCATTTACGGAGACTGCTCTGTAAATCAAGGTTTTTAGCACTGTAAGACGTTGTGACTTCTGATGGAAGCTGGTTGCGTTGAGATGTGTCGGCTTCGTATGTACGTTATATTAAATTAATAAGTAGATATGCTTGCGTCTTTCTGTGAAGTAGTAGCTGGCAAATTAGTACGTTCTTTGGATTTTTTCGTCGGTATTTCTCGATATCTTTACTTTTACATTTTCACCAATGGAATTTACAAGGGTATTGTCTCTTTTCCTTTTTTAACCAATTTTCTAAGATCTTCTTGGACATTTTGCAAATTGCGAAGCAACTCTTAATTCCTCAACCCACAAAGAATCTTAAACAATACTAAGCGAATATTTTCGCAGTGACGGTTGAGCTGAAATAATCAAAGATTGCTTGACATGCTCATACGCTGCAAGTCTTTCCTGACTTTTGTTTTCTACCCCCTCCTGGTAACAAACTTTCTTCAAATATTTTTTATCTTTATGAAACCGAAACATGAAAGAAAATGTTTATTTTTACCCCCTTCTTATTTTGCCCAGTAAGTTGCGGGAAAACTACTACTACAATACTAGCGGCTGAGCATTTATAGAAATAAATTGCCGCTTTCTTTGATGTCAATTGCAGCTACAAATGAACAGTACTAATCCAAGGTTTACTGTTGTAGTTGATGGTATTGAAAACGACGGTGAATGCTTCAAACTAGACCGACGATAGGTCGCATGATTTATTTTTGTGGAGGTCAACGATTTCTTGGCGCAAATATATTCATTTAATTTTCTCTTAACCTTGAACTATTTTTTCAGAACGTCCTTCGGCAATTAGAAAGGAGCTGGTTCCATCCCATATTGCCTCGCTCAAATTGTATCCCATTGACAGACTTTGAATTTGGATCAAAGAAGGCATGAAAACTGTATTCATCCCTATGTCAAAACATGAACATTTCAATTTCATTACATGAATATACAGGGTTTGTATGATAAGTAATGAGACCAGGTCTGGAAACATTGTTTTATTGATCTGATCTGTACAGGGACTTAAAAGCTTTCGAAGTACTCTCCTCTTGCGTCGATGCACTTCTGCAATCGATGTTTCCACGCTGCAAACGCCCCCTGGAAGTCAGCAGCCGGCATGTCCTTTAGAAATGTGGTCACGGCTGCTTGGATGGCTGTGACGTCTGCAAAACGGGTTCCTTTCAAGCGTGGCTTCAGCTTCGGGAAGAGGAAGAAGTCGGCCGGGCTCACATCTGGGCTGTAGGGTGGTTGTGGAAGGACTTCCACCCCAATCCGGGTCAAAAAGGAGGTCACTAAGAAGGCGGTGTGGGCAGGGGCATTGTCGTGATGCAACTTCCACCGGCTAGCGATCGCCGGTCTTTTCCGCTTGACGCTCCTGTGCAGTCTCTCAAGGACTTGTTTGTAGAAGGCGGCGTTGACGGCTTGTCCTTGGGGTACAAACTCCTTGTGGACCACCCCCACATTGTCAAAAAAAACAATCAACATTGTTTTCACCTTTGACTTCGACATTCTGGCCTTCTTGGGGCGCGGGGACGCAGGAGTGTGCCACTCCGCGCTTTGACGTTTCGTTTCAGGGTCGTACTGGAACACCCACGACTCGTCACCTGTTATGACGTCATCTTCAAAGTTAGGGTCACTGTTCATGAGGTTCAACAGTTCCTGACAACAATCAACACGTCGTTGCTTTTGTTCGTCAGTCAACACTCGCGGCACCAGTTTCGCACAGATTTTTCTCATTCCCAATTGTTCCGTCACAATCTTGTGCACTGTTGTGTGGTTCATATCGAGTTCATCAGCAATCAATCTCAACGATAATCGACGGTCTGAGTTCAGGAGATCCCTCACTTTTGCCACAGTTTCGTCCGTAGTCACTGTTGTCGGGCGTCCAGCCCTCTCCAGATCCTCAACGCTTTCCCGGCCGTTCCGGAACGCACTGTGCCAACGAAACACCTGGGCTTTGGATAGGGCTTCCTCTTTGTAGGCCTCCGTGATGAGAGAAAGCGTCTGAGTAGCCGTTTTCCCCAGGCGAACGCAAAATTTGATCGCATAACGCTGTTCGATGGAACCCTCCATGTTTGTTGATTTTCCGCCGTGACAAGAATGTTCACAAGGGCTTTGTCCAAGGCTTGTCCGCGCTCCACTAAGGCTCGGAGCCAACTGACGCGCGGTGCGTTGCTTTGCTCGGACCCCCCCCTACATCCTCCATCACCGACAAACCCGCTCCAGCGACACGCGCGCCGCGGCGCGGCGAGTCTCATTACTTATCATACAGACCTTGTAGACCCTACTCCTCACCCTCAACTACCGGCGGGTTAAACCAAACGTCTTGGGGAGGGGGGCTCTTTGTTGTTGAGTGGAATATGTTCCCATAAATTACCCCCTCCCAAAAAGAAAGCTAAAACGGATTCAAGAAAAGATATAATTGCTACGGAATTTTCACCACAATGCTCCCTCCCCAAAAACGATATTCTGTCTACAAGCCTGGTCATGGCTATGCTTTACTAAATATTTCGCTAAAAAAAATATCAGGTTAAACATTTCTTAGAAGTCTCATAATGTTTCTGTATTTTAGTAAAATGAATTAGACAAAAGGACAAAAGAACTTACGACAAGTTACAACGCAAAACGTGCTTTTTGGTGAATACCACCCAAGGCGCATCTGTCGATATAATATTGTCGCGATCTACGACAATGTTCCTGTGACATTTGAAAGTGCTAGTCCTCCTACTTTCTCCATTCCACCATTTCATTCATTGCTCATCAGCACCGTCTCCTTTAGAATAGCCCGCATAACAATGGGACGTAAAACTCAAAAATTTCATTTTCATTTTTTCCATTCAGCCGCTTTTCGCCAGAACGAGATCGCAACCACGTTTTCAGTCGGTGCAATGTGAATTAAGATCGTTCTGCACTAGCCACACTCGAATGCAGGGTTACAAGTATGCACATCAGTTTTCGAAGAGTCACGCGAAGATCTTCGTCACTGGTGGCCAAGGCTTGCAACGCAGTCCGTGATAGAGTTTCACCTTCCTCTTTAAGGTCTACCGCTCACTGGCGACAAAACAATTGCGCAACTATCTCGTCGCTGTCGCCTGCAGTCAGCAACTTCACGGAGACAAAACAGTTTTGTTGCCATACCCTCGCTCACTGGCGACGGCAACAGAAAAGTTGCCGAACATTTGATATCACAATTTACATAATCGGCAATCGGAACAGTTCACATAATCGCTGGTTTCGGACATAAAAAAACTACCGCCCATTCCAATGGTTAAATAAATAAATTTAAATAAACTATCGAAGGTAGCGTCAACAGGGGCGTTATTTCAGACTTTACTTAAGGGGGGAAGAGCACCACCGACATAAGACTTTCACGTTTTATACTAGTATATTATTTGGTCTAGGAATTAATTCGTGCGGGTGGACAAGAGATGGCGCAACGAACGGAGCGTCCCACAGTTCCGTGTATCCACACATGTGTTGCAAACCCCTGTCATCGCGTATCGTTCGTAGTATAGGGCAGTGGATTAAAGCGTCAACAACACCAGATTGTAGTTAAGTGAACATGGCGCAATTTGTGCCTGATAAAGTGTTTTTGCGGGGTGTCCTGCTGCATTACTTTAACATGCAGAAAAGTGCGACTGAAAGTCATCGTATTTTGGTGGAAGTGGATGGTGACCATGCTCTAGCTGAGCGAACGTGTCAGAAGTGGTTTGCACGGTTTAGAAGTGGTGATTTCGGCTTGGCAGACCAAGAGCGAGCTGGACAACCAAAAAATTTCAAGACGAAGAATTGACAGAATTGCTCGAGCAGGATTCGTGTCAAACGCAGGAACAACTTGCAGCAGCATTAGGCGTTGATCAAACAACAGTCTCCAAACGCTTGAAAGCCATGGGAATGATTCAAAAGATGTCACATGGGGTTCCACATGAATTGAAAGACAGAGACGTTGAAAGACGAAAAACCATTTGCGAATTGCTGCTTCAACGACAGAGCAGAAAGGGGTTTCTGTATCGAATTATTACGGGTGATGAGAAGTGGATCCATTACGAGAACCCTAAACGAAACAAGGCCTGGGTGAAACCAGGTGAACCAGGTCCATCACAACCAAAACGAGATATTCACTGTGCAAAGGTTATGCTGTGCACATGGTGGGATATGAAAGGTGTGGTGTACTATGAGCTGCTGCAACCGGGTGAAACTATGAATGGAGAACGTTATCGACGACAATTAATGCGTTTGAAGCAAGCTCTGGCCAGAACGCGACCAGAATGGGAGAACAGACATGATAAACTTATTGTTCAACATGATAACGCTCGCCCACATGTCGCAAAACCGGTCAAAACCTATTTAGAAAATGTCGGATGGGAAGTTTTACCCCACCCGCCGTATTCACCAGACGTTGCTCCTTCGGACTACTACTTGTTCGATTGCATGAACAACGATTTGATTGGACAGCGGTTTACTTCTTCAGAAGATATCGAAACATGGGTCTCTGACTGGATCGCTTCCAAGGATCAGGACTTCTTTCGCCACGGAATCCGTACATTGCCTGACAGATGGGCGAAAGTGGTGGCTAGCGATGGACAATATTTTTCTTAAGGTATTTATGTATTTTGTGTTTGTACTACAGCTTCAATGTGTGCGTACCAACCGCACGAATTAATTCCTAGACCAAATAGTAGACAATTGATTAAAGTATATGTATTCCTCAAACTCTTGGGGAGCAATTTCACTTCCTGCTCACCCCCCCTAAATGACGTCCCTGAACGTCAGTGAGTGACAAAAATAACAGCATTGTGTAAGCTAATACGAACGGGAACAATTATTCGAATCAAAAGATAACAAGAATAACGAAAATATAAAACGACTGGAAATAACTAACAGAACGAAACTAACAAAAACGGCAATCCGACAACACTGTACAGTAACTGTACTCTCAATGTTCTACGTATAGCCATAAAATAAAAATTAGCCTTCTTCGTTCTTCCCGCGTATTCTTCACGTTTTAAAATCGGTCGCTTTTATACAGTACAGTTTTTTCTTTTTTTATATTTGAAATGGAAAGAAACTTGAAAATGATAATTTTATCTGTATTTTTTTCTAGTTGTGGGAAATTAATGAAAGTAGTAGTGTGTAGTATGACAGCGATATGTCATTATCGAAAAATGTACCTACCTGTGTTGTCTCTTCTTGGCTGGAAAGCTCATTCTAGTTTCTTATAACAGGGAAACACACTTCCTTCCATAATTTCTTCTTTATATATGTTTCTTCTTTATCGCTGAGCGTTTCTCTATATCCTCAATTATTTTTTTATAGTCTTTATCACTAAAGACATGCTAGTCACTAATCAAAGAATGTATTAGTTTCCATTGCGAACAGTTCTTTTCACGCGCTACACACGGAACGAAGTGTTACGTGAAAAAACTTGTAGAAAACATTTATTTTTTACCTTTCTATTTGGAGGTACCTCGGCAACTTTTCTGTCGCCGTCGCCTCAGTGAGCGGACTCCCATAAGACTCAATGCATTTTTAGATGTTGCGCAACTGTTCCGTCGCCGAGCTGTTGCCCTGCTGTCGCCCTGCTTGGCGACACCTCGGCAACTTTTCTGTCGCTGTCGCTTCAGTGAGCGGACTCCCATAAGACTCAATGCATTTAGCCAGAGCAACAAGATAGTTGCCCGACAAAATGTTGCCAGTGAGCGGTAGGCCTAATTCTCTTCCATTTAGGCCTAATTCTCTTCCTCCAAATAGAAAGGTAAAAAATAAATGTTTTCTACAAGTTTTTTCACGTAACAGTTCGTTCCGTGTGTAGCGCGTGAAAAGAAGTGTTCGCAATGGAAACTAACACATTCTTTGATTAGTGACTAGCATGTCTTTAGTGATAAAGAATATGAAAAATTAATTGAGGATATAGAGAAACGCTCAGCGTTAAAGAAGAAATATATATAAAGAAGAAATTATGGAAGGAAGTGTGTTTCGCTGTTATAAGAAACTAGAATGAGCTTTCCAGCTAAGAAAAAACAACATAGGCAGGTGCATTTTTCGATAATGACATATCACTGTCATACTACACACTACTACTTTCATTAATTTCCCACAACTAGAAAAAAATACAGATAAAATTATCATTTTCAAGTTTCTTTCCATTTCAAATAGCTATAAAGAAGAAAAAAACTGTAGTGTATAAAAATAGCCGATTTTAAAACGTGAAGAATACGCGGGAAGAACGAAGAAAGCCAATTTTTATTTTATGGCTATACGTAGAACATTGAGAGTACAGTTATTGTACAGTGTTGTCGGATTGCCGTTTTTGTTAGTTTCGTTCTGTTAGTTATTTCCAGTCGTTTTATATTTTCGTTATTCTTGTTATCTTTTGATTCGAATAATTGTTCCTGTTCGTATTAGCTTACACAATGCTGTTATTTTTGTCACTTATTGACGTTCAGGGACGTCATTTAGGGGGGCAGGAGGTGCAATTGCTCCCCAAGAGTTTGAGGAATACATGTACTTTAATCAATTGTCTACTAATATACTAGTACAAAACGTGAAAGTCTTATGTCGGTGGTGCTCTTGCTCTCCTCAAGTGAAGTCTGAAATAACGCCCCTGTTGACGCTACCTTCGCAAGTTTATTTAAATTTATTTATTTAACCATTGGAATGGGCGGTAGTTTTTTTCATGTCCGAAACCAGCGATTATGTGAACTGTTCCGGTTGCCGATTATGTAAATTGTGATATCAAATGCTCGGCAACTTTTCTGTTGCCGTCGCCAGTGAGCGAGGGTATGGCAACAAAACTGTTTTGTCGCCGTGAAGTTGCTGACTGCAGGCGACAGCGACGAGATAGTTGCGCAACTGTTTTGTCGCCAGTGAGCGGTAGGCCTTAGAAGTACAGATTGCAAATTCAGAACAAAGGAGGGAAAACAGCATTTTTTCTTCAGTTTCGATAGTTTTGTAAAGTCCGATAGTTTTAGAACGTTGAGGTGTTGCTCAGAGTTTTCTCAGTTGCATGTGTTGGCAATAGAATGTTGAGTCCGTATATGTTTAAAACTTCCGGCGCAAGACGCATTTTGAGGTCTTCTACGACCGACTCTATCAACGCAATGTAGACAGTTCTTCAGTAGTAAGATGTCGTATCATCTGCCCTGAAGTGAGTACGATGTGTTTGTCTTTGGGTGAGATGAAGAGTTCGAATCTGCACGTCGACACTGGCAGCCATTCTGGATATTGCTTCAAAAATTGCCTTGAATTCTTCTTTGCTGTTTGAACGCTTCTTGTTTAATGCTGCGATAGTGTCCTGAATGACATCTGACGCTGCGTTCATGTCTAAACCTGTCTTCTGTAAAAGTCGATGAAGGAGAGAGTTATCGCGAGAACATCCTGAAGACAAGTAATAGTTACGATAAACTCGCTGTCGTGCATGGCAGAAGAAAGTGCCCGTGCTTTCGCTGTATTTAACTTGGATCACTTGGAACACACTGTAGAGCCTCCTTTTTTTTTTTTTTTTTAATTTCAAGTGAAATTGTAACACCATGTCGTTCCGTTCAACCCATCTCGTTTCACAAAATGTCTCCAAGTGGCCACCAAGTGTAAGCTTAAGGACAGTATTACGTTTTGACGATGCGGTGGAAAACACAATGATCTTTTTCATTGTTCCCAGACATTTCCTCACGCACTATACTAACGATGACCTGAAGATGGACAAGTTGGGGCTGTGATTGCAATATGAACAGTACAGCGCGTTTGAAGCCTCCTTCTGGATCTCCTGCACTGCCCCGCGACTTTGTGAGGTCATGACGGCGCAACCATCTGTACCAATACCAACGCAGTTTTTCGGGTCGAGTGAGAAGTCTCGTAGCAAAGATAGAGCAATTTTTCCAATTTTCCCTCCAGTCAGTGAGAGTTCGGGTGGTTCTGCGTCTTCGGATTCCGAGCTCGAACCAATGTCCTCACGTTTCAGCTCTGCTGATCGAGGATCAATGAAACTGAAGCAGTCTTCTCTTATTTCACCCATGTGTTCGTACCTTAGAATCAAAGACAGCTGAGATGTTTGCGAAACGTCCGTAGTCTCATCAAACATAATAAAATAAAACTGACCCTCCCGCACTCGATTGACAATATTATAGACGTGGTTTCTCATCCACAACCCACAATGAGGGCATTTTGTGTGATTTTATTGGCAAAAATTGTCCTTTTCGATGCTTTCTTCCAGTGATTCTTCAAGACATCGTTACCACAAGTCATTCTAAATTTGCCCAATTCTCGAAAATTGCCCTCGTTGAACTTAGTTTCTACACCGTCACCATCTGAGGTCCAATTATCCGCACAAGCATCTTCCCTGTGGCCTTGAAAAGCAATGCCTTGCCTTCCAAGGAATATCACATTCTACAACATTAATTTCAGTTTGTCGCGATTTAGGATTACTTGTCTTCTTGACGAGTTGATTTGATTCTCGACTGGTTTCACTAGTTCCCAGTAGTTTCTCAGAAACGTTTTTCCTACCTCAACAGCGTTAATGTACTATTATGCCTTGTTGTGAGTTTCTAAAATACCGTAGAAAGTTGCGAATTTCTTCAAAGGTTTAGTCACAAGAGTTTGGAGAGGCATGTTTATTCGATAGCCCCCAACCAAACAAGTTGCAAAAAATGAGTAATATTAAAAAAAAAAAAAAAAAAAAAGACCCCTCTCATGAGAAAGAATTAGCCATGGATAGTTTTCCTGATGTTATGGCCTCAAGTAAAATCGTCCTTCCTGAAATTTATCTGATATTATGACTCGAGTTATCGTTAGCGCAAACGCGGCATGCTGGACAGACACAATGTTTAAATAGAATTTAAAGAATTAACCCTCTTTTGAAATAACGCAAGAACGATTCCAAACTTTCGTTCGTGTGGCGGTAAGCTACAAGCAACAGTGTGTGCAATTTTAATATTTTGGAGGTCTCTTGGGGGGCGATCGCCCCCTCGCCCCCCTTTAATCCGTCCCTGCCCTCAACTCTATCTCGCACTGATCTTTAGAAACCAAAGGGTTTCTAAGAGAAACATTTGGAAACAGCTTGGCTTTATATAGTAATACAAGAGGTCAGCTTTCAGAACGTAGGGACATCGTATCTGACATCTCGAGGAAAAACTAATGCAGGTTTAGAACGCTGTTTTCCATTATAGAAGGAATTCTTGGAGAACTCGATTGCCACACCCCTAAAACGCAAACATTTTAAAAGAATTTTCAGCTGTTTAGTGAGTTTTTTGTTTTGAAATACAATACATGAAAAGCAGCTGTAGTTTGTTCCCATGGCGTGAGTATACTATGGATCGAATGAAGCGTATAGTCACGTACTTTCTAAATTTTAGGTGGCTATACGATACTTTCCAAAAATTAGAAGTGGGTATACAGTATACCCGCGTTTACCCTCCATTACATCCCTGGTCCTAATTTGAGAACAGTTTGAGAAACGCTGCGTCTAGACAGCGAAAATCTTTAATCAATTTTAGTATTCAATTCATAGACTTTTTCTTGGGCTGTGAGGATTTCATGAATATCGCATATTGAAATCGACTTTGTTGTTTGTTGCTTGTGACCAAGATAACCCATAAGTCCGACTGTGAGTTCCCAAATTTTACTTCAGAAACTACTTGTATTTGTAACTCAAAAAAGAATGGGTGACATTATTTATTTGAAGGGGTGACATTTTGTGTTAACAAATTGAGCAGGAGTATTGCCAGAGGCAGTAGACAAAGAGAGCTCAAACATTTAAACAGCAAATGAGTTGAGTTATATATATTGAAATATATTTTCAAGCAAACATTTGATCCAACTATTTCGTCTGTAAGTGGCAAGTGTAAGTCCCGTTCTGGAATTTAATACCCGTCACTTTTGATAAAGTCAAAAAAACAAACATGTCAAAATATTCATTTTCTAACGATAAATCATTCGACCTCATTGTTATTCATTTTTAAAAAATGGTTCCTCTGGTAACACTCCTCTCGTCGAATTTGATTAACTCGAAGTATCATCCCTTCAAACTAACAGAAAACTATAGACATTTTTTGTACAAATACACCAGTTGTTTCTAAAGAAAATTGGCAGACCAAGTCTTACGTAACAACATTTATATGCATCCATCCATAAGAATTGATGTCGTTTGGTGTATTTCTTTTAATATTTCCTTCGCATGCGTCAATCTCTCCCCCCACAACGCATTTTTAACTGATTTGCTTGTCTTCTCTTTGCAAGTTTTGCTTAAAAATAGTAAATTTAAAATGTCTCTTAAATGAGTGCTTTAAACAACAGGAAAGAGCAATTTCTGCCTTCTATGATCCTTGAATTTTGAGTTATTCTACCTCAAGTGATATGACGATATTTATACTTCATCCTCCAAATAGTTTAAGAACGATCTCTCACTTAATCACCCTATTGAGCAAAACTGTAATACTGGGAAACATTAGAGATTTAAGAAAAGCATCATGTTTACACTGAGTAAAATGGATTTTCAAATCTCTCATTAATATTCTGCTTTGAAAATGATATTTTCTTGGGTAGACGCTATTTTGAAATAAATAAAAATCCAATTTTTAAGAAGATTTTACAGCACATTAATAATTTCAAAGATAAACCAAACTTAGTAACAACTTGCAAAATAGATTTAAATGATATTTAAGATTTTGATAAATTTTAGAATAGGTTTAAAATAATTTGAAAGCTAAAATGTTTGATTTAAAATAAAACACGAACATGTTTTAGGTGTTGCCTTAACTAGGGCAGGTCCTAGATAATTTGCCGCCCCTCATTTTCCAGAAAGAATGAATCTTAAAACCCACGATTTTAAGTATACTACCCCATCATGAACAACAAAGGGGAGGGAAAGAGCACTCGCACTAAGAACACTACAAATACAATATCATTCTGTCTTTTTTCTTTAAATAATAATATTGTATTAGTGAAAGATAAAATGAACACACTTGCAGAGGAAAGATGGTATTTTTTTAAATTCAATATCGAGCTTTAGTCTCAATATATCAATGTGCAATTCCACTGCAACTAGCTCTTTAATCTTCATTTCTTGATTTTCCTTCTACATCTGTGAAAAAAAAAACCTTTTTAAAAAACTTGTTGCCACCTTCAATGATAAGGAACTTGTTTGTGAAAAAACCCCAAGACTAATTTTCATATCAAAACTGTGATAACTAACTAAATCGAACAGGTGTTCGCTACTGTTCGAGAATTGAGTTCTTGTATTTGACAACAATCAACCAATTCATGCTGGGATTTGTTTGACCATTTTGCTTTAGCACTGTTCATGTGACCTTAACTAATGTATTAACTTAGTAAATTTAACTATCACCATCATGAAGGATGTTTCCAACAAAATGAAGTGAAATCTTTAAGTTTTACGTCCCACGGTTATGCCGGTTAGGCTAAAGGAGACGGTGATGATGAGAAATGAATGATATGGTGGAATGAAAAAACTGGGAGGAAACGGGAGAACCCCGAGAAAACCCACGAGCACGGTGTTTGTCTACCACGAAGTTCACACGGCGCAGGCTGGGATCGAACCAGGGACCCCAAGCACCGGAGCTGAACGCTCTATCACTGAGCCACCGCGCCCCCTGCTGTTTCCAACAAGAAACATTTGTTTCAAATAATGTAGTTGTAACAGATTTTGCCGCATCCTCGAAACTTGGTGCCCCGTGCAAACGCACGTTTTGCACATATGGTAAAGCTGGCTCTGGCCTTAATTTATGTGAGACTTGAAACTGGAATCTCAATGAATTAGTATTTTAATCATATTTATCTATATTTCATTGTGTCCAAAAATGACTATTTTTTAACGACTTTGGTATACCTAAACTCGTTTATATTTGCTCCATCTACATGCCCTCCGTCCGGGAGACAAAAAAAAAAAAAAAAAAAATCTCAAGAACCCTTGATGAATCACCGTCAATTTGGCCAGGATGTAAAACATGAAAATTCAGAAATCGAGTTTGTTGATGGAGATGATATTGAATCCAAAACTGGTAGAAATAAACCATTTCCCGTTTTTAACGTTGACCATTGTCGAGTAAAAACGGTTATAGATAGCAAGAAGCGATTTCCTGCAATCAATTAAGTCAGTGGTTCTCAACTGATGCGTCGCGACACACTGCTGTCTCACAGAGTCCCCTAAGTTGTGTTGCGAAATTTTAGAATTTAAAAATCATGAAGAATTCAATAATAATTAGTTAAAATCGAGACAGATTGTACCAGTCAACACCTCCAGCGATAGCAATAGTGCTCAATGCTCTATAGAGTCATTATAAAAACTAATAGGTTTCATTTTTATAATAGATTTTATTATTATTATTATTATTATTATTATTATTATTATTATTATTATTAAAATATCAAACAAGTGTGTCGCGATGTCATAGACGAGTAAAGTGTGTCGTCAGTCAAAGAAGATTGAGAACCACTGGTTTAAGTACCCGAAGAACACACTTTATCTCCATCTTAACTCTACTAAAACCAAAAGTGATCAAGATTCTCTACATCTTCCGGTTTCAATACACAGAGAAAAGTCAATAAGAGATACCGAGAAAAGCGTTTTTTGAATCGATAAAGCGTTCTAAGAAATATATGCCATCTTGTTTCTCAATCCTCTATTCAAACCGGAATTGTCCTAAATCAACCTCTTTCGATTTAAACGTTAATTGGTATATATTTTTAAAAAACGATAATAGATAGCGAGAAGCTGTTTTCTGCAGTCAATTAAGCGTCCCAAGAATTTAATTCATCTTCACTATAATCTCACTACTTTATCACTTCCTTTTCCAATATTGAGAAAATATCACGTCATACAATGCAAACTTCTTCACATGGTGTGCACGTGAAACGTCTAGTTGGTTATTCTTACAGAAGTTATACAATGTTCATTGTGGATCTTTCGAGTAATTCTAATTAAATTAAAAGCTTAGGTTATTCATGTTATAATAATAAAAAGGAAATATGTTTATATCTGTATCTAAAGAGAAAAATTCTAACATTCTAAGATCCCTATATTTTCACGAAATTTTATTAATTTTGTCTGAAAGAATAAATTAGATAGTTCGGAGGAGAGAAAATAGAATAGGTGACGAGTTTTAGATACCTGAGTAGTATAATTAGTAATTATATGAAGTGCGAACATGAAATAAAAGCAAGGATAGGAACAGCGAAAGAAGCATTTAGGAGGAAGAAACGATAATTGTGTGGATTCTTGAACAAAGAGTTGAGAGAAAGACTTACAAAATGCCTCGAGTGATGTATTAGACTTTACAGAGGAAGAAACATTGACATCACGTAAAAGTAATGAAAAACGACTGGAAAACTTCGAAGTGTGAGTGTGGAGAAGAATGGAGTGGATTCGCTGCGTCGAGCGGAAAACGAATGAAAGGCTGCTAAGAATGGTGGGAAGAAAATAACTATTTTACATGTAATAGAAAAGAGGAAGTAAAAGTGGTTAGGACATTGGCTAAGAAGGAACTCTATCATGAAGGACGTACTAGAGGGTATGGTGGGAAGAAAGAGAGGAAGGAGTGAAGAAGGCTACCGTTGATGGACGATATCAAAACAGAGAAAATGTACCTGAAAACGAAGAGGTTAGCTGAAGACCATGGTGTATAGAAGCTTCTCAGTTGCGGCAAGTGATGTGCCAATGATGGCATAATACCTATGATGATGAGACTAAATTAAATATTAAATTTTTAAAGAAGTAAATCTATTGTTAACAAATAGTTTATAAATCCACATTTATAAAAGTTTATAAATGTCAAAATACTACAATTTTGGTAGATCTATAGATTTCTTGTGGCGCTCCTAAAACGCAAAGAGAATACAGTGAACTGTATTTCTCAGTGTGGTGTTCATGGAAAATCAAGTATCAAAATAAAGAAAACAAGAGTGAAAGAAAGAAAAGAAATGTTAATTAAGGTAAAATATAGTTGTGATTGTTGAACCTTCGTATTGTGTGAATTCAGATGAAACATTCAAATATTAGTGAAACAAATTTAAATGTTATTCCTCTGAAGTACGAGCTTAATAATAAATCAATAACATTCGAGATTTTCTAGTTCGTAAACACAACAGATTTTCTTAACATGGTTTCATGTATTTTAATACTTGATTAACAGGCAATTATCAGATTTTATATTTCAAGAACAAACCTATATCGTAGAATATAGGCCTACTTATAATATTTCTACACTACATCTGAAATTCATGTAAAATTTCATCAAATTTTGTTTTAATGCCAACAAATCCGTTGTGACCGACTTTGGCACCTGCTATTTTGCATCCCAACGTAATGCTTTCCGATAATGATTTCCCGCGTAACAACCCACACATTACACCAGCATTAAAAGTATCTCCAGCAGCTAGTGTATCAATCACACGTAATGGAGGAAAAGCAGATGAAAACACTATTTGTCCATCTTTATCTTTAGCCATCGCGCCTTCTTCACCCCAAGGACAAATGACAATTGCATCTGGTCGAGCACATTTCGATATGTAATCTATAATTTCACTCATACTATGACATCCTCGAAATTTTGCGAAGTCTTTTGCAACAAATACAATATCTGCTTGCGGTATTAAATTTTCCAATTCAACTTTACACATTTCCAGTTCAACTGAGATGGTTATTTGTTGATTATTGGGAGAGTTCTTGTTCCAGTTTCTAACATATTGTATCATTCGTTCAACCTCACAACAATTTCTTCCTTCGAAGTGTATCCATCTATACTTTGAAAGATTTAACTTTCTAAAAGATTCAAAAGGCAACTCAGGTAAATTTTTGTTGCAGTGCAATATTGTACGTGATCCATTCGAAGCATTTATAATAATACATGATATAGGACTTTGACAGCCCTCGTAGTACACACAATTATCAATAGGAATGCCATAGTTGGTAAAATCTTGCACTATAAACTGAGCTTCAAGTCCTCGTCCCAGGCACCCTAAAAATTCACAAGGAACACCAAGTTGAGAAAACACTGTGCAATTGTTAGATGGATTCCCTCCTCTTTGCCATCTTTGATCGAGAAGCTCTCGGTTATCTTCATCTTCACCGGGAAACTCATGACACACATTTACAATATCTAAACACGCCAAACCCACACAGAGAATACTTTTCACTTCACTTGCCATTTTTGAATTTAGCTACAAGGACCAGGTCTACAGAACTAAATGACAGGACACTTTCAGCACGAAGAAATAAAAATACTTTTTATGTGTTTTTTTGTAGACAGCACAAACTTCGCACGTGCTATTCGCTGCTTCTTAACTCTTTATAGCTTGCTGTAGTGTACTGTGTATGTGAGTGAGAAATCAAACAATGTATGACCTTAACCTTCATTCCCAAACGTCCTAACTTCAGCCTGATAACAGTTGCACGATAACCTACAATACTAATCTCTTAAAGCTTTGTAAGCTTCTATCCAACTGCCAATAAACATAAATATATCAAATTACGAGCAAAGTGAGGAAATTAGTTTTATTCAAGGCCGTATTTGCCATACACAAGCCTATAAATACAAATCAGTTAGAATGAAAAATAACAATACAGAATGAAAACAGAAATACTCTGTTATAAGAGTACATGGAGCACCTCATGAATATATATAGAAAAAAGTAAACGTCCTTGAGTCAGGGTAACTTTTTCTTAGTCACCAAATGAATCTCAATAAATATCTATCTGTCTACGTAAAACTTCCGATTGCAACGCAACACAAAACTTTTTTTTTTTATTTATTTATTTAAGAATTGTGGTGTTGAGTCCGTGAAAAAAGTTGCAGAGGATGAGTAGTCTTAAAACAAAAAATAAATAAATAAATAAATAAATAAATAAATAAATAAATAAAATGCATTACTGGCGTAATAGTGCAAATTCACAAATTATATGTAATGTCACAGATAGCCCTTTGTGTTGTGGGGGTTTTGATTGCTGTAAATTAAAATGGAAATTTTGCGATATAGCTGCTATAATTGTTTGTTGCATTTATTTTTATATTTATTTTTGCGTTGCGTTAAGATCTGGAAAATTTGCAGAGTTAGATATAATGAGTAGGGCAGGGCGTAAAATTTCAGTCAGACGCACTCGCCAATCCAAAAATGATGGTCGCCAGTATCTCTCACGTACAAATTATAAGAGACCTCCCCCCCCTTGGCCGTTGTGAAGACTTCACATTCCGTGTTTTCTCTCACTCAATGATAATTATTTTCGTGTGAAACAGAAACTGCGCAGTCCTGTGAGTTTAGGCAGAATATATTCCTACTGAACATTAGTCGCCAGCTCTAAATGTGTAATCGCCGATGGCGACCTGGCGACCGGACATTTTGCGCGCTGGAGTAGGGACAGAATTTTTTAAAGAAATGCAAGTGGGTATGAAAATGCACATTTTGAAGGTTATTAAAATAGAAGATATGAATCATTTTAGCATTTTTAACGTCATGAATCGAAAGTTGCCTGCTTTGGATAGGCTATTCAGAAATATTATTTTTTAACGTTACTCTTTATCAAGACATTAATTTCATTTGTGTATGTTTACAACAATTGAATCGGTCATTGCAGAAAGGGCATATGTGATACTTTGAGCAAAATTGATTTATTGTTGAATTAGTGATCTACGAGGAGGTATCAAAAAGTTCGTGCAATCATCTAGAAGAAATCTACTCTAAAGAATTCCGACACCATGGTGGTATTAATCTTTCTCTATGCAGTCACTGTGCTGTGCCTAACAAGACATTTTTGCCAGCGGTTCTTCACTTTCCAGTTTGTCCAGTTTGTAAGAGTCTGCAGTTTGGCTTTGAAACCACAGTTCAACCTGAGAAACGATATCATCCCTACTGTCAAAATGACGTCCTCTGAGTGGAGACTATTTCTGCTAAGAGAAAGAAGTCACTTGGTGGTAGGTCTGGCAAGTATGAGGGTGGGGCAATATTTCATATCCTAATTTCCTGCCTTCATCATGTCATAAATAAGCTAGTGCATTGTCTGCCAACAGTAGCACCCCTTTGGCATCGGCGCAAATCTGTCTTCAACATTGGGGGGGGGGGACGGGTAAGACCGTTCCCATATTTTATATATATACACAGTGGTTTATATATATATATATATATATATATATATATATACAGTGGTCGAAATTATACGGTATGCGGTGATATGCCATACCGCCTCTGCTTTTTTCCACTACGAACACTATATATATAAGCGATGTTCAACATATTTGAAAACCAATGCTGTGAAGAATCATGGGACAGAATTGTCTTCAGTGGCGTATTTAGGAGGCTATCGGGCTCAAGCTTCCCCCGAAATAAATTTGTTAGTTTTTCGCATTCCATGTATCCTCGTCGCCAAAAGTGCCTTTACATCGCCGTGACGTGTATGTGACCGCGCAGTACTCCAAGGAAGGGATGGTTGCATAAGAAATTGTGAATAATTTTGAAGAGTTTTTATTTTGACTAGGGAAATAACGTATGTATAAGGAGTAAAGGAACAGATTTAAAGCATCAGTACACTGTCATCTCTGAAAAGATTCGTATTTTCAATTTTTCAATTTATTATCTTCTATGTTCAGTTAATAACTGCTAACAATTGCTACTAGCGAATGTCACTCTTCAGGAATTTACTACGACATGTTCGCAGGACACTTTTCTAAGTCCTAAATGTATGCGTCAATAATTTCTTTCGTCTCACTGTCCTTATTTCAGAATGGAAACTGATTACGCTGAACGTGAATATGTTTCGCTGTCGTAAAGCAAGGTCCGTAATAAATGTAAATAAGGTTCTTCTTATTAAAAAAAAAACACACAGATGTCTTTATTGTTTGTATAGCACAATATAATACAGTAACTAAGCAACATGATAATCCTTAACACCAGCAAGATTTTTCCAACAGGAGTGGGGAGCAAAAGGCCGATATAGAGTTTTTCGATTTATTGCGCTATATATATTAAGTTAAAATTCATAGCATTTGTAATTGATAGCATATATCGTCTTACTTTTTAAAATCGCAACTGTAGCCTATTAGTCAGAACATTCATCTCCAGACATGATGTAGAGAGAAGAGAAAGAAAGAGATATGATCAGTAGCGTAACTAATTTTCCTGCGCCAGGGATCGATTAATAATCGATTTACTCATACCCGCCGCCTGCCTCACGCATTTCAGCTGCTGCGTTATATATACGGTTCTATGTCAGAAGGGCAATACGAAAGGGCAAGGACAGAAAGGCCGCAGTCAAAACAAGAACGATCAAAAGGACCCGCGACATAAGAGCTCAAGGCAAAACGGACCCGCATCAAACGGGCCTTGTTAAAAGGACCCTACGTCAAATGGACCGGTGTCAAAACAGGCCCCGCTACAAAAGGGCCTCAGTCAAAAGAAACCTGCTCAAAAGATCTCCGAAACAAAAGTGCCCGAGTCAAAACGGCCCAGCGTCAAATGGGACCGGGTCAAAATGGCTCCAAGTTAAAAGAGCCCGGGTTATAAGGGCCCTGGTAACTGCCTCTGCGACAAAACGCCCCGAGTAAAACCGGCCCCGGGTCATAAGCTCTCTGCGCCAAAGGGGCCCTGTGCCAAAAGAGCCCGAGTCAATACAGCCACGCATCAAAGGAGCCGGGTCAAAAGGGCACGGGTCGAAACAACGCGTAACAAAAGGGCCCGAGTCAAAACGGACCCGAGTCTAAAGGGACTGGGTCAAAAGGTCTCCGCGAAAAAAGACGGGAGTCGAATCTACCCCGCATCAGAAGTGTCCGGTTCAAAAGTGCCCTGCGTCAAAAGAACCCGAGTCAAAAGGACCCCGACTCAAAAGGTCCTGGGTCAAAAGAATTTCGTGACAAAAAGACTCGAGTCAAAAGGTTCCTGCGTCAAACGTGCCAGAGTAAAATGCCCTCGCATTAAAAGAGCGTAGGTTAAGATGTCTGCGAGTCAACAGGGCTCGGGTAAAAGAGCCCCGAGTAAAAACAGCCTTGGCCAGAAGATATCCGTGAAAAAACGGCCCTGCGTCAAACGGGCCTGAGTCAAAACGGCCCGCGTCAAAGGGTCCCGCAACAAAAGGGCCCTAGTTCAAAAAAGGCCGGGTCAAAAGGATCCCCCTCAAAAGGGCACCGATCTAAACAGCCCCGCTACAAAAGAGCCCGAGTGAAAAAGGTCCCGCGTCAAAAAGGCCTGGGTCAAAACTCTCCGCGAAAAAAAGGGCCAGTCAAAACGACCCCGCGTCAAAAGCTTCTTAGTCCAAAGGGCTCGAGAAAAAAGGGCCCTGTGTCAAAAGAGTACGGGTCAAAACGACCCCGCCTCAAAAGGGCCCAGGTCATAACAGTCCGGCGTGAAAAAGGCCCGAGACAAAATTATCCCGCGTCAAGAGAGCCAGGAATAAAACAACCCATCGTGAAAAAGGTCTGCGTCAAACGGGTCCAAGAAAAGGCAGCCTCACGTCAAGAGAGTCCAGGTCATAATGTCTCAGTGTCAAAAGGGCCAGGGTAAATGACCACCGCGACAAAAGGCCCCAAGTTAAAACGGCCCCGGGTCATGAGATCTCAGTGACAAAAGGGAACTGAGCCAAAAGGGCCCGGGACAAATTGGCCCTGGGTCAGAAAAGGCCGGGTCATAGGAGCGGCCTCTAAGGGGCACAAGTAAAAAGGACCCCGCAACAAAAGGGCCCAAGTCAAAAGGACCGTTTTCTAAAGGGCAAGGGTCAAAAGAGCGAAGCAATGAAAAGGCCTGAGTCAAAATGGCCCAGCGTCAAAATTGTACGGGTCAAAAGGAATAAAGTTAAAAGGCCCTTGTCAAAAGAGCCTGGGTCGAAAGGAACCCTCCTGAAAAGGACCCGAATCAAAACGGCCCAGTGGGAAAAAGGTCTGGGTATAAGGGTATCCGCGACAAAAGGGAACGACTCAAAACGACCCTGAGTCAAAAGGGCTCGAGTTAAAAAGGGCCTGCGTAAAAAGAGCCCCGGTCAAAAGTATCCCGCCTCAAAAGGACCCGGGTCAAATCGGAACAGCGTGAAAAAGTTCAGGTCAAAATCGTCCTGCAACGAAGAGACCGGAGTAAAAAAGAACCTTGTGTTAAGAGAACTCGAGTCAAAAGGGCTCTATGCCAAACGGACTGTGCCAAAAGGGGCCCGCTACAAAAATGCCCGAGTCGAAAAGGCCCGGGTCTAAAGCTCTTTGCAACAAACGTTCCCGGATCAAAACGGCCCCGCGTCAAAAGAGTTCGTGTCAAAAGTGTCCTGCGACAAAAAGACCCGAGTCAAAATGGTCCTGCGTCAAACAGGCCCAAGTAAAAAGGGCTCCGCGTGAAAAGAGCCCAGGTCAATAGGGCTCGGATAAAAGAACCCCCGACAAAAGGCCCGGGTTCAAAATATCTCTGCAACAAAAGGGCCCGAGTCAAAAGAACCTGTGTGAAAAGGTCTCCGCGACAGAAGAACCCGAGTCAAAATGGCCCCACGTCTAAAGGGCCCAGGTTAAATGGGCTTGAGTTAAAAGGGCCCTGCGTCAAAAGAGCCCGGCTCAAAAGGATCCCGCGAGAAAAAACCCGAGTCAAAAAGTTACTACGTCAAACGGACCCGAGAAGAAATGGACCCGCGTTAAAAGAGCGCAAGTCAAAAAGTTTGCAGGTCAAAAGGGCCTAGCAACAAAAGGCCCCGAGTAGAAACGGCCCGGCGTCAAAAGGAGCCGAGTCAAAAGACCCCGCGACAAATGGTCCCTACTTCGAAAGAGGCCGGGTCAAAAGGATGCAACTCAAAAGGGCACGGTTCAAACCAGCCCCGCTAGAAAACAGCCCGCGTCAAAAGGTCTCCGCGACAAAAGTACCCGAGTCAAAACGATCCCGCGTGAAAAGTGCCCGGGTCAAAACAGCCCAGAGTGAAATGTCCAGGTCAAAAGTCTCCGCGAAAGAAAAGTCCAAGTCAAAATGACCACGCGTCAAAATGGCCGGGTCGAAAAGGCTTGAGTTAAAAGTTTCCGGGATAAAACGATCGAGCGTAAAAAAGACCTGGGTCAAAATGGTTCCGCGACGAAAAGAACCGAGTCAAAAGGGCCCTGCGTCAAACGAGCGCGAGTATAAACAGCCCCGCGTTAAGAGAGCCTAGAAAAAATAAAAAATCATTCGCAATAGTTTTACCTCGCCGGTTTTGAATGCTTAAGGCACCGGCTGAGAGTTACGCGGCTGAGCGAATGTAAAAAAAGAGCACAGGTCAAAAGGTCTCCGAGTCAAAAGGCCCCGCGAGAAAAGTCTCCGAGTCAAAAGATCTCCGCAACAAAAGAGCCAGAGTCACAACGGCCCCGCTACAAATGGATACGAGTCAAAACAGGTGAAAGGGCCCCGCGACAAACGGGCCCTACATTAAAAGAGCCCGGTTCAAAAGGACCCGCCTCTAAAGGACACGGGTGAAAATAGCTCCGCTACTAAAAGGCCAGAGTCAAAACGGCCCCACGTCAAAATTGCCCGGGTCAAAAGGAATCGAGTTAAAAGAGTCCTGCGTCAAAGCAGACTGGATCGAAAGAACCCTGCCTCAAAAGGACCCGAGTCTTACTGCCCAGCATGAAAAAGGTCTGGGCGTAAGTGCTCCGCGACAAAAATGCACGAGTCAAAATGGCCCCGCGTCAAAATTGCCCGGGTCAAAAGGAATCGAGTTAAAAGAGTCCAGCGTCAAAGCAGACTGGGTCGAAAGAACCCTGCCTCAAAAGGGCCCGAGTCTTACGGCCCAGCATGGAAAAGGTCTGGGCGTAAGTGCTCCGCGACAAAAATGCACGAGTCAATATGGCCCCGCGTCAAAGTTACCCGGTAAATACGGTTTCACGTGCAAAAAGCCTGAGATCAAAGCAAGAGTGAAAATCAGGTATGCACGAGGGGATAATATCCCCTTCGTAAGTTGAAGTGATTGTGAAAAAGAAGGAGAAACATCTCTAGTTATTATTAACAATTAGTAAATTTGAATGGTGATATTAATTTTGTTTTTTTGTTAATTGTTCTGTAACAATCTCTATCGCTTCTCCATCAAAGTTCGCTTGCTCTTCCGACTTTCTGAATCAAACCTTATCTATTATTGACTTTCCCCTTAGGTCTAAAATTCCATTTCCACCCCTGGATCAAAGTATAGAATGAAAAATATTCTGTGGAAAAGATTAGTTTAATGTTGCTCTGAGAAGACATATGTGGATCTCTATACAATGCATTGGGACAGAACAATAATATAGAGTTTTTCGATTTATTGCCCTATATATATTAAAAGTCATAGTTTATCATTGATAGCGTATATCCTACTTTTTAAAATTGCCACAGTAGCCTATTAGTCAGAACATACATCTCCAGATATAATGTAAAGAGAAGAGAAGGAAGGAGATATGCCCAGTGGCTTAACTAGTTTTACTGTGCCCTGGATCGATTCATTCCATTGGTGATCGATTTGCTCATACGCTCCTGCCCCACGCATTTCAGCTGCTGCGTTATATATATATATATATATATATATATATATATATATATATATATATATATATATATATAAGGTTTGTCCAGAAAGTAATAGGACTGAGTCGATTTTAAAAAAATATTGAGCCAATCGTAACAATTCTTTGAAAACTTTCAAAATAGGCTCCTTCTGTGTCGATGCAGCGCTGCCAGCGCGATTTCCAAGCATTGAAGGCGTCACGGAAGTCATTCTCCGGAATAGCCTTGAGAGCCGCGGTGCAAGTTGCTTGGATCCCCTCTGTCGTCTCAAAATGCTTGCTTTCATCGAGCGTTTCAGGCGAAGAATGAAAAAGAAGTCCGGGGGGCACATTTGGGCTGTAGGGCGGCTGCGGAAGCGTTGGGTTGCCGGCCTTGGTCAAGAAAGGCGGTCTGAGCCGGAGCGTTGTAGTGGTGCAGCTTCCAGTCAGCTCCGATGTCTGGTAGGACCCGATTGACCCTTTGTTTGAGTCTCTTTAGCACTTCCACGTAAAACTTGGCGTTGACGGTTTGTCCAGGAGGAACAAATTCATATGGGACGAAGCCTTTGATGTCAAAAAAGACAATGAGCATCGTTTTCACTTTGGATTTGCTCATTCTTCTCTTTTTGGGCGAGGAGACGCCGGCGTGTGCCACTCGGAAGATTGCCTCTTTGTCTCGGGATCATACTCAAAGATCCATGATTCGTCACCTGTGATTACTTTTTTCAAAAATTGGGGGTCACTTTCACATATGTTCAAATTTTCTTGGCACAATTTCACTCGTCGCAATTTCTGGTCGTCAGTGAGCACTTTTGGGACAAACTTCGCGAACACCTTGCGCATTTTCAAATGCTCCGTCACAATTTCATGAACCACAGTTTTTTGTAAATTTAACATCTGGGCAATTAAACGAATACTTAGTCGACGGTCTGAGTTCAAAACTTCGCGCACACGAGTCACATTGTCGGTGTTTGTCGAAGTCGAAGGTTTTCCAGCACGGTCTTCATCAGCGACCTCTTCCCGGCCCTCCGAAAAGGCCTTGTGCCACCGAAACACACCACTTCTTGCTAAAGCATCATCTGGGTAAGCCTGCTTGATCATATCAAACGTCTCTGTCGCAGATTTACCGAGTTTAACACAGAATTTAATCGCGTACCTCTGCTCTAACGAACGCTGCATTTTCGGCTTGCACCACTCACAGAAACACGTAGCGCGAAAAAGTCTGTCCTGACTCTCCGTGTGGTCGGAGACAACTGACCAGCCGATCGTTCGTTAGCTAGGAATGCCCTCTACTGGATTCAGTCAGTGCGCGCACGCTCCGAAGTACAGTCATGGCGGAATAAAATCAGTCCTATTACTTCCCGGACAAACCCTGTATATATATATATCTTGTTTCACTGAGGCTTCAGTTGTCTATTCTCAGTTGACCTTACTAGGGGGCCGCGGTGGCTCAGTGATAGAGTATTCCCCTCTGGTGCATGGGGTCCTGGGTTTGATCCCAGCCCGCACAAAGTGAACCTTGTGCTGGATAAACACTGTGTGCGTGGGTTTTCTCGGGGTTCTCCAGTTTCGTCCCACTTTCTTCATTCCACCATTTCATTCATTTCTCATTATCGCCGCCTCCTTTAGCCTAACCGGCATAATCGTGGGTCGTAAAATTTAACGGTTACATTTTTCAGTTGATCTTGAATTTCGTAGCGACTTGTTGTTCGTGTCCATGCACTTTGTTGTTTCGATAGTTTCGGACCTCTGGGGTCGAAATTTTCCCCAGGTTAGTACTTTCGCTATACGTTTCCTACATTACATTTTTTCTGTGGTTTTCTTGGGGAGTGTTACGGAGATGTGTGCAGAACTCGGAACTGGCAGATTTTGCAGAAGTTGCAATTTTCTTGCAATTTTCTATAGAATACTGGACGTTGCATGCTTAAATAGCCTTGTTCTTTTTTTTACCATCTTTCCAACGAACCAAGAAGACTTCAGAGACGAGACTTCATGAGGAGTATTACGATGACTCTCGCTCAAGATCACCTAAAAGTAAGGGGCGAATGCGGGACACTTTCTCGTAGGCTTCGGCAGTCATTGTTACAACTAACTGATAGGAACATCAATGAAGACTGTGCGCAAACAGATTCTCCAGCTAAAAGGAGGAGATGTGCTATTTGTCCTCGAATTGATGACATAAAACGTTCTTGGATTTGTTCTATGTGCAACCGAAATGTGCATAAGGGTCAATCAAGAAAAATCACTATATGTACTGACTGTCAGTAGAAGAACTAAAGTGTCTATATTTGTTCTGTGTCTAATGGATATGTGATTAAGACACATTTAGGGGTCGTCCACATATTACGTAACGCGGCAAGGTGGGAAGGGGGTTCGGCCTTGCGTTATGAAGAGTGATAAGGGGGTGGAGGGGCTTTAGGTCTTCGCTACGTAACAGTTTTTTCTGATGTATTTTTTATTTTTATTCTCAGATTTATATGCAATCTTTTAAACAAATAATTTTATTGTTTTTTCTTTTTTATAAATTAGCTAGAATACCCGTTTTTCATACGGGGAGAATACGTTTCATTTTGGATATATAGGGAACCAAAACTGTCACCATCAACTTACGGACTGCAAAAACTATGGATTCGACACAAATATCGGTCATATTCGATCACTTTTATATATCTCCCCTTCCCCAAGTTGCATGGCCAAATTTTAATTTAAACGGCATCGAACGTGTTATTGTTCATCTCAGCGACCCCTAACACCATAGTCTCGACTCTAATATCAGTCATTTTCGAACATTTTGTATGTGTCATCCTCCACTTTACCCAAGTTGCGGGGTGAATTTGGATTTAAACTGCATCGAAAGAGTCACTGTTTATCTCAGCGACGCCGAAATCTATGCATTTGACACTAACATCGTTCATTTTCAATCATTTTTTATATATTCCCCCTCCCCCAAGCTGCACCTTCACAGTAAAATGATAAAAAACATCCCAGGTCAGAACTTCATCTATGTTGAAAATTTGAACGAGATCGGTCGGGTGGTTAAGAGTTATTAAGTTACAAACACAGTCACTTTCATTTATATATATATATATGAGGGTTGGAACTTAAATAGTGGCAACACTGCTGTGGAGACACTATGCAATGAAATGTACTAGTGGCGCTGATAGCGCACGTTGTTGACATATCTACCTAACCTCCGAGCAAATAGACTCGCCCGTCCCAGGTCACTGGCAGGCGCACAAGCGAGAGAAGCACAAATCACTTGTGAGCAAGCGGTCTAACGTAAAGGTGTCAAATTCGCTAGTGGACAGTGGACAGTGATCCACGCCTGACGATTAGTGAGCTCGTCCACGAAACCGGATTAGCGTGTAAGACTGTGCTTCGCATTCTGAAGGAACGCTTGGGCATGCGCAAAACTGCATCACAATGGGTTCCGCATGAGTTGATGGAAATGCAAAAATGGATGCGTTACGACGCTGCTCAGACGCACTTGGAGCGGTATGAGCGCAAAGGCGAGGCTTTCTTACGCCGTATCATAACACTGGCCATGGGCCAGATCTTACGAGCCAACACTGAAAAGCCAATCCAACGAATGGCGTCATTATGGGTCGCCGCGAAAGTCGAAAGTGCGTCAGAGCCCCAGTGTGGTGAAAGTTATGGTGTGTTATCCTAACGCATTACGTTCCTCCAGGGCAGACCGTTAATGCCCTAATCCGGTTTCGTGGGCGAGCTCACGAATCGTCAGGCGTCGATCACTGTTCACTAACGCGGCAACAGCTTGCACTTCTTCTTCAGAGACGCTAGGACGACCTGCCCGATGCATGTCCGCCACAGTTTGCCGACCTTCGTTAAAGGTTTTTACCCACCGTGCCACTGTTCTGTACGGCAATGCTGATTCCCCACACGCCTCTTGAAGCCCTTGATGACACTGTCGTGCTGTATGACCTCTGGCACATTCAATCTTGATCCAACTCCGTTGTTCCTGTTTCGAAAACATAGTGACACCTTTACGTTAGACCGCTCGCTCACAAGTGACTGTGCTTCCCTCGCTTGTGAGCCTCCCGGTGACGTGGGACGGACGAGTCTACTTGCTCAGAGGTTAGGTAGGTATGTTAACAACGTGCGCTATCAGGGCCACTAGTACATTTCATTGCATAGTGTCTCCACAGCAGTGTTGCCACTATTAAAGTTCCAACCCTCGTATATATATATATATATATATATATATATATATATATATATATATATATATATATATATATATATATATATATATATCGATATAGATAAATAAATATTCCTATTGTTTTGGAAAATTGCGAACTATAGCCTATATAAATTGAATCATACAGAAGAGATTCGAAGACGCACTAGACACCAGTGTAAATGGTGGTGAATCCTGCATGTATTACAATACAATAAAACTCCGTTTTGTGGCTATCGCAGCATCGGATTTAGGGAACACGCTTTTCCGGAGTTAGTTGTTAGTGATCGTAACCACCGCCTGAAAATGCCCTCATGTTCCCACTAGTATTGCTATTTCTGAGAATGTTATCTGAAACCTTTGATTTGAATCATTACTCACTCTATTCTTCTAAGGGGTTTTGCATAGGAAACAGAAGAAATTCTTTTTCGTGAAATTATACTTTCCGCGATAGAAAGATCCAGGATTTGTAGATCAAAATAAGATATTAAAAAACCTAATTCGTCGGATATTATCTCGTACTAAATTTTTGATTTTTGAATTTGAATATTTCTGAAGAAATTGAGTTTATTCGCATTCTCGCACTGATTTAGGACAAGAAGAATATGAAAAGAGGTAAACTGAAGTCCTAAGTCCAAAAAAGATGCTCGAGAGCTTCTTCACAAACGAGATGTCCCTGCTTCTTCACATGCGCAGCCACTTTGAATCTGTGGTCGACGAGGAAGGCAACTTTGCATCGTCGAAACTGGCGAATTTCAAATGCACGAAGCATCCTGGATCCCTGAAAAAGAGATCGATGTCAGTTCTTCAGATCCTGTTCCACCTTCATCTTCCTTGTCAGTACGAGGGTCACTACGAAAGTTTTCAGATGTGAAATAACTTACTTAAAATCAATTTAACACTTACATTTTCTCAAAGTATTCACCATTACACTGTACACACTTTTGCATCCTCGAAAGCTACTTTTGGAAGCAGTGTTGCCAGCCTTTTTCTTCAAGTGTTGAAAGTTCGTTCTCGTAAGCCACTACAGCTTCTTCAGGGCTGCAAAATCTCTTCCCACGCAAGCGATCTTTGATCCTGGGGAACAGAAAAAAATCACACGGGGCCAGGTCAGGGCTAGACGGCGAATGAGAAATAAGTTTGACCTCCCTAGATTCTAAAAACTGAATTGTGATATTGACCGTGTGTGCGGACGCGTTGTCATGATGAAGCAGGATCCGACGCAATCCAGTTCTTGGACGGCGTTCCCGAAGCTTCTGGAACACTTTTGTTAGGCAAACAGTAGTGTACCATTGAGCAGTAACAGTCCTTTGTTCTTGAAGTGGAACAGTTGCAACATGGCCAGATTTGGAGAAGAAAGTTGCGACCATATTCTTCCCCACACTTCGCGATCGTTTCACTTTCGTGGATGGATTTTCGTCTGGAAAGATCCAAACTGTAGACTGGCGTTTATTTTCAGAGTCAAATTGATAGATCCAAGTCTCATCACCAGTAACAATGTCAGAGACGCGTCGAGAAATGCCTCCATCAAATCTTGCAAGCATTTCTTCACACCATTACACACGCATGCGCTTCTGCTGTTCAGTCAAAGTGTGCGGCACCCAACGAGATTAAACCTTCATGAACCGAAGATGAACATGAAGAATTTTTGTTACTGCTGGCGATCCAATGTTCACTGTAGATTCAATGTCGTTGAAAGTTGTTCGAGGATTTTCTCGAATCATTTGTTCCACAGCGGCAATGTTTTCATCTGACACAGCTTTTGCAGGACGTCCAGCTCTCTCTCCATCTTTAAACGATGTCTGTCCTCTTCTGAATTCACCAAACCACAGAAAAATTGTAGCACGGGAATTAGCAAGGTACCCAAATGCCCCCTGCAAACGGTCAAGGCTTTGTGTCTCGTTCAAACCACTTTTGAAATCGTAAAGGATCATTGCCCGAAAAGGTTCCCTTTCGAGCTCCATTCTAGACAGCCGAATACTGCTCACATCAACAAACAAGTGAAGGCGATACGCCGTTGAAACCTGCTTCGCTTCTTTGCTCTGGATACCACTACCGAACGCAATTGTTGGAATTCAAATACTGTGCCACAACAATGCGTATCTCAAAACTTTCGTAGTGACCCTCGTTGTCATCATCTGACCGAAAAGGATAGGTATGATCTCCTTGGGAAACAACAGTATGCAGTTTTGAAGAATTAGGACTGTTAATTAAGCAATCTTATGGGGTTAAAATATTATTACCATCCTACCATTTTTTAATACGTACCGGTACTTTGATTTATTAGTGAAAAATACTACAAATATATTCAGAAAAAAAGCATTTTGTAATAAAATTTCTGCTATTAAAAATAGTTTTTATTATAATAACTCCCAAAATAAGGAAAATTGGTGAGAAAACAAAAATCCAAAAGTGTTACGTAACGAACGGGGTAGGGGTTCAGCCTTGCATTACGAAGTGTGACAAGGGGGAGGGAGAGGATAAAAATTGTTCAAAAGTAGCGTTCCGTAATATGTGGACGGCCCCTTAAGACTAATCATTGTGTGTATTGGTAGGTAGCCGTAGCCAGCCCAAAAATATGAGGGGACGGTAGAAATTAGGGGGCCGATCCAACCATATTATAGTTCATCATTATAGTATAGCAGTTCATTTGCAAGCCTACCGTGAATATTTTAGGGGGCATACGCAGGGTGGGTCCTGGGGGTCCGCCCCCCGAAATCCCGACTTTTAAAAAATGTAATCTACTTTTAGGAGCAATTTTAGAAATTTTCATATAATTTAGCCTCAAATTGTATTTGGACCCCTCCAAAAAGCTTTACGCCCCTCCCGAAATAAATTTCTGGGTACGTCCCTGTTAGGGGGAACAATAAAACTTTAGGGGGGCCCGGCACCCTAGTTCCATGTGGATACGGGCCTGGAGCCAAGCAACTAATCAAACACAAAAGCATCAATTGTCAGCTTTTTGAATGACAAGTTACATTTTCTCAGCACTAATAATTGAATGCTTTTTTACATAAAAATAAGCTTATTTTCATACTTTATTTTCGGATAACAAAAAACTTTATTTCATTTAAGTATGTTCTTTCGCTTCGTAATAATCTATTACCAAAAGACCATTAGTCAAAAATATTTTGAAAATATCTTTTGTCCCCAAAACTAGTTAAGTCCATTAAAGTATAGCACTAGTAAACGGTCCACAATCAACTGCCAATGGTAACACGTATTAACATATTTTAATTTCAAAACAAATAATGGTGTTAAATCTGACCCCACGATAGTACTTATGCAGTATAAAAATAAGGATATTAGTAAAGAGTTAATATGAATTATGTTAATAGGAAATTAAATTAAAAATAGTTTACTCTACATAATCTAATTTAAGAAAAATAATGATAATAATAAAATAAAATAATGCAATAATAAAACGATGGTAATAAAAAGTTTTTTATTGTAATCCTGGATTCTCTCGTGTTGAACAACATGGCTTTCCTCAATGCAGCCTCCAGAAGGGCGATAAATACGTATTATGAAGCACTCCAGTTCACATTTTTGGTTAGCCAACTACATATCAAGAAATGTCTCAAATTTATTTTTCAGACCTTCCCCCCCCCTCAAAACTTCCTGGATCTGTCCGTGATATCGGTTGTTGCCAATTAACTGATAATAGTCATAGCGTACCTTTTGAAATGTTTTCAAACGCTCTTTGCATAAGGAACAGTTTTCCGTATTCTTTATTTTTTCCTTTCTTTTCTTTTTTTTTTCGTCCTTTTACTGTGCTGGAAAGGGACTCCATGAGCAGTGTTTGGCACACGACCCACTCGGGAGAGTAATGCTCCCAGAAGTACGTTTTTTTCGCGCTAATCTAGCCAGCCGTTCTAAACGCTATCCTAGCCAGTTGTTTTAAGTTGGTCACAAAATTTATATCATGGAGTAAAGGGGAACAAAACGAGCCCTGCGGGGTTTCTAACCCGTTCCTACTACTACTACTACTTATCTGCACAAAAGTCAGTAAATCACTTTTTTGAATATTATTTTCATATTATTTTAATTTAAAAAGTGTTATAAAAATATTTTAAAAATGTAAAAAAAAATCCTCGAGCCGGGTTTGAACTCACGCCAAAAGCGACTTTCATTAGTAGCATATAGGGCTAGCCCACTCGGCCACGAAGACCGACAACAACAATTATTTGATTTCTGCTATTTAAATGCAACGTGGCAAGAAATTGGTAACACCAACCAATGAGAACTGTGTTTCTCGTTCCTACTTCCGAGAGCATTACTCTCCTGATCTAGTCCTTTTGGCACAAGCTATGTGCGAGCAGCTCTGAAGTTAAATGTTTTCAAGGCCAAGGCCACCAACACATTTTGATAAGTACACTGTCGCGTGATTCACCCTTAGGGAGTGAGTATGCCACAGCAGTTGCATTGTGTGTTTCTGTATGATACTGAGATATTTCTTTGGCAGGAAAATAGTTTTGTAAGGAACCAAAGACGACTGAATATAAAAACATTTAAAAGGTATACTCGGCCTGCAAGACTTATATGGCGGGCTTTACTTTGATGAATAAGGACAACCACTACCACAGTGCATGTTGTGGCACGAAAGTTGTAGTCTACGTGTCTGCCATGAGTTGGTCAGCTGTGTTTGCACACATCAGGCTTGACTTTCGTTTGTTGAGTACAGCACCTGAAATCCATTCATAATTCGATATGAAGGTTTCAACAAGTGACAGTTCTTGTGGATTGTTAATATGTTTTAGCTACTAAATGAGTGTCTTCATTATTCGATTTAAAAAGAACAAATAAAGCTTTTTACTTTGGGTTTTCTGTTTTCCAAGCCTAGAAGCATCGTAGAACACGTTAAGTATGGTTTCACGCCTTTCTGCGTCGAGACATAGGAGGTGATGACGTCAAAACTTTAAAAAATATTTTGTTATTAGGCCGATATTTATTTCTTTTATATTTTTTGGCGGATTTACTTTTGCAACTAGAAGATTGAAATTTTGCACAAACATGCACTCCACCGAACAAAATTTATCAGATTTTTTCAGGTGATCTCTGCGTTAACACTGGGGGTCCATAGGGGCAAAAAGGTAAAAAAATATTTTTAACCAAAAAATCTCTTTTTTTTTCGCGATTTTCACGCCTTAGATACACGATGGAGACATGTGAATGGTATCGTTTGAAAGCCAGTTCTGAAGAGAATTATGTACGACCCACGATTCTAGGATAAATAGGGATGTCTCAAGGAAACTTCTACACAAAATCCTGTTTTATACGGGAATATGGGGTATTATGGATATATATATATATATATATATATATATATATATATATATATATATATATATATATATATCCATAATACCCCATATATATGGCAGGCTTTGTTTTGCACTTAGAAGATTGAAATTTGGACAAATATACACTCCACCGAATAGTATTTATCAGATTTCTTTCAGATCTCTGCGTTAAAACAGAGGGGTCCAGAGGGGCAAAATTTTAAAAGCATATTTTGATGAAAAATTTCTTTCTTCGCGATTATCCCGCGTTAGATACATGATAGAGACATGTGAATAATACCGTTTGAAAGATAGTTCTATTCTCAAGAGAATGATGGCAAACCATGATCCTAGAATAAACATGGATGTCTCAGGAACATTTTTACCTGCCATCAGGGTCTTTTGCGGTAGTCTGGGGCACTGTGGGATTACTGATAAATGAAATACTTTTCCTACCCTTACTATTCAAGATAGAAGCTTAAAATATTGTACACACATATACTATTTTTCAGTTGATTTTAAGATGTCTACGTTTACACGGGGCTCCAAAGGGACTAAAAAAATTTAAAAATCAGAAAAAATTCTGATTTCTCTCAAAATTTCTCACTTCAGGGACAAAATAGGGAAGTGTAAATGGTACACTCCGATTCAAAAACATTGCGACAGCTAACGCCGTGTAGTTCGGCCACCAAATATACATCTTCTTATCACATAGTCGTGTCAGGTAAAGAGACCCCTCTCTCACCTTCTTTCTTCTCTTCCATACTAAATTCCCGGCGGGAGCTCATGTGGTTCGGATTCCACGTTAATCAGTAGGTCCACGTCTCATATAGCCTCGCTGCTGAAAGGGACGCTAAACTAAAATCAACTCAACTCAACTCTTCCATACTAAAATTAGCTAACAACATGAGCGCAATTCTTATTTCAAACTATACATGTATTAGTATAGATAAAAAGAAACAACAAAACCGAGACGAAATAAGATACATAGGTTGATGTAGGGAGAAACTGAAACACCCACAATGAAAAATTGAAACCAATGAATGTCTATTACCCAGAGATTCAGAAATGAGCAGAGAGAGAGAAAGAGAGAGAGAGAGAGAGAGAGAGAAGAGGAAAGGAGAGGAGAAGAAGGAAAAGTAACGGGATAATAGATAAAACTGTGGAATTCAAACGTAGTAAGAAAATAACCTAACATTATAAAGTTCCGTTTCCAGAAATCCAACAGTAATATAGAAATAACGTTTATTTTTACATAGTTTTTCAGAACTATTCGAATATATAGACGATCTTTAAATATTTATTATGTTACTTTCATAATGGATAGCATACTCAATTTCAAGTAGAACTGTAGATCTCCGAGACACATCTAGGATAACGTCAAAGGTTTAACACACATGCTTTGTTTCCGCGTGGTTCGACTGCAAATTCGGTAGTGTTCGTTGGACGTAATGATCCAAAATACATTATGGATTCCATAGATGTATACCCAGTAGACAGCGTTGGTCATATCTTCCATTTCAGACTACTAATGCGAACTGAATGAAAAAACGAAACGAAAAGAAAAGAGAAAGAAAGAAAAAAGAGAAAATTGAAGAGTGCTATTTTATTGCTAAATATCTATCAGATATAACCTATATTAAAAGTCCAAACTGTATCGTAATGGAAAGCTACAAATGTTGGAAAGGAAAAGTTCATGTTTCTCATAGATGTAGCATCTTTCAAATTTCAACGTGAATAAAACACATTGAATTATAGGACGGGAACAAATATTGTGTCGAACTAGTAAAATAAAATTTTGTTTTCAAAGAACCAGAGAGGTACCATTTTCTAGTCTTTTCCGAAGAGTTATCTGTTGCGAACATCCAGCATTGATTTCATCTCTTCCGAATATAACGTAATTTGCACAGAGAGAAAGAACACGCTAAGAGCTCATACGCATCATCGTGTCAGTCGTATGATGTTGGTTAGGTTATAGACCACCACTGGATCGAGGAATTTAAATCCGTAGTGAACCAGTAATTCGACTGAGATTCGGTAACCCAGAGGATAAAAAAGAGATTTTACTTATTTCCTTGCGTTTAAACAGTATTTCTGTGAAAGATGACTAGGACCGTTGATGTTATCCCCAGAGCACGAAAAACACTTCGCCGAAGTTAACAGTTTATTAGATTCCCCGGTCCAGGCTTCTGCTCCGTTTTAACTTTGGAATATGAACTGCATGTATGTGTGAGAGGGAGAGAAGTGAAAAATGCAGACAGATAGGAAAACGTTAAGAAAGAAAGAGAGAGGGACGGGACGAATATAAATATGAAGCATACTTACTATTGCAGTGTATGATATAGAACGCACACACTATTTACTCGAACTATCGATAGTGATGCCTTGTAAGTTCTCCATCAGGAGATGAGTCTCTGTTTGCAGCCATTATTTTATGCGAAGAAATCATACTACCTGATGTAGTATCGAACCAAGATTTTTCATTTGGAAGTCTGACACGTTACCACTACATCACCGATTGCTTTAGCCAAACTTTGTTTAACAAATGGTGTAATGTTTCTTTCTGAGAACGATAACACGAAAATTGCATACTGCAGATGAATGATGTCTTTGGAATGTCCTGGTAATTCCTGTCATCTTTCCCATCCAACATTCGTATATCGTCTCTATCATGACACAGGTGTTTGCTTTCACATTGTTATGTATTGCTTGTCCAGTATGATAAGTCGATTCTTCACAATCACTATGCTACGAGGGTCACCCGGAAATTGGTACCCGTTTGTGCAATAAAGACACAGCAGTACATATTAACAAATATACAGATTTTTTCCCTAGTCAAAATAAAAACTGTTCAAAATTAATCACAATTTCTTATGCAACCATCCCTTCCTTGGAGTACTGCGCGGTCACATACCCGTCACGGCGATGTAAAGGCACTTTTGGCGACGAGGATACAACAATAATCCTTCTAACCATTTCTAAGAATGTCATTGACTTTCCATTTTCTTATGCTATTTGTTCAGAAATAATACTGTATTTGCCAAATTTCATTCCATATAAGAACTGCGTCCTTTTGTTCTTTCTTTCGTCCTTTCTACTCTTCTGTTTCTTTTTCTTGACGTTACTTTCTTTCACTTAAGAAGGGAAATGAAACTCATATTACGGTAGATGAATCTGATCAACTGTTGTAGAGTATATTATATATTATGTGATGTAGATGAAGTAGTAGTACATATCAGTATTACAAATCACTGCCGTGAACACTTCTGTAATCTGAATACATACATATTTATAATTGGTATGTTTCTAATTAGGCATCCACAAAGATCAACGTTAAAATTGTTTTATAATAATATAATAATATAAATAATGATTTCCCCAAACCTATGAAGAAAGAACATCCATTATGTATGACGCAACAATAAGTTACTCTTTGAGCAAAATGATGATAATCTCAATCAAGGACGCCGATTTCTCTGTAACTTTTGGGGGGGAGGCATTCATAAAAAATGCATAAAACAATACATATAACAAGAGAAAATACATATAAAAATACATATTCATAAAAATACAGGAGGTCCACGTGAGCTTTTGGGGGACCTCCGTCCTCCCAGGATCGCCCCCCTTGATCTCAATAGAATTAAAGAAATCGTTACAGAAATCTAACGCATGTCATATGGATAAAAATATTCCAGCAATTGAATCCTTTTCTTTGCTTACGAAGCATCCTCTCTCAAAAGAAGAATTGGGACACGCGGAATACGTAGCAACAAACCATGGTTCGAACGAGCAGAAAAGAGAAAACAAGCAAAATTACGTTGGCTACAAAATCCGAATGAAATAACCACACAAAATTTTGTAGACATCAGGGGGGAAACTTCCCAAACTTTCGGAGCAAAGAAACGCGATTTTTTGAAAGCTAAAATTTAGGAACTTGAAGATAATAGTAAAAATAAAAACATTCGGGAAATGTATAAAGGGATCAACGAATTTAAGAAAGGTTATCAACCTCCTGCTTATATTAAAGAAAGCTGATGGAACAGTTCTCACCGATACAGATAGCATTTTAAAAAGATGGAAAGATTTCTTTAACGATTTGCTTAACACGCAGCAAAAATAATGTGCGTGGAGAAAGGGAGATATACACCGCAGAAATGTATATTCCAGAACCCAACCGAATAGGAGTAGAAATCGCTATAAAGAAATTAAAGAAACACAAATAGCCGGGTATAAACGAGATTCCGGCTGAGTTAATTTTAGCTGGAGGCGAAAAATTGTGGAACAAGATACACGAACTCATTCTCCTTATCTACAACAAGGAAGAACTGCCGCAAGAGTGAAAAGAATCGAACCATGTCCCAGTTGAGAAGAAAAGCAACAAAACTGATTATAATAATTATTGAAACATTTCTCTTCTGTCAACATCCAATAAATCCTCTTAAACATTCTATTAGCAAGATTGACTCCATACACAGATGGAATTATTGGAGATTATAAGTGTGGATTTAGACGAAATCGATCAACTATCGACCAAATATTTACCATTCGCCAAATACTCGAAAAGAAGTGGGAATACAGTTGCCCGGTACATCAACTATTTATTGATTTTAGAAAAGCTTACGACTCGGTTAGGGGAGAAACATTGTACAACGTTCTTACAGAATTTGGAATGCCGAAAAAGCTAATTAGATCAATTAAGGCATGTTTAAATGAATCCCAAAGTAAAGTCCGGGTAGGAAAATTTTTGGCCACGAGCTTTCACGTCGAGAATGGCCTGAAACAAGGAGATGCGTTGTCGCCATTATTATTTAATTTTGTGCTGGAATACGCTATAAGCAAAATCAAAGATAGCAACCAGGGCCTAGAATTGAACGGAATTCACCAGGTTATGGCATAAATTTAATAGGGGATGACAGGAGAACAATAGAAAGAAATGCACAGATCTTATTAAACGCTTGCAGAGAAAACTAAATACTAAATACATGGAAGTGCATCGGGACCGTAATAGGGTAAATTATGGATGCGTTAAAATATTAAATAATTCTTTTGATAAAGTGGATACTTTCAAATATCTAGGATCAATATTAACAGACGAAAATCATATTCACGAAGAAATTAAATGTCGACTAAAAGCAGGGAGTTCGTGTTACTATTCGGTTCAAATCTCATGTCGTCGCAAATTCTGTCGAGGAATTTGAAGCCTAAAATATATAAAACGATAATCATACCTGTTGTTGTGTATGGTTGCGAAACATGGTCGCTTACTCTAAAGGAAGAACATAGACTGAAAGTATTTGAGAACGAGATCTTGAGACGAGTATTCGGATCCACGAGGAACGGGAATGAAGAATGGCGGAACTTCATAACGAGAAATTACATAATTTATACGGTTTACCAAACATTGTTAGGGTCATCAAGTCTAGGAGGCTTAGGTGGGCAGGACATATAGCCAGGATGGAAGAAAGTAGGAACCCTTTCAAAGTGTTAGCTGTAAGACCAATCGGAAAACGACCATTAGGAAGACCTAGGCGCAGATGAGAAGACAATATTAAGATGGATCTCGCAAAAATAGGAATACAAAGTAGAAACTCGATCCAGTTGGCTAAGGATAGAAGTCAGTGAAGAGTTTTTGTGAACGCGGCATTGAATCTCCGGGTTACATAGGCTGTAGAGTTAGTTAGCTTACGAAGCATGAGTAGATGCCTAGGCTGATACTACAAATAGATTAAATTCCCATTTACTGAAAAGATGGGTTCTACTGACATTGGATAGTCTATATATTCTTCGTGTGCTAGGGCCTAGAGGAGAAAAGGAGATACGATTTCATATCAGGTTACGTTACGCTCAGTCGCACGCCTTCATTTTCATTAAAAATGAAAAAGCCAAGAGAAACAAATTTCATCTCACTTTCCTTTGTGGCAGTCGGTCACAAATCATCACACTTTTCTGCAAAAAGCACTTTTTAAATCGGATTATTGGGAGAGCCTCCAGTTCCAATGTTGGGGGGGGGGGACATGTCTCCCCATTTCCCCGGAATTTGTGCCCATACCTACAGCTGAGACAACTTTCCAGCATGAGGAAAGGGGTATATCCTCCTCTGGCATTTATTGCAATTTGTGCCCAAGTAGTGGAAGTGGAATTAATATATATTGACGAGACTACTAAACGCACTACAGCACGAAGTTCAGTTTGAAATACTACAGATTACGATTCTTTTTTAAAAATGGAAAAGCCAAGAGAAATCAATTTCATCTTACATTCCTTTGTGGCAGTCGGACACAAATCATCAAGCTTATCCCAAAAAGCACATTATTATTGGGGGGACTGTCCCCCCAGGTCCAATGACCTCTTCACAGTGCCAGAAAACGGAACGCATCGCCTTGGCGGCAGACTTCTGCACTCTTGCCTTTAAAGGGGTAGGAAAGGAGTGGTGTTTCCATTGTTTGCTCACTTCCATTGTTTCTAGGTCATAAAGATAAACTCAACTTTCGTCCATTGTCACGACCAATATTGGTGTTCTGTCCATAGAAAACAACCAATATTAGTGTCCCGTCTATAGTTTTCGGTGTTACTGAGATGAATAGTGACTCTCGATGCCGTCTAGGTCCAAATTCATCTTCCTTCATTGTAAGAGGTAGGGTTGGGAAAAGCGGGACAGTAACGATTTTTATAATTATACTTTCATCGAATTGCCTAAGGAGGGAGGAGGAAGTGTTGTAAGGGAGAAAGGGGTTAAAATACTTTCCATAAACCAACTTATTCTGCTCGTGCGATGAACGAGCATTTCAAGTAGTATTCATTAAAACTAAATTATTATCAGGACACATAGTCCTGGGGAAATTCCCCCCGAATATATTGGTCTAGGAATTAACTCGTGCGGGTGGACAAGAGATGGCGCAACGAACGGAGCGTCCCACAGTTCCGTGTATCCACACATGTGTTGCAAACCCCTGTCATCGCGTATCGTTCGTAGTATAGGGCAGTGGATTAAAGCGTCAACAACACCAGTTTGTATTAAGTGAACATGGCGCAATTTGTGCCTGATAAAGTGTTTTGCGGGGTGTCCTGCTGCATTACTTTAACATGCAGAAAAGTGCGACTGAAAGTCATCGTATTTTGGTGGAAGTGTATGGTGACCATGCTCTAGCTGAGCGAACGTGTCAGAAGTGGTTTGCACGGTTTAGAAGTGGTGATTTCGGCTTGGCAGACCAAGAGCGAGCTGGACAGCCAAAAAAATTTCAAGACGAAGAATTGACAGCATTGCTCGAGCAGGATTCATGTCAAACGCAGGAACAACTTGCAGCAGCATTAGGCGTTGATCAAACAACAGTCTCCAAACGCTTGAAAGCCATAGGAATGATTCAAAAGATGTCACATTGGGTTCCACATGAATTGAAAGACAGAGACGTTGAAAGACGAAAAACCATTTGCGAATTGCTGCTTCAACGACAGAGCAGAAAGGGGTTTCTGCATCGAATTATTACGGGTGATGAGAAGTGGATCCATTACGAGAACACTAAAGGAAAAAAGGCCTGGGTGAAACCAGGTGAACCAGGTCCATCACAACCAAAACGAGATATTCACTGTGCAAAGGTTATGCTGTGCATATGGTGGGATATGAAAGGTGTGGTGTACTATGAGCTGCTGCAACCGGGTGAAACTATGAATGGAGAACGTTATCGACGACAATTAATGCGTTTGAAGCAAGCTCTGGCCAGAACACGACCAGAATGGGAGAACAGACATGATAAACTTATTGTTCAACATGATAACGCTCGCCCCCATGTCGCAAAACCGGTCAAAACCTATTTAGAAAATGTCGGACGGGAAGTTTTACCCCACCCGCCGTATTCACCAGACGTTGCTCCTTCGGACTACTACTTGTTCGATTGCATGAACAACGATTTGATTGGATAGCGGTTTACTTCTTCAGAAGATATCGAAACATGGGTCTCTGACTGGATCGCTTCCAAGGATGAGGACTTCTTTCGCCACGGAATCCGTACATTGCCTGACAGATGGGCGAAAGTGGTGGCTAGCGATGGACAATATTTTTCTTAAGGTATTTATGTATTTTGTGTTTGTACTACAGCTTCAATGTGTGCGTACCAACCGCACGAATTAATTCCTAGACCAAATATATCAGAATTTCCGGACTCGACTATCACAAATATTGTTTGGTTGAATGCAGAGACTGGAAGTACATACGTAAAAAAAAGTAGTAGAAGGAATTGGTTTACAACACCTAAGGATGATAGAAAATTGAAGCATATAGCAAAACATGACAAGCATTTGGGAAGACTGTCTAAAGACATATTATAAAGACTACAGTGCATAAAACACGAACCAGCTTTAACATACATGCCAGCTTGTGCTGTCACCACCAAAAGCACGAATGCTATCTAACCGAATCAGGACAGGGGGACACGTGGGGCATTAGCGTTGGCGACTTTGATCATACGCACAAACAAGGGTAGTGGAGAACACTTCATATGGCATAAAAACACGTGCCTTGGGTGTGGCGCTGCTTTGCAGCACTTCTATAGTCACTTTGTACACTACCTGCACATAGTATTTCATCATGTTTTTCTTTGGAGTACTATGTAGTAAAAACACACTTTGCATTTCGCATTCATATCTTTTTATACATATGAGAGGTAAGATCCTGGTGTATTTTCATAGCTATTTATAGGAAGATAGGACAAAATAAATTGTTTTTACTTATATTTGGATTATACCGATTGTTGCAAACAGAAAATTACGTTTTCCTTTGCATTAACTCAAACGTACTGTATGTCACGAAACCCTTGGAGTTTTTTTTTTTTTTTTTTTTTTTTCACTTTAGGTAGACCGCCATAAAGATTGTACCATGTCATCTCCCTAAACAAAAACTCCCTGGCGCAAGTAAATCACGACATTCAATTATTATTTATAGTTTCCAGGCAACAGCTAAATTTTCTTTTATCAAAATCAACAGGTTCCTTCTCCTACTTGTTAAAATTTTATTGTATTTTTTTATCAGTGTAGTGCAAAATTTATCAAAATGGTATGTATTATTTTATATTATCTATCTAGATAAGTCTAAATACAGGGTCTATGCAGTAGGCAAAATTTCATAAAACTTGTTGATCCAATTTGGTCATGATGATGTCATGTTTCTATCTCTCACGTTTATTATTATTGCGAGAACAACATTATTATGACATAGGGTCAAAATTTAATGCTAAAAAGAGAGAGAGAGAGAAAGTGAGAGGAGAAATGTTATAATTGCAGTTTAAGCTAACAAAAAGAGAGCTATTTAAAACATGACTACAATAATTTTCTGCTTTTCTTATAGGTAATGAATTAAGTAAAAGTAAAAATTAATTTACAAACTTTCTAGGGCATTTATTCCGAATTTGGGCGTCCGCTTTCACCACGTTTTTTCGCTGTTATCTCCTTTCCACATTTTTGCAATTTGTTATTAGGTTCATTAATCCGTGCTCTTCATAAACTTTTAAAAGATTTTGCTCGTTATCAATGTATTGTTTCACAAATGTTAAAGCTGTTAGTTCATTGCCCTTGTACATTTGCCATGTTGATAACATAATGCTCGTTACTTTCTCCCACAATGCAACTGTTCGGTTACCTTGCGCCAAGTAGTTCCATCCGCTCGCCGTATAGTCCCACATTTATAACCGCTTATATACAACAAATAAACAGATTTTTCGAGACCCTTATATATTTTCAAGCACACAAACGATCAAATTATCCATATCTTTCCTCTAAATTTTTAAAAAATTGCTGGAAACGAACGCCCTACTTTGGAACTTAACCCAGATTTACAGAAGAAAGGAGTTGAAGTAAGGCAAACATAACTGATTTATGTCTTTAGGAATGTAATAAAAGTACACTTTGTATCTACTTACCGGAAGATGACAAAGAAATATGAATACATTAATTCACATAGTTAGTCGTTCTCAGATTTGGCGGGCTCGTGTATCGGATGTGACATTTCCATTTTCAACTTCGTACGTACTTATGTTGGTAATAAAAATTTAAAAATTAAATGAAATCTTTCAATTTTACGTCCCAGGGTTATGACGGTTAGGCTAAAGGAGACGGTGATGATGAGAAATGAATGAAATGGTGAAATGATGAAAGTGGGAGGAAACGGGAGAACCCCGAGAAAACCCACGAGCACGGTGTTTGTCCACCACAGTCCACACGGCGAGGGGAGAAATTGAACCAGGGACCCAAACACCAGAGGTGAACGTTTTACCTCTGAACCACCGCGGCCCCCATAAGGAATATTAAATATTAAGGTTTGTACATAGACACGGATTATTGAAGTTGAGTACAGTGTGGAAAATGCAATAAAGATTTGACAATAAAGATGATGTAAGTAGTTAACACTAACCCAACGTAATCTAACTTAAACTAACCTAACCTAAACTACTAAACTAACCTAACGTGAACAGAAATCATGGAAATTGTGACATTTTTAGAAAAAAAGGGGGGACCTCTTCTGCTAAACATACGCCTTTTTGATTTTCAAATTGTACAAAGAGTATGAATAAGTTAATACAAACTATTGCCACAATTGAACTATGATCACATGATCGTACTCAACATGAAGTTACTCAAGACAAGATTACAACTGAAGGTATGTTGTATCATTAAACAATTTTATGACACGGAATAATTAAAGTTGTATTATGAGAAACATATATTACTATTGTTTACGCATATACGAGGTTTGTCCGGAAAATACGTACAAAAGTTGAATAAGAACTTTATTTTACAATTATTATGGGATGCTGTTCAGTTGCCGTGTCGTTTCTGCCTTGATGGCTTCCACATCTCCCAAGTGCCGCCCCCGAAGCACCATTTTGCATTTCGGGAACAGGAAGAAGTCACAAGGGGCTAAATCGGGTGGTCTGTCACGGTGATTGAGCTTCGGGCCAAAAACTCACACACAATGAGCGACGTGTGAGCGGGCGCATTGTCGTGATGAAGAATCCACCTGCCCCTTTGTGCCAAATCCGGTCGAACTCGGGCCACACGAGCTCTGAGACGTCTCAAAACTTCCACGTAAAACTGTCCGTTCACACTCTGGCCGGGAGGGACAAATTCCTTGTGAACAATGCCCCTAGAATCAAAGAAAAGAATCAACATCGTCTTCACATTGAATCTTGCTTTTCGCGACTTTTTTATTCTCGGTTCTCCTGGTAGCTTCCATTCCTTGCTTTGAGATTCGAGCTCCACATCGAATTCGTAAAACCAGGACTCGTCTCCAGTGATGACTCGGTTGAGAAAGTCCCGTCTTTCCTCTGCTTCCAACCAATCCTCACAGCACTCAACCCTCTTTGCTTTCTGTTCTGGAGTCAAGAGCTTCCGTACGATTTTCGCACACAATTTCTTCATTTGAAGTTTTTGTGTCAGAATTTCGTGAACGATTGTTTTGGAAATTGACAGCTCGTCAGCAATCATTCTGACTGTCAATCTACGGTCTTTAAGAACACAAGTCCTAATTAGTTCAACATTTTCATCAGAACTCGATGTCGACGGGCGTCCTGGGCGAGGGTCTCCTTTCACGTCTTCTCGGCCTTCCCGAAACCGTTTTAACCACTTGTTCACGGTTGGTTCCTTTAGAGAATTGTCTCCGTACACTTGTTTCAAACACTAAAAAATCTCAGGGTCATTCTTACCTCGCTTTGCAAGAAACTTGATGATGTTGCGCTGTTCCTGAATTAGAGAGAGCTCCATGCCGAGGGCAGGTGAAACAGGGTAACTTTCAACAAGCAGCCACACACTCCTACTGAAACGCAGAGCGCTCTGACTCCTTCCTGTTGCGCCAAATATGACGCAGAGAGGTTGCCTCCGTCTTGAATAAGACCTATCGGCAATTTACAGAAGTAACAACAAAAAAAAGGAAGATAGGTCAAAGAGGGTAGAGAATAAACTCTTTGAAATTTAAGAGATAAGCAGTTGTCAAGAGAGAGCACTATGAAGTACAGGAAAACGTGCGATTTTTAGAGAGGTAAGAGAAAAAAATTGAGAAGAGAAATCGGCGCCGTGAATAGAATAGAATCCAAGTCGAAAGGTCCCAAACCATAAGTTGCATACAAGAGAGAGTAGAACTGGGAACGATAGAGAGAGTAAAGAGGACATGAAAAAACCAAATGATTACCTGTACCAAGGTCCACCCCACAGTCACAGCGGGGAGAGAGACATTGACGGAGGCGATAGAGGCGAACGGGAGTAGGTGCTACATGAAGCCGGAGTTGGAGTAAGATACAGATTTGAGCGCTCTGACTCGAACTGAGCGTTGATGGAATTGGCAGTAGTGCCATCTGGAGGTGACTGCAACCTGTAAAATAAAGTTATTTATTCAACATTTATACGTATTTTCCGGACAAACCTCGTATTTCAGATAGTAATACTAAGCTTAATCAAATCCTAATCAGGAAAACTCGATTTTTTCTTTGGAAATTTAATGAATGATTGGATATTTAGCTAGTTGCATGCAGTGTATGTAGTTTGAGGGAAATTTCCCTAATCTAGGGAAACTTCCAAGGTAAAGTTAGTAAAAAGGGAAAAACGGATTAAGTCAATAAAACTTAAAAATCCAGGGAAATTCTGGCGCTGATTGATTGACAGATATAAATGCTTAGATTTTTCTTTATTTTCCAGACATAAACTAATACAATAGCAAAAGTGTATGTGTCTGTTCAAAGTAGCATAATTTTCACTCATTGTTGACTGGGTGTATTTTTTTTTTTTTTTTTGTATAAAAAAGATAAAAGTAAAAATCATGGAAGCAGAAAGCAAATGAACAAAACAAATCTAGTTGACAATTATTTAATGTAGCTAAATTAATCTTATCATATAACTTCTGCCATGGGAATTGGATACTTAACAAACTAGAGAAGATTTGATAAGGAAAGGGGAAATTTTGTGTCAGTCGAGGGAAATTTTCTTAAGGAAACTTACGAACATTGACTGCATGATGATTTCATAAATATAACTAAGATATGTATGTATTTTCTGTTACCAGCACAGGAACCACATTCTGATAATTTAGCATATGACCCACAAAAATGCCAACTCACTAACAATAAATAATAATAATAATAATAATTAAAATCTCCATGAACTGATTTGCCTTGCTTATTCCTTATGGGGCGTTTACACTTAGTCGATTTGCGTTCGATTCAGTTGAATTGACGTCACTTTCAACTTAATCGACCGTGTAAACGGGACTTCAACTTAATCGCTTGTTGATCGAAGGCGACTAATCGACTGGCAACTGAATTAAAAGACGTTCTATTTTCTGTGGTTGAAATAATTGAACACATCCATCAATCTGATTCGGCCTAGCTGCTTCGATTTAGTGGCAAATGCAGCGAGTCGATTTAGTCGTGCGACTAAATCGACTAAGTGTAAACGCCCCATTATGTCCAAGAATATTATCCAAACCGTAATCAGTGGAAGATTTACGGGGTTTGGGACTGTCTGGCTGAAGCCCACCCAAATTGCATGATTTCTTTTTAAAGAATCTAACGATGTTAGTCATTCCTATGCGTATAACCTTCAACCCCTCCCCCCCACCAAAAGTCTAGTGATTTCTTAAAAAAAAAAAAAACGAAGCCTTTGTGAGTGAAGGCTTTCTCAAACTATTTTTCTGCATCCACCACTGTTCATAATTTATTTTCCAACAAGAAATTCATTCTGGCATCTATCTAAATAGTAAATTTACCTAAATTTAGAATGCAGGAGGTTCCAGTAGTAATAATTTCCTATCTAAAGAATATTTTGGACCGGTGCAAAGTAACCCCGCTTAGAGGCTGAAACCGCCTTCTCCCAGTTTTACTTTATTACGACTTTAAAATGTTTCACATTTCAATTTCAACTATTGCATCGAAGTCCCATTATACATAGTAGTATTCTACGAAATTGACTTAACTTTAACTGAAATTCTTGTATGTGATATATTTTAAATTTTGTCGACATTTACATTGACTGCTTTACATATCTCTACAACAACAAACCCTCCGGGTAATTAGAACTGATGATAACCTCCAACATTAAAGCCAAAATACCAAAATACAATTAGATATTCTATGTTACGGAGGCAGTAGAAACTTCCTCTTTACAGTTCATGGTTTTACTTACAGAGGACTGTGAAAATCTTTTCATATTTTGCGCAAAGTACATTTAATTCTTACGGTATATTTAATTCTTAAGTAGTTCTCAAGAAACCACGTTTCTAATTAATGTCTTATTTTATTTGCCATGATGATAACATAATTATAACTTCTCTTCAGCGTGAGTGTATATCAGTCCATGTTGGCCAAGCTGGAATTCAAATTGGAAATTCATGTTGGGAATTGTACTGTTTGGAACATGGAATCCAACCTGACGGAATGATTCCGTCAGACAAAAGAACTGCTCAAGACAATTGCTTCAACACATTCTATGCAGAGACATCAGCTGGGAAAATGATACCTAGAGCTGTAATGGTGGATCTTGAACCAACAGTAATTGGTACGTAACATTCCCATAGATTCTGAAACCTTAATTGCAATCTAATGAAATGTTTAATAGTTTTATGTAAATTCGTAGGCTACTTATTAACAAAGCGGTCAATAATCCGCCCCAATTTTATGTTTCCGAAATTTGTAGTTTGTATCAATCTTATTTCCATAAATGGTAAATAAGGATAACTATTAGCAGTGTTACTATCGGAATCACTTAAAAATTCTGCGAGATTCTTGCACAAAACTGTCAGATTTCCAGCACAAAATATGAGGATTTGGAAAGATAGTCAGAATCCTGTTATTACTAAGAAAGATACAAAATTATTCTACTTAGTTAAGAAATAATAATAATAAGACAAACTTCTTGCTATTAATTAGGATAACGCACTGGCGTCTCTGGCATGTAAAATTTGGGGGGGGGGGGCATCGAAGAAAGTGATTAAAATGGTGCTACCTAGCCCAACCTATTTATTATCTTCGATCAAAATATTGGGGGGCGACCCCCTCGTCCCCTCCGCCAGAGACGCCTATGGGATAACCATATTTCGAAATGCCAAAATTCAGACATACTTCTATCTGGCTAACTCGTTATATAGACCCTATGCAATATTAGCTTTTGACACAAGATTAATAAGTTTTCTCCTTTACTTTTAAAACATTATGAACCAGTTGAAAATTCTCGAAGAGTATTGCCAGAAAGAACTTAAAAAGAATTATTTTTTTTTCAATACCAATACCAGTTATTGATTTAATAATTATTGAATCAGTAACTAATGACATAATAGTTATTGAGTCAATAACTCATGATGCATAATAATTGAATCAATAACTAAAATTAAATAGAGTGTCAAGTTAATCAAGAGGATAAGATAGGATGACTTCGCTAGGAAGTCGGTCAGAGTGACTGCAAGGATTTACCAGGATTCAAGCTCGGAGCTCTGGGTCATAAGATATTGCGGACTACGTCTAGATATTACGACCTTTAGGGATCCAAGATCAGGGAGAATGTCCAATTGCGTCAGTCGTTTCTAGGCGATTGCGTGCTCCCACCATGTGTACGATATCCAAAGTGCCGATAGAGCACAAAACAGCAGTTTATAAAGGGCTCAGAAAGGTTTGCCCTCGAAACAAATCTGCGTGACCGGTGGAAAACCTAACGAGCGCAAAAGCTGCATCAGACTCTTAAAAGGTTGGACATGTGTGGTAACTAAATAATTTCCTGATAAGAAACGAAATGTTACCATCCTGAAACGAAAGTTAATTGGTCTGCGCACGGCACAAGGGTCAAGGTCAAGTTGAGAGAAGTTCATTTTGGTGCAACCAAAGACGTTGGGAATATCTGGGGGAGCGCTCGCCAGTTGGAGAGTAGTCTCTGGCCATCGATTACTATCTGGTAACAAAATGATCACTATCCTCTTAGGTATTGATCAATCCAATACGATCTCTCTATGATTAAATCTTCCAAAACCAGATTTTTTTTTACCAATATCAGGGAACAGTAAGACTGACATGAAAAATTCCATCACTTTCTCAGGTAGTTTTTGATGCTCTATCGAATGGAGTGCTCAAAATTGAAAAAAAAAAAAAAGATCGCAAATAACGCCCCCCCCACACACACACTGACATAGAGAATTCAGTAACGAACTTCGTTGAAAATATGAAGTTACTATCTTTAAATCCGTTTTTTATGAAACAGCCTTTTCAATTGCCTCAGTAACAGGTGAGTATCTATACGACCTTTCCTGCTGATGCTTGAGTGCGGAACTTTTTTGGTTTCGGCGAAGATGAATTCAGGTCTCATCGTCTGTAACAATCCTGTCCAGAAAGCATCAGCCTCGGCGTTGAAACGACACAAAGTTCTTCACGGGCGTCGACGCGACGATCTTTCAATTCAGCAGTCAACTGAGGTGGAACCTATTTTGCAGATACCTTATTAAAATGCAGAACATTATGCACAATGCGTTGAGCTGAACCAAAGCTTAATATCCATGATTGTGGCGGTTTCTTTCAGCGTGATACGCCTATTTTCCTTTACAAGCTGTTCCGCTAACGCATTGTTTTCATCGGTCACTACACGTTGAGCCTGCCCTTTCGATGAGCATGCTCCATAGATGTTATCCCACTTTTAAATTTCCTACACCACTTGTATACTTGTTGCAGGGACAAACACGAATAATCATACTTTGCTGTCATCCTGTGATGAATTTCAATTGGTTTCACACCGTCACTGCTCAACAACCGAATCACCGAACGCTGTTCTAACGCGGTGCATGTGGGCGGCCAACTTGATACTGACGCTGCCCTATTTGTCGTTCTTCCAGCAACACTCTGCTACCTGCAGGGGCGGATCCAGGACGGACTTCTGGGGGAGGAGTTGTAATACTTATACTTAGAGCTACTTTTAAGAGCTCCAAACTCTGGGATGGGTTTTATTTATACATAAAATTTAAAGTTTCCTCTTCTAGGGGGGGGGGCGATCGTCTCCCTGGATCCGCCACTGGCTACCTGCCGGTCATTAAGTACAACTCAAGGGATGTATCGAAGCAATCGTCCAAATTTACGGTATTTGACTGCATTTTTAAGGTTTTCATTATGTCCTCTCTTGTACATTGACAAAGGAGATAACTATGTAGAAAATGATGTACACTGATGTTCAAAATAATTGTCGCATATTTATAACTGTCTTATTATAAAAATATAATTTGATAATGATTTTGCAGGGTACTTTTAATACTGCTACTATGTGTATAATCGGGAAATGTATATGTTTGGTAAGTTTCATAGGAAAAGAATTACAAATACGTCAATTAGAATGAATAAAACAAAATGTTGCGAAATGGACAAGAAAGTTTTATTTTCGTTTTATCGTCCTTATTTACTTCTCTTTTCACATGAAATTTGCCACATATATGTCTTTGCCGATTATAAACATACTAACATTATAAGAAATACCGGGCGAATTCGTTATCATATTATTCCTACAACAACATATTTATAGACATGCGAAAATAATTGTAGACATGAGTGTACATGTTGAACCTTTGGGATAAACTCCAGAATGAAAAATGTAGATGAGCTCTTACTCGCCCTCTAGGAGATCTGGAGCTTATAAGTTTGTTAAATTTAATTCTTTTTCCTGGATATTACTTCACCATTGCCTAAATACTGATGGAAAAATCAAGGCGTATACAAAACGAGGTACAGTAAGTATAGTTAGAGCTTTTGCAAATGAAGTCCGAGGTTTAAAAAAAAGTAGAACATAATTGCTGATTGTAAGTTTACTATTGCCAATTAATTAATTGTATTCTTAAATAGATGAAGTGAGAACAGGCCTCTACCGCCAACTCTTTCACCCGGAACAACTGATCAATGGGAAGGAAGATGCTGCCAACAACTATGCAAGAGGTCATTATACTATTGGTCGGGATGTTATTGAAGGCGTCATGGATAGACTGCGAAAATGCTCAGATCATTGTTCTGGACTGCAAGGGTTCTTCGTATTTCATTCTTTTGGAGGCGGTACAGGGTCTGGGTTCACATCTCTTCTGATGCAGAAACTGACCGAAGATTATGGCAAAAAGAGCAAGTTGGAGTTTGCCGTTTATCCAGCACCTCAGGCATGTAAAATTTTTAGAAAGCTATTGTTTTATTTTCTACCTTGGTAGCAAAAATAAATAAATAACAATAAAATATAAAATTAAATGTAGGGTAATCATTGGAAGCTTTGGCTAATCTTTGGGTTAGAAAGCCAAACATTCCGCTATATAGACGTGGACTCATTACTTTTGTCGGTTGAGAAACTTGCGCAAAATAGGCTCAACATTGATGAATTGTATTTTGACACAACCTGTCTTCGTAATTTATTTCAGATGGCCAATGCTGAGAAGTTATTTGTTGGCCCAAAGTATGGTATTTTGCACGTTGGCAAGATGTTGCTGAGTCGTTAACGTTTTAGAAGTATCGGGTTCCCTTCAATTAACCAACCATTTGCCAGCATAGACGCAATCATTTGTGTTACCAGGATATATATCATTGGTATAATGTATTAGAATTTTCATTTCATTAATACTCACATATCACTGTCGAATTGAAGTGTTAGAACTAGCTACTTGGTAGCCGGATTAACTTCAGCACCAGCAACATGAACAGCAGTTAGGCTGCGGGAGCGATTCAGTGAGGTTCTGGAATATTTCATTACCGCAGTTTGCAGCCAGGCAAAGTGCAGAAAATCTAGAAGCTGTCGTAAGGCGTGTGGTGAAGGATATGTGTCACACATGTCTAACGAGATTTTCCAAAAAAATCTCAATGAATTTGATACCTGAGGAATTTGGGATACCTGAGGAATCGTGTTCTTTTAGTCAGTCTTTGATGATTGCGGCAGTATGGCAGCTTGCATTATCGCGTCTCTATGATCCCGTCTCCATCAGGAAAGACAATAAAATGTATGAGTGCACGACGTCAGCTATAGTACGCGTCACTTGAACTGGCGTATGACCTTCAGCGCTGCGCTCACGTCGACCAACCCGGTTGCAGCGACGTTGCCAGCGCAATAAAGTGGAAGACTGCTTCGGTCGGAATTATAACATTAATTTGAAGTTTTTAATCTAAAATAGTAACCGAGAGTTGTAGAACATATTTTTCTGAGAATATTGCTGAAACAACCATGTTTCTAGCTTATTTTTTTCGTATTTTACAGCTGTTTCTAATTTCCGGCGATTTCTTATTGTGATTCTTTCTTCATGAAGATAATTGATTTTAGCAATGAGAATTAGCTTTAAAAAGATTAATTTTATATATCTCTTGTAATTTTAAATTTCCGTTTAGCAAAGCACAAGATTACTTCGGTGATTTCATAATACTTTTTCAGCGCGACTTTGAATTAACGGGAAGGTGTGTGTGTGTAGGTGTGAAAGTAGTATTGTTAAAATAGTGATAAGCCACCTATTGAGGACAATCGGAGAAATGCCTTGTGGGCAGGCCCGTGCTGGCCCACTGGGATACCGGGACGTGTCCCGGTGCGCCTTCCGAAACATCACAATATAAATAAAGGTACAAGTTTTTAGTAATAAATTCTTACACTTTTATTGGTAAAGAACCCGTGAAAGGTGCAGTGCACCCTTTGCATTAGGCGCCCTTGCGAAACCACATCAAAGATGAACGATTTTTTTTTATTTTTCTCTATACCACAGTTCTGTACAGTACATTCAGTTACTGTTGGTAAAGAACCTGTGAAAGGTACAGTGCGCCCAGGGGTGTAGCCAAGGGGGGGCCCATCGGGGCCCGGCCCCCCCAAATGGTTTCCTGGCCCCCCAAATGACCAGCTTTTAAAACATCATAGTAAAATTATCTCTCTTCATTCATTTAAAAGTAACAAAGTTTATTGACAATTAATAATTTATGGTAAAATAGTATGGAGAAATATTGTTTTTCCATACCGATCGAAAAATAGTATGGTATCTCTTCCTTATACCGATCGAAAAATGGGATACTTTTTTGTAACAGCAGATTACACAATTTACTGCGATTTATATTTGACAGTTTGAAGACAAACGTTTTAACAGGGTACTACAAATACAGCCATAAAATAAAGGTATTAAACTGATTTGTAAGTACAGTATATTTTTATATGCTTTAACAAGTGTTTTAAAAGACATAGAGGATGGAAAATTTGGTGAGAAACAATGCTTTTATTCAATTTGGATTTCATTCGCTTTCTCTTTTATTTCTACTCAGTGTAATAAAATAATGTTGTTTTTTTTTTAGTCACGAATAATAAATAAATATTTTTGTCAGGAAACCGTAAAGAAATTACGTAAAATTTCAAAGAAAATCAATCTTGTGTAGATAGGTTCTGTATACAAGGTCTTAAATTTAAATATAAAGGTAACCAAGAAAAGTTTTGTTGCTTTTTATCCCTCACCTTCGAACATTGATATGTCACCTAACCTGGAAGATCAAAAATAGTCCTCATCAGCATCGACGACCTTCTGAAAACGTTCTGGAAGGCCATGGAATCCATCGCGGTAGAACTTGGTGGGCCGTGAAACGAAGAAAGTATCAGGTGCATTTTGGAGTTTTACTAGGGATTTGAACTGGCGTCCTCTAAGGTGATTGTTCAAAGAATGGAACAAGTGATAATCGGACGGTGCAATACCCGGGGAATATAGTGGTTGCAATATTGTTTTCCATCCAAGGCGGAAAATGGTGTCCTGAGTCATCTTAGCCACGTGGGACTTAGCGTTGTCCCGTAAACGAGGACCCATTTGCAATTCAGAAGCGATGGCTCCAGAGTTTTGAGTTTTTGTTGAGCACAGCTCAACTGCTGACACTACACAGTTGCATTGATACTCTGACCAGCTGGTAGCAGTTCCCGATGCACGATGCACCAAACACACAGAAGGACCTTATTCTGGTACAGTGCTGGTTTCGGCTGTTTTGAAATCGGTTCATGGGATGCTAACGAATGATGACGGCGCCGTGGAGCTTCGTATAGGACACACTTTTTATCACATGTCAACGCCTTGTCCAGAAATGGCTCCGAAACAGTAAATAAACACAGGCGACTGCCGCGTTGCCTTCTGGCCCGGAGTCAAAATATGTGAGACCCATTGACCCAACTTGTAGTGCTTCACAAGTTGATGGATGTGGTGCCGAATGGTTTCTCCACACACTAAATTGTAGTCCCAGTTCCTCTTTGTACATGTGTTGGTCTTCTGGCACGTGGTGTTTTCGGGTGTTTTGTCATCGTCCTTAAACTTGTTAAACCATCGCTGCAATGGGTGATATCAATAAAAATAAGTAACTACTCCTGAGAAGCCCTGCTCGAGAATTGGAGTAACTACACTTGGAGTAATCTCCTCCCTCAATTTCGTATCAATAAAACAAGCCACTACTCAGGTCTAGTCTGCTCCAGATTTATGAACGTTTTCTCGCGCTTCCTCTGCACGTAGCACTGAGTCGTATCAATAAAAGAAGTAGTTATTCATTTCTCCCTTCCGTCGCGTGGTCATTTCGTTGTTTTTAACTTATGGCGTAATATCCTAAACGCCATGGAAGGGACAAGTAGCAACGACAGTTTCAATTAAATGCATTTGTGGATATTATAAAAGTTCCAGTGGTACTTTCAAAGTCACAGTTACCAGAAAGTAAACGAAGGAAAGCCGAAGCTTTGAAGGCAATTACAGTGAAATGCAACGAAATATCAAATACATCTACAAATGAGACACAAATCCAAAAGAGAATCTTTAATATCCGAGCGAACATTAAGAAAGAAAAAAAAAAAAAACTAATTTGAAAAAGAAAACGGGAAATAAGAAAGTAATACTGAAACCACGGGAATGAACTTCTTGGAACTGATGGATGTTGATTGGAATCCAGCAATATCAAGATTAACACGACAAGCGCATATCACGTGTTGTCCAAGGTCTTTGTAGATTGTTTGGCTTTAAGAACGAAATCAGACACTTGGCTCCTTTGTTTTGTTTTTAAAGAAGTCCAGCCACCCACGTCATAAATCACGTCCATTTGATTGCTTTTTCCACACCATACGTGTCCCCTTTCGCCTTGACATAAACAAAATACATTCTCATGTATACACCCTTTCTATCAACGTTGAGTTGAGTTGATTATTAGTTTAATGTCCTTTTCAGTAGCGTGCCTATATGAGACAGAACCCACTGATTAACGTGGAATCTAAACCACATGAGCTCCTGCCGGGAATCGAACGCGGGTCTCCTATGCCAAAGGCATGTACACTAACCGCTTAGCCACGAAATAGCTCTTCCTATTAACGTATTACTCTCCAAAATACTAGGTTTCTTTAATGCCACTTGTGTATAGTCAAGTGTTCCGATAGCACCCGGAAATGTATATTGTTCTTGCCACTGTGCCTTTGCTGTTTGTATATTACGCACACTTCCGGAAACAATCCATTTTCAGGTAGTCATAGACAGTACTTTGAGCCACACCAGAATCCCCTGACACTCCGACCGGGAATCCCAGATCACTCACGTAACGCAAGAAAACCAAGGGCACCGATTTCTCTGTAAATTGGGGGGGGGGGGCATTCAGATGCAGAAGGTATATATATCAGGATTTTAAGACAAATTGCACTCTAATTATGCCAAATATTGTATATTCATAAATACAATAGGGGGCCCCTTGAAGAAAACCCGCATCTTTTCATCATTACGTAGTCCACCACCCCGAATTTCGGTTGATTCTCCTTAAAAAATGTTGTGCTAATCACTACATTTTCTTTCATAAACTTATAATGCTTTTTATAATCTCCATTTCCAACATTTCTATGCAGTTTATAAGTTTTTCTATGTAGTAAAACAATCATATTCTCTGCCATATTTCGCACGGAGTCACCTATTTAGCTTGCTCCACAAATTTGGAGAAGTTACTAGCATCACAGAGGAGTCTTTGATTTTTATTGATATCAAACGCGGAGTAGTTACTCGGCTCGAGAATAGAGGTGTGGTTACTTCAAAAGGGCGGGGCTTCTCCGAGGTCAGCCGAGGCGACTAGTGCTCAGTTCTCTTTTTATTGATACCAATGCGAGTAACTACTTCAAAATTGGGCGTAATGAGTAACTTCTCCGTTTTATTGATATCACCCAATGTCCGCATCGTCACGACACCCTCACCAAAGGCCTGGCATATCTTCTGTCCCGCTACAGCGGCGTTTGAACTCGTTCAGTACACATGCTCTTATGACGCTCTGTGGATGTCCCATGTTCGTGTGTCTGAATTGCCACAACCAGGTAGAATGCTGGATATACCCACAACAACAACTGACGTTCGCCTTATCTCCACTCGCACTCAACTCACGGTGTGAGGTCCAATTAAACACAGACCTCCACAAAAAGGGACAGAACTTTCTTGGTTGCCTTTATAGTTATGCACAAACGTATAACGTTTGGTCCCGGGCAGTAGTTCTTGATTAAGCATAATAAAAACTATCTTGAATATAATTTATGGATAATAATAATAATAATAATAATAATAATAATAATAATAATAATAATAATAATAATAATAATAATAATAATAATAATAATAATAAGCTAAAATAGTGTTTTTAGTTTTCCAGAAGAAAACCAAAATTGGCTTGTACATTGTAGCTGGCCCCCCCTCAAAACCGACGGGCCCCCCCTACACAAACCTGCTGGCTACACCCCTGAGTGCGCCCTTTACATGAGGCGTCCTACGAAACATCACATTATAGATAAGTGGTTTTAGTTATCCTGTTTACCAGCTTTGTTTAATAAATTCAAATAGTGGCTGTTAATAAAGAACCTGTGAAGGATATCAGGCGCCCTTTATATAAGATGCCCTGCGAAATATCACATTATATTTTTTAAAAAAATATTCTTCTGTATTTCAGTTTTATATTATAAATTCATACAGTTGCTATTGACAGAAAACAGGTAAAGAGTATAATCATTTACAAAAATATTATGAAGTTATGTAGCTATGAAACGAAACAATGTGATACATCAAGATAGTTCGGATAGTCAAACGTACGATGCATTCATGAAATACTACATTGACACTAGTCTCTAATTTACGATTTTCACGGCATCGAAGCTTTCACAGTTTAAATATGCATCCATATATCCAGCATATTGATTGTTCCTATGTGTTTTAAAGCCGTGTTCGGATAATCAGTATCTATTGTATTTCTAAAATATAGCTATATTAATTTCCGTGAAATGTGGTCATCCTGTCACCACGGCATGGCGCGCCCTCAGGTTGTGAATCGAGGAGAAGGCCTCTAGATATAGAGGTTAGCTACGAACATACTTGAATAAGCAATCGCGGACAGACGACAAGGGGTAATCCTCTAGCTTGGGGATTTGGTGTGGGGCTAACAATCTCATCCTGTAAAAAGAGGCTCGTTCAGATATATTCGCAGAATCCTCGGATCAGAACTGATAACTTGTCACGAACTCAGCAAAGTAAAATCGACATGAGATTTGGAACATGGAATATTAAAAGTCTCTGTAGGGAAGGCGCGTTAAAATTGTAACGAATGTATTTAGAAATAGAGGGTAGACCTAGTGGGATATCAGGAAGTTAGATGAGAAGGAAATGGAGAAATCAAGTCGGGAAATTTTACGTCCTTTTACGGGGAACGAATTAAAAATTACCAACTAGGAACAGGGCTTTTCGTTCACAAACGAATAATATCAGTTATTACATGGGTTGAATTTGTTAATGATAGATTTTCTTTTACTTCTCTTAAGGGTCGGTGGTGTAATATTATTATTTTAAATGAACATGCCCCAACAGAAAATAAGGATGACGATATAAAAGACAGTTTTTACGAAAGAATAGAACGGGTATTTGATCATCTCCCGCAATACCATATGAAAATTCTGTTAGGCGGTTTGAATGCGAAGGTAGGACGAGTGGGTATTTTCAAATCGATTATAGGGAATAAATGTCAACATAAGGAAGGTTGTGACAACGACGTTAGACTCGTGAACTTTCCAGCATCCAGAAACCTTATCGTGAAGATTACAAAATTTTCACATCGCGACATTCGTAAATATACTTGGACCTCATCAGATGGAAAAAACACATAATCAAACTGATCACGTTTTAGTAGACAGAAGAAAACAGTCTGGCACAACTGATGTTCTGTCGTTTAGAGGAGCTGATTCTGATAATGATTACCTCCTGGTAGCAGCGATAATAAGAGAGAGACTCGTTGAATAAAGGAAATATTCAATATCTGAAAACGGAGCGGTCTAATTTAAATAAATTAAAGGAGAGTCAGGTGAGGGGGGAGCCAGATTGAATTGTCGAATAGATTCTCGGTTTTAGAAGGTTCGGAGTGCACTAGTGTTCAGGATACTTGGTTGAAATTACAGATATCATTAAAATTTCAGCAAAAGAAATGTTGGCTCACGCAAAAAATACGTAGGAACAAACCTCCGGGTCAACCACGAATGCACTAAAATAGCAGGGAAGAGAAAACAGAAGAAACAGCGTTGGCTACAAAATCCGAACGAAATAACCACATAAAATTTCACTGTCATCTGGTGGAAAACTTCCAAAACTTTTAGAACAAAGAAACGCAAGTTTTGAAAGCTAAAATTAATTAACTTGAGGATAATAGTAAAAACCAAAACATTCGGGACATATATAAATGCATCAACGAACTTAAGAAAGGCTATCAGCGTCGTGCTTATACATTAAAGAAAGCCAACGGAACAGTTCTCACTGATCAGAATAGCATCTTAAATAGATGGAAAGATTTCTTTGACGATTTAATTAACACATAGCCAAAAACTAATGTTCGTGGAGAAAGTAAAATGCATACTGCATAACCGTATATTTCAGAAACTAATAAGAAATCGCTATTTAAATATTAAAGAAACACACTTCTCCGGTGTACACGAAATTCTGGCTGAGTTAATTTTAGCTGGAGGGGAAAAATTATAGAGCAAGATACACAAAGTCATTCTCCTTATCTGGAACAAGGAGGAATTACCACAAGAGTGAAAAGAATCGAACCATGTCCCAGTTGAGAAGAAAAGCAACAAAACTGATTATAATAATTATTGAGACATTTCTCTTCTGTCAACATCCAATAAATCCTCTTAAACATTCTATTAGCAAGATTGACTCCATACACAGATGGAATTATTAGAGATTATCAGAACGGATTTAGGTAAAATCGATCAACTATCGACCAGATATTTACTATTCGACTAATGCTTGAAAATAAACGGGAATACAATATTCTGGCATAGACTATGGCAGGAGGGAAACACTGTACATGCTTACATAATTTGGAATACCGATAGAGGTAGATTAATTAAGATATGTTTAAATGAATCCCAAAGTAAAGTTTTTTTTTTTTTTTTTTTTTGTTACGAGCTTTTACGTCGAGAATGGCCTGAAACAAGGGGATTCGTTGTCGCCATTATTATTTAACTTGGTTCTGGAGAACACTATAAGGAAAATCAAAAACAACAATCAGGTCCTAGAGCTGAATTGTATTTACCAGGTTATGGCGTACGCTGATGATGTAAACTTAATAGGGGATGATAGAACAATAGAAAGGAATGCAGAAATCTTAATTAATGCTTGCAGGGATATGAGGATAGAAGTAAATGCAGGGAAATCTAAATAAATGGAACTTGTCGAGATCGTAATACTGTATTTTATGGATGCGTTAAAATACCAAATAATATTTACTTTCAACAGAGTGGATACCTTTACATATCTAGGATCATTATTAACAGACCAAAACTATAATCACTAAGATATTTTATGTCAACTGAAAGCAGGGATTTCGTGTTATTATTCAGTTAAAAATCTTTTGTTGTCGCGAATTCTGTTGAGGAATTTGTAGCTTAAAATATAAAACGATAATCATACCTGTTGTGCTGTATGGTTGCGAAAATTGATCACTGACTCTGAGGGAAAATCGCAGACTGAAAGTATTTGAAAACAAGATTCTTAGACCAATATTCGGACTCCAAGAGGAACGGGAATGGGGAATGGCGGAAACTTCATAACGAGGAAGTGCATAATTTATACGTTTACCAAACATTGTTATGGTCATCAAGTCTAGGAGGCTCAAATGGGCAGGTCATGTGGCCAGGGGAATGGCGGAAACTTCATAACGAGGAAGTGCATAATTTATACGTTTACCAAACACTGTTAGGGTCATTAAGTCTAGGAGGCTCAGATGTGCAGGTCATGTAGCCAGAATGGAAGAAATTAGAAACGCTTCCAAAGTTCTAACTGGAAATCTAAATAGGAAAATCACAACTAGGAAGACCGGGGGATAGATGGGATGACAATATTAAAATGGTTCTCGCAGAGATTGAAATATAAAATAGAAACTGGGTATAATTGGCTAAGGACTGAAATCAATGGAGAGCTTTTGTAAACACGGCACTGAACCTCCTGTGTCCTTAGGCCATACAGATATTAAGTTGTTGGTATATTAAGCTTCATTTTATTTTACAGAAATGTTATTACAGGAACTAAAAAGTTTTTCTATAGTGAACAGGATTTCGATTCGAGGTTTCCACAAATTAGCTATTTACGTTAATATTAAAACAAATTTTGTGATGATTTTGATATAAAATGGTACCCATACTTTTTTCAGTCTCTCTCTCTCTCTCTTTATATATATATATATATATATATATATATATATATATATATATATATATATATATATATATATATATATATATATATATATATATATATATATATATATATGGCGGAAACTCTCTATATATATTCCAGTTTGTATAGGCGCCCTTTCAGTAGACTTGTCCACCGCCCTCATTAGTATCCCAGCACGGGCCTGCTTGTGGGGGATTTCCCCCTGGGCTTCTATTTGAAATCATCACTGGTCATTAGCCAGCTATTTGGTCTTTGTCCTCTGAGTGCTTATTGTACAGCGGGGGACACTTCTAAATGGTACACTTTAGCCGTAAATCTCCATATGGCTGTACCATTTAGAAGTGTCCCCCGCTGTACCAGAAGATTAGTTTTCGTTCTTAATTTTAAAGAGCAGAAAAGAAAAAAAAAAACTTTCTGTCAACCAAGTGATGTAAAAAGACCAAAAATATGTAAATCTGTCAAAACTTCTTTTGTTTTCTTTTCGGTCTTATGTTCTTCGTACCTGCCTGGCCAAATCCATGGGCGGAGTTGGTAATTTACATTCCAAAACACAATTCTACAGACGAATTTCGGGGAACTGAATATAAGAGATTTTATGAACACATACCGCATTCTGTAGAACATATTCATCCATTATAAGCAGTGTTCGAAGTGGGAAAAAAAACAAGCAGAGGTGGTATGTTTTATTATGATTTTGACTCAACATACCGGCTATTTAAATATTGTCTTGATCACTGAAAAACCAGAAACGGTATGTCCTCATTGCTGAAAAACCAGAGGCGGTATGGCATACCACCGCATACCGTCTCACTTCGACCACTGATTATAAGACCTCTCTCCCCTATGCGTTTGCTTTAATACTTGTAGTTTGCTTGTGCAGAGTGAAAATTGGTCCATTGGTATATATATGTATGGTAGGGTGGTCAACAGTTGTGCTACAATCGTTCCTCATCAAACTTCGAAGACGCCACTTTCTTATACCTTCAATGATTTGTAGCGCCCCTGTCCGTCGATAATTTGATCTACTGTCCGTTCTTCCATTTGTTGACGATATACACTCTTGTTATATATACTACAGACGTATGGGAACATTTCAAGAATTTTGCAGTTTCAGAACTCAATAGACAATAATTAATAATCGTAAGCTCAATAAACAATAATCATGCTTTTCTAAAATCACGTTCTCCCTCCAACACAGATATTGTTGATCTGTTTAGCAAGCAGCTTACATCCACCTTTACATATGTACGGTGTTTGACTTTGACTCGTGCCTTATTTCATGTATATATATATATATATATATATATATATATATATATATATATATATATATATATATATATATATATATATATATATATATATATATATATATATATATATATATATATATATAATATTTTTTGTATGTATTTCGCATTTTGTTACATATACTTCGCTAAGGAAAACTACTGCCCACACATATAACCGAAATGATTGAATGCTTAGAGTATTCCGTGCATTGCTTTGTTTCTCGAAACTGCATTTATTATAGAAGATTACAGTGATGTCATGAGTTTCTCTTACTTTTTCATACGTTTTCACTTGTGTACTTACCTGTACTTGAGAACATATTGCTTGAACTTTGAGTAACGTTTCGAAATCATTAACTTCAAATATTACATGTAGTATTACAAAATTGTCTTATAAATGTCTATTTTTGAACTATATTTGTATGGATAATATTTATACTCAGAGATGCATAAAGTATTGTTTGAAAATGTCTAAGAACAAAGCTTTGGGTAGGCCAAGAAAAGATGGGAAGATAGCAAAGTATGAGCTGGATAGAATTGGCATAGGTTAGATTTATTGGCGTGCTTTCACTGCTGTGTTTATAATAGCAATTCCTTAAGTCACAGAGTTAATTTTTATAATATTTGTACGAATTAAACAAAATGTTTTATTTATTTAAAAATAAGCCGATATGGGATGCATGATTATTGCAATATCATATTTCTGATGTAATATTCCAATACGAGAGTAAAATGAAAATAAGCTGGAAAACTAAACTTTGGAATCGATGTGATTTTTCTTTTAAAAAAGATTTGTTTTTCATCCTTCAGATCGCCAGTATCAGTAATAAAATGTGCAAAGTTTTAGTGCTGACAAGTTGCAGCACCTGATAACAGAAATTTCGAAGGTGAAATTGCTACTCGCCTACAATGTTTGGATGAAATTAAAACACAATGAGACTCTTAGTTTTGTAGCAACTGCATAAAAGATTTCAGTGGAAGTTATAAAATAACAGTTATGTTAATTTTACCACGCCATCATACTCTCAGGCATAAAAACTAATAAAACATTGTTTATAATAAAATGTTATTCTAATTAAATATTCGGGATGTCAGGAAAAATAACAATATAAAACCTGGTCTGATTTCGTACCTTGTTATTCTTTGACAGCAGATTGATACATTGTTCAAATGTTCAACTCGATTCATTAATGATAAAATCTCTTACACTTATTAGTCTAAAATAATTCAGGTCATTAAAGCAAAAGCCCACTTTTGACTAAAACTGACAAACCATAGACGGTAAGACGATCTCTTTGTGCTGGAACCATAATTGTTTGTATTCATCTCAAGATATGCTTAGTTTTTAAAAGAAGATCCTGTGTTATTTAGCTTAATGTAAAGGGATGAGCGAACTGTACTCATACAATCAATCAAGATCAGTTTTCAACCAACATCTAGAAGTCTTTGAAGCATGAACCTGCTTTTCCTTCTATTTACTAATGGTATTTTCCTTTCAATATGAACTTTCACATCAATTCAGTTGTAGTTTTACCTAAGCAGTTGTAAGCTCAAATTGCAGTTTTATAATAAATGATTTATCTCGTTCACAGAATAATAGGATAATCTTTTATTTTGTTATAATTTGTCTTTTCTCTTCATTTAGGTATCTACAGCTGTAGTTGAACCATACAACTCAATTCTAACCACACACAATACACTGAATAATTCAGACTGTGCTTTCATGGTTGACAATGAAGCCATTTACGATATTTGTCGGAAGAAATTGGGCATCGAAAGACCAACGTATACCAATTTAAATCGATTAATAAGTCAAGTGGTTTCTGCAATAACAGCCTCACTTCGTTTCGATGGTGCTTTGAATGTCGATTTGACTGAATTCCAAACTAACCTGGTTCCTTTCCCACGAATCCATTTTCCTTTAGCCACTTTTGCTCCAGTGGTGTCTGCAGATAAAGCCTACCACGAACAGATGACCGTTGCAGAAATTACAGCTGAATGCTTCGATCCAGCCAATCAAATGGTCAAATGCGATCCAAGGGAGGGAAAGTATATGGCTTGTTGCTTGCTCTATCGAGGAGATATTGTACCAAAAGATGTGAATGCTGCTATAGCTACGATGAAAGGAAAAAGTTGTATCCGATTTGTTGACTGGTGTCCAACTGGATTTAAGGTAAGACTAATCTATAATAATATACAAAAATGAAACTGATCTTGTTTGTTTTTAAATCACGGGAAAACGACTGGACCGTTTGAAATGGATTTTAGAACTAAGTTTTTTATTATGTTATTTGACTAAAGGGTGTATCGTAAGCAAGGTAGAAGGGTTTCAAAATTTATGGCAAAAAACAATAGAACTTTTTTAAATTTTCAGTTTAACGGGGAGGGGGCGGATTTTCTATAATTTCTTTCTTCAAACTGAAATCGACGTTGCTTGTTGTTTGTGATTGCGTCACGGAGACACGGTTGAATAGCTTGAAATTAATATTGGAACATAGTTAGTACTATCTCGAACTAAGTTTCTGTCATGTTCCTTTCATTAAATGACGTACCCTAAGGGAGGTATAGGGAGTTTAAACTTTGCGCAAACAATATACTATCTTACAAGTCTGTTGAGTTGTGAAGGTGAAACTCGGTATACACCCTCACTAAAAATAAGGGAACGTGTATATCAGCGTTATTGAAAATTTCCTGTTAAGGGAAATTTCTTTTTCTTTCTTTCTTTTTTTTAACCATGCATTGAAATCGAGATTGTCTGTTGTTTGTAGTCATATCACAGGAAAATGGCTGAACCTTTTGGAATGAATTTTATTACATACATACAGAGCCGGCGACAGGATTCTCGGGCCCATGGGCAACTTAGGAATCCGGGCCCCTCAATCCTGGTACATCCCACCCATCCCCTCACTTAGTTAAGACCACAACTGCGAACTTGCAGATTATTTTGTAACCAAGACTTCTCTGTTTGATTATCAGCTTTTTCTCCAGATGAAATATGCACTAGGAAACATATTCGAAATAAGAACTTTTTGACGGTTTACTACACAGTAGTCAAAACTAGGACTTCCAATTGAATATTTTATATTTAAAATTTCACAATAAAACTTATTTTTCTGTTTTTACTTTATGAAAATACAACTCTTCTAGCCCTCTTTCTTGCAAAGTCATCAATAATATCATCATATTTTAAGCTCCATGCCAAATCAGGTTCCATTGCCAATATGCTGAGATCGCTCATCCTGTCTTGGTTCATCGTTGATCGATTGAAACTTTTTATTCTTTTCATTACGCTGAAACTTCTCTCACCTAGACTTAGAGATACAGGGATACAGCAGAACAATCTGATTGCAATACATATATTAGGGAACAAGCTGTCCAACTTTATCTTCCTTAGTGCGTTCAAAAGTTGTAAAGGTTGTAATAACGTTTCTCCTAAGTTAGTCTTATGTATCGACTTTAGGTATTTGATTTCATTGAAAATATTAGTGTCTACGTTTGACACAAAGTCTTATACTGCTTTTCGATTTCATTTTAATCTTCATTATAATATGTCCAAAGACACTGAAAGAAGTCACTAACTTTTTCGGTAAATTGAAATCTCTGAGTAAGGCCTCCAATGATAGAATCGAAAAGCTTATAGAAAACATTAATTTTGAAATTCTCCTCCTCGTGTTTTACGATACGTCCCGTTTGATCATCACATCTTGATGAGGTTTCAAAATCTCTGGCCTCGTCATGGAAGATTTTTCTTTTCTTAAGCTTTTCTCCTTGAAATCCTTTTCACATTCTATACTTTCTGCCATGTTTGCTGCCACTAGTTTTGCTTCAGTACAAAGATTGCACCATTTACCCCGCAGATTCTTCAGTTCCTCAATTAGATCACCAATGTTTTTTTGTCTCTACGTCGAGAGTTGCAGATCGGGTTTGTAAAACTTTATTCTTGTGATCAATAGTAACAAGCACTTTTAGCCATATTGAGGACATAATAATACATTCAAAGGATCTCAAATACTTCGTAGCTCCTTTTAGCTCTGTTTTACACTCTGCGATTAGATTAAGCTGTTTACAGTCATTTAGGGCATGAATTATGAACGGCAAGTGCTTGACAAAAGGTCGAACGCTATCTACTCGTGTCGACCATCTAGTTTGAGAAAGATTATGTAGGGAGCATCCTATCCGTTTTTCTAAGTATTCCCATCTCTGTGGACTCCTGGAGAAAAAGCTGTATGTTTTTTGTAACATCCCAAAAAAATGTTATTACTTCTTCACAGCACTCTGCGGCATTAACCCCACACAGATTCAGGCTGTGTATGGCACAACTCGAGTAAAAGGCAAGATTGTTATGTTTAGTTATAAAGGCTTGAGCACCATTATAAACTCCGACCATATCTGCACCGTTGTCATAACCTTGTCCCCTACAATCCTTTAAAGGAATTGAGTTCTTTTCAAGTTCACTCATAATCAAGTTAGCAACATCCTCTCCTATTTTTTGGTTGCAATCAACAAAACTTAAGAACCTGTCAGTAATCTTAAATTCCGATTAGCAATCTAATACGTATCTTAACACCAATGTTGTTTGTTCCGTGTGGGAGACATCTGGGGTAAAGTCAGCAATAATGGAAAAAATATTTGGATCTTTTCCTCTCTTCTAGCACCTTCTTCTGAACTCTAGCACCACAAGTTTGGATTAACTTGTTTTGGGAATCTTTAGATAAGTAGTGCGTTTGAAGCCGTTTTTCCCTCTTCTTGAGCCTTTTTTTATTTTTGAGATATGTTCTTTGAGTAATGGGTCAAATTCAGATAACAACTCCATCAGCTCCAAAAAGTTGCCATTGTTGGAATCACCTATCCTTTCAGAGGTCCCTCTGAAAGCTAAACCTTGCTCTCCAAGAAACATAACTACAGATAACAATCTTTGAAATATTTCTTTCCTGTATTTCTTTCTTGAGGCCAATTCAGAATCAAGCTGCGAATGAATGTCTGAAGTTTCATTAAGCCACCTTTCTAACTCTCTCCATTAGATGTAACTATTCCTATGAGAGGTGCTCCTTTCATGCGTTGGTAGATTGTCATACAGCTTCCGCCAGCCGTATTCCTTTTTCCATTCATCGTTACTCAATAAAACAGATTTGTTTGAATAAGATTTCTCACTCCCACAATCACTATCAAAGAGCCTACACGGAAAACAAAACCATGACTCTGCGGTATCACTCCATACAAGCCAGTTTCTCCTAACACTCTTTCCGTTCAGTCTTCTTGAAAAAAGAACTGTTTTGAGGAATGCCCTATTTCCATCATTTGGCAGGTCTGGCGGCATGTCAGGTGGGCCCATGTTCACAAAAGTCTCAATAATATTGCTGTTTATCACTTTGTTCTTTAAAAGCCGTAAGTCTGATTTTGTAATTATAGCCCCGATCCCGTTATCCATAGTTTGAGTTGGAGTTTCTTGTTCTTCTCTTGAGATAGATTCTGGAGTAGAAGTTCCTGCTACTGTTAGTTCATCTAAACTACAACTTTCACACGTTTTACTTTCATCAATATTAGGGGTTTTATCAAAACATGGAGAAATTTCTTCTGAATTCTTGTCGCCAGGACCAGTAACATCTACTTTAATTCCAACATCAAATAATGTCCTACATCCTTTTTTGCCAACGTCGAGTTTCTTTTGTCTTTCTTTGCGCTTCTGAACTTCTGACTTATGCTTGTATGTGTCCATTTTCAATTATCTTGAGCTTAAATAAATCAGTTTTCTTAAATTATATATTATATGCAATTAGGACTGGTCTTAGTTTTATGTGAATAGGGTTACAGTAAAAGCTGTTTATTCGCGGGGTATATGTTCCATAAATATGCCACGAATACAGAAATACGGAATGATAATTTATATGGGATTATAGGGGATACGTTCCTAGGTGACAAAATAAAAACAAATACATATATAAAAAAAATCAATTTACTGTAATTGAAGTTTTTGACCATATTGATTAATTATTATCTTCAGGCTTAGGCAATGGTTTGAAGAATTTTGTAATTTTTTCTTGCTTGGCAGGTTTTAAAAGCTCCTTCAATTCAGACTGATATTCAGCAGTGGCATTAGCAATTTGCCTCTTAAAAATAAGACTTCGTTCCATAGATGGATCAATTTTCATAAAGAAACCACAAAGCTCATTTGCCATTCTTAAACCTTCACTAAGATTTTTCAAATTAAATGTCACGTTTTCAGTGCTTGTTGAAGCCTCTTCTTCAATGGGCTGTGAATTTAACATTTCCTCTAAGTCGGTTTCAGTCAAATCTTCATCTTGCGATTTAAGCAATTCCTGAATGTCACTTGATTCTATCTGTTCGAACCCATCTCGTCCTATTCCATTTGCAATTTCGGCTATGTTTGCAGTCAAAATTTAAATTTGCACACATTCTTCTTCATTTTCCGCAGTCAGAGCAGGCCACAGTTTTTTCCAGCATGACTTCAATGTGTGTGGCTTCAGTTCTTCCAATGATTTTTTTAAGTTTACGATGCATTTTGCTATGTCGAATTTCTTCCAGCATTCCATAACATTTATATCAGGATTACATTCCATATTATCCAATACGATTTTGAAGGCTCGTCTAATGTAATAGAGCTTAAAGGCCTGGATTATTCCTTGGTCCATAGGTTGAAGCAAAGCCGTCGTGTTGGGAGGTAAAAATGTCACTTTTATATTTGGATGCACAGTTTCAAGTTCGCGAGAATGACCTGGTGCATTGTTCAAAAAATAGCGCTTGTAACCCACGCTTTCTTATTAGCACGCCAAAACACTGGCAGGTCGTCCTTGTTTTGATTTTTTAAAGCCCGAGGATTTAACGATCTGTAAAGCATCAGTGGTTTAATGACACAATCTCCAGATGCATTAGAGCATAGCAGCAGTGTAACTATTCTTTGCTGCCTTAAATCCAGGAGCAGACTTTTCGCTTTTAGAAATGAATGTTTTGTTTGGCATTCTCTTTCAAAACAGTGCAGTTTCGTCTGCATTAAATACTTGCTCAGGTTTGTATCCTCCATCAGCTACTAAGTTTGCAAATTCTTCTGGATATCGTTCTGCTGCAGCAGTGTCTGCAGATGCAGCTCTCCAACGATTTTAATGTTATGCAATGATTGTCACCTTAAATTTATTGAACCAACCTTCCGATGCTTGAAATCCTCCATTTGTACATTCACCACTACAACTACCATCAGGTTCTTTAAAATGAGCGTAAAGACGCTTTGCCTTCTCCCGGACCATTGGACCACTCAGGGGCACCCTTTTTTGGTTGCGGTCTTCGATCCATAATGACAACGCCACTTCCATTTTTTCTATTGCTGGATCACAAACAATTTTCGCTGACAGTGAAGTTGAAGCTACAGACGACCTTATTTTATCTTCGGATTTTTTTTATCGATCGTACAGTTGATTCGTTGACATTGAATGAGCGTGATATGGATGCAAACGACTCTCCAAGGCGTAAACGATCAAGCATTTCTATTTTCACTTCAAGCGGTAACACAGATTTTTTTCGTGTCGAAACTCGTTTCTCATTTTTTTTACTTGACATTACTGTATAAATTAGGAAGACCGGTAGAAACGTGTTACTCGATCACAATTTTTGTAACGAATGGAAAGACGAAACAATAAAACACGCAAAGCGGCTCTTACCAAAGGACGGAACGTCTAATAATGTGGCGGCATTTAAAAATATACTTTATTCATTGAGTAACTAGCAGCGTTCACCCCGCTTCGCTGCGGTCACCCCGGAACGCAATAAACTTTGTTACTTAGATAATTTTTACTTTTTCGCTTTCAAGTGATATGATAAAAACCATAGAAGATTGCAGTAAATCTTAACATTATATCGCCTGTCATTTATGTTAACCCGCCCCGCTTCGCTGCGGTCATCCCGGTGCTGGCATATTGTAAAAGTGTCTGTAAAAATAAGCAAATCAATTAAAAAATTTTAAACAGAAGATTCAAGCTATTTTCCGCTGTATATCGCCTGTCATTTATGTTAACCCGCCGAGTGACACGGTCATGCGGGTTGCATATAAATACGTTTATTTTTACCTATGATGAACTAATAACAAAGGATTTGTACGTTATGGACACTTGAATGGTCAATTATCTCAAGACACTGGTAATTAAAAATTAAAGTGATATGATAAAAACCATCTAGGGTCCAAATCCTAATAACCCCCCAAAAATGAAAGAAATTGGTTCAGCCGTATTAGCGTGATGAGCGGACAAAATTTTGTACGTTCTCTTTTATATATATAGATAAGGTTGGTTTCATTCTGTTTGTTTACATTCTCAAAAACACCGATCGCGGCGAAGGCGGCTTATGTAAAAGTCCGAACCAATACAGCGGCGATATCATTTAACAACATACTTTAGGCAAAGTTGTAATAAGGTCTATTTTACATTTTATTAGTCCATTTGACGGCGTTTACAAAGGATATTGGGTTGGATACCTATTGGAATCCTTTTTATTATTATGTATGTACGTACTGATTAGATCCGCGAATAAAGAAATCTTTAGCCGCGAATGTAGGAATTGGGTCGCATTTTTTAAATCCGCGAATAGTGAAAACGCAAATGAAGGAAGCGCGAATAAGGAGCTTTTACTGTACATTTATTATGTAAAACATTCAGCGCAGAGCTCCTCTCTGTACACAGTACACACAGGTTGTAGTTCCTCATTGTGTTATAAACCAAAATCAACAACTGACAGTTCTAAGCAATATGTAATTTCCACACTGCAACTAGTGAAACCTAATATGGGGACACACGACGACACGTCAAAATGCACACTCCTAAAATGTGATATTTTGGTATATATTTTCATATAATAATTGTCATTGCTTTATAATAACTAATAACTTTTACAACACCAATGACACAAGACTAGAATGTTTAGCTTCCAACAATTACTGTTAATCTGTGACTGCCGTAGAGCAAACGATTATTTACGGGCTACCAAAGAGTAAGCAAGGAACTGAAGATGGGGGGATGGGGTTTCTTGACGTTCAGGGTACCGGTCGCGGTCTCTGAGTGGCGAAGGTTTACGGCAAGGGGGAGGGGAGGAGAATAACAGCGCTCTTGCTTTTCGTCCTTATCACTCACGAGCCACGCCTCAACACACGTTGACGACAATAATCACGGTTACGACTCTACTGTACACTGAGTCACTGACACACGCTCCACCTTGATTTTTTTTTAACAACAAAAGTTTGTATTCTTGTTGGCATTTAAATTTATTTAAAATTAAGATTTTTAGTTTTAATTATTTTAGCCTGGACCCCTGGGCATTTGTCCCCTTTGTCCCCCCTGTCGCCGGCCCTGCATACATAGTAGGCTTACCTTCCACACACTGGGTTTTTATCATGTTATCATTGAAATGCGTATCCAAAGGGGAGGGGGGGTTCAAATATTTTACATAGTCTTATTATCACTTTAAGATGAACGCGCATTTTAGGCAGTATCAAATAAGTAACTGAAAATCGTAGAATAACCACGATTCATTAAATATGAACGGTGGTTTAATAGACGAATAATAATAATAATAATAATGAACTAGGTACATTGGTAATGCAATGCTGTTTATTGTATACTTACTGCACTTTGTAGAATATTGTATAGAATTACAATTAAACATTAATTAGAACTGATCTGATGTTTGTATTTAAAACTTGCTTAGCGAAAAACTAAATTACGAGAGGAGACCCACAAGAAATCGTACTCTTGTTCTAAAAAATTAATTTATTAAGATTTTTACAAAATTTTTCAGTCTCCTTCAAAGTACTCTTCATTACATGTGATGCATTCCAGTCTTCTTTCCTAATGTTTGAAGTACCTCTGGATCTCTTCAGCTTTAGTATCATCCAGTGCCCTCTGCGAAGTTCTTTTACAGCTTGCATATCAACAAAGCGCATCCCTTTTAGATTTTTTTTTTTTAATTCTCGGGAACAGAAAAAAGTTTGAGTCACTTTCAGGATTTTGCAAGTTCTGGCTCAAATTCAAACTTTTTTTTAATTTTTATCCTGTGTGAGCAGAAGAGGAGCAAACTTAGTGGTAGCCTGTCTCATTTGGAAATCCTCAGTCAAAATCCGCTTCCATGAGCTCCAACTGACTCCTGTCTGTTCTGGAATCTCATCGATCGGGAAACGACGATTCTCATTGACTTTTAGCCAATTTTTTCCAATGTCTTCGTCGTTTCGAGATGATGAAGGGCGCCCAGAATGAGCATGATCTTCAACACTCATCTCACCACGTTTAAAGCGTCCAAACTACTCGAACACTTGTGTGCTATTCATAGCATCCTTATTGAAAGCCTGTTGAATCATTTGGTAATCTTCCATTGCCGATTTTCCAAGCTGAAAACAAAATATCAAACACATTCTTTGTTCCTTTAAACATGCCATAACAATTTCGCACGCGGCAAACGAGAACAGTTAAGGTAAACAACACAACAATCATCCTTCACCACCTACGCAGACGGCGCTTGGGCAAATGATTTGGTAAGGTCTTTACTACGCCTAGGAACGGCCGCGCGCTTTCAATCCAGTTTCTTTTGGGTCTCCTCAAGTAAATTAGCAAATACTGTCCGGATTTATCAATAAATGATATGACGATCTTATATCAGAATGGAATTCTAAAATGGGGTTAAATCAATCATATGCAAAAATTGTTGGAATCGCATAGTTCTGAAAGAAGCCCTTTTTAATGAAAGTATACTAAAATTTATAGTTCCTTTTACTTGGGTATATGAGAAGCATATGATCATAATTCTTTCTTCTGGAAAAATATATGTATATTACTAGAAGAAAGGAATGGGCATATGCTGCTCCTATACACACTCGGCTTTGAAAGGAGGAAAACATGCTCCTTTATCTCTCTCCAAGTATACAACGGGTTTTTTAACTTCACATAAACAAATCAAATAGGAGATGGCAAAAGGAACAATAAATCTTAGTATACTTTCATTGAAAAGTTCCTTGTGTAGGAGCTATATGATGCCAAGAACGAGAGGGGAGAAGAGAGGAAGCAAAGGAAAAAAAAAGTAACTTTTGTGCTCGGAAACAATGAGATTTAGCTTTATCTGTCAACTATAAATTTTTGAATATAAACAATTTTTATATGATTGGAAGAAATTTAATTTTGAACTCAGTAAGAAGATATATTTTTAAAAATAAAAAAAAAATTAAAATATTTACAAAAGTTAATTCAGATTAGTTTAATTTAATTAAAATTTAGTTAGAGCCTCAATAAAATTATACTTTAATTTTTGAATCCAACATGTTGTGCCCCAAAATAAATACTTTAAGGTTTGACAAAGAATAATTTTAGACGCAAATGCAAAATGCAGCAATACAATATTTATTTATTTATAGGTGGGAATCAATTATCAACGTCCAACTGTGGTACCTGGTGGAGACTTAGCCCAATTGCAAAGATCAGTGTCAATGCTAAGCAACACCACTGCTATAGAAGAAGCCTGGAACAAACTGAACCATAAATTTGATTTAATGTACAACAAACGGGCTTTCGTCCATTGGTATGTTGGCGAAGGAATGGAGGAAGGAGAATTCGCCGAAGCACGAGATGATCTGGCAACACTGGAGAGAGACTACCAAGAAGTTGGAATTGACAGCAGCTGTCAGCCAGGTGATGATGAATATTAGATAACTCATCCGACGATGACAAGCAATTAATTACATAGCACAATTATAATAGATCGATTGGGAACATTCACCATCTTGGAATTAATTCAGTGAAAATAACAGTTATCTGTTTTTTTATTAAAATAATGAAAAAAAATGATCGCTGTGTTTTGACTAACTTTTGTTGATAGTCTTACTTAAAAGCGTGTATTGTACTATCCATTAAGAGGTCTTTTTCTATATCACATAATATGTTAAAAATATTATTATTTGTTCGTAATAATATCAAGTAAAACAAAATATTTATAATGTATCTGGAAAGAAATAAAAAAAATAGAATATACGAAATGTGATATACTATTTCTATGGTACAACATTTTATTTATAATAATAATAATAATAATAATAATAATAATAATAATAATAATAATAATAATAATAATAATAATAATAATAATACAGCATACTCATCAATATATCCTCCTCTGTAGCGGCTTTGATTAAACTTGTATTACACTATCATATAACAGATGTAGGTACACATTATTATTATTATTATTATTATTATTGCTCATTTAGGTTAACTAAGAGCAAAAGGAAATATTGTTATGTTTTATAACTATTAAGAATTTCAGATATAATACATTTTTTTCGCCATGTTCTATACACAGGCTTCAAGTTTGAAATGTTGGGAAAACCAACTGTGTCTAAAATAAAAATCGTTGGTCATTTGAATCTCAGTACATCTGCAACGCGATTTTCTCTTGAACTTCCACAAACGTTGCAGTACTGACAGTGAAGTATCAGGGAATTTAACAGTAAAACTTGTCTGCATTTTGGCTGTATCTTTGTCATATTTGACCACTATTAAAACACATAAATGCGTTTATCTGAAGCGATTTTGTGTATTTCCAGTCCTTAATACATTATAGCACCCAATATTAGCATAACATAATGCAGAGCTAACATTTGCTAAAAATATGATCATAGTAATAATTTAAAATGAGCTAGTGAAGGGAAGAGTGGAAATCAGGTCAAGTAATAGCGAAGCTAGACCACTGGAGCTCGTTTCACAAGAGTTCTACAAGTGTTTTTATATCACAAAAATAATACGAAACAGACATACTATAATAATAGCAAAAATTATTTGTAAATACTATTTTTTTTACTTCTAATTTGCTATAATTTTATCATAGTATATAAAGTATATTTTTTACTTATTTTTATTACTGTAGTTCTATACTATTATTTCAAGACTGCTGCTTTTTGTGATTTGGGCCAAGGTAACTCCCTATTCTCGAAAAACACCTAAAGAAGAAACAAACAGGTGTATACTGATGAAAGGCAGCAGCCAATGCCTATTTATACTGGAAAAGAAATGGCATTTATCTACAATTCTAAGAACTAAGCTGGTGAACATTATAACTCAGTGATAGAGCCCTCAGTTCGAGTTCAAGGGAATGCCTGGTTCGATCTAAAGCGATGTGAGTTTATAATGGACAATACTGTGTTCGTGGGTCTTCTCAAGGTTCTCGTAAATACTCATTCCACCAGTTCTTTCACAATCATCCATGTTCATAAATCATCCACCTCCTTTAGTCTACAGGACATAACCGAGGAACGAAAATTGAAATATTCAATTTCATTTCATAACGACTAAGCTTTGATTGAACAGCCAAGAATTTCAATCCTTATAAGAAAATACTACCTAGTAATGCACAATAAATTTTCGAGTTTTTTTTTTTTTTTTTCTGGTATCAAATATGATTCAAAATTGGCGTTAAAACTGTTTTCAATGTATTGTTAAAATATAAGAAACGTAAGTAAGCATTTTTTCAGACAGAAGTATCTTTCGTCATTCATACAGAATTCATACAGAAACAACACTACTCTTAGAAGTTTGGTGCATTTAATAAAGAATCTGATTGAATAAACAAAATTACAAATACCAAATTTAAGACCTAATGCTCTCGTTTAGTCGATATTTTTATTTAATGAAGTATGCTTCCTTTGTTTTTTCTTTTTTCCTTGTTAAAGAAGCCATGCTAAAGCATTAGATCTAAATCATCATTCTCTTTCGTTACGAGTATAAACCTGTATTCAACAGATGCTTAAAGAATGCTCATACCGTATTCATAACTTGCTGTGTCCAAGCATTGTACAGAGTACTTAAAATTCAATTCCAGTTGTGAACTGAAGCTAGAATCTACGTGAAGGTTCAACCTTTTCAAAATAGACGACAAGAATGGATTTTTAATATCAAGACAAGAAGAGCAACTTCTGCAAACAAGGGTCCGAAAATTCATATTTTCTGAGATATTTTGGGTTTTTGTTAAATGGTCTTCCATTATGATTGCTGTCTTTTAAAGCAACCCTGCATATTTTCTAAACCAAATTAAACATTGCTTCAAAGCTTGTTCAGAACTGCGTACGTTTTTCACGCACTTATGAACAAGACAACACCGGGAGTTGAAATATAAACAGCAAACAGAATACATTTACTAAATGTTGGTAATACCGTCAGTAATCCCAGATTAAATATTACCAAATTCAGTTTAACCTTTCAGACAATATAATGTATCAGATCTTTACCCTAAACATAACCAAAAAAATTTCATTTCCACCATTACAAAGAGAAAGACAACTGATAAAGATATAATGATTTGAGGCGAGTATTTTATTTAGGAAATTCATTTCCTTTGATTTTTAATATTTGGAATTCTTGTTTCTTCTTCTACATATGGCATGTGAGTAACAAGCTATCGACCAATGGACTTAAAACAAGGAGATGCATAGAATGATGTTAAAGAAATTCCTTTTAAAATAACTATGTTGGAAAAACGTTTGTCGAAAACCTAAAATATTTCAGAAACCGAAAATTTTTAATTCATAAATTATCTATTTTATGTGCATGTCGGGAACCCATTACTGAAATTTCACTGTATATTTATGGTATAATCGTGTAATAAGTAATAATATCTACAAACATACGAACACTATCAGAGAAACATACGTAAATAATCCATGGAAGATGTCTTTCGCTAATGTTTCATCAGGTAGAAACAAGAAGTAGTAGGAAGAAAGGAATATTAAGGAGAAGAACACAGCTACTAAGAAACATCAGATATGGTTTGAAGCTATTATAGAGACAGATGTGACTTTCCTCTGTTGCTAAATCTTTTCTTTAATATTTTTATCCTCCTAAATAGCACCTCAACGAAACAGCCTACTCACACTTTACTTTGTCTCTAATATAGTGTTTATATCTTACTTTCAATGTAATTAAATTCCTTTGTTCAAATAAGTATAGTTGAAACAAACGAATCGGTATGGGAATGGGAAACAAATTACTTACCAGAGAATAGAGAAAACATATAAGGCGTTCCGATTAGTAAGGGCAAACTCAACAAAATTTTAATTTTGAAAAAATACATTTAAGGCTTTCTTCATAAGAGTGAACTGCTTTTAGTTTAATGTCCTACGATTATGCTCTGAAGTTAAGGAAGACGGTGGTGATTATAATGAACGAAATGGTGGAATGAAGAAATTGGGAGGAAACGCAAGAACTCCAACAAAACCCATGTACATGGTGTTTGTCCACCACAAAGCTCACTTGGCGCTAGTTGGGATCGAACTAGGAACCCCACGCACCAGAGATGAGATTTTTACTACTAAACTACCGTATTTTCAACAAAATGTTCTTGTATTAATTGATTATTATTATTATTATTATTATTATTATTATTATTATTATTATTATTATTATTATTACTACTACTACTACTACTACTACTACTACTACTACTACTACTACTACTACTACTACTACTACCACTACTACTACTACTACTACTACTACTACTACTACTACTGAAGATCATGTTATTGTTTATGTTACTTTGAGTATGTAAAAGAATTGAGGTTAATTGATTACTCGGAACGCCTCGTTTTCACTCACATTAAGGTAATATATTGCAATTGGTTTCACTAATTTCTTCATAAGGTACGAGAAGGAAAGAAATCAGAAAAAAGGAAAGCATAATTAAATAACAAAAAATTAAATATACAGCATCTAAGTGAGTGGAGCTATATTCCAGATGCTTCAGCTCTACTTTCCTGCTATATATATATAATTAATCTTTTTACCTCCTTCCTCCCCTAGCGAAAATTCTTGTAGTATACTTATTTCTTCGGTGTGCGCGACTATGTTTAGTACATTTTCTTCTAAGTAATTATATATAATTAGTTGTCTTCCCTGCAATGCTTTTTAGGACTCTCATCTCTCTTGCTTGGATTTTGCTTCACTCTTTTTCGTTGTTGCCAATGTCACAATAAGATTTCAGGATATGTTCTAATCTCATATGAGATGTTTCACACATTAACTAAATCTGTATTCTTGCTATGATCTCCTAGTAATTTCTTCTCTCATTTGGCTATCTGCCATTGCATTCCTCCTAAACCGAGACACTTAGAAGTTTGTGCTATCCTCAGTGGTTTTTCTCGTAGTTTAATTTGTTGATTTTGGTAGTGTGTACTTCTTACAATGACCACAGTTTCATTTTAGCTTTATTTCGCTAATACGTCACTATTTTTTCAAAACATTTCTCTGACAAACATTAATTTGAAAATTGATTTTAATATTACTGATCTCATCAAGCAATCGTTTGAAATTAGTGTTCGTGTACTTATCTGAGGTATGTCAGGAAAATAAAGATATAACACATATTTGGTACCATTCACAGTACATTGATCCTTTCTTTTTGGTAGCGTTTATTCGTCAATGCTGTGCTGACTCATGTGCAAGTTTCACATGTTAGAAACGGCTACTATGATACAGAAGGTTGCCAACGCATCTTCTAATAAGATTTGAATTTGAGAACATGTGCACCTAAAATAAGATCTCTGGAATCTAAACTACTATTTGCGATCGCATTGGATGTATCCAACTCTGTAACAGAATTTGAAACTGTGAAAATGTGCACCAAACATAAGAGTACTGAGATGATCTAAACTACTATTTGTGATTGCATGGAAAGTGTCAAACTCTCGTAAGAAGATTCAAATTGTGAAAATGCGAACCAAAGGAAAGAGCTCTAATCATGAGCTTATGATAAAATATTTTCCTTATGCTCCTATTTAATTATTTCAGCAATTATTTCGGTATCATTACTTCATAATTATTTCGTCTGTTTTGAACTTTTAATTACGGGATTTAAATTTCCAATATATGTTTTCCTTTTCATATGTTGCATACTCTATACTTCTCATTATTAGCAAAAACGTCATCTCATTTTAATTCGGCAAATTTCAAGGAAACATTTTGCATCGTCTGTCATTTTAACGAAAATTTTGCATGAGATAAACAAGGACTGCTCTGCTGGAAATGTTCCTGCAATCAACATAAAATAAATAAATAAAAATGACATTATGGATATGGCTTTGTTTTTCAAAGTATCCGCCTTTAAGACTGATATTTTTTGCATAAGCTCAAACCACTTGAAAACACTTTTTCCATTCTAAGGCTGTTAACATAGAAACACTGTTCGGAATGCTTTACGGCTACTTCAGACGATACAAATCACTCACCACGCGTACTATTTTTCATCTAGGGAACAAAAATAAGTCACTAGGCGATAAATCTTGTGAATACGGACAATGAGTCATTAACTCAATAGTTTTACTGAACAAAAAAAATCAACATTTTAGTGTGCTTAGTCGGAACTAGCGTTGTTATGAAGAATGATGCGACAATTTAAGTTTGTTTTGCGCAATTAATTGATGACTTCTGGCAAATGAATTGTTGTATATCACTCAGTATTTACAGTTCTTCGATCTTGTAAAGTTATGATTGCCAGATGTCCAGAATAACCAAAGAAAGAAGCAATCATTTGTTTGGCAGCTCTCCTTGAACGAACAATTTTTGTCGGTTTCGGCTCAATTTCGATATTACTGTTTTCCAAAGCCTGAGACAAAGGTGGGTACCACTCTAGCTTTAAAGGGTTTACTAGTTGGTGCATTATTGCTATATTGTATTTGTATTGTAAGAAAATTGTTTAACAATAGTGATGAGTAACGTAGACATAGTACAAGGGAGCATTCATGACCACTGGCATGGTACAAGGGAACATTTAAATACTAATATCAATAAAACTTTTCAGGAAAGGTTTGAGTGTACGGCAGGACAACAGTCTCAATTTTTAATTATGCATGCTAATGTTCGTTTCATTTTACCTAAAATAGATGAAATACGTTTACTAATATTAGAATCAGGCAGTGTGCTATTTTTATAGTTAGTGAAAGTGGCTTGACAATTCAACTGATACAAGGTTCATTAATATACCTGGCTACTCCGTTCTTCGGCAAGACAGAGAACATCATGCTGGTGGAATTTTAATATACTATCTTGAAAATTTGGATGTAAAACTGGTTGAAATACCTAACTTAGATCAAGTAGAATGCCTTACGGTAATGGTGAAAATAAATTCGGTACGCATAGGTATCGTATCAATGTGTAGACCACCAAATATCCCCTACACCAAATTGTCTATTCTTGAGGATCTGATTACACATGTATATCCACAAGTTGATTGTCTTTATATACTAGGTGACCTTAATTGTGATCAGCTCTGTCTTGACAAAGCCGAAACAAAATATTTGAACCGTATCCTGGATATGTTTGGGCTTGTCCAACTCATTAAAGAACCAACCAGAATAACAGAGTTCGGTGAATCATTACTCGATCTCATTATTACCGATAAAATTGACATGATAGCATCAAGTGGCGTTAGTTCACCTATTGGATCATTCGATCACTGGGTGACACATGCTATCCTGAACATTAAAAAACCGCCAAGAAAGCCATTTGATATTATTCGTTATCGCAACTTTAATATATTTAATCACGACTCATTTCTACAAAATGCTGAAGCTTTGAACTGGAAACAAATTGAATCTCAGGAATCTATAAATGCTAAAGTTAATTTTCTTCAGATTCTTTAAAACATCTGTCTAGTAATACGAAGCTGCTAATGAAAATACGCGATCGTGCGTTCCGCAGGTTCAAACGCACTAAGTTGCAGCAACACTGGGATGAGTACAAAGAGCTTTGTAATTTTACTACGGCAGGTATTCGACAAGAAAAGATTGCGTATTTTTCCTTTCGTATAAATAACTCTAAAAAAATAAAGACACTTGGCGGACGTTACATAATTTGGGAATAGGTGGAAAAAGTTCATCGTTGAACCTCCCTGAAAAACTAAATTGTCCTGATGTCATAAATTGCTATTTTGCTAAGGTTTCCGAAATCTCAGTAACAAATGACGATACATTTGATAAACAAATAAATCGGTACAGTTCACTGAAACACACTGCCTGTGGAACTCCTTTCATGTTAAGACCTGTTCGTGAATATGAAGTTAGAAGAGCAATTGTTAACATTAAATCCAATGCAGCAGGCTTTGATGAAATAACCACACATATGCTTAAAATAGCTTTACCTGTTATCACATCTCCCTTAACTAATATTGTGAACTACTATTTATCGAATGGTAAATTCCCTGATCCCTGGAAACTAGCTAAAATTCTGCCATTACCAAAGAAGCCTTGTATTAAGTCAACTAGTGACCTTAGGCCAATAAGTACAGATGGTGATCAGAAAAATGGAAACACCTGAACGAAATTGCAACTTACCAGATTAATATGGTGTCGGGCCATCTTTCGCCTTCAGAACAGCCTTGATGCGACGTGGGATGGAGGCATAGAGGTCGTGAATGGTAGCAAGTGGAATTTTACACCATTCCTCGTGCAAGGCATCAGCCAGTTCTGTGACAGAGGATGCAGGTGGAAATCGTCGCCGGAGTCGTGTTTCCAAGACGGACCACAGATGTTCAATTATGTTGAGATCTGGGGATTGGGCGGGCCAGGGGAGGTGTTGAACTTCACCCCGATGTTCCTCAAGCCACGCTGCAACAATGCCAGCTGTGTGAATGGGTGCATTATCATACGGAAGATGGCGTCATTGTCCGGGAACAACATCTGGACATAGGATGCAAGTGGTCTCCTAAAATTGCGACATAATCGTTGGCAGTGATTCGTCCGCTAAGTGTGACCACAGGACCCAATGAAAAGCATGATATGGCGGCCCACAGCATCACCGAGCCGCCGCCATGTTTCACAGTTGGGCGGAGACACTGCAGATCATAAGCTTCTTTGGGCGTTCTCCACACATAAACACGGCCCGTGGTTGGGAATAGGGTGAAGGATGACTCATCCGACCATATCACACGTTTCCAGTCCTCAACGGTCCAAGTTGCATGGTCACGGCACCATTTGCGGCGTGCGAAAGCGTTATGGTCCTGATGAGCGTTTTGGCCCGTGCAACACGACCCCGTAAGTTCATGTCATGTAATTCGCGGCGAACTGTGATTGTCGAAACAGGGTGGGGGAGGTGCTGATTGAGTTCCTCCGTCACTTGCTCCGCAGTGGCACGACGGTTCTACGTGACAATGCGCTTTAATACCCGGCGTGATCTGTCACTTCTGATTTTCTTCCGCCCACTGTTCGCTTCCCCGATGTGGTTTTCCCGTGTGTTGTGTAGGCCGTCATCACCTTCGACACTGTCCCACGCGACACACCTAACACAGTAGCCACTGCCGTCACACTCACTCCACATAACCGCGCACCAACAATTTGCCCTCTTTGAAAATCTGAGAGGTCTCCCATTTTACACTACCTCCGTCTGCTGCAGCCACTGGACAGTGCTGTTCCACTGCGCCTGACGTAGTATGGAGACCGACCTAACACACCACCACCAGTGGTCCGGCGCTGCGGGCGCCACGACACCACTGCCAACCCATACATCTGACGTGTTGCCAACTACAGGTGTTTCCATTTTTTCTGATCACCATCTGTATATTGCCAGTTCTTTCAAAGGTAATTGAAAAGTTAGTGCTTCAGCAAATGATTTCATATATTGATAGCTCGGGCATACTTCCATGCGAACAATCTGGGTTTCGTAAATTTCACAACCCTTCTACTGCTTTGTTAGGTATTAAAGACAATGTGCTTCATGCACTAAATGACAAATATGTGGTCATACTAGTCTTATTAGACCTCTCAAAGCATTTGACCTTGTACAGCATGGTGTTCTCTTAGCAAAAATGAAATACTAGAACTTTTCAGTAAATACCATAAAATGGTTCGAATCCTATCTACATAAGAGAAAACAGCAAGTTACTTTACGTAGTTCATCTCATTATAAAATTTCTGAAGCTGCTGTTCTTGATAGAGATGTTCCACAAGGCTCAATTTTAGGGCCAGTTTTGTTTACCTTATACACTGCAGATCTGGTATCTGTTGTACAGCATTCAAAGATGTACTGTTACGCAGACGACATTCAATTGTTTATAAAAGCCTTGCCTCAGGACTTACCACAAGTTGTTCGACTCCTTAACCAAGATCTTAAGGCTATCAGTAACTGGTGTATTGATAACGGTCTGGTTATTAATCCCTTAAAATGTACTTATACTGTTCTAGGTTCCGCTAATCAACTTAATAAGATTATTCCTGACAAATTAAAATTACAAATAATGGACTCAAATGTTAGCTATTCACCTTGTGTAAAAAGTCTTGGAGTACAAATTGATGATAAGCTTTCTACGAATAATCCCTTCTCTACCCAGTGTTCAAACGCTCTAGGAATACTAAGAAACCTGTACAAAATACGAGACTGTCTGTCCAAAGATACCAAGCTACTCCTGATACTGTCTTTGTTTGATTATTGTGATGTTGTGTATGGCCCACTTCTAACAAAAAGCAATGCCATCCTGATCCAAAAGGTACAAAATTCATGCATCCGCTTCTGTTACAGCATACGAAAATTCGATCATATTTTGCCTATTCTAAACAGCAATAGCATGCTGACAATGTCCAGAAGACGACATTTGCATTATTGCTCTCTCATTTATAAAATTCTTAAAACAACACGTCCCGCGTATTTATACAAGAAACTCACTGCTAGGTCAACTATTCAAACTCACTTAACACGCAAAAGAAATACGTTTGATATCCCACAACATAGACTCAAGAAAACCACTGCGGCATTTTCAGTATTAGCACCAAGGTCATGGAATGCTCTACCAAATGTAGTAAAAGAAGCTAAAACATTTAATTCCTGCAAGAAAATGTTAAAAATTTATTTACTCAAACAACAAAATTTAAGTTCCGGACCCATGATTTGTATTCTATCACTTGAACCACGTAAATGAAATCAGACTTGACTTGGTACATATTCTTTATTAAATAATCATGCACTGTAAAAATACTTCATCACCCTCCTCCCTGCATGTGAATCAGAAGCATAGCTTATTTTGTCTCTATATTATTGATCGGTATGTGTTTGTTTTCATGTTTGTATTTGTATGCTTTTTTTTTTCTTTCTTCACTTGTAGTACTTGTGCGTGTGTGTGTGTTTTGTTAAAAGTACCACTTTTTTCTTTTCTCTTTTTTTTATCATCTTAATGTATACCTGTATTTTTGTTTTATATAACCGTATCTTTTGACTCAATTGATTGTATGTTTTTTTTGTATAACTCAATGTACTTCTTTGACAAGGGTTAGGCGGTAGAGCAGCAATATGCTGAACCTCGCCCGCTTGAATAAAGCCTTTTTCAATTCAATTTGAAACACCAAACTAGCGGATTCCTGTTTAGTTTCGGGTTCGTATGAGTAGATCCAAGTTATACCTGGATCCAGGAGGGCATGACCTTTTAACGATGTAGTATACCAGACATGCCTTACTTCGGTTGAATTTTTTGAACTTAAAAAAAAAAAAAAAAAAAAAAAAAAAAAAAAAAAAAAAAAACCTGATACGAGCATGTCTTTGAGCTTGGTCAAGTTATGGTGAACGCGGCGTAGGACCAAAACGGCATACGACCAAACTTCAGCTCAGAAACCTGTTTCGGTCCTATGCCGTTTCGCTGGGCACAGAAACTATAGCGTTAAACTGTAGACCATTTCTCACAATAGGCAAAGTATTGAAGTGGGATGTTAAATTTGAAATAGGTAATCAAACAAAAATAAGATGTTAAATATTTCCATTGTCTACAACACATGACACATGATATCATTAATAATTAAAATATAAGCAGTAAAGACGTTTAAACTCTGTGTTGAAAATATGTACTTTTATTGAACAGAAATTATACCATTTTTCACATTTAGTGCATATAATTGTATCTCATTAAGTTTTTTTACACTTCAAAAAAATCGGTTATTTTTATAAACAAATAACTGTGCTTAATTTATAGAGAAAAATCTACGAAAATTTTTCTTTTATTCCTCTTTTGGGTGGTTCTTTCTCATTTTATGATTTGCACAATAGAGTGGAATGGAGTATATGTACAAAATTTCACTCTTTGGTGTGTACATAAAATATAGTTGTGTTTTTCATTACATAAATATGTTTCCATTGAGAAGCAGCTGTATGAAAAAGGAACCATACTAGTTACATTATAACACTTTGAAATTTGTACCAGTACATTACAACTTCTCTAATTGAAGCTCGTATTAAGAAAAAACTACGAAGCAGTCTTATTTGTACAGGCGAAAACAGCCCATTTCCACTCGTAAAATGCTTATAAAATAAATTTTCTAATATGACTATGAAAAAATAAAACAAGATTTTTTTCAGATTGTTTTCTAGTGCACAAAAGAAAAAATACGAGGGTCGTTTAAAGAGGTTTCCCTCTGATCTAGTTACGTCAATCTTAACTTAGTCTGACGATTATATATATATATATATATTTATTAATGTATTTATTATGAACACTTTGCAATTGCGTACGCGATCTCTTAGATCTATTGCGACCTCTAATCTTATGTTACAAGTTTGCTAGCACATACAACGCAAGCGTCACAACCAGAGAATAAAGGCAAGGGGGTGATAGGGGGGGGGGTTATAATAATTGCAAGGATCATCACTTGAACTCGGCAAGGTAGAATTTACGTTAGCACCTTTCTACGTATTCTACGTAAATCTCCGGATGAGCTTTTAGCATTTGGTTCCAGTGCGTTAGCCTTAAAACTTGTTATGTGCAATACACACACACACACACATAGGCTTATACAAGGATTCGATCAATCTTAGGAGTATTGTTATCTTCAATTCTGCTTCATTTGATGGTTATCAGCACACATTTTCTCTAGTTCAGGAGAAAATGAGAAAACGGCCCTCGTAAGAAATATGCCAAGGCAAAAAATTGAAAGAAATACGAACACTATATTTCTACTGAGATACAACGTACTATTGTACACCTTTCCCCTATCATTAATTGAAAAGCAGCTGTGAGGCACCAAAGAAAAATATGTAGAACTAAAATAGGTATTTATATTTATGTGTATGTATATAGTAACACATATATATGCATATATTTGTAATTGAGACATTCTTTTTTGTCTAAATGTATAACATATGAATCAAACAGATTTGAGAACTTGCACCAAACACAGGAAATCAATGTGTTCTCTCCTTTTCTATATATATATATGTATATTTTTTTCTATTTTTAAAATACTTTTACTTGAATAAAACTTCAACTATTTGTACACATATAACTCCAACTGCAGCATTTTTTTTTTCTTTTTTGGCGACTGCAGTTATTTCTGATGTACCCTACTGCACTGATCGAAAAAAAAAGACTATTTTTTTTTTTACTTACGACTGATAGAGTAGTGCTACTAACAAGAAAATAAGCAGTAATATGTATGTATATATATATATATTCTTTATTCTTAGAAGGCAGATACATTTTATACAAATAGCCTGTATCGTTTTTGTATCTACCATCAACTTGTTATTTATTAGCTCACATTATTTTTATATTGCCAACAAGTACGCGAAAGCATCCGAATTAAATTTCTTATACAGATTTTATGGACGTACACTTGCGCATCATTGTACTCTTTAACATTTTTAGTGCAGAACTTTTGTTTCTTCTTTCATTTTATTTCCTTTTAAAAAGCTATATTGAACACTATTTGGTCACTATTTTAATTCCTCTTTGTTTTCTTTTTCCCTTAAAATGCAATCATTTTATGATTTAGGTACTCTGTTGTATTGGTCAAAAAATGGCAAGACAATGAGTATTATCTTAAAATAACTCTCTTATATTTACTATTAAAATCGTTATCTTGAGTACTAATATTGCAGCACATTTCCTGTGCAAGTGAAGTCGCCAACCTGTTATCAACTTATTAAATAATTATTAATTTTATATATATATATATATATGTACTTTTTTTTTTTAATTTGCCAATTTACTTTACCTTACTGGTAAAACTATACATGAATATATTATATATATTTTTTTCATTCCGTATCATTTGTACATACAATCAGCTATATACATGTATATACTAACAGACATGTCACCATACCTGTGCATATACATATATATATATATGTATATATATTAAAATTTCTCTCACGCAAGCTCATCAAGTACACTCCTACATACACACACAATTTCTTTTTACTGTATTTTTCACTACCATTCTGAAATATAACCACGCATCCTGAATATTGGATAAAATTCATCTACAATAGTCTACATGCCAACAACTACAATATATTGTTAATTCTTCTTTTTTCCATCCTTCTCTCTTTATATATATATATATAATTTTTAACAAATTCTTTAGAAGAGTGCCAACGTGTTCTTTGTAGTAACATGCTGTCTTCAAGATGTTTCATATTATTATTATTTTTTTTAAGAAAGAAAAAAATCCCTATCACCAGTCAAATAACAACACTGCCATTGTTTAACGTTGACTGTAGATTAGAATCGCTTGCCTAGATCTACTAGATCCTTCACAACAAAACAATTTCAACAAGTCTGTCCACACTAAAAAGAAATACAAATGTTCGAAAGAAATCATGGAGTTCGCAGATACGTTATTATTTTGTTTTAATACATTATCAACCCTCCAAACAAAAGCCTACACTCTGCTTATTGTCTACTATATGGAAGTTAAGGCATTTGAACATAATCATGAAGCTTATATATATATATATATATAGAATATATATATGTACCAATAACGCAAGGGCAGTCCTGCACACAAGGAACTACTTCGATAGATGTTGACGCAACCTACCCTGAGACATCCTACTGAACAGTGCTCCATGATTCACTGTAGTTGCATAATTCAGGAGGGAAAAAAAAAAATATTTAAGCAGAAGTGTAGTACAGTACCAGGGCATGAGAAACAAATCTCAAAATAGACAACCGGTGCATTAAGACAATTCTGTCAGTATAACAGTTATATTTATATATATATATTATCTATAGAAGTCTGTAGACTATATGAAAACAATCGATTTCTCTGTCGTTGCTGATTTTATTCCTTGAAGACCTTTCTTGTTGGAAGGTTGAGTCTGAAGCATGATTGTTGATGTTGATCTTCAGAATTTAGTGTGGCAGGATGGCTTAGCAGCTGATGCGAACGTGCTACTGGAAACAAACAAATTGAGTTCTGAATTATTATTTTTTGAAAGTTATTATTCACAAATATTTATTTAGTATTTTAACTCATATACTATACTATCAGAATGACTTTCTAAAGTAAAACCAGGTTTGAAAAAAAAAAAAAAAAAAAAAAAAAAACCCTGATCGTTGAGTCACGCGAGTCCATCGATTAGATTCATGTTGATGAACGTGTTTTGAAAAAGGATGAAAAATAAAACATACAACAAACTTAAAACCTGTTTCTTTTTCGTTTGAAACAGTTATATGAAACAAACTATAGCATTAAAGGATCCAGTGCTATCTAGTTCCTCCTAACGTAACTGAAAGTCATGTACCATAAACTTATATTCACAGAAACAAACTGCAACATATCCAAGACTTTTATTAACAAGTAAGGAAATTACCATTTGCTTAAAAGAATTTATAGAACCTCGACTAAATAAATAAATAAATAAATAAATAAATAAATAAATAAATAAAAAATGTCATCTTATAATTTAATCCGTATATCTTAGTGCTATATACTGTATATGGATTTAGTTTATCGAGAGAACATTTTTCCTTTACATTTTATATTCGATTAAGCGTTTGGGTCCGCTATATGCAATTATGCAATCGTTTCAAACATAAAATCACAACATTAAGAACGCTTTTCTAGTGTTTGGACAATCAACCTCGCAAGTATTGTATTTCCACGTAGCGAAGCTCGGAAAAGTCTGCGTAACGATTTGATTACCATCTACAAGTCGACGCAGCGACCAAGCTGCTCGATTTGGAAAGGTCGGGTGTAAGATGGCTGCAATCACAATTGTATAAATCAGTGTATGTTTGCTTTACACGACAAGTGTAGAAAGTTGATTAAATACAACAGATACATACTAAGAAGCAATCTGAAGCTTTACAAGATTGAACGAAGCTATTTGATATGTGATCCAATAAATACTGCTCTCTATTCACACTAGTTGGCAGCAAAAGTATCTCGGAAGATGTTTTTTCCCCAAACACGGATACGCAGAACATAAAATGTGGACTACATAGAAATTGTAAAACTGAGGTGCGTCTGATAGGAAAAGAGACTATCCATCAACTGCTTTTACTTCTGCTGACACGCCTAAAAAGAGTATTTCTTAGGTACTCCACATATCATCTTTCGATAGTGATACATCAAATTCTAAAAAGATTACGTATCTAATATTTTGGATTTTAGATACAGAATATATGCAGCAACAATATGATCTGATTAGGAACATAAACCGGGACAAGCGACTTAGAAAACAAAGAACAGATGGTAAAGTAATTCACAAATGTCGTAACTCTCAATAATGTGTTTTACCGAAACAAATTCTTCATCTACCTATTATATGTTAAGTGCTTATTTGTCATAAAAGATATTCTAATTTCAAAGGCAGAGTTAATCATATATGGCGTATGATTTCTTCTTCAACATTTTTCCCAAGTGAGAAAACATAATTTTGTTTAACAGAAGAGTAATTCTGAACAATTCTGTTCATCCAGAGAACATTTTACTTATTGGGATTGCCAATGTTCAACTTTGTACCAGGACAGAAGAGTGTAAGAAGACAGTATTAATGTTTCTGTAGAATGAGAAGAACCAAGAACCTTTCAAAAGTGCAACACAGGAACAAAAACGATCCTTTGAAAGTAGTTCATAATTGCAATACGAAAAAATATATCCTTCCTAGGTTCAGCTTCAATGTACCAACCAATTACACAAACACCACTAACTCAGAGTCTCCTCCTGCACTGGTGCTGTTTTCAAACAAATAATTCAAGGATTAAAGTGAAAACTTTAAGGAGTTTTCTCATTAATAATAATAATAATAATAATAATAATAATAATAATAATAATAATAATAATAATAATAATAATAATAATAATAATAATAATAATAATTCTGTTCCCTTCAATTAATAGAACATATTCTGGCTATAAGAAGAACTTCGATAGCAGTTAATTGTAATAGTAATGTATCTGGGGAAGTCAAAATCAGGATTATATAAAATCCAGTTTGACAATTTGCAATTTTGAGTAACAAATTGAGTTAAAACGACTATTTTCAAATGAGTTTACAAGCCTTTAAGGTGTAAGGAGAAAAATCTTTTTCTGACTATTTCTAGAATTTTTACCAATATCTCTTTTCTAAGGCACTTTTTCAAATAAGTCTGTATTTTCTAGCGAAGCTAAACTAGTTCTCTTCTATATGAGACTTGAGACACTTGAGACACATGAGTTCTCTGCCACTACATGAGATTGTAAATATTAAGTTCATTTAAAAGAGAGAGCTCTCTTATGTCACCGCTACGAAATTACATTACAATTACTTTTAAGTGACTGAAGAAAATCATTTTATTTTTATGAAAGTACAAGGAAGCAATTTTTTCTTTCTTTCTCTAAACGACAGTATGGAGAAGTATTAATCTGAAGTGTAAATGAAGTAAACTGCCAAGTTTTATAAATCTTTCTAGATACAGAATATTTTTTTTTTTGTTCATCTTTACTAGCGTCTTCCATTTTCTTTTTAATGTATGTTGTGCATTTCGTGTGTATGTAAATAAACGTGCTAAAATGGAAATTTATTAGTACTGACGAAATTTGAAACATGAGTGAGGTAAATGTTTAACAATAAAACATAATGTTTAACTATCAGCTAAAAAGATAACAATACCTTTAATCAGATTTAGGTAATTGAGGCAGAAAATCATTTCTGGTGATTGACAATCTTCTGATGTTTGGTTTGTCGTACTCCTCCATGCTCATGGCACGAGTAAATCGAGGCCGTCCCTCGCTGTCAGTGGAGCCTCCGGAGAATGTTCGCTGCCGTTCGACTCCAGGCATTGTCACAGAAGTAAGGAGACCTTGACCTTTGCAGAAAAGCAGGATGCTCTGGGCCAGTTTCTCAGGCTGAGAAAATAAGACATGCATGTAGAACAATGTCTAATCTTGTAACATCATGTAGTTAGTGTTTTTACAAGATATGCAAAAAATAAATATTTACAATATTAAGATGCGTATACAAACACCTGAAATTATATAAACGTGGGAGCTTGAGCGCCCTCTCGAGCGAGCCTGCATGTAGTAACGTAACATCAGTTTCTACTACTTACGAAATTCCTGCAACTGCAACATGCAATTTGTATTTTAAAATTGTACAGCATTATTTTCTTTTAAACATTTGATTACCTTTGAGTTCATATTTTTAGTCGACTTCTAATATATAAACTTATAAAAATGAATAACGGAGATATCCAATATCAAAACACAAGACTTACTACCCATTACAGAGCTAACTTATATATAACTAACTTATATAAAATATTGTTACAATTTTCAGTTTAATTCACACACACACACACACACACACATATATATATATATAGGGTGTTTCAAAACAATACCAACAACGGTTGCGAGGTGATTCCTGACACCAAGATAAGACAAAAAGTATAGACCAATTTGGGTGCTCAAATGCTTCCTTTCGGAGTTATGGGTTGCCGAAATCATAAAAAATTGAACTTTAAAGGTACATAGGTCCAAAACTATGGGACCTACCGTAGTCGAGTCAAGACTACACTTAGGAACTACTGTAGTATGTGCCCTATCCAAAAATCCATGTTTCAAAATCCTGCGTTACTTCCGCAACAGTTTTTATAGAAAGAGTTTGGCTACGGGCATATAATTTGAAGTACCTCTATAAACATTGTTGCGGAAGTATCGCAGGATTCTGAAACATGGATATTTGGATAGGGCACATTGTAGTTCCCAAGTGAAGTCTTGACCCGACTGCGGTAGGTCCCATGGTTTTGCAGCTATGGATATTTATAGTTCAATTTTTCATGATTTCGGCAGCCTATATATAACTCCGAAAGGAAGCACTTGTGCACCCAAGTTGGTCTATACTTTCTGTCTTATGTTGGTGAGGTCAGGAATCACCTCCCAAACGTTGTCGGTGTTGTTTTGAAATACTGAAAATTTTAACAATATTTTATTTTTATATATTGAAATATACAATTATAATAACGTAACAATTTAAATTACATCACAATGACTGTACAGTCCTCCAATTAGTGCAGTTCTGATAATAAAGGCAGTCAGTTGGTTTTGAAGCATCAGTTAAACAGTTTAAAGGGAGAAGGGAAGAAATTACATAATTTTCTTTTCTCGATATTCCAATTGCTGTTGTCTGTTTCGTCAGGAAGATGACCGAACCATTTGAAATAAATTATTGCACGTAGTTAGCACTATTCTACAAATGAATTTTTATCACGTCACTTTCATTAGAATGCGTATTCTAAGGGGAAATAGGAGGATTAAGTCTAGATTACTACCGTTCGTGGAATTTGCTTGCAACCGTCATGTTTTCTTCACCCGCTTTACCCGTTACCAGGGTGCGAATTGGCGGGGGGGATGCCAGGGATTTCCCCCCCTGGCAAAAATCTTTCCCACCCTGGAGAAGAAAAATTTTATCCCTGGCAGGGATAACTATTTCCCCCTATGGAGTATTTTTAAATGGACATAAAGATAAGATAGAAAAAGGGAACAATTCTTACTTTGCGTAGCTAACATAAATATCACTTGAGTTAAAATTTATGAAAGATCTCACATCTCAACTGTTTTGTACTTGTTAGTATATATATATATATATATATATATATATATATATATATATATATATATATATATAGTGTGTGGGGGGGGGGAGGACTGGGTGCGCATATGGGTGAAATTCATCCCCCCCTGGGAAAATTTTTCAATTCGCACACTGCCCGTTACTCTTCATATACAGTCTCTTATTCACAGTCGTAATTGAAACTAGCGTAAGCGAGGCTTCTACTATTTGACACGATTAGTAATTATGTGACTATCCATCTGTCTGTTTCACGATATCTCTCGTAAAACTTAGTTGATTTCGATGAAACTTAGTATGTGTCTTCCTTCCACATTGCAGATATAACCCTATTATTTAGAGTTACAATCCAAGGTTGCTAATAAAACTCTAACTGACCAAAGTAGTATATATATATTTTAAGAGTATATGTCTATTAAAAATTTACTTTTTAGAACCAATTAAAAGTTTACATTTTGTAAAGAGAAAGTGGGCGTGTCTTGCATTCAGATTGTATATAAACTGTCAAAATTGGATATTTCTCGCATAATGTGTCTAAGGAAGGCTATGTTACATAGCCGAAACTGTAACATAGATATATACCATTAATATATCTATCTATCTATCTATCTATCTATATCTAACTATCTATCTATCTATCTATCTATCTATCTATCTATCTATCTATCTATCTATCTATCTATATATATATATATATATATATATATATATATATATATATATATATATATACTGCTTTGGTCAGTTTTATTAGTTACAATCCATCTAGGGGATAAATGGGGTAAAATCCCCCTGTTGGAAGTTTACATGTGTACACGCAAGACAATTTCCAAATGTAAACCATTAAAAAAAATTCGATTATGACAAAACTTAATGTAAGGCATTGGGAATGTCCTCACAGGTTAGGATTAAAATCTGAAAGTCTGAATTCATTCTCCTCTCAGTTTTAAAAATATGTTTCCACGATAATTTTTGTTTAAAAATGTTCGATATTGGCGTAATATGCCTTAATTTTCTTTGAGGCTTCCAAATCATCCCCTATACAGGGAGTTAAGGTCAGTAAATAATAAAGAAGTGGAGATTTATTCACCTAGCCCCTCCTCCCATTTCTTTTAGAATTCCAAGATAAATTTCTAAATTCATTCGATTTTGAAACAATATAATGTACATTTTCTTTGAGTGTTTGGGATTACAAGCTGTCAAGAATGAGTGATGAATTCATTCCCCTTATGTCATACAGATTACTCCCCTTCGCCCTTCCCGATTAAAAAAAAAAAGTTCAACTATAATTTCCGTTATAACTGTTCGATCTTAATGTAATATGTCGTACTATTTTCTTTAAGGTGTCACAACCAATTACTATGCATGGAACTGAAGTCAGAAAAGAATTAGTAATGTTCTTACATCCCAACAGTTCTACGAGAACTTATGTAAAAACATTTGGTTTTGATACAATATTATGTATACTTTCTTTAACTCTTTTCCGTAATCCCCTGAGCTTGGATCAAAACCATTTAAGAATAAGCGGTGAATTTAGCCTGTTATTTGATATGGATTAGTCTTCTCCTCCCCCACCATATTAAAATATGATCCAAGGTGTCTTCTGCAAAAATATTAGATTTTCATGGAATATAGCATACACTTTTTAAGACTTCACTATCATTCCCATTACTTGGATTAGAAATCAATCGAGAACGAGAGAGTGATCATTCTCACCTTTGAGTCTTTTTCCATCTATTCTGTGGTAACTTTCGTTTTAACATAATATGATGTATGCGTATGTGTTTATTTGGAGATTTTCACATAATCCTCACTCTTGCTGTTGAAGTCACACACGCAAATATCAGGATTAATTAACACTTCTGCCCCCTTCAAAGATTTGAGTAAATATTCTACGATAACTTTCGTAAAAATAAACAAATAAAATACAGTTTTGTCGAATATGGTCTAATATTTCCCAAGAACTTCAGATCAGCTGAATTGCTTGCAGCTGAAATGTTCCAATAATGAGAGAGCACGTTTTCCCCAATTTAATATAACATATTTTCCTGAAGCAAATGGACATATACCCCAGCGAAAGAAATCTAAGATTGGTTGGTTCTGGGTTTAACGTCTCTTTCAGCAGCATGACTGTATAAGACATGGACTTACAACTTAACTTAGGTTCCTAACCACACGCGCTTTGACCGGAAATCTAACGCGAGTCTCCCGTGTCGATGTCATATACGCTTTTTATATAGCCACGAGGGAATTTTCCACTTCTAAGAGGGCAAAGGGGCAATTTCTATATTCTTTCCTCAATGTATACAAATGAGAGAGATATTGTCTGTCTCACCATCACGGAAAAACGACTGAGGCATTTGAAATGAACTTTCAAACATGGTTAGCACTTGGTTCGAGCATTTTTTTTAATCATTTCCTCTCATTAAAATACGTAGGATATCCTAAGGAGGAGGGAAACTTAACATGTATGCCGAAAATTAAATATCTCACGAGCTTTTCATGTTAAAGGGGTAAAATTCTTTGTATAAATTCCTTATTTACAGAAGTAGTCACGTGCTCCAGCGTTTTCGGAAATTCCGCTTCTACAAGGACTTAAGGGCCAATTTCTAAAGTATTTTAATTTTCCATTTTGTATTCATATAATGACTAAAAAAAAAGGAAAAAAAAAAAGAAATGTTTGAACCGTTTCAAAGGATTGTTCAAGAATAGTTAGTACTTTAGTTGACCTAGGTTTGTAATCAATCACTTTGATTGATAAAATTATTCTAAGGGGAGGGAGGAAGTTTACACTTCTCACAAAAATAAATAAATAACGGTTGCACCATATGAAATGCATTTTTGAACATGATTAACATATGGGCCAGTCTGAGTTTTTATAATCATTATTCATCTTTATTCAAATACATACCAAAAGGGGGAAGAGTATTATCTTTCAAATGTTTCCCATAAACGTATTCTTCTCGTGCGAAGAACGGGCATTTCATCTAGTTCTGAAATAAGGACACTTCAAACAAAAGACCCGTTTTAATCTTTTGAAATGAAAATGAAAGGCATTTTTGAGTTTTATGTCCTACGGTTATGCCGGGTAGGCTAAAGAAGACGGCGATGATGAGTAATGAATGAAATGATGGAATGAAGAAAGTGGGAGGAAACGGGAGAACCCCGAGAAAACCCTCATACACGGTGTTTTTAATCTTTTGTTTGATTACAGGAGATACTTACGGCCCGGCAATATACATGTAACTTACGACACGCACCTTTAAAAGTTATTATCAATGAAGATTTAAAAGATATGCGAATTATTTTCTATTATTACAGAAAAATACAGTTATTTGAGGAAAATGTGCTTATTTTGCTATCGTTTTTAAATGGATTTTTTGGGGGAGTGACCTAAAGAGGTACCCCGTTGCTTGCCAAGCCAGTCCACTCCTGCTCATGAACGATAACGTACTAAATATTTTATCATAATCCTAATTGTAAGCATAATGACATAAATACGATAGTCAAAATGATCAGAAATTAAAAGACATTTTAACTTCAGAATCAACTTACAAATTCTTACTTTCTTCTTTCTTAAACTCAAATGAGGTTTTATATCTTTAGAGGTAGACCTAAGTCCCAATCACCTTATTCACTAAATTTTGTTATAAGTAATTGTTTTGTAATATAATAATTTTAATGTAAAAATTGATGAAAATGATGATGATGAGAGATGACGAATTAATCTTGGTCCTCCACCTTACTTTCTAACATCAATTACATAATTAGGGTTAACAATATAGACATGTACTGTGTGTAGGCAATAAGAGTAAAAATAAATCAAGCAGAAATCTGACAGAAGGCATTAGTGAATTATGATAGGATAACAGATAATCACGAATAACTGAATTGCGATCATAAATTAATTTAATATGAAGACCAGAAAGATGTTTTCTGCTTTGTTATTGTAGTATAGTTAAACAATTCCCATTCCGTAATCGGTGTCCCATATAGTTAACTCCTCTGACAGAATGATCTTTTTGGTGATATATCTGACGACATTTCCAACCATTTAAAATTTTCGGATGACCCCCAAGGTCCCACGATAGAGACACCTGTGGAAGCAGATGAATTCGAGTTCGCAGCAGAATTCCATGAGCTTTCTGACATTTTTATATCTCACTTCTTGTTTCGTATTTTTACCTCCAACAGATTGTGATTTATAATTGAGTGATCTGAAACACCGGGAAACATGAGAAGCAAGAAAAGTATTGATAAATCTTTAATATTAAATGCTCTCTCTGTGTAGATTCAATGGATTTTCAAGTGTATAAAAGTGTGACTGGGTTGGGGATCGACACCAGGCTTCCGGCTTACCTTATTGGTGCACTAACAACTACGCTAACTAGCCTTTCATTAGACTAGGCAAACGCTTTCATTCTTCAGGTTGGTATCTAGTTACTTATATCATATCATACGTGCTTTGCCATCTTTTACACATATTGTGCTCGGATCTGCACCTTACTGAATCTACGTACACCAGCAGAAGATTTGGCTAAAACTATACGTTTTTCTTTTACTTCTATTATATATAAAAGTTATTGACTTTTCTCCCATAGGAAACACTGAGAACAACAGAAAATTATTTGCTACTAAACAACACCATGTAGTGATATGAAGAACTGAGAGCCAGAGTGGAAATAGGAGAAATTAAAAGTGTGAAACTTTTTACAAGGGATAGATAGATATAAATCAGAGCGTTGTTTCAATATGTTCGTTAGCGAGGACGGCTTTTTTAGCTTCCAATCCATTATAATTTGGTACTTTGTCGACAACACTAGTTATCTATGCAAGACTTCCGTCAGATTCGTTCTCTTGTCAGTTAATTAAATTAATTAACAAGCAATTAGCAAATACAACGAGATTCACTAATTTGAGGGCGAATTTTAATAACAAATGATAGCACAATATCATTACTTACAGCTTCCAGCATCACGTCTCCAACTTTCTCAATCTTCAAAAGAGTTGCCTTGGTCTTGTCGAGGTTAGAATGCAGTTTTTCTACAGCCTGAGCATAGGAGGAGTTCACTCCAGTTACAAGCAATACGTCCGTTTTAAAACCCTTCAAGCTCAAATCTTTTCGGCTGAAAAGAAGGAAAGGAATTTCTATTTAGTTTCGCAATATGAAAACATATATAAAAACGTTAGGATTTTTTTCTTTGTTTCAAAAGAATTTGGAAATTCTATATTAATTTATTATTGTGTTATGGTTTATAATTTATTTTTCATTTTTATACCTCCACATTTGACAACACTGAAAAAAAAAATAATTAAAGCACAAAAATCTCTGAAGTAAGAGTGCAAAAGTATATCTCGATCATTAAATCTTTATAAAACTTAATTTAAAAAAAAAATAAATTTTTCAACAAAAAAATTCGAAATTTCTTCTGGAAAACAATTATTTATTTTTACAATCTACACCAAAACAGAATATCATTTTCATTATAACATTCGTTTATATTTATTTATTTTTTATGACATATTTTCTTTAACATTTAGTACATTTTGATGCTAGGAAGAAGGTTTTTATTTTTTTTTAACTGGGAAAATTGAATCTGATGTTACAAAATATAACTTTTTATAATCTAGGCGAGTCTTTTAGCTTCCTTCGCATCTATTATGTATTGTACATTAGCATTTATATATGTTTACTTGCAATAATAACTGGGTCAATATAATTTCCAATAATACGCTTTCAGTTGACCAACCAAGGAGTGAACACCAATTTCGGAATATTTTTTTTTCGTATCGTCATAATTTAAGTCTTACTTTCACCATCTTAAAAGTAGTTAATAAATCAATAACCTGAAAATTTATTAGTTATAAGATTTCAGATATGCATGCTATAAGAAAATCATTAGTCGTGTCCTGAATATTGAATCAAATTTGTAAATATTACTTTCCTATATAATCTTTACAGACATTCGTAACGATTCATCTAATGATCACAACACTGAACAGTTCTGATAATTAAGTATGTTTGCAAATACAATATTATTTCTTCTTACGATCTTTGTTGATGTCTTTCAACAGTTCTGAGAACTGCACATCGTAGTTCTGATTATCGAATTAGTCTGAAAACGGTCATTCTTTTTTTCAATTCGTACAGATAATCTTAAATATATATGTTATGAAAACACTGGTAATTAAATTTTATAATGAATTATGCTTGTAAATTCTCTACAATATTCACAGGTGTGTTTCAAGGTTTACTATTAAAACTAGTGTAGTTTTACTTTGCTTTTGAAATAGTGTAGTTCTAAAACAAATGCTTGCAAGGACATTGTGTTTTGTCACTCAACGAATTATTAACAATGGTTGACATTACTAATGTTCTATTCCATTACTTATTTATAATTCGAACATAAGTTAATCGGATGAACTGAAAGACAAATATGTACCAACGCTGCACTAAAGGGCTAGTTGCGGACGATTGGTTAACATCCAGAAACAGTGGGAGTAGGCTTCTCATATGTATGTGAGAACTAAAATAAGGTGAGTGAGTGCCTAACGATTGTTTAGTGCCTAGTTGCAAAAATAATTGCACATCATTACTAGATTCATAAATGCTTGTTTTAGACTTCCTAACGACAGTACTTGAGGAAGTTAATGCATTCGGATCATTTCACGAGACATTTTGCAAATCAGTTGTGTGTATAAAACACATCGTCATTTTTCACATTTCTAGCTTGATTAACAGTATTAAAAATAATAAAGAAAGGCAATGTGAACGTATTCTAGAAAGACCTATTTTAAAAGAAGAAAGGTAATAGAACATTTTCCAAATTTGCTATCTTATTTAGAAGCTATGTTAAAGCGTTAAATTCTATTTAAAAAGTAAATAAATAATCTTTATGTACAGTATATAAAAATAGATGTATGTATGTATGTATGTGTGTGTGTGTGTGTGTTCCAGCATAACTCTGGAACGACAGCAGCAATTTTAAGTAAATTTGGTACACATATTACTTGCAGTCTAAATAAGAGTACTGTAGGTTAAGAACTCTAGCAGACCAAGGAGGAGTGGGATATATATATATATATATATATATATATATATATATATATATATATATATATATATATATGATCGAAAACGACTGATATTAGTAGCCAAATGACTGTTGAAGCCTTAGTTTTTAGGGTCTCTGAGATGAACAGTGACACTTCCGATGCCATTTAAATCCAAATTCAGCCACCATTAGTACTCCAGAGAGGGGGTGGGTGGGTAAAATCGTGATACGTAAAAATAATTGAAAGTGATAGATATTAGTAACGAATCCGTATTTTCGGAGTTCCTGAGCTGATTGGTGGCAGTTTCAACCTTTAAATTCAAGTTCAGTCTCCAGTAAGTGTAAGACCCCGTAGCACATCTGGGGAGAGTGGAAGAGGGTAATATATAACATTATCGAAAACGACTGATATTAGTGTAAAGTCAGTTTTTGGGGTCGCTGAAATGAATAGCGACACTCTCGATGCCGTTTAAATCCAAGTTCAGTCCTACTTAGTACCCCTGGAGGAGATGGTGACAGGAAAAATATAATAAAAAACGACCGATATCAGTATCGAATCCGTAGTTTTCAAAGTCCTTAAGTTGATCGTAGATACTCCCTCTAATATTTAAGGGTTTTTGACACGTAAAAATAATCCGAAACGACTTGTATTAGCGTGAAGTCCGTGCTTATCGATGTCACTTAGATTAATAATTACAATCCCGATAGGGTTTAAGTTCAAGTTTAGCCCCATAGGCATAGAAGGGATGAAAAATAAAATGTCTCAAATAACATATAAGTGTCGAATTCATAGTTTGGGTTCATCGAACTATTACATGACATTTACGTCCAAGTTTAGGCATGAACAGGCATGTCAGCTGAATTGGGAATTTACAGAGACAATGAACTTGCAAGTCTCTATATATTTGGATGTATGTGTATGAATGTAAATTCCAGCTTAATTCCGGGACGTCTGGAGCAATTTTAACCAAATTTGGTACACTTATGACTTTCAATATGGAAAAAATATTGTAGGAGTAAGACACCCAAGGGGGTGGGAGTTGGAAGAAACGATATGTAAAAATAATTCAAAACGGGTGATATTAGTGTGTAATTCATAGTCTTTTAGGATCGCCGAAATGAATAATGACGCTGTCAATGCCATTTATGTCTAAGTTCAGCCTCACTAATAGAGGGTGGGGTTGAGAGTGAAAAATAAAATGTTCAAATGACTAAGAAGGTTCTTTCCTGTTCTGCCTAATGACTCTCTAGCACTTTGTAACACAATTTTTATCTTATCTTATCTTTAGGCAGAACAGGAATTACTGTTCTGCCTAATACTCGCAACAGGAATATTTAAATTTGAGAGAAATTTATTAGTACCTATTTTCCCTTGATTTTCGAATGCCATTCCAGAACTCTTTAAATTAAATACTCTGAAATGGGAGTGTGTATATATACACTGTAATTCATTATGGAAAAAAAAAAAAAACAGTCATACAGTCCTGCTAAAAAAAAATTAAAAAATAAAAAAAAAATTTCCCATACACTATATCTTTAACTCTACACAATATTTCAACAAATTGGTTGTATATTCTACTGTATTCTTTATCTTTTTCAACTTTTTAGCTTGAAGAACGCAAATGACACGTAAAACTACAGATTTTATTCCTTTCAACTCTCTTTCATTAGGATATGCATCAAATTTTACACTGCGGGTGCGAATAGAGAACATTAAAAATAAAGTGGATGTTCAAGGTTTTGTTTAGCTTCATCACTGAGTTTCAGTCCAGTGAATAGTTAGCTCGTGTGATTTCACTGTGAGTAGTTTCTAATTCTAATCTAGTTAGAATCACTAAAATTTTGTAATATTGACCCAAGATCACGAGGCGATTGAGGAGCCACCTGCATCACACCTAAATGCGCACCTTGATGTTCCTATTTTGAAGAAAGAAAAAATAAATAAAGTCACAAATTCGATTAATAAGTTGGTTGGCACTAATTGTGCAGTATTGCCAAAAAAAAAAAAAAATCTTTTATCTGAGTAGATTTTCAATTTAATCTATTTATTATGATAGATGAATGGTGGATGCAACTAGATCTAGCTTGAAGACTGTTCAAGCATAAACCTCCCGTAGAAAGTCACCTTCAAAACTGTTCACTGTAACATAAGTTTAGTAGTAAAAGCATTCCTAATGAGTCGTACAGTATAGTGCAGTACCTATAGTGTGCTATAAGTGTAAGATCAAAAATCTGGACTTTGCTTTCTTTCAAATGCTACTATATTATTGTATACCAACTCATATTCGGTAAGATTTTTTCTCGAGGCTTATTTATCTCATTTCATTCATTTTATGACCATTAAAGAGAAAACTTAAAATATATAAAAAGATAACCATGCCTGTTGTTCTGTATGGTTGCAAAACATGGTCGCTTACTCTGAGGGAAGAACGTAGATCCTATGACGAAATTCGGATCGATGAGGAACGGGAATGGTGAATGGCGGAAACTTCATAACGAGGAACTACCTAATTTATATCTTTACTTGTTAGGGTCATCAAGTCTAGAAGGCTCAGGGGACATGTTATGTAGTCAGAATGGAAGAGAGTAGGAACACTTTTGAAGTTTTGACTGGAAATCCACCCGGATAACGACGATTCGAAAGACCAAGTCCAGATGGGAGGACAATATCTGTATTAAGATGGATCTCGCAGACATAGGAATACAAAGTAGAAACTGAATCTGGTTGGCTAAGGATAGAAGTCAATGGAGCTTTGGTGGAGCTTGAACCTCCGGATACCATAGGTCATAGATTAGTTAAGTAGAAAACTATAGCATAATAAAGCTTTTTCTTATATATGACTCTACAAACAAAAGGTTAATTCTATTTTAAATTCAAACTAAATTTCCATGTACTTTATTAGTGGAGAGGCATTTAAAATGTAATACTTAATCATATTTATAAAACAGCTCCGATTAAATACAGAATAATATAAATAATTCAATTTACGTAGCTTTTGGCAGCTAGCAAGGGCAACTGAATCTTAAGCCTGTAAGGTCTCCTTATTTGAAATAAGCAACTTAGGTTTCAATATGGAAAAATGGTTGACCAATTACAATCAGTAATATTTAAATATATTGTATGTATAAGTATACTTAATACAGAAAAAAAAAATCCTTATTACAAAAAAGTACTTTCAACTTGTGTAATTCAGAATCAACTGAATGGAATCGAATCAAAATTAACAGTTCCACTCGGTCGCAAAACACGTGTGTATCTAAATAGCTTTAGGACACAACCATCAATAAGGAATTTTCTCCAGAGCCACAAATTAATCTCAACCGCAGACTAAGAAAGGTGCGTCAGTTGTAAAAGGAAAAATGACAAACGGGAAATATGGCAGAATCGAAAACTAGACTTGAAAATAGACTTTGATCTATTTCAATATTTATGCCAAAAGTAAAGTATCTTCTGTATTTTTATTATTACACTTTCATTGAAATAAATATTCTAAGAGGATTCAAATGTTTCCCATAAACCTATTATCCCCATACAAAGAACTGGCATTTCAACCAGTAATATAATAAAGAGCAAAGTACGTTGTTATGGCATTGCAAAAATAATTATTTCCGTCCGGAAACACAATCTTTATTTGAATGTTCTATGCTTCATCTAGAACTAGTAGAAAACATTTCAGTAGCTTATAATTCCAACCTCTTAAACATGAGTGGGTTATAGGAGAGATATGTATATTAACATTAATAAACAATTAAAAAGATCCAAAAGGGTTCATATTAAAAAACTTTGATCAAATTTGATAATTTACATAAAAAATGTTATCATTCTTGGTGATATTGTAGTTTTTAACAAACCCAAATAAATTTCTTTCGGTTGCGTAATAATAATATTATATTATGTATTTACCAAACTTCCAGACATGAGACCAACCTATACTTGATAATCAGCAATCAACAGCAATCACAATAGGAAAGAAAGATGCTGATTTTTCATATACTTAAAGGTACAACCCCCGGTATTCGCCTAGTAAAATAGAAAAACTTAAGAAAAAGCAGGATAATCGGGTGGGTGGTTTGAATCTGGTACTTTCAAATTGAATAATAAGGAATTTGTTCTCTTGAAAATTTTCTACAGATTCGTTCCTGTCCCTTTACTTCTTCTTGGAAATGAAATTCTGAAAAACACTTCGTTTCTACTTTTAATGAAGATTTTATGTACAGAATTTGAAGTCTTCAACTTTTCGGAGGTAACTCATATGGTTCGAATCCCATGTTAAACTACAAGTCCATGTCTCGTATAGCCTCGGTGGTGATAGAGACATTAAACCTCAATCCCATCCAACCAAATCAAGTCTCCAACTTCAGTGACTTGTGAGATTGTGTATTATTTTGAATAATAATAATAATGATAATTTCCCTTTCGCCCATAGGGTCAGCGCTTTCAAAATTCCTGTTATACATCATCGTCACATTCAAAATTTAAAGTTTCGGAATACAATGGTTTCACCTGGATGTTGGCGAATGAGTTGTTGTATTATTTAATGAATTATTCGCGGACCGTTATTTGGTATCACTCTTTCAGAAGGTATTAGGAGAAGACTATTTGCTTCTTCTGTAGTGAATAAGTGATCAAAAAGTTTAAGTTTGAAGTTCAGGTTTAATCTCATTATCAGCAGAATTTATTATTATTACCGCCTCCTTTAGCCTAACCGGCATAACCGTGGGACGTAACACTCAAAGATTTCATTATTATTATTATTGACTGTAATATTAATATTAGAAATACGTTGTCCTTATTAGTATTGTTTATAACTTACTTTAGGAAAGCATTGACGTATTGCTTCAGATTCTTGCTGTTGATAGATGAGCGCAGTCTGTGCTGATATTCTTGTATCACTTTGTCCTTATCCTTCGTTGGGTCATTCTCGATTTGCTGTGAAGATATGGAAAACACAAGATTAAACCCAGTCTACCGAAATGCAAAAGAGTAAATCTTGAGAAGCTACTTTGTCATTTCATAAAATTAATTGCAGAGTTAAAAAAAAAAAAAAAAAAAAAAAAAAAAAAAAAAAAAAAAGTGTCTCGATTCATGCCAGTGAGTAATAAACCATGCTACTTCAAACAACGCTGCTGATAGAAAAAAATAAGACTTTTCTTCAGCGTGATATTGAGTAAAAATCAAATAGCTTGCGCGTGATAAAGAACTTCGCAACAAAAGTAATTCTTTGTAACTAATCTAGTGTGTAACTTAGCATTGCAATAAAAGTCTCATGACGATTACTATTATTAATTTAAAATAAGTAAAAAAAAGAATAGAATTTTTACTTGGCAATAATTGAACGACTGCAATATTGAAATAAGAGTAGACAGATAAATTGAAGAAGATTAATTAATAAATATTAAACTAATACTTACCGAGCGAAGTTAGAAGGTGATTCATTTAATGATACGTATTTACTTTTAATTTTTTATGATTACTTTTAATTTAACATGATTATTAGCTTCCTACATTAATTGTTTTCCATTTTAAAAAAATTATATCAACAGTACGTAATATGTTTGGAAAATTTGAATTACTGTTGTTTTTCATTAATTATAAGGAAAAAATAATTTCATTATATTGTTTCATTTTGCTAAATATAATTAATATATGTTGGTGTAATTATTAGGAAATTATTAAATGGAATAGAATGTTTCAAAAATTTCAATATTGTTTCTTATGTTTTATTTATATTTGGTACTGCTGCACTGACTGGCATGATATACTCAAATTGTAAATGAGGAACATTCCTGTTAAAACACACAATATTAATAATAATCATGATAGGTACAAATAGCCTCGCTGCTGACGCCTCCATTAAACCATTCATTCACTCAATATTATTATTAGTAATAATAATAATAATAATAATAATAATAATAATAATAATAATAATAATAATAATAATAATAATAATAATAATAATATCCAAGTTATTTCAAAACTTGCCAATTGGAAAAAAGAATAGAAAAAGCTTGGCTTACGTACTGCACTATAGTGGCGTGTCAAAGGTTTCAGCTATTTGACTCATTCCATTTAGAATTTTTTTTAGTCACATAAAAATTTAAAGAGCACTATATACGTATCAAATTAATTCTTTATGTTACAATCGCGCAATAAATTTTAATCTTTATTGCAGGCCTGATTATCCGGCCTCAGTAAGTATTTTGAAAGACAGAAAGGTCGAAAAGTGCAATTTTAACGTATTACGACACTATACGCGTACTGCCGTAATATATAGAAATAAGATTTTACCTGTTTCTTTCATGCAATAAAATTTATGTATGTATGTATTTGTTTAAAAGTGTTATCCTTACAATAATGATTATTAACTTGATTTTTTCTTAAAAATATGTAGTTAATTCGATTTACAAACTTATATATAACAATAGTCGTTCTGCGACTTTAAGATATGGAATAAGTCAATGAAAATAAATAATCAATCAATAAATGAAATGTTAGAGTCGGTAGAGAAATAAAGCTGTTTGTTAGAGCATGTTTTCATGATTGACAAAGTTATAATCACGATTTTGCTATTTAGCCATTAACATAAAAAAATGAGAGTTCTAAACTTTCCTCTAGTTCTCTATAGAAAGACATAAGTTAGTGTAATAAATGTACGCAGTAATTACAGCAACTATATATATTTTGGATGAGATGGGGAAAATCAAATTTTGGCTCAGAACATAACAGTCAATGCAGCACTATGGATTTTATTCAAAATTATTCCTTTGTATCGCATGTAATTAGTTAACAAATATTTAGGAAAGTGATAAGACTAATGAAATAATGAATATGAATTAGTATATTCATTATCATTTCACCTTCGAACTTCAGTATAGTCATCAACAGAAAGAGAAATTATATATATATAAAAGTTTGTTTAAGATAGTGAATTAATATCTAAAGTATCTTAACTTTCCCTAATGATAAACTAGTCTACATCTGTTTTGATTAATGTACTTCCTGGCAGGAAAAAAAGGTTACGAATAGGTTCGTATGTGAAACGATTTTTCACATTAAATTTTGAGATATTTATTAGCAATAAGTGTCATATTACATCTTTAAGTTTTGTTTTATAATTTATATATTTGTTTGACTTTTAATATTTTCAATAAGGAAAATAATTCATATTTCAGTTTGTGGTCTAAAACGAAAATTTTAAAAATGTTTTATCATTTATTTAGATATGAAGCAACAACAAATTATATCTGAAAATGTTATGGGAGGAAAGCACTCTAAATATATATTATTTCCAACAATTTATTATAATAAACAGTTTTCATAAATTCTTTTATGAGTTTAGTTCACCTTCCTTATTTTATAATTACTTCTATTTACGTATATTAAATATACCAGAGAAAACCATGAATAAAGAACATGAGACACATATATACCACATACGATGATCAAACAAAACTAAACAAATGGCATGAATGCACAACTAACTCTGCATTTGTTTAATAAAATTTGAAATTATTTCAATATCTTAATTGACATAAATATTGAAAATAATTTGACTTGATTATATGTTAAGTATTAATATTGATATGAGTAAAGGTATTGAAACTGAGTTAAATGAAATAGTTCTTGAATGTAGGGATGACCTTGTTTGTTTAATACAATTTGCTACTGTCTACAAAAAAGAGGGAGAAAATATATTCAGAACTGGAAGTCTTTTCTTTCGTTTATTAGTAACTACAATCTGGTAAAGATGTAATATCGAAAATAAATTCTGCTACCCTATTGCTTCTTAGGGCGCTAAGGTTCCACTTCAGTAAACTTCTACCATTTAATTCTTCTTCTACATTCATGCCATGTAAATAGAAGTGTTTCAACCATGTCGGAAAAACACTAAATTACGTAAAAAAAAAAAAAAAAAAAAAAGTAGGTACAAACACAACATTTGTTGTTCTTTTTCAAACCAGGAAGTATGTGGACATCTATACAGAGCTATTTAAAAAAAAAGGAATAAATACAGCATGTATATAAACCAAGAATGGAAATGGTTAAACGAAAAGAAAAATAGAATACATATTAAGAAATACGCAGGCTACAAACAAGCTACGAACATATAAATACAAGTAACAGTAATAATAATAATAATAATAACAATATAAATAATAACATGCGGGACTATATACTATGTGGTCTACATGCTACACATGTTTGTTCTCTATGTACGTGAAATGTTAGCACATGTTAGGAGAGACAAGAGTGCTCAGGGTGTGCTGTTAAAACATTACCTCGTCTAGAACCTGTAGAGTAGTAGATTGCATGAAGGGTAATCCATGAAACGAAAATAACAACATTATTCACAGTACGAACGAACCACTCCAAACAGAAAACTACATAAGGGCTAAATCACGATTTTTTTAAAAAAAAAAATATATGTATATATATGAAATTTATTTACTTATTTATATTCTTTGCATATCAAGCTTGTTTTAATAAAACTGCCTCCACAGAAAAAAATATATATCCCACAACACGTTATGATTTTAATCAAACAATAACAACACTGAGAATGGTGAAAGACTTATAGTATACTGACAGCACTGTTAGATTAAGAAAAAAAAAAACACAACTTGCATCATGCAACATACAATTGCAACGCAAATCGATTTCGACTTAATATTTTAGTGCCTCGTTTGGTTATCATGCACAAACCAGCTTATTTAAGTAATATCCACAATATATCAATAACAATTAACTATCATAATTAATTGGGCATTCGTTGCAACATCTTAAAAAAAAATAAATAAAAGGACAAGACACATTGTAACATCAAAGTAGTGGACTTAAAATATCACTGTATAGAAAGAAAAATGTAAGGAGGGCTATGATTGTATTTACATGCATTTATATGTATTTTATACAGTATTACACATAAAGGTATTCTATAATTGTAACTTAACCATTAAAGTGTTACTAATTTATATAACTAAAAGGAAAAAAAAATATAATTTAACTGTTGCTGTCATGATATCATATATGGATGTCAAGTGTTTATTAGGTTCTACATAGAACAGAATAATGTATAAATAACATAAAAATCTGACCAAAGCGAACATTTATTATGACTAATCTCCGTTAAAGTTTCGGCAATATCGGTGCCTTCATCAGACACATTAATAGTAATTGCCGAAATTGTCGAATATATATTGCCGAAATTGTAACATAGATTAGTAATAGTAAGTGTATACTTTGATCAGATTCTATTTTCATTTAAGTTTACGTAGATCAAAAGCTAGCGTGTTCTGGCCAAATAGCCGCATAATCTAACAACTTATACTAACTTCAAAGTTTTTTCATTTATTTATTTATTTATTTTTATTAAGGAGGCATCCAACGTTAACTCCTACCGACACCCTTGTGAGATTTCTTATTTATTTAAAAAAAAAATAGTTTTCGAAAATTATCATGTGAATCAATGAACTTTGTACTAAAACTATTCATCATACATTATTAAACACCGAATGCTGTCGCATACTAATTATCCTGCCGTAAAGAGGACCCCCTAAAGAAGAAGCAAAATGACAATCACAAACGCGTAATTTCACAGCTACAGAACGTCGAAAATATGCGGACATAATTTTCAAAGCAATCTGACTCAAGTACTATAAAACTTAGCACAGTCAAAGAAACTAGTACACAGGAGCTAGTATTAGAATTATCTAAATATCCATATTTTATTACCATGTAATTATCTGCACAAAGAAAAGTATGTCTGCCTATATAACGGTAAGAAAAATGAACTTTCTAGTTTAACGTCCCACGTTTATACCCTTCAGTACATGGACTTTTAATAAATATGAAATGATTGGTGCAATGAGAATGCGGAAGGACACGGAAGACCCCGAGAAAACTCACATGGCCTCGGATCGAAACAGGGGTCCCTCGCCCCAGTGGTGAGCGCTCTATCCCTAAACACCGTCATCCTTACACAACAGCAAGAGTATTCAAACGAAAATAAAACTTAATGTTTAGATACATATGAAAATGAAATTAAATTTGATAGATTTCTCAGCTGTGTTACATGAAGTTTAGAGACCATATTCGAAGAAATATAATAATAATAATAATAATAATAATAATAATAATAATAATAATAATAATAATAATAATAATAATAATAATAATAATAATAATAATAATAATAATAATAATAATAATAATAATAATAATAATGTGTACCTACATCTGTTATATGATAGTGTAATACAAGTTTAATCAAAGCCGCTACAGAGGAGGATATATTGATGAGTATGCTGCATTAAAGGCTAATAATCAAGTAACCACGTTAGCACTTGTAAGCCAATTTTGCATATCTCGTATACATGTAAAATGTGAAGAGATGATCCTTAATCCTACGCTATGAGTTTAGGTACTTGCTCCTCAAATTTAAGCTCTTGATGACATTATTCCTTCGTACTTTTAGCTCATATATATATATACGCACAAAGAAAAAGATATAGAGAAAATACATATCCTTATATACGTACATTCCTTACGTATTCTCAAAAATCCGTGCTTTAAATTAAATTACAACATTTATGCTTTATCAAGGAAGAATGTACAAGAATATTCCTTTCCTTCTGAAAAAAAAAATATTCGATTCGTTATATACCTGCATGCTGAAATGCATATTCTGTGTTTCCATGTGAGGAAATAGAGCAAATCTCTGTAGCACAGATAAGTTCTTCAATAATCTTACAGAGAAATATTAACTTATACTTGTTATTCACTATGATTAAAATAAATAAATACTTGGATTGTCACCGGAAGGAAGATAATGTCCTTAAAAATTTAACCTCGTCCCCAGAAGAAACTTTTCAGTGATTCGATACGAATGAAGTCCAATGTACTTTGGAACAGGAATCTAATACATGAATAATTACTACATTGAATATCGTAAAGCCAAGAATAAAAATAATTCATAACACATTAATGTTAAGTGCTACGATGTAGATATAATGATCTGAAGAAAATCTGAATTTTCTGTCAAGTAGTTCATTTTAGACACTGAAAAAGAAAGAAAGAAAGAGAAAAACTATGGAATAATTACTGGATATAAACTAACGAAAAAACCTAAATTGCCAGTCTCACAGTAAAAATAATAAAGATAATCTTAACACAAGCTGGGATAGAGATATGAAAGAAAATAAAAATGACAGAAAAGAAAATATATTTCCTTTCCAAACTTAAGAAAAGGAAGAGCTTGTTTCATGTTCTTGTGGAATAATATAATGTACGATATACTTGTACTTGCAAGACTGGCTGTTTAATATATTCGTGTATGCGGAAAACATGAAATGATTTCACAGATTAAACTTCACCGGTCTTAAATCTCAACAACGTTGTTCCACCATTGTTTTGTGCCTATTGATACTTTGGTGTGTTTATATATATATAATAATTTATACAATTGTAGATATAGCAAAAAAAAAAAAATTAAAAATATTTGACGCATTATTCCTCAAATTAAAACATTTACTCAAATAAAATGTTCAGTTACATCCACAAATTTGTAGAAGATAAATTATTAGGTGTTTGAGGAATAAAGCGCCAAAACACAACACACAAACTGATCATGTTGTTGGTAGCTTTACTAATAGACGAACAATCTTCCAGCGCTCAGAATTTTTAGTATTCAGTGTCTAGTAATGCAAATGAAATAATAATGTAAGTAACTGTAAAACAAATATTGTTTCAAATGTATGTTAAAGGTGCACAATACAGAGGAATAGGAGATCGAGGAATTATTTAGAAACAAAGAAAAGTTTTCTAAGATTTCGACAAAGGACGTACAAAACAGAGAGAAACCTATCATAAGGATAACATTCAACTTCAAGGATTTACTGTCCTACATTTTTCCATAACATTTATAACAACTCGTTATTGCATAATATACTAGTGTATAACTTCGTTGCTTTATGCCAATGTATATAACAAATAAGAGAAGCATTGTTGAACGGGTTTTGATATAGTAAACTTTACTGTAATTCTATTATGTTGTATTACACTAAGTTAAAACAAAATTTTAAATAGTAACGGGAACTTCCAATCCTAACATAGAAAATAATATACTTCTCATAGCATTTAAAAAAAAAATATTTTCCAACACAGGCAATGAAAACAACAAGTTATTAGTTTATATATAAAGAAAATAAGTTTTTGGACTTTAAACAAGGAAACAGTTCAACCTTAACTTCCAACGAATGTGAAAATTAACACTACATAGAGACTAATTATGCAAAATTATGTAACTTTCTTCAAGAAACAAATGTTCCATGAATGCCAATGCATATTACCAATTACTAAGTTCCATAAACAATTTGTCAAACTCTTCAAAGTTCCGTGCGTATGCCTATAAGGTAAGAACGTACAGGAAAAGATGGCAATTGGAGGTAAATCCTTATGACAAATTTGTAAAAAGAAAAGAAAAAACAAGTTGAATAAATAGAGGTAAGTATTGTGTGCGGAATAATTTTAGTGAAAATTTGGAAAATTTATAACTTCGAACAGATTGCATTTAACTAGACCGATTAAATGTCAAAAACAAGCAATCCCATGTTGGAATCTAAGTTGACATATATATTTTCTCACTATTCGTTAGAGGTATTTCTTCAATACGCATTGATTTTAATCTGTTGTGAAATATAGGAAAATTTCATCTACTGAAATAATAATCACACTACTTCTTTTCAGCATGTATACATATTTGATGCAAAGGAATTTCACTAATGCGATTTTTCTTTCTTTTAACAGTTTTTTTTTTTCCTTCACCAACTAAATTTTTGTCACGCCTCTAGCCTTAAAAAACTTCGTATTTTAATATACTAGCTTACGAGGAAACGTTTTCCTCTCGTTAGCACAAAAAGTTACCTAGGGTTTATTTCTGTATTTTCTTTCAGTTCAACCTAATGCAGACGAAAGTTCTATTACGATTTTACCTCCTCATACTTAGTACTGTGTTGTTACTCTTAATGTCCACAAGCAGCACAGTTAATGACGAAGCATTAACATCACAATATGATATGAGTCTTCTATCAGAATTTTGCTCTTATGGATAAAGCAAATCGAACTTAAAAGTCGTTCCGAGAATATGTGCCAGAATTTTCACACTGAATGAATGACCACTTTAGCCAGCACTTTAATCCCCTTAGGTTGTATTTGTTGTCCAAATTGAATCCAAGGATCTGCTGTAAGAGACTCTTAACATTGTTTTCATGAAACGTGCTTCGGAGCGAACAGTGCTACAATTTTTCTTTTGATACTATACTGCCATTGAGAACAACCCACTGCATTCTGCTTAGTAAGATGGACAATTTGACTATACTGAGTCTAATAGAATATTTTACTACTACACCTATCATGTACACTCCCTTCCCTCCTGCTGCTTACGAGACATTCTAACAAAAATGTGATTCAGAATTTGTGTTTATATTAGATACATAACGGATGATAGAACAGGAAGCTATACGACATATTCTCGTATTACAGTATATCATTGCAAACTGTTGTTTTCTAGGAACTTATTACGAGTAGCTACTCAGATCAATATTTGCCATGCGCACTTTTATCAATGATGTATTTTTTTAACTAATTTATTACGGAACCTGGGAAATACTTCTTATACCTACTGTCTTCCACAGTGGAAGCTAACTGTTAGTGTAACAATTTTACGAGACTGTAATTTCGTATCAAAGTATGCACCAGCAAAATGCAAGATTATCTTTTGACTTGTTCGGTTTTCTTTTTCTTTTTCTTTCTCTTGGATAAATAATTTATAAAATACTTCTGTTTCAATATTATACAATAGTACCGGGAAGTTCTGGACTGAGATAAGAAGATGTAGTATGTAAGTTTTAAAAATCTTATACAGTGACAATATAAACTTCGCCATGACATAAAAAAAAACACGAAGCTCTTGTAAAAAGGAATTGTTTACACACACACACACACACACATACACTGGTTTAAACAAATTAACTAATAATAGAATTTGATTCTATTTATTAATCTTGCTTTTTGAGTGTAAAACACATAGAAGTATGATCAGCTCAGTTAATTCTGTGGTGAGATGGCAGAATGTTATATAACCTCTCTCTCTCTCTCTCTCTCTCTCTCTCTATATATATATATATATATATATATATATATATATATATATATATATATATAGATAGATAGATAGATACAGATATAGATATATAATACATTTTGCCATCTCATACAGAGTTAATGATACTGACTCATTATGTGAGACTTTTGTGTCAACTTTAGTAAATTGTAAACGAACACGAATTGCTGGCTCACTTTGTTAAGCAAATGAACAACAGAAGACCATAATAGAAAATTCGAGACCTTCAGAAAATTCAGACATTACCTATATACACAGTTACACGCCATAAAACAGAGAGAGAGAGAAAGTGACATTCTCCGGAGATACAATACGAATATGAAATGTAACATGCAAGTATTCGTTGACATGAAAATAGTACACTCATACAAACAGATCTGCACGATATCTGATGCACTTTTGACAAAACAGAAGAAATCTTGCAAATTAATGCGAATATTTATATTTATTTCTTTGTCAATTTGAAAACAGTGACGGGAGGCCGCACTGATCATATAGCACAAACAAAGACAGGAGGAAAAGAAAAAAGAAAACAAGCTTAGATTCAGAAAAAAAAATCTATATACTCAAAACGAAAGTAAGAAAACAAAACCGAATTTTTTCTTCATATATAAGTGAACTATTAAGTCACACAAACTGAACCATATAACACCTACCACATGCAAACATTTCAAATATTTTTTCATCAACATTTAAACGTTTAGAGTACATGTTCAATAAAAACTGATGTTTTTTTTTTTTTCTAATTGTATTTAACAAACTATTTGGTCTGTTCGGCGGCAAACCAATGACATGTTCCCTTACAATAATGATATTGCAAGCATTAATCAGATTATTTCAATCTTAAAGTAACTAAATAAATTTACTTCGTATTACCTGGTTTCATCGACATTGGAAACTATTTTGCGTGCAAGAAATACAATAGTGGAATATACAAACACACTCTTACTACATTCAAACCACAAGTATGTTTTTAATAATAAAAATGTTTATTGAAAATAGAAGATGAACAGGATTGTTCATTGCTAGGAAATGAAAGGGCACAAGTATTCTGTTCCGGAAATTTGTATTTGGAAATCTAAAAAGGAACTTGCGGAAAATATATTGAAAGTAATGTTCAACACAACTGCATGAATAGTTTACAAAATAGCCCGAAAGGAAAGAGTACTTAATCCAATTTAAATTAATTACCAAATATGTGTTACTTATATCATGTAATAGAATTTTCTGAAACTTTCTCTGTTTTACAATGTATATATAAAGCTGACTTAGTGTCTCAGCATGAAAAAAGAAGGAAAATTACCTTAAATATTAAATTCCTATATTATGTGTTAATTTTACAGCTACCACAAAATTATTAATCTGAAAGTATTAGATTTGTCTTTGTAAAGGTGAGAAGAAAATTTAGGCATTCTCGATATTCAGGAAATAAATACATAAAAGTTACACAAGTGATTTTTCTTATAGGTCTAATTTTAAATACAGAACGAACAGAAATACTAGAACGAAGAATATTCTTGTCTATCACCCATTGAATACCTCATTGAAAATCAGTTTACTGTATAAAATATAACTTAAGAGCATGAGATAATTTGCCAAAGTGACGTGAAATGAACTTTTGAACTTAATTACACACGAACAAATAAGACAATATTGCTGATGAAATAATTGGTAGAGTGACAATGAATAGGGACAGCACTACCTCAAAACAACATCACTTCCTCGCACACACTGTTCGTACAACACAAAGCCCATACGATGTTGACTAATATTGCATTTACCAACCTGCAATTTCTAACTAGATACTGGACCACCTACTGCTAAATCACAGACAGGAAAATTGACACGATCTGAGATTACAGAACAAAACTGGACAGAATATACAGCCTTCACCTAGAAGTAACGAACGCTATAGCATTCAATCCCGTTTTCATTAGTGATTTTATTGAGTGGTCATGACCAAAAGTGAATATCGAAATGGAATAACAAAAATATCCAGTATATTTACATTGGTGAACAATCATGTTCAAAATATTTACTCTCCCAGTCTATGATGTTTATCAACTATAATGATGTTTATAAACACTATTAAAGCAGTATGAGTTTATAGAACATACTGCAAGAAAGTAACTGGAAAAATATTTTTAGGTCTATACATAGAGAGAGAGAAAATAATGCATTTATCTGCACCTATACCTTGACATCTCTACAATTCATTCAGTTTTAAAGTTTATATAATTTTCTGCCGAAATGAATATGTATATACTATTACATTACATAGGCTTCAGAAAGAGTATAGCAATACTATAGAACACAGAACCTAAAACTAAACATCTTTGGCCAAACACTTTTCAAGTATTTTAAGATATTACTACTGCTCTGTATTTTCTTGTTCGAAATAATAACATACCGAAGAACTACTTGTTCTATATCAATACATACAAATAAATATAAAATTCTTTGCACTACGTAGAGTTAAGTAATTCATATTTTAGAAGATACGAAAAGGAGAGATTTTTTGAACACGACTATATACACATTATACATTGCGTAATAAGATCTTGTGCACATTTTAAACTTGTGTCGTTAGTTCCCATGCAAACCCTACAGAATCTGAATAAATCCAAAGTATTTGATCCCAATCACACATGCACCAGAATCCCAATACTACATTCCTGTATATACTTTTATCCTTAATTAGACCACACATTCCAACGACACTAATGTATCCCTTCACTATCTACACGAGACCTGTGTACAAACCAAGTTGACATCAAATACCACCGCAAATCATGTACTACACAACACTGTAGAGACCCAAATGTTGTATCCAACCCATTTGTCAAGCAAATACTTATGAGTTTTGGAAGGATCGATTACCTCTTCCTCTGATCCTACCACTTCACCTTGAGGAACGGTTGCTAAAGGGTTCTGACCATTGCTCAAAGAAAGCTTTCTTTTAGGTTGCAACTTCTGTTAATTATAATACAATATATATATTATTTACATTATAACAATTGTTATTTTTATATAATTTTGAACACGGTTTGTAAGCCGAAAATGTACTCTCTTATAATTAGAAGTTTCTTTCTTGAGTATCTGTCATGCATAATCTACAGAAATGTGGAAATTTTCTGTTCCTCTTCAGAGAATGAGATACTTATGCAGCCCATTTTGTTGTAAATTATCTCTAATTTAGAACATTTCATTCGGAGGGCACGTGCTGTGGTATTATGTGAATTCATTGATATCTACTTGTACGTTTTCAACATTTGACCAATAAAGGAAGTTATTGTGTTCCGAAATATTTCAAGAAATAAATATTGAAAGTGTTATGTGACGATTTCCGTATTTATTTACTAAAAGATGAGTCAGACGTACTACTTATTGTAGTTTTCGTTTTCTCTGCTTAAGATTTCTACATACCAGCATAAAACAGATATTTTCTTATATAACTATTCTTGTTAATATGTTTTGAATAATTTAATCAATTAGATGATAATTCACTATTTGAAAGAAAGTAATACATTCATTTAATTCCCTCAATATTTCTCGCGTTGCTGAATTATTGTGGTATAAATTGTAGCATATAGTGTCAGTGTATTTTCAGCCAACCATAGAAATACAAAGTTATGTAACGTTACGAGGAACATGGATTCGAAACCTTGATCTAGTGAGTGACCACTTTTGAGGATGATTAAACACGACAGATCCTTGAAAGAAAAATAGATAATCTAATAATGAAAATTCCTGTATACATAAATTTACTTTCGAAATAAATGATAAAGAAAACCATATATTACAGCAGTTTGTAGAAGATAGAAGAGGACTAAAATGTTTTAAAAAAAAAAGTACATTAAGTTTATTGGATATACATCATATTACAGCTTTAAACCTAGAAAATAAAATAAATAATTTCCTTAAAAACATAAATATAATGCAAAGAACAAAGAATTATGTTGCATAGAGGGAAACATCGTTGAAGTTTTAAATTCAGTCCCCAAATATGTGAACCAGTTCTTCATTTTCACTTATATATATATATATATATAATTGTGCTAAGAAAGCTGCAAGCAATGGGACAATTTTGAAAGACGTTAAAGCAACAATTTTATCTTTTCGCGTTTCAACTCGAATAGCACGCATAAATACTACGTATTTATTTTAATATGCATCAATTTACTTTTGAATACGATAATTGATAAGGAGAATTATTATTTAATTCGCAAGGTTTACAATTCATAAGGATTACTCAATTATTTATTTGAAATCTGATTAAACCATGTGGAAGATTAACGGAATGCTTCGTGACATTTAGAATACATCGTAGACAAGTTAATCTAAGTTTGTTGTTCTTTAGTAGCTTCCTCTTTCTTTAATGTTAAGTTAAAATTTACAATGGTGCTGAAAATTATTAGTTTTTATTAAGTCCTTATATTTTGCAAGATTAACGTTCTACTGCTATCAGGACGAAAGATTCGTAGAATGTCTTCCATTTTCCCCTTCTTTTCAGTGTAGGGTTGATTATAAATCTTTACTTAAAGCTGATACTAAAATCATGTTTTCTCAGTATTCATTCAAGAAATTTTCATTATTGAAATTAACGAGGACGAATCAGTGTATGGCAACTTAAGATGCACAGTACATGAATCCTAAAGAACGGGTATGTTTATGAAGGAAGATTCTTAATTGATCAGAAATCCTCAATAACACTTACTAGTATAGAATATAATGTATAAAATATTAAATATACTGATGATTTACGCTTTCTGAACTTGTAATTCAGAACATAGAATTTGCTTTTTCTAGGGCGCTGAATTAAATGTTTAATTACTATCCCATTGTTCGTAGTAATTTCAAATTACTAAAATTTGGGTATCTTATTTACTAACTAACTATTAGAATCCGTAAAAGAGGCAAAGGTGATGAGCATTCGGCGTGAGATTTAGACAATATATATTTTTTAACGTATAACGATCTGTTTTTCTCTAAAGGAAATAATCTTAAATTAAATTTACACTTAAATCAAATTAGATAAACCCTTACTAACTATTGGAGGAACAAAAATAATTCTATTAATTGTACATTTCTATGTGTAAATAATGTAAAAGTGAATATTTGTTTGCATGTGTTGTTCTATTTACACATATATGTAATAAAGAAATATCTGCATATTAAAAAAAAAAAAAGAAAAAATAAGATACAATAAGGGTTTCTAATCGTTAGAAACAACACAATCATAAAAATAAATAATAGCTGAAAAGGGTACTCACATGACCAAATTTGTGAAATACCAAATAATGTTCTGCCGACGTGCTCATGGAACTTCCAAGCTTCCAGTTCATGAACTAAACAAAAATAATATATTATTTTTTTTAAGTATTATGGTAGTTTTAATATCTAAATGCACAAATTACAATATCATAACAAAAATATTTTAAATATGCCATATATAATTTATAATTTCAACAATCAAATACGTTCTCATCATGAAAATAATGAAAAATTTAGTATACCAATCATGGATAATACTCAGGAATACGTAAAGACTATTTCTAAAACATTGGCACTGTAGGAACTTCTGGAGATCATAATACTAAATAGAAGAAAAAGTTTTGTTGACTCTTCTACAGTTTACGACAAACCGACTTCATTCGTTCATTATATATATATATATATATATATATATATATATATATATATATATGTCCTGTTTTATATGTCAACCAGAAGAACAGAAGGATACGTGAAATTCGGACAGACTACGCCTTTTGGCACGGAAACATGAGATAAGAAAAAAAAAAATTGAAATACTTGTTCCAAAGGGGATAAAGGTGGAGGGGTTAAATTTTCGGTCAAGAACTCACTATCTTACGTATCCTTATGGTTAAAGAGGTGAGACTCGTAATAAAATAAAAATATCTAATCTACGTTAGAATACAATTGGTAGGAGATTGGTACATCAACACATGGGATTTATGTTACACTTCCAACATACAATGACTATACATGAATCTGTATTCACATTGTTATTTTTTTAATTTTAAATTTTAAATTTCATAATGTGCGGATATAATGCATTGAGTTGCTACAGATCGTACAGGTGGAAAGATATTAATCTGTGAAAATGCTATTGAGCTAAAATTGTATGAAGAAAATTCACTGCTATTGCAGTAAGTCAATACGTACTAATCCATTGTTATTGGAAAGTGATGTGCATAATGAAGAATTTTTCTGTTGAGATTTGAGATTTGGGAAGAAGCATCATATCTATGTTTTGTTCTAGGGTACTTTTCGTACCCTAGTTACTGACTGGAAATCATTTCTAAAGGAAGTGTTGGTTACTTATACGTATTAAAGACAATGTCAGTAGTGTTAATGTTCTTTTATATGTTTCTGCTAAGATTAAAAGTATTGAATAATGAAATGTGCATATACTTTTCACTTACACTGATCAATTGCAATTTCTATTTTCGAAATGAATAAGATAAAATTTTGTATATTGTCGTATTTAGTTTGTTTACATAATTTGATCCTTATTATTTTGCCCTTTATTAGTTTCCAATGCTCCGATTAAGTATTTCGATTGCTGTAAATTGTTTATGTAACTAATTAATTTACTTAAATTACGAGTAAATGAATTTGTTACAAAATCGGAGCATTGTTGTTTTCTTATTACAGTTATTAATTTAATTAATAAACTTAAAATGTGGACAGTACACTTTCTTCATATTTCATGTAATTTATTGGTATACATTTAGTTTGTATTGTTGTGTATTTTTAAATATGGCATTGAATACGATACCTTACCAAAAAGTACGCATAAATTTACATTTATTTACAATATGTTATAGCATATTTGTTCCAAAATAAACATCGGACAGCTTGACAACAATATCTTTCGGGTCTTTAACGATTTTGAGCAACAAAGTAAAATCTGTAGATAATGTTGCTACCACTCCCAAATTTACCGGCATTAGCAATGACTTCCTAGAATTTATATTTATCCAAACTGGATTCAAAACATTCTTCATGAACATAGTCAAAGTGGTTGTCAGCCTCCTAGGATGTCTCTACTTCCGTCTTATTGTGTGTTATAGAAGAAAAATCTCGTCCAGTTCTTTACCAGGAGGTAATGTGCCTAAGATCGATGACACATTCCCGCGCTGGATGGCGATGCTGATACGTTGGAAAAGGAATGCAGTAGCTCGGGGGTCACCAGTTTTGATTGCTATTCGATGACCAACCTCATTAATGAAATTAGATCCTTCGTGACCCCAAGACCTACTAGTTTCTATTGCTACTGTTACAAACCAATATTTGTCCAATAGGTTTGAGTATTTTAGTCTTTTGTCTGAATAGTTATTAATTGTGTTTGCTATAAAAAGTAATTGTTCCAAAAGATTAATCAAAAATACTAATAACCATTGTTGGTATATAACAAAGGCAAGGATCGGCAAAAATGAAAATGTAATTCTGTATACATAGAATGTACATTACGTGTCTGCTATGTAACTGCTGTAAAAAAAAAAAAGTAAGCTGGGATTTTTCTCTCTCCTATAGAAGTAAGGAAAAAATGGCTTTTTAAAAAAATCTCGTATCTTTTGTATTTGGTTGAATAGAATTTGGTTCAGAAAAATAAATTGCCACTGCACACCTTATTTATAACTGAACAATCTCTCATCTAAATGACGATAAAACTGTGTATTACTTAAAGGAGAAGAGTATTTTTTTCTTAGGTGGTTGATTGAAAGTAATTTTGCACTGCATTTTCTGTAAAAATGCAACCAGATTGTCCATCACTAGTCCTTCCGTTTGAATTGTAGAATGTTCTTTGATTTCGTACAAATTCAAAATTTCATCAAGATGAAAGTTCTGTTTTTCACTAGAAAACGGTCTAGTACAATCCGTAGCCTAATTCAATCAGTATTGAATCACAAAACATACAGGATGAAAAAAAGACGATTTTTATGTTGTTGGGATTGCAAGGGAAATTACATCTGAATAAATTTGTAGACTTTTATCAACCGAGAATTACTGCAAAATTAATCAAGAATACTGTTCGAAACGCTGGACTAAAAATTTCGGAAGCTTGTATGTTGTTTTATTTTTGTCCGATCGGCCTCAAAGAAACATTGTGCTTCTGTACCTTAGGCAAAGTATAAGTAACGGTAGTGATGAGGCATCCCTTTGAAGACCTTTTCTACGTCTTGTTATCTGAAAACTGTGACTTGTCTGTGATACTATGTAGGTCTTGAATGATGTACATTTTTTTATTTTGTATCAATTTTTCCTAATTACCATAATGTTATAAACTTTGTTACAGTAAAATATCAAGACCATTAAACAATTCACAATGAATATGTTTTTATTCTCTGGACATAAAACTACGTACTATCATTATTTAGTACTTTAAAACAAAGTTATTCTTACAATACAAAATTACTATAGTAGGATTCAAAAATATTGGAGAGTGAAATTGCACTTCAGATGATTATTTTCGGAAAGATATATATCTATTATCGCTTGATAGTATGTGTTCCATCCATTGACAGATGGTAAAGATAGCACAGCAATATTCCAATACAACGATAAGCTAATCCTAGTTCCCACCTCATTTGAAGAGTTGCCTCACCCGCCAATATCTCTGAATCCTACTTTACTACCCCCTCAATATGACACCAACTTAGTAATTCCCTATAATATTTTAACTAAAAATTGTTACATCTAGGAGCTGGGGTAGAATTTTTTAAATGCCAAAGAAGAAGTCGTATTTACGGAATCAACTTCAACAGAAGAAGGCGTATTTATGTCAAAATGTTCGATAATGGGTATTCCTCAAGAATTTTCAGCGTTGGTATTATTTTACACACACACACAAGTCACAGCTATTCACGAACTGTTTACATGACGCATGGCCTCCACTCAGAGCATATTTTGGCATGAGTTGATTTTATGAAGAAGATTCCTTTAAGTTCATCCATTCGTTTTGGAAATTATAGTTTGTTAAAAGTGTGCCGACATTGTTTTTCCATCCGCTCCAACAAAGCTTTTCCGACTTATCTTTAATAAAACGCTTTTTTTTTCGTTACTTGTTGTGCCAGGAATAGCTTTATGGTTATTAATAGTTGTGATGTGAGGAATGGACTATATTCACCACCAAAAATGTAAATTATGTAAAGTGCAACTCTTCGCATAACATTTAAAAATTCAATTCTCCATATTGTTTTACTCGAAGTACTTCTGTATATTGACACATTCGTCTTTGTAGTGCAACACTGCCTAAATACACGGAAAATTTTCCTCGCGTTTGCATGGAATACCGTATTTGATGTCCTTCTACAAAGACTTTTAAAACATTTACAAGAAATAGAATAACCTTAAATCAACAAAATTGTATATTTAACTTTTCTGAGTAATATTTTTAATGAAAATGGAAGAAAAATTTCTCATTTAGGAGTGCGTGTTTTAAATGTAGTTTTTTTCCAGACTTATGAAACACTCTGTGTTTCTTCTTGAATGTTTTTTTTTTTTTCACAGGAATGTTTAACGGAGAATACCAAAATTTTGCACGGTTATACTTAATAACGTGTCAGAGGGTCAAAAAGTTTGTCACCCCACAAGTTTAATTGGTCCTTATTAAATTCATGTACATTAAAGGAGGTTTGTTTGTCGTTCCCTTCCCCAAACATAGGTCCTAGTTGCGCTATTGGAGATAATAGATCATGATGCCTTGTTTTATTATTATTATTATTATGAAGATCAAAACGCCGAAGCGAATTATTATGTAAGCTGCACATACAAATACACTAAATGTTATTCATACTACAAGCTTACGTTCAGTATAATTTAACTATGTTTAAAGTTCTAAAATATAATTACTGTTGAGTTTACGTTCAGGAGCAACAAATTAAGAAAAGGAGCGAAAGTATCACCCCGATACTAACCATAGCTTTCAAACTGAACAGTGATTTTAAACTCCAAACAAATAAATGAACAATTCTGATTTTATTAGGTGACTAAAACTACTAATGCTATGAGTAAAAATAAATAATAATAAAACAGTTTTCTAAAATTCTATCTATTAAATCATAAATCTAAAGTATTTAAGAATGTACCTTATCTTTCATGTGCTCCATGACAGTGGCCGTGCTGCCTGTACAATTGATAAGAATGAGGCCAAGAGTTCGAGCAGGGTGTGCAAGGCCAAAGCGAGCTAAAACATTAGCACCTGCGCCTTCACCAAGGCCGATCACATATTTCACGTGAAGAAAATCCAACACTGTCACCAAATCTTCACCTAATGTTTGTAGCGTCGGAAACTGAAATCTGGAAAAGAAATAAATAATGCAAAATAAAATTTAAACATACGAGATCATGTCTTGTGCTTTTGATTTTAAACAGAACGATTATTTTTAAAGTTCAACTAAATTATGAGATTGGCAAGGACAAAACAATGAAAAACCCTTTTGCATTAAATTATTTAAGCTATTAAAGACAGGGTACAACTTTTTTCATAACCTCCAGTCGCGTCTGGTTACCTAGTGTAGTTTTCCCTTAACAGTAGCGATTCCAGATAGTTTTATTCGGAATAATGAGTATCGTGAAGGGAAAAATCATTATATAACGTAAATAAAATGACATACGTAATATAATATCGACGAAGAAAATCTTCTGCAATACTCTATGAAATAACTGATTAAATTAAAGTTGCGAGGACAAGAATACAAGTAGAGCAAATGCAAATTTATATATTTTTTAAAAAATGGCATAGTGTCTCGTAATGTGTGATACAATATGTCAGCTTGCCATAAATGACGTCTACAGCTAGAAATTGAGAGCATATAGAGAAAGAAACCTACTCATGTGCTTTCTCTATTATTAAGATAAATTCAAAAACACAATGAATTTTAAACTTGATTTGCTAGACACATAGTTATGCAGTGCTAGAATTAGACGACATGTTAAATAACAGGTATGTCAAGAATCTCACAAGCAGTTGCTTACTTAGAAGAAGAACTGCTCTTCAAACTAGATTACTTGGAAACCCACGTACTTACTTACTCCAAGCCACTTTCCATTTTTCAGAAAAAAATTGATGACCATTTTGTAGAGTGGTCACCAATACCCTCGTTCCTCATTCCTCTATTTCGCTTACGTTCTAAGTTCTCTTCTCTCTCGACACAAACTGAGTGAACGAGCACAAGTAGAAAGAATAGATGAATATAAATGGTTTAACAAAAATTAGCGAGGTTAGAGTGATTAGATTTCTTTTATTTGATTAACTGAAATTTAGCGTTTCTTTCCAAGTCTGGAGCTACATGAAACGCGACCTACTCCTAGAGGTGGGAACGAACCATTCTTCTGGGTTTTATCCTAGCCTTATAATCATCCGTCGGAAATCGGACTCGCGATCACGCACAGAAAAAAAGCACAAGCAAAAGAAATAGAAAAAGTATATACACTTGGCCACAAAGGTGTACAATAGAGTGATTAGAAATATTTCTCGTTATTTATATCTAACTTTTGGAATGCATAGGCCTATACAGTGTAAAATTTCTTCATTTTTTTTTTTTTAAAGAAAACCAGATACATTTAGCATTAACTTGACTTTGCTCTGTATCTTTCTTTTCTCTTGGAAGATTTCAGTCTGGAACAATAGAACATAAGTGAGAACAATTTACATACAATTGATCGAGAACAACTACGATGGAAAATGGATCAAACATTTTTCATAAACTTGCTCTCCCTGTGCGAAAAACGGACATTTTAGCTACTATTTCATACGCTTATATACTTGGTCAAGATCTACTATTATAGCAAATTTGATCCTGATCGGGTCATTTACATATGTATAGGCTTTTGTTTCTGAAAAATGACGCCAAATTCGACTGCCCATAACTTGAAAACCTTACGCTGCAACAACATAATATTTCACACGAATTTATAGTAGGTGAAGTTCATCCACCATACCAAATTTGATCTCGATCCGATGAGTTTGGAGAAAGCACTTTTGCTTTCAAAAATATGACCCAAAATTCGACCACCTATAACTCGGGAATGGTAAGCCTTCATAGCATAACATTTCACACAGTTATATAGTAGATCAAGATCTACCTTCATGGCAAATTTGATTCCAATTGGATTATTTACATATATGCAGGTCTTTGTTTTTGAAAATACGACGCAAAGTTGACCGTCCATAACTCGGGAACCGTAAGCTTGCGCAATATATCTCACACGTTTTCATAGTAAGTGAAGTTCTTCCAACATGCCAAATTTGATCCCGATCCGCTGAGTTTGGTGAACGGGTTTTTGCTTTCGAAAAATATGACCCAAAATTCGACCGCCCATAGCTCTGGATACGTAAGTCTCCACAACATAATGTTTCATGTGCATATATAGCTAGTCAAGATCTACCATAATAGCAAATTTGATCCCAATCGGATCATTTACATATACACGGGTTCTTATTCTACGAACTATGACGAAAAATTTGATCCCTCATAACTTGAGAACAATTAGCCCGCACAACATAATATCTCACACCCTTACAGTAGATGAAGTTCTTCCACCATGTCAAGTTTGAACCCTATCTGATGAGTTGATGAATGCGGTTTTGCTTTCGAAAATTATGACGCAAAATGTAATCGATGATAATAACTCGGAAACCAGGAGTCTGCACAACAAATTATTTGATACGCTTATATAGCAGGTCCAGGTCTACCCCCACACCAACTTTAGTCCCGATCGGACGAGTTCGGCTGAATTCGTAAAGTATAAGATATATAAGGAGGTCCATGGCTCTAAAACTAGGGCACCTACCGTAGTCCGATCAAGACTTTATTTAGGAACTAGTATGTGCCCTATCTAAATACCCACGTTTCAGAATTTTGCGGTACTTCCGCAACAATTTTTATAGATGTAGTTGGTGAGTACTTCAAATTATGTGCCCGTAGCCAAACTGCATCTATAAAGTTGTTGCATGAGTATATATATGGAGTGAGAAGGAATTAAAGTTAAATTTATCTGGTAAATATAATTATTGGGCTCCGTTATTTTACCTACCAAGGCTTAATTTCTTAGATCATAATAAATGAAATCTATAACTTCATTAGTTCGTTGAAACTGAGGAGTGAAGATTTTTAGAGAACATACTTAAAATCTTTGAATATACTTTCGACATCTAATAGCTTTAAGAATATTTCTCGTAAGTCATTGAAATTCTGAAATAAGTCCCAATATATAGGCCTACCAAGAAAATTTAAATCATAGGGTCTATGCAACTCTTAAATACGGATACAGGAAACTCGAATATTATTCATTTTGTAACAATACCCACACTTTGTAAGATAAAAAATTAAAATTTTGTAAGGAAAGAAAGACGTGTTAGTCCTGACCAGATAGTCGGTGCGGTCGGTGGAACTCAAAATGTTGTATAGAGCATTGCTATATATACAGGGTGGTAAGAAAATATTTGAACAAACTTTGGGAGCTGATTCCCGACACCGAAACCAGCAAGAAAAGTTCTGTGGAACTTTGGTTAGTGAGAGACAGTTTCGGCGATACAAGGTGCCGAAAGCGTGGAAAAATGAACTTCAGAGGGCTGTAATTCTAAAATAACGCAACATAGAGAGTGCAGTTTAGAACATGACACTCGAAATCATAACTGCTCGATTGAAAAATGTATGTTTCAAACACCCGCAAGTTGTCTGCGAGGGATTCCTCAAAGGAACGTAGGGATTATTTGCTAGGTTAAAGGGAATCCCTACATTCCTTTGGGAAATCCCTCGCAGACAACTTGAGGAGGTTTGAAACATACATTTTTCAGTTGAGCAGGTATGATTTCGAGTGTCATGTTCTAAATTGCACTCTCTACGTTGCGTTATTTTACAATTACAGCCCTCTGAAGTTCATTTTTTTCACGCTTTCCGCACCTTATATCGCCGAAACTATATCTCACTGACCAAAGTTTCAGGTGACTTTTTTGCTAGTTTCGGTGTCGGGAATCAGCTCCCGAAGTTTGTTTAAATAGTTTCTTACCACCCTATATGTATATATATAAACCGCTTTTTTGACCATTACCCACTCTTCGTATCTCACAATTGTACCAGGAACAATTTAGCATGGAATAAAGATCTTAAAAAGCGAAATAGCATACACATTAAAAATAATTCTGGATAAAAGCACATGACATTTTAGAAAATGAGTGGCCACTGTCCGTTACTGGTTTGTGAGCATTTAGCATTGATCCGTGTTTAAGGAAAACATAATAAATATATAAATTTAAAACGTAATATAAATTTTCACATATTGTGAAAAAAAGCTCATGTATACTAACACTCTCATCAGAACCGTTAATAGGGTTATTGAACTACACTACATTACTTCCAATACAAGCCTTCGAAATGAATTCTTTCCAGAAAGTTCGTACTAATAATCAAGTGACACAAATTGTCCATATAAACGGAATGACACAATCGATTAAGTTACCGTACAATCAATCTATTTGTTACACGCTCCAGTCATTTAGAAGAATTATCAGTGGAATTAATCTCACAACCATTTTTTTTTCAATATTTTTATCTATTCAGTCATATCTTTCATATCCTTTTACTCGCATTTGTGACAAGCGAAAGCAAACATAAAATTAAGCCACAGTTATACCGACAGGTCAATCACGTATTTAGTGACTACCTAACAATATGGTAATATTGTAATAAATATTCTAAATTATGTATTATAATAAGTAAGGTTGTCCGAATGTAATTCTACGATTAAGCTCAAATTTCACACATTTTTTCATTCAGCGACAAAAGTTCTTTCAGTTTGGTAAAATTTATTTGGGAATAACGATGGTATAGCTGGTACGTACAACAGTGGTATGGCTGGAATGTAAAGAAAATTACATTCTTTTTATGAAAACTATACTCAAATTGTCCTCCCATTATGAAGTTATTTACGAAACTAATTTAATCAAACAGAAAGAACTTGCAACGTTCATTATACAACAATGAAATTTAGAGATCTTTTACTATTTTAAGTCCTTTGGCAGCAGCGAGATTATATAGGACAAGACCTACAGCTTCAAGTATGTTCTCACTCACTGTGGGTGCGTTCGACGCTCACTCACTGGGAATCGAACGAAGAACCGTGTATAGTAAGAACATACGAGGCAGCCATTAGCCCAGAGGGAAGGAGTGCAGATTAAGAATCATTCACTTCATTTAGGCTCTGTCAATAACCTAAAAATATTTAAACAGGTAATAGAAACTAAAGGAGAAATCTAATTCTGTGCAATAATTTGAGAATGAGAGGGGGGGGGCGATGGTTCAGTGGCGGAGCGCTCACGTCTGGTGAAAAGTTTCTGATTCGATCCCCGACTACACGAGTTTCTGGTGAACAAAATAGTGTCCGTTCCCCCCCCACATTCTCATTCCATCAATAAGGTAACATTTATTCACCTTAGCCATCAGTCATTAGCCTAAAGGGTATAACCATGAGATATAAAACTTGAGATTTCACTTGATTTCATTTTGAAAATGAGATTGAGAGAGCGCAAAATAGTAAATTTACAAAATATTTCTGATATTACTTATAACTCAAGATAAGAACATTCGTAAAGCTGTATCTATTGTGTCTAATACAATGTATGCTAGCAGAGGGCGAGGATTAATAATAATAGTAAATTAATAGTAAAATATACAAGTTTTTATCTTCTTTCAGAGCGTAGTACTAGAAGAAGAAACTCTTAAGAAGAGTATAACAGTAACTTCCAATGTGAAGAACGTTAGGCAATGTGCATCATAATACAGTCAGTCGGGTTGCATAAAGCTCAGACTAACAAGTGGGAATGTTCATGTTCACGGTGTCTATGAGGGAAAAAAAAAAACTATATGACTTTTTTTACTTTCGAGCGACGGTAGGAGAGAAAGCGTGGTTGTCATGAAGCAAAAATTAATGACATTCTAGATTTCAAAGAATTTACACGTTTCATGGACCATAGACATCGACAAAGTGTTTTTTCGACATGTGCTTTTTTTCCTATCCCTAAAAGTAAGGGTAGTTTACTTAAGGGTACAAATTAAAAAAAAAAAAAAAAAAGCGATTTCATCAAAAATGGCTCTAATGATTTTGTTTAATTTCATAAATCAATTTTCCAAAAAACAATTCCATCATATATTTTGTGATGTAGATATTTTTTGCATAAAGTATCGTATTCGTAAAAGTAAAATAAAAATAAACTGATCAAAAATGAGTATATAAAAAATTAATCCGTTACCAGACAAATAATTCTCTCTCTCATTTTAATATCTTATATCACGTCATAGTTAAACAACAATCAACAACTTACATACTTTAACGGTTATTTTATTATTTATTCTTTTCATATGCACATATTTGGCATACGATATATATTAGAATTTTTAAAATCAAAAAGATCTTCACAAAGACTACGCTTTCAAATTCCATTGACCAGGGCGCAAAATTTCAAAGTCAGATACACTCGCTAAGCCAAAAATGATGGTCGCCAATATCTCTCACGTACAAATTATGAGAAGTCCTTCCCCCCCGGCCTTTGGTTCGACAAAAAGATATATTTCATCAGGGAATAAAAATTTCAAAACCAGACAATTAGATTCAGGATAATCAACTTTCAATTCAACAATTCATATACCTGTTAGAAAATATCTTACCTAATGACGCGTCAGGGGGCAAACCATTTCGATTAAGGGTGGGAAAGAAGTGTTGAATTACAACGTTGGAAGACTTCACTTTCCATGTCCGTTGTGAAGACTTCACACTCCGTGTTTTCTGTCACCCAGTGACTATTTTCGTGCGGAACAGAAACTGCGCAGCCCTATGAGTTTAGATAGAAACCATTCCTAGTGAACACTGGTCGTCAGCTCTAAATTTCTATTCGCCAATAGCGACCTGAAATTTTGCGCCCTGTCATTGACAATCAAAATCTCAAATTATAATCATTATTTTGTATTACAACTGCACATGATATTGACTGTTGAATGTACTTTTCATGTTTATCATTTCATACTGTATCTGTCTTTTGAATACTAATTGTTAACGTTCAAAACAATGTTTATATTTATTTCAGATAAAAAAATTTCATCCAGCTTGAGTGAAGATGGGAAGGAGTTTAAGATGCTAATTAACTATGTTATAATAAAAACATACATTTTAATACGTGAATTCATGAAGTACAAGTCATTTTCTAAAATTCCAACTCAACATAAATACTGCTTCAAAATCTTATTTGATACATTTTATATTACGTATTACAACTAACTTTCAATCAAATATTTTCTAGCTTATCAAAGTTAGTATTATCTTTAGATAAAAACTTACTTTTTAGAATAAAAATTACATTTATGAAACACTTACTCGTCCGGTAAATTTGGTGCATTGTCCTCTTGACCTGGCACATCGATGTGTATGAAAATAGACCTCTCTTTAATTTCGCACATGCATGGATGCTCCACAAAGTCGTGGAAGGAGGTATCTGGAGAAAGAAAAGTAAATAAATTAATTAAAGAATGCCCACTGAACAATTACATTCTCCGTAAAATTAATCATAATAAATACCTGAACTAACTTCCTTATTTAAAAAAAGTGAAACTTTGATGCTGTATTTGTTTTAGAAATACACATATATCACATATATGGAAATGAGATGATATAAAACTATTTGTGTGTGTATTTTTGAAGTCTTGACAGTCCGTATGAAGATAGAAACTAACGCTACCTGGAGGCATTCTCGCGCTAAATAAACAGTTAGCGTTCTTGAGTAGCATTAGTCGGAACGGTCACGATTTGGATCAAGCGAATAACCATCCTCATTCAGATTTTCCAGGATCTTCCATACTTCTACAAGACAAATGTTGAAAATGTGCCTACTATAGTCAAAAGTTCTCATAACTCTTTCCTCCGTAGTCAATACTGTGTTGTTATCTTGATGTCCATATATAGTGCAGTTGAAATATGAATATGTTAATAATAATAGGCTTAGAGTTTTCACCAGGACTTTGCTCATGGTCATAAACTTTAGTGAACTTTAACGTGGCTCCGGGCACATGCCAGTATTTATTATACGGGACAAATGGACACTAGTAGTCCCGACATTCAATCCTTGTACTTTGTAGTCCCAAACGTTCTAAGTGATATCCTTGCTTTCATGAACGTGAGGTGAGCATCCATGTTTCCTGTACTACAGTCATTGGCGAGTGGCCAGAGTGCTTGAAGGCCTGTGTAGCAGCAGTAGCACAAATAGTAAAATATACTGAATCTAATAAATATGCGCATTGTACATTCCCTTGGGGCCGCGGTGGCTCAGTGGTAGAGCGTTCACCTCTGGTGCTTGGGGTCCTGGGTTCGATCCCAACCCCCGCCAAGTGAACTTAGTGGTGGACAACCACCGTGTGCGTGGGTTTTCTCGAGGTTCTCCCACTTTCTTCATTCCACCATTTCATTCATTACCCATCATCACCGTCTCCTTTAGCCTAACCGGCATAGCCGTGTGATGTAAAACTGAAGGATTTCATTAAATTTTTTGTACATTCCCTTTCCTCCTTCCGTTGCTCCTGAAACCTACCAACAAATATTTGTATTAGAGATTTTTGTTTATACTATGCACAACCCTAATAGTTTCGATTTCCTTCCAAAAAATCACTTCAAACATTTTTTCATTCAATCTTTCATTCCGACTGAGTGTAACTACAAATAAATAATTAAATAAGCTTTAAAAATTGATTGATAGCATTCGAAGACCACAGAATAAATAACGATATCCATAGTAGATCAAAGAGATGACGAGACTATAGTAATATTGAATGTTCAGCTTCATTTTGTTGAAACTACGAAAGTAGCTTAAACCAAGAAGTGATATTGAAGCAGAGCGAACATTCAACGTTGAATATTACCAATAATGAATGTAGAAGTTAATATTGTAGATACTTCACGTTTAAGATTGAAAAATTTTTAACATTTGGTCTTGAAAATAGTAGGCACCTATTCACGAAAAGTTATTTTCGAATATTTGCTTTTTAGACGGTAGCTACTTAACGCATTGTTAGATACTAGAAAATAAAGTACCGAGTAGAATACATGACGCACTTCACCAGAAGTTTATCCGTGTTGTAAAGGGAATCAAAGTTTATTGCCTAATCTTTCACGAGCTGTTGTAAAGTCGTAACTCCCTTCCTACCCATCTCAGAGGTATCTTACTCCCATAGTATTTTTCCAGATTGTAATCATTATGAGTACTATTTGGTTGAAATTGCTCCAAGGAAATGAGATGTTGCTTGGTGAATCTATAGATCTATAACTAAACTTGGCCAGGAAAAGCAGAACCATCCCTTTAAAGAAGCACATAATTGAATTAATTTGTAAGTTGCTGCCACGTTTTTTAGAGGGATTCTTTTCTCCAATGATCAATTTATTAAATATTGCTATTGTGGTAGACATTTCAATCTAATTATTTGTATTTATCTTATTTTTTATATATATAAAAGTTAAAAAGTGATCGGGGAGACCAGGCGTTCTCACTAGTGATATCTTATTCACACACCTTCTAACATACAGGTATATCACGTACATTTAATCGCAGGAGAAAACAATTTAAACCAATTCGTATGGAAGATTATTATGAATCAGATTGAAATTTTACATTCCAAAAGCAATACATTTTAAATCTCTTATTTAGAAGACAAAGCAATAGCAATATTTTTTTCACTAAAAAATTCAATAAGGTACATAAATCAAAGTTAAATACAGATTTCGTTAATGTTATAAAACCACACTATAGCCATCGCATTTACACTAAAATTGCACAGCTCCCTTAGCAGCAAGGTAAACGAACTGCTTGGTGCTATTTTGGATTGTATCCAAGTTATCCAGACCCCACGAGCCACTGTCAGTGTTGCTGACCCTCTGTTCAAACAAATTGTGCATTTCACCAAAAGTTTCTTCCTCTGATCGATCTCTGATAAAATGTTGAGCTAGTTCTTATAAAATGTTATAATCTTTACCAAGTTATTCACACAGTTTTATTTCTTTTTTTTTCTTGTTTTAAAGTTACATTCTATATTTTACTTGGAAGGCAACCAGATTACTGAAATTCTCTATTATATCCTTCCATATTATTATTATTATTATTATTATTATTATTATTATTATTATTATTATTATTATTATTATTATTATTATTATTTTGATAAGACATTTGCATTGCTTCTAAGTATAAAGTTTTGTTTAGAAAAGACACGTTCTTGTATCTTTCGCAAAATTGATATGAATGAAGACGTTAATTTTGGAAAAGGTCTGTCTTCGACCATACTAGACACTTTTAAGATAATAATAATAATAATAATAATAATAATAATAATAATAATAATAATAATAATAATAATAATAATAAACACATCCAGAGATTTCATAATTGTTGATATATGCATAAGCCTGCCATATTTTTGTCATGAGAATGCAGGACACCTTCGATTACCCTTCCCCCTTCCAAAAAAAACTACAATACGTTTTTTAAAAAAACATTTTTACTGCATTATTTGAAATTGATATAAAGAAGTAATGAACAATCTGTAGCGCAATCTGTTCTCAAGAAACCTTATGCTTCTGGAGAACTGTTATGAGTGTTTTGCAATTATATGAGATTTTTTTTTTTATCTGAAATGCTACCAAAAGAATATATTATTTAAGAATCTAGCAGACGAAGGAAATTCACAAACGTGCAATGTCCTACATAGACACAATAGTGCGCATTCTAGAATGACTCAAGAAAATTAAGTATGTTCTTACAAGCAAAAAAAAAAAAAAAAAAAAAGATAATAATAATAATGGGGTTTTTCACCCCCCAAAAAATTAGCACATGAAATTTTACTCATATATTGTAAGAAATATAATTTTCTTTTCTTAAACACTAAACGTTACGTCTTGCTGATATTGAAAGCAAAGATGAGACGGAACTAAAATAAGGATGGCAGGCTTATATGCATCCACCTATACGTTTCATCTTAAAAACTGATGCTGAATACAGAATATATAAATTAATTGCACTAAATTCTAGGACGACTTTCAGTGCTCTAAAACGAGTAACATACAAGCAGTGTGTAATAGAATTAGTGTTACCCACGAGAAGGTGAAGAGAAATTTCTCGAGTCTCGTGGAAACACTAGTTTATTCAAGTCTTTGATCTCAAACACTGGTTTAAAGTTACATGTTTCTTAGTATAAAAACTGTAAATTGATAAGGTGATTGAATGAATGCAATACAGAAAATTTATCAATGTTTAATGATACGAAAGTTATTACACAATATACTCTAATAATAAATATGACTTAAATGTTGTTATATTACACCCGTCCTAGACTTCTCGTGACGAACGATTGTAATAACTTCTAGGCGAAATTAAGAAACAGAATTAGGTATACATTTTGTACATAAATTTACAAAACGAGACTTCACAAGACAACCTATGTCTCGTCTCGTCTGTTCTCGTAGACAACACTAATCAGTAGACCAACCCAAAAGCATAAAAAGCATAAAAAGCATAATAGCATTTTACACATATGGTTGGTACCTTGAACGTGGTTGTGGTTGTCTAAGGATCCAGAAGAAACTAATTTTAAAAGTATAATAAAGCATAATCTTAGAAAATAAAGCATAAAGCATAATTTAAAATATATATAGCACAATTCTTGGAAAATTCTTGGAATGTTTAATTGCAAGTTTAACATATTCTATTATTTTTTAAAACCAATATTTACAATGCAAAATCATTGAGAACGTAAGAATAATGCAACAATGAAAAGATTATTTCTGTAAATTTTTTGGTGTAATCCTTTGAAATGGAGAAAAAAAATGAAAAGAAGAAAACTTCCCGCCAATAATGAATAAACAATAGTTTTCTTCTAAGTATGCGCTGTTATGAATGATGATTCGAAATGTACAAAAAGTGCACAAGAACTTAACATTATACTGTTATGTGTACCTCTAGAACTTGAGCACTTTCTGTATTTTTATGGTGGCATCTTTTACTTTCCCTTTCTCTATATATGCACCTCTAAGGCCTACAGAGGTGATAAAAATAATGACTCGAGTAAAGCATATCTCTTTACAGTGTATTAAATAGAAATTTCATGAAATGTGAAAGAAACTGGTTGCATGAAATATTAATAAATAGATCAAGATACTTAGAATATTTAATATATATTAAATATTATATATTATACACGATTAATGTAAAACAATGATTGAAATTAACAACAAAGCATAATGTGGGTTACTCTACTAATCAGAATTATGTTTTGTGTTTTGTATTACTGAAGATATGCTTTACTGCTGCCTGTAACAATTATATATAAAGATTCGTATAAACTAAACTCTGTGGCACATAACTCCCAAGAGCTTAAGCCGACCATCCGGTAATCTTAATAGGAAAATGTGGGATAAAGATATTGATATGCCCATTGCCATTTTTATTGCTAGACCGCTATCTAATGCTTTCAGATAGTTCCCCAATTGCCCTCACGACACTAGGTAAACAAAATTAAATGAAATCTTTAATACTTCACGATTATGCTCTTTAGGCTAAAAAGCGTTCGAAAATTAACGAAAATGAATTATTATTAAATAATTTCTGGAACAAGAATGTGAAAGAAACGGTAGCATTTGGACAAAGGTTACGATGTAGTTCAACACAAACTCATATGGCCTGGAATCAAACCAGGGAGCCTTTGCAACAAAGATGAACACTTTACCGCTTTTTATTTATTTATTTTTGCATTTCGAATTCCTACTAGATTCGACAGTAACACGAACACAGAAATATCGAGATCACTTAATAATACCAATGCTCATCAGTGGGACTCGACCCTACGGTGGATTTCGCCATAAAATTGTCAGCCTAACGTCTCAGACCGCTCGACCACATCACACCAGCTTTATTATTACTATATTTACGTACACCTTCACCACTAAGCCACCTCACCCCTGCTGGGTCAATGTTACACTGCCACGGCCAAAACTATCTAGCTTTCCCCAATGATCATCAATCTAAATACTGATCAAATCAAGGACGTATTTACGCATGGGCCATGGCTTGGGGTGGCAAGATCTGGGACACAGAAAATTTTCTTGGACCAGTTTTCGTTCATACTGCAGTTCTGGAAATTTTCATAATATTATGAAATTACCGTGAACCTATCGTCAATTTATTAACTGAAATTTGTACATTATTTCACTACGTTTATATGTTTATTTTTTCTTCCACCTTTTACTTTAAAATATAGATTATTCACTTTACTGAGGGCGCGGTGGCTCAGTGGTAGAGCGTTCACCTCCGGTGCTTGGGGTCCCTGGTTCGATCCCAGCTCGCGCTGCGTGGACTTTGTGGTAGACAAACACCGTGCTCGTGGGTTTTCTCGGGGTTCTCCCGTTTCCTCCCAATTTCATTCATTTCTCATAATCACCGTCTCCTTTAGCCTAATCGGCATAACCGTGGGACGTTAAACTTAAAGATTTCATTTTTTATTCACTTTACTGCTCAAAATTTCAGTTTCTACACTGATATTTATAAATATGAAGGCGGTATTTTTTATTGGCTCGAGGCGGCAAAAATGTCAAACAAATTTATGTTGCGATTTATAAAACTTATTTATTATTAAAACGATAGGTGAGGTTTTTCAACCATCTTTACATTTAATGTCAGACGTATGCTCCACAACAGCAAATTAAAAACACGTACTTCATTTATCAGTATTAAGGAAAGGAGGATATTGATTGCAGTATGGGAGTATTTCTTGTGCTTTCGGACTCATCACGCGGCGCCTGTCCCATCGTCGAGTCCGCACCGTTACCAGCCTGTGGAAAGAGGAGTGAGATGCAACGCAGTCTCCAGCAATGGAAACACCAATGCTGGGCAATAGTAAGTAGACGTGATCTGCAAATCGAACACAACCAGTGATGGAAACACAGCATTTCGTAACCAATTCAAATTTGGCTCAATGTAAATGAATAAACCTCTGTATAATAGTCGACCAGGATTGGCCAGAGACAACCTCGGGTATGCTCGGCTCGGCTCGACTCGCCTTGCATGTGCTACTTTATTTCTCGGTAGTAACTACTGGCCGAATCTGAACAAAATTTGATGAATAAGCAGAACATTCCCTAGAAACTAAAGATTCCTATATTTGGTACCCAAGCTTAGCTAGGGCCAGGCTCGGCTCGACAACAGAGACTATGTACCATAGCCTTGCACACCGCGAGATTCTGAGTTCGGTTCATTTCGACTTGTATGAAAGCGAAAGTCCTCCTCTATGCTTATCTGCAGATTTTCGCGATAAGTTGAAACCTAATCTTTCAGAAACACTTTATGTATTGTATCTGTGTATGAAAAATTTCAAGAAACTGTATTAAAATGGCTGAGGTTGAAGGAGCTGCGAACACTAAATAGAAAAACAAAGTATATTTTCAGGCAGCTGGAAAATAAAATTGGAATCTGATTCCTGAGTAAACTATTGTAAAAATCTTCCATATGAATGGATTGCACCTACGTATATGAAATTATTTTAATTTTTCCTCGTGTATAAACATGTATGATACATCACAACCTTAATGATCATTGCTACAATGTAGAACAAATTGATCATTGTAGGAAAAAAAAAACTTCTCGCTTTGAAACCCTTGCGGGCAACTTACACATTAATTTTGTTGAGTTGATTGTGAGTTTATCGTCCCTTTCAGCAGCAAGGCTATATGAGACGGGACCTACTCATTAACGTGAACTCCCAACTACATGAGCTTCCGCCGGGAATCGAAGCCGGGTCTCCCACGCTAAAGACGCATACGCTAACCGCTTAGCCACGAAGGAGCTCCAAATTAAATTTTGTTACATGCTATTTTAAGGAATTAATTCTGTTATATGCTATTGTAAGGAATTAATGCTGTTATATGCTATTTTAAGGAGAAGTTAACTTATATTATGGACGACAAACTATTCTATATCTATCCCCGAAACTTACATTTCTAATAATACGTCACACGGCTGACTGTTTTATCTTTTTCATTTCGAAATAACTTTTTCTACTTTGCCAGCGTCTTCCAGCAACTCGTTTTCTAACTATTGTATAAATTGTGTCAACATTGATTAGAAATGTATAAGCCTACTTCAAATTTTAATATATAAACTAAATGTTTAAAGATACTGTGAGCCAAGTGGTTCAGAAGCTTGTTTGTACTACTACTTCAAACGTCTAAATGAGAATCACGCTCTTCTTGCCGCCAATGTGGGCGTCCCTTCAGTAAAAGTTAATTAATGTTCTCACGATATTCGTATTTAAAAGAAAAGAGAGTTTGACTTTCGGAATCAACCATGCAAACTATTCTTAGATCCAGATTCATCATACGAATGCGAATGTGAATCTTCTAAACTTCTAATCCATTGAGATATCACACATGTTCGGTGGTGCACAGGCCCGTAGCCAGCCCAAAAATTTAGGGGGGCCCGATCCAATCATATTATACTTCATCGTCATATTATAGTTCATTTGCAAGCCAACCGTGAAATTTTATGGGGGCCAGCCAAAGTTTAGGGGGGCCGGCCCCCCTTGCCCCCCGTGGATACGGGACTGGTGGTGCATCACTATAGTTTTCTTTCATGGCATCCGTCCAACTTTGTTGATGTACATTTCTTTTAGAAATTAAAATGACAGAATTATCATTAAAATAATTAGCACGAACCGATGGCGTGCCGAATTTTGCTAAGTTCAAGAAAGAATCAAAAGCCAAAACCGACAAATCTCTCGAAAGCAGGGTTCGAATCAAGATTTTCTTTACAAGAGGGGAAAGTTTTCCAGACATAAATCCGTTTTTTTTTTTTTTTTTTTTTTGCTACGCAGCGATGTAAGACATATATATATAGGGTTGCCATAGTTGTTGATCCAAAATTCGGACAAGCCTTAAAATGACTCATCAAAGATACAGTGCCCAAACACAGAATAAATATCTCGAAATTTCTTACCTAAAAATAACCTTTTTAGGTTATCACACAATTGTTTACTGTAATACTTAAAACACTATTGGAAATTAATACGTTTTATATTTTTTTCAATGACATGAATATAATAAATCATGCCATTAGAGCACTTATATCAAATCTAACCTAAAAAAAAAAAAAGGAATAGAAAAATGAGATACTTTTTAAGAACATAACCTACTTTATAAATAGTAACTAAAATATAAGTTATAGACCCTACGATTAAAACATAATTCTTTTCGCCCGAGATTTTAGCGATTCGCGACTCGGAAATTTTCGGGCAGCTTCAAAAACTGTCAAATACGGACATTTTCGTATTTCATGCTTTGTACGATACGGACACGGACATGGATCCAAGAATACAAACAGTCCATACAAAATACGGACATATGGCAACCCTACATGTATAGACCCTATATGAAATGGGGTAAATGTTTTCCTGACATGGAAGAAATTCTTCCTTGACGAACTGGGAAAATTATCTGACGAGAGAGGGGAATTCCCCACATCCCCTCGTTGATTCGACCCTGCTTAAAAATAATATTCTGATACTGTAACTACACATGAGTGAGAGAAAGAAGAGCGGAATTCATGTTATAAGTAGAGTAGTAACAGTAATACCAGTAGTAACTTTAAGGGTCTGGACCATAGGAAGTTTTGTAGACAGGAATTTAAGGTAAACTTACTTGCATCGTGTGCAGACACGGGTATGTGCATGGACTAAGCCCCAAGTACATGAACAATGGGCTTGTGATTTTGGTAAGTGGATAGGCAAAGCCGGGAAAATAATGAACTATAATTTCAAAACAAATGAATCAAAATATCCTACTTAGGTCAGTTACATGACTGATAGTACTCCCAGCTTCCTTCAGATTCAACAAGCATCTCTCCTTAATATTCATTAATTATTATTATTATTATTTAGAGAGGAGAGAGCGCGAATATACTAAGAATACAAGGAGTACGTAGAATCTTTTCAAACAACTTATGTATGGAAATAAGTTAACATTTCTAACCTATTGTGAAATACGGTCTTTTATATTTACACAACAAATTATTGAAAGACATTATATATATATATATCAAAGTATTAAATATTATTGACCCTATATCTGAATACAAAAGAAACACATAAATTACGTTTATTTAATAGAAGATATTTTTAGCGAAAATTGATTTCGTTGGCAACGCTGACAACCAGCCGTTCAACGCGACGAGCTCAAAATGGCGGCGATTCCTCCGTCACCTTTGACCTTTAATTTCCCCTCTCTCAGACATATACACATGGAGTGGCTCCTCGAATCGAAGAGAGGTACTACTTGTATAGTTTTAAAGTGCTGGACCACAAATTCCCATCCATTGTTTCTGATCAATAACCATTTAAAAAAATTGCTATCTATACTCTTAAACCATTGTATTAGCTTAACTTATTGTGATGTTACAGTAAGAGAGCCGAAATTTGTACACACTGACAATGAACACGACTCAATTACGACAACAATGTTCACGGTCAATAACTTCCGAGTTACGGTAGAACTTTAGTTCGGGAGCTACTGCGTTTCTTTCTTTCTTTCTTTCTTCATAATATCCAATGGTCGCGGCATTTTTGCATAAAGAAAAAGAAATCTATTTCGTTTCGATTTCCACATAAAAGGAGAAAATAATAAAGATGTCTCTCACGTGCTAGATCATCTGAGGGGGGTTGAAGAACGAGGGAGGGATTGCTTCATCACGCACAGTGTCAAGAAGGTCGACTCCGACACGTTATCAATTCTTAACTATTATTTGATCCTTCAGTGCATCATTACAAGCATTTATGATCCCACAACGGCATATGTTCCGTTTTAGAAATGAGGTTGTGTATTAAATAATATGACCATATAGGTATACATTAGATTTTGGCGTCTAAGTGGCGTCGCATTGTTATTGAAATGTCCTACTATAAAGTTATTTCCTTTATAGATAACTTTACCATTTATTATTTAAACAAATTTAGCCAATTGCTGTATGCGCACTAAAATAACAAAACCTGCGTCAATAGATCTCCCTGTGTCCTACACGGTGCGGTGTAGATCAAATCTGTGATTTTGCGATTCCAGGAGAAAATAACTAATCTCTTATCATTAAAAACCAAATTAAAATAATGAATGCTTTAAGGTGTACTATATTTTGAAATGGGTTTAACTTTTAGGGGCGACTATGACGGCTTTAGACACAAAAACAAACAAACAAATAAACAAAAACTCTAAAAGTTACCCAAGGCTATGATTGACTTTTGAATTACTAATTTGACCAACACTCAAATGAAACCTATATACCACACCTGTTCTCAACGGAACGATATGTGTTTATATTATATGCCATACCCGCGTAATAGGTTTTAAGTTCTTATCATGCCTTCTTATTAAGCTCTAAAAATGAACGAAACTAAGTAATTTGCTGAATAAGTGCTCAAACAAGAGATTTTGATACGAAAAGTGTATATTCATATTCCCGCTTCAGATTTCGGTTTAAAGTAAATTTTGTTTTGTTTCAATGCAAAACAATGTAAGACGAATATTTCACATTGGCACGTGACATCTTGTATAATACTGCACTACCTTCAAAATATCTGATTGCTTGAAACGACTTTATATTGTACAACGAAGTTTCTACACTTAACAGCTTTATTAAGTCCAGTGAAACTAAATTAGCGCACCCAACTCTCAGATGGTTATCTACATAACAACCATAAAATTCCAAGGTTTATCTTCTCACCTCTGTCAAACTGATCGCTCTTTCTTTGTATAGACGTTCTTTAATAACAGAACTCTGTCAGTGTTGAAATGAAATGACATTTGTAGTTTAGCGTCCCACAGTTATGCTCTTTTAAGCTAAAAGAGACCGATGATTGATAAAAGTGAATGATTATGAAATAATCAGTAGAATGAGCATGTGAGAGCGAACGGGAGAACACCGAGAAGACTCATGGATAATACTTCACAGGGCGTGGTATCGATCCAGAGGTCCCTCGCACCAGAGGTGAGCGTTCTTCCACTGAGCTACCGTATCTCCTCTTCTGTTAAGCTGTTACATGACACACCAATAAAAATATAAGAAAGAAATGTTTTCGCAGATGAGAAACAATTTATTATATGAAAAAAACAATGTCCACAAAAGCAGACTTAATGAAAATTACTGTACGCAGCGAAGCACTATGAGCACAATATTTTTTTAGATGATTCATTTCAGTCTTCCTCTGGTATACAGTCAGAAAGAAAGAAGTAAACAAAATCATCATTCATTCCATTTTTTAGGCTCCTGAGCGTATAACTACGCACAAGCAAACGTAACAAAGAACAAATAGAATTTATCATACCAATTTAACACACTCTATGCCCTGTGGAACTTGGAAGTTCAATGTTGCGTTCACAAAAGCTCTCTATCCTTAATCAACTGGACGCAGTTTCTACTTTGTATTCCTATTTTCTGCGAGGTCTATCTTAAAACTGTCCTCCCATCTGCGCCTAGGACTTCCTAAAGATAATTTTCCGATTAACTTTCCAGTTACAACTTTGAAAGCGTTCCTACTTTCTTCCATTCTAGCTACTGACCTGTCCTCCCCAGCGTCCAACACATGATAACCCTATGTTTTGTATAAATTATGAACTTCCTCATTATGAACTTTCAGCCATTCCTAATTTTCTTGGATCCGAATATTCGCCTCAGGATATTATATCACATGAGTTTATGTCGATATGAATTGGAAAAGATGAATTTATAGTTTTGAGTAATGACCATATTTTGTAAGAAAGATATTTTGGGCTGAATAAATAAGCGGCATAAAACTTGGAAATGGATTAATATAATAACACAATTGAAAATGCATCAATGTAAATGAAATGAAATTGTTGAGTTTTACGTCCCACGTTTATGCTAAAGGAGACGGTGATGGTGAGTAATGAATGAAATGGTGGAATGAAGAAAGTGGGAGGAAACGGGAGAACCCCGAGAAAACCCACGCACACGTGTTTGTCCACCACAAAGTTGGGCTGGGATCGAACCCGGGACCCCTAGCACCAGAGGTGAACGCTCTACCACTGAGCCACATCTTGGTACTTGCCTGGGGTACTTGGTTCAATCCCAGCTCGCGCCAAGTGAGCCTTGTGGTGGACAAACACCGTGTGCGTGATTTTCTCGGGGTTCTCCCCTTTCCTCCCACTTCATTCCACCATTTTATTTATTTCTCATCATCACCGTCTCCTTTAGCCTAACCGTCATAACCATGGGACATAAAAATTAAAAATTTCATTTCATTTCATTTCGAATAACTATTCGGATTATTTTCTGCTCTTATTAAAATATTGGAATATCCGAATATTCGTTTTCTATATTCGAATAATTATTTGTTATCTCAATAGTTGTTCGAATAATTAGCCTTTGTCTTTCCACAAGCAACTTTCGTTTCACGCTCTGAAACTACGATAGTAAATGAAAATGAAATCTTTGAGTTTTACGTGACACGGTTATGCCGGTTAGGCTAAAGGAGACGGTGATGATGGGTAATGAATGAAATAGTGGAATGAAGAAAGTGGGAGGAAACGAGAGAACCCGATGAAACCCACACACACGGTGTTTGTCCACCACAAAGTTTACTTGGCTGGGATCGAACCCGAGACTCCAAACACCAGAAGTGAACGCTCTACCACTGAGCCACCGCGGCCTCCTAAAACTACGATAGTCTTATAAAATTAACAGCACAATTTCATAGCAGGCATATGCCTATAATTTTCCCTCAGGTACATGGGAATGTGTCCAGTATGTGCCTTATGTACCTCTGAGAGAGAAATCACATGGATGGAAAGTGATAGTCACAGTCTATGTCCCCCTAGGCACATGCCTGACATGTACCTGGAGAGCGTGCCTAGTATGTTCTAGGTATGTTCTCCATTCCGTAAGCGTCAATGGACAACAAAATTACTCCCCCAAAATATGTTAAATCGCCTATATGCGTAATGTGTTTACATTAAGATGAGTCTAAAAAACACTTTAAACAAGTTAAAAAATGTACCCCAGGGTGAGCATGAACCACCAACCTTTGGATTACTAGCCGCGGGCTCTTCCGACTTGGCCACGGAGGCGATAAAGACAACGTCGCTTGTAGAGGGATAAATTGTTTAGGTCTTTTAAATTTGCTAATCAAAGTGCTCCTTTAACCGCGTATATTCGACGATAACCGTTTGTGATCAGATAAAATCTACTTGCCATGTAATTTTATAACAAAATGACGAGTGTCTATTTACTAAATGGCGCATGCCTATTACATCTTGTGCTGTTAGGGTATCTGAAACAGTATGTACCTAAAGGACGTACCTAGAACATGACAGATATATGTCCCAAGTGACGATATAAAAACAGGTATCAAAAGCCGTCAAATCCATTTTTTTTTACCGAAATTGAAAAATGAAATCTTTAAGTTTTACGTCCCACGCTTATGCCGGTTAGGCTAAAGGAGATGGTAATGACGAGAGATGAATGAAATGATGGAATAAAGAAAGTGGGAGGAAACGGGAGAACCCCGAGAAAACCCACGAGCACGGTATTTGTCCACCACAAAGTCCACACGGCGCGAGCTGGGATCGAACCCGGGACCCCGGAGGTGAACGCTCTACCACTGAGCCACCGCGCCCTCTTTACCGAAATTGAGTGCTATATCGCTTGTTATATGTTTGATCTAAAGAAATTCCATGGAAACAGAATTTTGTTTAAAAGCTTAATATTTCATACTTAAAAACTAGTTCAAATATGGGACTTTGTACGCGTCTATATGGAGCTTCACTGTACTTTTTGCGAAATTACTCGAAACTCAGCGAAATGGATTTTGATACTAGGTGCCTCATTTTATTCATTATTTCATTTACACCTCACATCTAAAAGAATTTAACACAATCAGAAACGTCCGCAGGATTTCTTCCAAGGGCGGGGAGAAGAGACCGATCACACCTTGATATGCATAATACTTCATGTAAAACATTTATTATTGACGTACATTGCATAACTTTATTAACTCAGTAAATACATTAAATAGTGCAGTGGCTGACTAAACAAATCTAATATGTTACGAATGTATTTGGAAGAACTGAAACCTTTTGAAAGTCTTGCCCCCCACTGCAGCCGCCCATGAACACAAATTTGTTAGATTTATTTCAGATAAGGTTCTAAATTGAGTTTATAAAAACTAATCTTCCACTGGCACAGAGAAAAATTAATCATATGATGCGTATTGCTGCTTCAAATCAACTTCACAACTTGTGTTTCGTGTGTTCAATTGGAAATGATGTCATAAGTAAAAATCAAAAATTAAACTTGAGGTTCTGAAGCGTTGGTTCTCAAACTACTGGAGCCACGGAATGCTTTACCAAAGAGTCGAGATCCCAGTTCTTCAACTTCATTCTTACTAATATCAGGTTCTATATTGTGTGAACACAATGTAAAGTACTGCCTTTAAGTGATAGTAAACGTAACACTTACTCTGTTTCTGATATTGTTTTAATCTTTACAATAGTACGAATAGAGATCAAACAAGGAAGGAAATACTAATACAAAAAATGACAGATTTTAAGGAAAAAATGTAGTGGAAGATTTTTGAAGTCTTTACCGAGCACCCGAGTGCACATTTTAAGACATGTTACCCTGCACTATTGTTGGAGGGGGGGGGGCGAGGGGTTAGGAATTAGATTTCTGGGCTTTCAGCATCTATGGCCATGTTAGCCCGTCATGTATGAGGGATGACGTCCTTCGGCGATGGGTTACATGCGTAGGATCGAAACTGCGTAGCGTCGAAACTGCGTACGATCGAAACTGCGTACGATCGAAACTGCGTACGACCGAAACTGCGTACGATCGAAACTGCGTACGATCGAAACTGCGTACGATCGAAACTAAAACCGGCGTAGGATCGAAAACAGATAAGGTCATATGATCAAGCAATAAAAAAACAATTATTTTATAATCACAGAATATTAAGTAATAGTAATTTTTTGAAGTTATATAGGGAAAAACCGGAGTAGGATCAAAACTGTATACGACCGAAACTGCGTAGCGTCGAAACTGCGTAGGATCGAAACTGCGTACGGTCGAAACTGCGTAGCGTCGAAACTGCGTAGGATCGAAATTGCGTACGATCGAAACTGCGTAGCGTCGAAACTGCGTAGCGTCGAAACTGCGTAGGATCGAAACTGCGTACGATCGAAACTGCATAGAAACGAAACTGACAAATAAAATAGTGACAAATATAATTAAATAATCATACAGGGGTGTACCCAGGAAGCTTTTCTTGGGGGACTATGACTTATTCAGGAGGACCAAAAAAGCTAAGTCTTGTCTCAGCAGGGAGAAAGGAGAAGCCTCCCCCCAAAAGCCACTACTTCTGATCAAGTTGGCAAATTCCTTGTTCAGAAGATTGCCGTTAAGTTCAATTGACTTAGCTTAACATTTTCTTAGTTACCTAGTTGCTGTGAATTGTCACTTCTTTTATAGACTTTGCAGGTGGCACAATCGAAGGTTCATGTAATTAGTTCAAGTTTTTGCTAGTTTGGGCTTCGTCCCAAATTTACTAACTTCCAGGGTTGTTTTGTTTAAAACAAAATATTTAAAACAAATGATTAAAACTTTTTTTTAAACAATTGATTTTGTTTAAAACAAATTTTGTTTATGTTTTAAACATTTTGTTTTAAACACGTGTATTTTGAAGACTTGTCTTAAACATATGTTTATTTGCATTTTATTTTATGTTCGTAAAAAAAAAACAAAAATCTTCCAGAGCAAGAGAACTGTCCAAAAGTGCTCCCCAATCAGAAGACTATTTTCTTCCCATGTGAATGGTTTGATTTCTCGTGGCTACAGCAGGTCAATGTGTACAATTTATCTACAATTTACAATTTATTTTGTCTCTTTTCCTCCTTATTTTTAACGTATATTGTATTGTTTAAATGCTTCTCAGTTAACTTGCGAGAAAGTATAGTAGTCGAAGGTTGGACTACTTATAGAACTGATATTAAAAAATAAATAAAATAGTTATCACGGAAACAAACTGTTGTGTTATATTCATTGCGACGTTGAGGTTCTGAAATTAAAATATCGCAAGCATTCGTTTGTACAGTACATGTTAGTTCTGTCTCCGTACAACATGGAATCGTTTAACATGGGTTATACGTGAAGAAAAGGACATGATTTGGTACAAATTTATTAGAGTAACTCAAACTCAATCAGGTAAGTAAACGATCAAACGAGTTTGTTGCAAAACGTGTAAGAAAGAAATGGGTGGTTTAGCTCCAAGAACGAAAATCATTATGAAAAATACAATGCTTGGTAAAAATGGAAACCCAAACAAATGGTAAAAATGTTGATCCGAAAATTGCTTCTGATGAATCTAACGTCAGTGGTGTGGCTGAGATGCAACTGGAAACTTCAGGTAACAATTAATTTTGTATCAACAATATCTTTTACATTATATTATGAAAATTTTATTTCGTACCTCTTCCCCACCACAGTTCTAAATTTTCTTTGAAACTTTACAACTTGGCATAGCTTGTATGAAGAGACCAGGTGAGAAACGCAAGGTATGGCAGTCGATCGTGTAACTAACCAAGTGTGATACTTATTATAACGTTAGTGCTGAACGTCAAGGTCTGGGACAATTTGATCTCAATTTGTTTGTTTGTATGTATGTACCACGCTACAGGGTGCAATATTCAGTCTTTTAACATTAATTTTTGAGGATAGAGACACGAGGCGTCGGAATTTGCTGTATAGATTTTGACTGCGATCCCACGTAAAATTTCAAAATTAGTGGGTCAGATCCCACTTTAAACAAAAAGCCCTGTCTCATATAGCCTTGCTACTGATGCAAGTTGTAATCAATCAAACTAAACAAACTAATTTTATATGTTTCGAACAAACTTGGGTTGCAGAATAAATTTGGCTTCAACTCAACATTTAGAGCACAAGGGATCCAAGTTCATTTTCAGAAAGGTTCACTTTTGCTCAGCAAACGTAATATCTTCGTAGCATAGGGTATGAAATAAATGAAACAAAAACCACGGGAAAGCGTATGGACTAGAGTTTCATAGGACAACCGCTAGACAAGGGCGTTGACGGAATGGGGAGGAGGGCTAATTTTCCCTTCCCCCTCCTTGCTCATACATTTAAGATATTAACATTATACTTGTATTGTGTATGTTGCAGCGTGGAATGATTAACAAGTCAAGCTCCGAATGTCATAGTCAATGATGCATAATTACGTTACATAAATGCAGAATGTGTTCAAAAGAATACATCGACGTAAAATGTCATATTTTCACAACCACGAATCCGAGATGAAAGAAAGAAAAACTACCTGAAAAAAAGGAATCTAGAATTTTGTATGATTGCCGCTAGATAGGGGCGTTCGTTTAGAAATCATCCGTCTTCTACCCTGAATTTCAGATTTTTGGGGGCAGTAATGCAGATTTAGAAACATTTTGCTTAGCAAAGTCCAACATTTAAAAATTGAAGTCCTTGCACCGAATAAATACGGATTTTGATCATTGGCCGTAAGGAGCTATAGGCCTATATTGCTTTCTTGTATATTTTTTTTACCCAAGGATTTCAAAGGTAGCTCTACTTTGGAGTTTCGGGCCTGCTTAAAATTCAGGAAATTGGACCTAAGCAACTTCTCAGTTTTAATCATCTGTATGTTCTTCGTATTTATTCGGTGTAATTACCTCAGGCTTATTCTGTTGGACTTTGCTTATCAAAAGATTTCTAAAACTGTCTTACCGTCCCCAAAATCTGAAATGCAGGGTGCGGATGAGGGTGGTTGCCCTCCTGTTCCACTGACGCCCTTACTAGCGGCTGTCATATGAAACTATCCCACGCCTTTTCGCATGGTTTTAGTTACATTTGTTTCGGATTCTTGACTGCGAAGTATTATTTTTTGAAATAGAATTCATTTGCTGAGGAAAACTGAAGTTTATTGAAAATGGATTTGGATCTATTGTGCTCTGAACGTCCCAAATATTACCTTTCGTCAATAAATTTTTGACTCAAAAAACAACCAATTACATAGACTTGCAGAAAATATAAAGTTAGCACAATATGAAGTGTGCTTCAAACATTACTTTTCGAAAACGTAGCCCTAGTATTATAAAATAATTTTATTAGCACCAGTGTTGTGAAATAGTAATCAAATTTTGCAACAAAAATCTCACCCGCCTCCACAAAACGCTAGCTTAGCCCCTAAAGGCATAACTACAAAACTTTTAGAAGCGGTAACTCGAAATGATTTTCTTTATGGTTAAAATAACCGCACAACAGCATTTCTGGTAAAATTCTAGCCCTCATGTAACATGACACCATTTGCATTTGAAATTTCGAATACTAAGCACAGATGTTCGCCATGATGCTTGATAGCACCGTCTGATGTGTCAGACCACTTCCAAGATTCATCATTCTCCCTCAACCCGTTGTCAACGCACAAGGATGGTGAGGACTTTTGTTTTGCCATGTATATTGATAGATTGTGTGAAACCTCTATAGTTGGTAAATTTTAAAATCTACCTTAAAAGTTTACTATATCCAAGAAAATACTTACTGTATGAGAGTCGCTGGCAAGAGGGTGTAATAAAAGGGGTCGTTATATGAAATAAGTTCAAAATTACTAATCTATACGGAAATGTTCTTTACCCAACACTGTGTAGTCTTAAAGAGAATAAAATAAATGAAAAGATCGGTTGAAAGAGCAAAAAGTCTTAATAAATACGTGATTACACGATTTTGAAATATGTTTAAAATAATATTTTAAACTGTTCAAAATGTTTAAAACATGTACTTTTTTGTGTGTTTTTTAAAACATCTTTAAAACATTTTAAACACTTTTTTCATGTTTTAAACACGCGTTTTGTTCTTTTTTTTTTAAAAAAAAACTGTATTTTTTCCAACCCTGCTAACTTTTGACCAAGTTGGAAAATTAGAATGCGTTGTTGCCAATATTTACTTAAAAGACTTCCGTTTCTTTCAATTGACATTTGGATTAGCATTTTCTTACTTACCCAGTTGCTGTGATTTTCAATTTCTTTATGAACTTGGCAATTGGCAAAATTGAATGTTTATATAATCAGTTTAGTTTTAAGTAGGTGGGAATTTGTCGCCAGATACAAAATTTCTCATCCTACGGCCTCGCGCCTCATAAACCTACTAACATACCAAAATTCCTAGTTTTTATTCCGATTTCAATTACGGTACCTAAAATATGAGATTTTGTACATCCAAAAAGTCTATTTAAATTACACAGTCTTTTGTCTCTTTAAAGCTGCTAAAAATGGAAAATATTCACTTTTGGAAATTTTCTATATAGTCCCAGGAGGCTAAAAACTTTGCCAAATTTAATCCTTGTAGTTCTACTGGAAGTGCCTATCTGTAAAAAATCGTTGTATTATTTCAACGACATGCCTATGTGTTAGCACGATTGTGTTAAAATATAACACAAACAAGTGGTTAGAACAACTCACTCTCCGTTTGGAGTTGTGTGTCAAATGCCGCTAGTTGAAATGACACACAGCCTGTGTGTTAATACAAGTGTAGAATCTTCGGTGTTGTTTTCTGCGTGATTGCCAAATATGTTGGGTATCTAATTATAAAGGCTTATGAACTGAAGCTACAGGCAAACACAGTAGAAAGAAATACTTAAACAAATCCAAGTATACGCAAAATTTCAAAATACAAACCGCGCGATGTGTTTTCAATTGTTTTACAAAATGTTTCTGAAGAAACCCTAACAGCACAAGATGTGCTAGGCATGTACCATTTTGGTGTTCTAAATTCATCTCCCACATTTGATGCATTTATTGCTTCTTTTTTCAAAGCGGTTGTGTACTAGAAGCAACAAACGCATCAACTTTATTAGATGGCAACTGGCGCCGATCATTTGAAAGTGAATATGGAAGAACTATAAAATAAAGTAAATAGACAGTCGTCATTTTGTAATAAAATTAGGTCTACATGGTGAGCAGATTTTATCCCGAACGGTTATCGTCGCATATACGCGGGTTAAAGGAGCACTCTGATTAGCCAAATTCAAAAGACCTTAAGAATTTATCCCTCTACAAGCGACGGTTTACGTGTTATAGGCTGCCAAAAACATGAAAAAAGGAATTTTAAAGGTCCATAGCTCCAAAACTATGGGACCTACCGCAGTCGGGTCAAGACTTAACTTAGAAACTAGTATGTGCCCTATCCAAAAATGCGTGTGTGAGAATCCTGAGGTGCTTCCACAACAATTTTTATAGAGGGAGTTTAACTACGGGCCTATGATATAAAGTATTCTCCAACTACCTCCATAAAAATTGTTGCGTGAGTACCTTAGGAATATAAAACATGTATTTTTGGATAGAGCACATACTAGTTCCTTAGTGAAGTCCTGACTCGACAACAGTAGATCCCATAGTTTTGGAGCTATGGACCTTTAGAATTCATTTTTTCATGTTTTCGGCAGCCTTTAACACGTAAAGAAGGAACTGCCATTTCGCCCCGCTGCTACAACCGTCAGCGTCTTGTATCGTGTTTACTGTAGTTTTTCTTTCAGTGGTCGACGGGATTGCAATGATTGTTAGTGACTGAATAGGTAGTTATTACTCCTTGTTGCACATTTCATGAGGACTTACGTAACACAAATGAACATACTAATACATACATAAAATAAACTATAAAATTGTATTAGTTTAGCGATGCCACGTTTTTCATACTCGATACATGTGGGGTGAAACCCGATTAGCATGTACACCTGGTCTTACCCCACCATTAGGGTACTTCCGGGTGATTTGCTTTTTTGTGAAAAACATATATGCAAAACAATAGACAGAACCTATCACATTTTTGTAGTATTCACGAATTATAAGTCAAGAGTAATTGTTCTGATCATCATTCCATTTTGTTGCCAATCTTGACTTTGACAACACATCAAACCTTAGTTACCCATTTCTATCCCACTTTCCCCTATATAAAAATTACTTTAATATCCTTTTTCATTCATACATTACAATATACGACTCAATTTCATTCATATAGTACTTTATAATATATATATATATATATATATATATATATATATATATATATATATATATAAAGCCTGTCATATTTTTTCCATGATAATAGAAGACACCTTCGATCTCTTCCCCCACTTAAAGAACTTTACAACGCAATACATTTTTTTCAAACATTTTCACTGCAATATTTGAAATGGATACAAAGAAATAGCGAACAATCTAAAGCGTTCTCAGGAAACTTTATGCTTCTGTAGAGTGTTTTTCATTTACATGAGATTTATATTTGAAAATGCTACCCAAATAATGTTATTTAAGAATCTAGCAGACGAAAAAATCATCAATCTACAATGTCCTACATAGACATAATAGTACCCATTCTAGGATGACTCAAGAAAATTGTCTTTACCAAAAAAAAAAAAAGTTGTTAATGGATTTTCACAAAGAATATTAGTACAAGAAATGCTATTCATAAATTATACGAAACATAATTTTCTTTTCTTAAACAATGAACGTTGCATCTTGCTCATATTGATATAGATAAGCTTATATTGAGAGCTGAAATGGGACGGAACTAAAATACGGGACACTTGCCTGTCCTGTCTAAATTGATGGGGACGCAGGACACTTGAGTCCAAAATCGGGACTCCCGTTTTCTACGGGACGTATGGCAGGCATTATATATATATATATATATATATATATATATATATATATATATATATATATATATATATATATATATATATATATATGTGTGTGTGTGTGTGTGTGTGTATATGTATATATATATATATATATATATATATATATATATATATATATATATATATATATATATATATGTGTGTGTGTGTGTATGGAAATCACTGTAAATATGGATAATTGTAGTAATTGTAGTAGTGTAATGTTGTTTTAATTTTTAATGGCATCAGTACATCTGTTTGAATTTAAATCTCTTCTACTTATTGTTTGGAACTTCCAGTTGTTTTGTCTTATATGCAGTTTTATAGAAATACATTACATTGGTGTTCTTCATGAACAACCCCCCCCCCCCGACTGACTGATCCTCGTACAGGCCAAATCGCTTAAGGTAGGAACTTGAAATGTGCACAGTATGTATAATTTATGACGTAGGGTACCACTAAGGAAGGATTTTTGGAAATTCGATGTGGAAGAGGGGGAGGAAGTGGGGTTCTAAGAATTTCAAAAAATTGAGCGTATCTCCAAATCAGTTATCATCAGAAATCACTATGTCAACAGACGTATAGTCAGGCATAACCAGATTGTTCAAATTATTGAAAGACATTGCGCGTTAAGAGGCTATCAGAGGGGTAAAGAGCTAGAGTTTGATATTGAGAATGTACAATTGAAACAAGACCTAATTGTTGAGAATAACTGTGTTAGTATGTAATTGACATTATCATTACGTTTGAAGGAAATGACATGGATGTAAGGGCAAAAGAAGAGAAAATAACTAAGTATGAAAGACTTAAACATTAGGTCCATGACAACAAGCGATTTGAGGTTCTCCCCTTGGTCATAGGATCCAGGGGAGCTAAAACACGGTATACGGACAAAATCTCGCGGCCGAAACATCGCCGCCCAAAATCTCGCCGGGCCAAAACCTCGCGTGGCCAAAACCTCGCCGCCCAAAACCTCGCGTGGCCAAAACCTCGCCGCCCAAAACATCGCGTGACAAAATCTCGCCGGGCCAAAACCTCGCGTGGCCAAAACCTCGCCGCCCAAAACCTCGCGTGGCCAAAACCTCGCCGCCCAAAACCTCGCCGGGCCAAAACCTCGCCGCTCAAAATCTCGCCGGGACAAAACCTCGCCGCGAATGAAACTTTTCTTTAAAATTTACCCAATGTGTTTCCTAATATGCAATTCCACATTACAAATAATAATAATAATAATAATAATAATAATAATAATAATAATAATAATAATAGTAATAGTAATATACAAAACATCGTGTGCGTGGGCTTTCTCGGGTTATTCCCGTTTCCTCCCACTTTCTTTATTCGATCATTTCCTTCATCCTGGTCATCTACGTCTCCTTTAACCTATAGGACATAATGAAAGGACGTCGTAAAAACTCATATATTATTTCATACTTTCATAAATATTATTAGATTTTTGTTAAAATTTTAAGTTTTTGGATGTTCCAAAGTTCACGAAACTAACCTCGTTAGTTGTCATTACTTTCCTTATGCAGACTTTCTTTCTCTATAACCAGTTTAAAAACATCTTGTCGCCCTACCTTCACATTGAAATCCTCTAATACAGAAATAGAATTTTCATATGGTATCGCGGGACTTGGTCAAATACCCGTGATACTTCTTCTGAAACAGCGTCTTTTATACCGTCATCCTTATCATCTGTTCGAACATTTACATTTTGGTCATTCGAGATTTTGGGTATGGCGATATTTTGGGGCGCGAGGTTTTGGCCCGGCGAGATTTTGGCCCCGCGAGATTTTGGCCCGCGAGGTTTTGGGCGGCGAGGTTTTGGCCAGGCGGGGTTTTGGCCTGGCGAGATTTTGTCCCGCGAGGTTTTGGGCGGCGAGGTTTTGGCCAGGCGAGGTTTCGGCCTGGCGAGATTTTGGGCCGCGAGGTTTTGGGAGGCGAGGTTGTCGCCGCGAGGTTCTGGCCGCGAGGTTTTGTACCCAAACCCTAAAACACATGTTGCAAGAAACGTGTTTACAAAACTTGGGGTGCCTAAATTCACCCAAAAGAAAATTGCTTTTGCTGCTTTGAAGTCTACGATTGAAATGTTAAATTGCCATTTTCATTATGTTAGTGAATGTATATTTTATGTGGATGTTTAAAAAAATTAAGGGACATTTCAATTTATTTTACTTTAATACGTATTTGAATTATGAGTAGGGATGTGCACGAGACAAGATTTGTGGCTGTCTCGTCTCGAAAATGTGCTGTAAAAGTGATGTCTCGACTCGAAAAATGTATATTTCTCTATTAGAAGAGCCGTGTCTCGACTCGAATATTGTAAGGAAAATCCTGTCTCGACTCGTCTCGTGCGCATCCCTAATTATGAGCAATGATGCCGAATGTAATTGGCTATGGTAAATATTGTAAATATGTTTTTTTACACTGCAAATATGGTTAATTATATTGTAAATTTTATTATTTTTTTAATTGACTGGTTTCGTGAACAATATTTTATTAATGTGGTGAATGTAATGCTTTTTTACATTGAGAAAAGAAAATATGAATTGCACAACTTTTATGTGGAATTTGTGTGTGAGAGGAATATTTTGTACATTTTGAAAATTATTAACAGGCTTTTCAACATTACATTTTGATCGGGAAGAAAAATGTCATTTTCAAAATTTATCGCAACTAGGACTACGTTATTTTAGGAAATATTGGTAACTTTAACAATAATTATTATACCTCCAGAACGGTTTGAATTATCAAATTGCCGTAAACAGTATTATGATCCTCACAACCTTTAAAAAGAATCTACGTAATTAGACATGGTACGTATCTAAGCACTATTTTTTTTTTCGAAATAGTCCTTGGAAATGCAATTTTCAATTCCTTGCAACTGTTCCGTCCGTCTTACTTCAGTTATTAGCATTGTAGAGGCCTCCAAAATTTTCGCGTTCCTGAATATTGGTGATGCTGTAGCGTCCTCGGTTTGCAACAATGAACAACAAGTTTGGTTTGGTTTGTTTTTGCTTTGAATGTAGATTTGAAATTTATAATAACCTGACGTAGTGCCATTAAAAAAAATAACTTTGTGATGGGTTGGCAACACTGTTAATTTGGTGGTATTGAAGAGTATGCCAGAAAATGTCACCCTGCTGATATTTGTATGTGCAAAATCCCAGCATTATATATCTATTCGCTTAAAAGTTATAAAGGCGTATCAAGATGAATAGTTCACCCCATATCCGAACACAAAGATGCCGCCTGTCGACAAACACAGACTTTTACATGGGAATGGCTGACCCCACGGTTTTTGTGTCCAATAATTTATATAACCTACATGGTTTCATTTAGATTCTTCCGTCCGAGTCCAGATACATCCCTTGTTAGTAAAATTAATTTTCAAGCTTATAAGAGTAAATGGTACTTAAGATGCATCAAAGTGCTTTTTTCGTGATTTTCGGTGATGCAGCGATGTGGATAAATATTTTTTGTACGATGCCCCTGTCGTTCCATTTTGTTATGTCTCATGATGGAGACATATTTCCGAGCCTACATTTAGTTACCTAATAATGACCTAACCACAATTTGTAAATAGAAAATGCACTAGAGAGAGTTTGCGAAAAGATCTTTTCTATTACTCAACACATCCCGTTTAAATATGTCATATACCTAGGCAGTGGCGTACCGAAGAGGGGGGATTGTAACCCCTCCCATTGAGTCCTTCATATACTACAGATCAGTTCACCCAAGGTGGTTTACAGTGCTGATAACGAGCACAGCGTAGAAGAAGGAACCAGAAGTCAGTAGCCCGTAAATCCAGTAGTGAGTAACGTACACCGCTGTGGAAGTTGTTGTGGTGAGCAGCTAGTATTTCTGTTAAAGTGACACCTTATTGCGAAGGTCACATATGTGCACTTCCCGATGCAAAATGCAATGAGTCAGTGATTGTGAAAATGTGTGCGGCAAGCAGCAACAACATCATCAAGCGTGCAGTAGGAAGGGTAATAGCGCTGTAAAAGCACCAGCCCTAAATGTCAAGATCAAGTCGTGAGAGTGAAGAAAGGAGTCCAGCCAGGAAACCACGCGTTGTGAGAAACATCAGGACAGCAGTTGTGAAGAAGAACCCACCCACCCAAAGCAAACGTGCCATCTCATGCACTTATTTGTATGGCAGCCAGCGACTTCAGGTTTTTACTGTACCTTGTCAACATACCAGAAAATTCTTTTTAGGTGACTTGAACTCCTGTGGCTTCGGTGTTCCCAGCTAGAAAAAATCATGAAATTCGGCTAGGGATTTTTTTTTTTAAATTTCACTCCTACATTTTTTCAATAATCCCTCCCGTTAGCAACGCTGCAATCTAACTTACACCAAAAAATAGCCATGTCCCTCTTCTAAAATACAAGACGTAAACGATATCAATCGGGATAACAGTGTTTGGGCAATAAATCATTAACTGAAAGTCTACCAAAAACCCCAAAATCGATTTTGTCCCGAAAGGGTTAATGAGATATGCGCGCCAAAGATTTCGGGCTCTAATTTAACGTGACCCCCCCCCCAAAGTTTCTGGGCTGGTCCAGAGAATGAATGGCCTACATAGTACTGTCTACGGGCTGGATAGGCTACCAAATTTCAGCTTTCGTTCTCCCATAGTTAATGTGATATAGGCGCCGAAAATTTGGGGGCTAACTTCACCAGAGCCTCCCAACTTTCTGGGCTAGTCGAGATAAAGATCGATGGGCTAACAAATTTCATCTTTTGGGCCAATATAGTTAATAAGGTGTGAAAATCAAAGTTTTGGAGCGTTAACTTAACGTGAGCCCTTAACTTTTTGGGCAAGTTGAGATAATGAGTGTATCAGGTACTAAACTTCATGGGCCTTCCAACCCATTATTATTTAGCATTTGGGGCACTCAAGGAACACAGATACAGGGTCTCCAAATGTGAAAATGAAAATGCAATCTTTAAGTTTTATGTCCGACTGTCATCCTGGGTAGACTAAAGGAGACGCAGATGATGAGAATAAATGGAATGGTGAAATGAAAGAGTTGTGGGAAAGGGAAACTCCGAGAAAACCCTCACACACGGTGTTTGTTCACCACAAACCCCACTTTGCGCAAGTTGGTATAGAACCAGGGCCCCGCAGCATGTGTGAACCCTCTGCCACTAAGCCACTGCGGCCCAGAAGTCCTCGAGACGAGACACATAGGCGTATACCTAACGTGTAATTTGTTCGTAGCGGGAATTTCTGTTATGGTATAGTTAATTACATACAATGAAAAACCGAAAATGTGATGTGGACAATCGCGACCGAAAATGTAATGTGGACAATCTCGAACAAGCAATAAACAATCTGCGTGATTTGTTTTAGATTTCGGAAAATAGGTTCTGCCAGATCTACGCTTATCGACTGTAATCGTTTATTTATTTATTTATTTATTTGGGAGGGAAGCAAAGTATAATACATTTCAGTCATTACACATGCAAAGAGATGTTTTATGGTAATTGTTTTTTGCTGAAATATAACTTCGGTATCTTTTATACGTGTTTAGGAGCTGAGATTATTATCTAATAATTATAAGTAAGATACAAGTTTTTTTTTTTTTTTTTTTACGAAGATACAAGTTTTTCACCTTCGTACAACAATTCATGTTTAATAGGCGTATAGAAGGGGCTCATGCCCAAAACATTGGGACACCATTTCTGGGGCCCCATGTTGGGGGCCCGGTTCCTGACCACCACTGTGCTGAGGGGTATCGGATCTTTCCAACGTCACCATCTGTATGAAACAACTCCATGCTGAAACGAGAAATAGAGTGGACTCAAGCCCAACATTTCGGAACCACATTTTCTGGAGCTTCGAGGCCAGGGCCCAATTTCTGACATTACCGCTTTCGTTAATCGACCCCGACCTTTCAAACGCTAACACTATAGTACAACACCATGTTAAATAGGCAAATAAAAGAGACCTCAACCCAAACTTTTGGGATCTCATTTCTGGAGTCTCAGGTCCCGGAGCTTTCCAACACCACAATATGTATCCAATAACTCCATGCTTAAAAGAAAAATATTGAAGCCAAGCTCAAAATTTCGGGACACCATTTTTGGACCTTTGAGACAAGGGCCCAATTTCTGACGTTAACACTGTGCTCAGACGACCCGAACATTTCCAACTTCACCACCCACATACAATTCCATGTTTAATAGGCGTATAGAAAGAACCCGCGCCCAAAACTTCGGGACCCCATTTTTCTGGAGCCTCATGGCTGGGGCCCGGTTTCTGATATCACCACTGTGCTCGGGAGACCCGGACTTTTCCAATGCCACCATCTGCATCCACTAACTCCATGTCTAACACGGCTTCCCCATTGTAGGAGGATTTTGACGAATTTTCTGCAGGTTCTTTACAACTATTTACAACGTTTCAAACTATTCATAAGAAATGAAATTTCAATACATTAGAAACTATGTTCTTTTAAAATGTTCAAAATGGATGACAGCATTGATTTCCAGTAATAGTTGTAAACTTTCGTAATTTTATTCTCTATTTGAATAGTAGTTTAATTTCGAATCTTTTACGGTTAAAAATATTTTTGTGAAATGTAACGGAATACATTGAAATGCTCCTACTCCCACGGGTACGTGTTCCAATTATAAATCGATTTGAGGTTCAGCGTACAAATGAGAAACTCCCAAAGCGAAGTACAATGTTGTAACGTTGTTGACATACATATGAATAACTGGTGATTAGGTCGTTAAGCTGTACATAAAATCATATAAATTTTCATTCATATTACGCAGACATGTACACACAGAACAGCATATGAATCTTTAGCTGACTTTTGTTTCTCTAACTTTCTGATAGCCTTTAGAAATAATATCTTTACAATCGAAATATTCGTTAAACATTATTATTATTCTTATCCTTCAATATTCATCATACATCATATTCTTCATTACATTAAATTCTTCATATTACATAACTATTTTACATTATATTCCGTCGAAGCTGTTTCAAAGTTAGTATTACACTTCTGACATAGTCATCATTACAAATCATAATTGATTCTCAATCCATACGCCTGTAACTTGTCCATCCTACCTGCAGTGTGGATCCTACGCAGTTTCGATCCTACGCAGTTTCGACGCTATGCAGTTTCGACCGTACGCAGTTTCGATCGTACGCAGTTTCGATCCTACGCAGTTTCGACGCTACGCAGTTTCGACCGTACGCAGTTTCGACGCTACGCAGTTTCGACCGTACGCAGTTTCGATCCTACGCAGTTTCGACGCTACGCAGTTTCGATCGTACGCAGTTTCGACGCTACGCAGTTTCGACCGTACGCAGTTTCGATCCTACGCAGTTTAGGTCGTGTGGAGTCCATGGATATAACCCTAATTTATAGCTGCACAGGTTAAACAAATTAAAGAGAGAGAAAAAAATATATATTTTTTGAGCGCATGATTAAAACTTAAATTATTTCAGGGCAACTGCGTAGGATCGAAACTGCGTACGGTCGAAACTGCGTAGCGTCGAAACTGCGTAGCGTCGAAACTGCGTACGATCGAAACTGCGTAGGATCGAAACAGGTTTTGAGCTGAATTTTTCGATCGTACGCAGTTTCGATGCTACGCAGTTTCGATCCTACGCCGCATTCCCTCGGCGATCCCCTATCCGAGGAAAGGGATGGAAGAAAGGATTGGGGATGGAAGGAAGCGGCCTGAGGCCTATATATTAAGTACCAGCCCGGCATTTGCTTGGTATAAATAAGGAAAATCCAGGAAAGTCTCACTAAAGATGGCTGGCCTTTCAATCGAGTGTCCCCACTGGAAATCGAACCCAGGATCGCTCTCCTGCAGTACTGTGACCATCAATATGGCTATAGGCACAGGTCGACACTTTTAATATTATATCTGATCAGATTTAGTAACTGCTTTAATTTAGGTCAAAGACTTCCAATAACTCTAATGGAGAAGCATGAATGTTTTTATAATTTAAGAAAAAGTCGTGGCTTACATCGGCGCTAACGGATAGAAACAATGGAACGGTAGAAATAACCAAATACTGATTTTGGAATTACATATTTGATGAAAGATTCATTCTACTCTACGTATATGTCTGCAATTTGAAGGAGCGGAAATAATATTATAAACATGATAAAATAGCCTGATAGATTCAAATCTTCAGCATTTTTGCGAAAACAAGAAGTTTTAGTATTTGTTTAAAATTTAACGTCCCAGGATTATGTATTGAAGTTAAGGGGGACGATGATGATGAGAATGAACGTAACGGTGGAATGAAGTGTGAAGAAAGGGGAAAATCCGAGAAGACCCACTGTTTGTCCAGCACAAAGCCTACTTTGTAAGAACTAAGATCGAACGAGAAATCCTAAGCACCAGAAGTAAAGCTCTACCACTGAACCATTTATTTTTAATCTTTTCCTTTTACGGTATTGTTCTCCTGGTACGTAGATTTCTCCATACAAGTATGTAATATTATTTTTCCATTTATACTTCGACAACCATCTCTGATTCTTGAAAGCTAAAAGTGCTACTTTCCAGTATCTTCTTTTGTGTCTTTACATCTCATTCTTTATCATTGCTATTTTGTCTTCTTTTCCTCTGTTCTCACATAAAAAAAAGCTCTCTCCAATCTACCCCATTTCTCTTTATTTATATGCATGTTATTGTTGTCTTTCTTCCCCTCCTATTTTCCACTGCATCTTTCTTATTTATATTCATAACTTAGTTCAGTAACGTTTTAAAGGATTCTCTTCAAAATTTATTTTACTACTACTACGGATAGGAATTTCCTGTGTGTACTTCTATATGTTTCAAATTCTATTTAAATTACATTCAAGTTAAGAGAAAACAAAAACAGCTTTTTTTTCAATATTTTTTTTCAATGGAAATTATTGAAACAGATCATAAATTGAGTTGAGTTGATTTTGAGTTTTACGTCCCGTTCAGCAGCGAGGCTATATGAGACGTGGACCTACTGATTAACGTGGAATCCGAACCACATGAACTCCCACCGGGAATCGAACCAGGGTCTCCCACGCCAAAAGCGCGTATGCTAACCGCTTAGCCACGGAGGAGCTCACATCATAAATTGAGTGAATATACACAATCAATAGTATAATATCAACATACAATATATCTGTTACTGTGCACACGAATGGATAGTACGTGTATCTTTGATACACGTGGTTTTGCGTTTGATTAATACTGCAGAGTATATTATTTTTTTGTTGTTCATCCTGGGACAATTGGGGAGCTATGTGCCTGAATTCAGAGGTAGTAAACGCCAGCTACGAAGGCCAAACGTCAACAGCAATGGAACCCGATGTCCAAACCAAGTATGTTTAAAAGTGTTTTCGAATTAATTCAACTCAAAGAAACGAAATGAAGTATTATTATAGATTACGGAACTAATTCCATAGATTAGTTCCTTAATCTATAGTATTATCTAAAATTCTATTGTGTTGAAAACTGTGTTACGCAGCATACTTTTCGAAACATGAAAAAGAAAAAAAAATGAAATATGATGGGAATGTGATTAACAAAAACAAAACCTACATCTAGCAGAAAGATGTCTTTGCTATAAACAATGTATATTCTGTGAATAGTGTAATTTCACCATTATTAGGCAGAAACTTTTGAACAAGAGAAGTGAAAAGTGGTACAGCAAGATTCCGTTAAAGACTGATTTTACTGTACCCTGTCTTTGTGTATTTGGATTTCAGTGAACAACGGTAGGTGTCTTTAAGAAACTGTTTTGGAGAGAATTTGAGCACTTTAAGGAATAAGAAACGGGATATATATAAGCAACTGTATAGGGCAAGTCAAAATGATGGACCCGATTTCAGAAATTTATTTTGTGAAATCTAGTAAATATATGTCATTGTGAGAGATACGCTTCGAAAGGATAACTTTTAAAGTTTAGTTTCCATGTAATGGTTCCACTTTCTACCCTATAAGTCAGCAGCGAGCATGAAATGAATTGTTAATATTGACCGCAACATGCTATAAAAGGTTTGGCAGGAGATAGGCCTATTTTCTTGATGTGTACCGTGTGATAAGTTTGAAGCAAACTTTGACAGTTTACCTTTCTCGGCACATGTCTCACAATAACATAAATATTTATTAAATTTCACAGAATAAATTTCTGAAACTGCCTGCATCATTTTGACTTTCCTTGTATATGGAACCAAGTCCTTCAAAAAAAGAAATTAAGAAGGGCAATCCTTATGTTGAAGTGAATAAATTGACGTAGGGTCATACTGTACGGCTGATTCTCAATTTGCAACCAGTATTTTTGTGTGAAGACTCATTTTAAATGTATTATATAAGGGAAAGGAAAAAAAAAAAGGAAATAAAATGTACTTACGGTTGCAGCCAAGGTCATGAACTGTCAGGAAGACCGCTCGCTTTTCTTGCTGAGACAAATCGCCCTAGAATAACAAAAAGAATAACAAACTTTAATACATTATTTACAACTTTTAGAATTGAATTCAGCATATAGACTATACATAAAATATTCTCATAAAAATATTTTGATTAAGCAGCTTTTCATAGATAAATCTAGAGTTACCTACGAAGCAAGGGTTGTGACTGTCTCGTCTAAAAAACGTGTCCTGAAAGTGATGTTTCGCTACGGAAAATATATATAGAGATATGTCTCATCTAGTATCTCGATAAGAAAATTGTATCATCTCGTCTTTTATTTAACACTAGCATAAATTGAACAAGCTGGCAGCAGTTAGTATGAGCGTAGAGTTAGGTATCTCTGTAGCTCTGTGAAACATCAATCAATATGGATTTAAGTAACAGTTCTTTGAAAGGGGACAACTAAAACTCACCTTTCTGGCATGTTGGACCTATGCAAACCCATTAAAAATTCGAATCAGATATTTCCACGATCATCATACTTTCTTCTCTTCTATCGATGATCGATACTAAAAAGAATCCAGCAAACTAGCACAAATGCTGTTGAATTATTGAATCACTGAGAAACTGAACTATTGGCTCTTGTATAAGGCATCAAGAAAATGGAAAATATTGAAATATCTTCATATCGACAGTATCGAAACTAGTTAGTGTTTCCCACAAGATGAGACGAGACAAAGGTTTTCGTCTCTTAAATTTTGTACAACTTTCTCTCGTCTCAATTCTCGAGAAGCTTTTCTCGTCTCGTATCGAAAGTCGTCTCGTTTCGTTTCGTACAAATTTTCTACTTATTTTCATTTAGCAGTTATCAGAATCCCTTTTTCATCAAGAGAGTTCCATGAAGCATGTGATACAATATTTACATCATATTTATTATTGAAGTATATTGTGTAAACAGTTGCACATCTTTAAACTTTGATAATTGCTCTTCATTATGTTCGTCAAATCTCTTTATCAATTTATAGTTTTTACACTATGAGTCATGTAACGTTAAAACAGTATTTGAAATCTAAGACTTAAGTGAACTAATGTCCGCGAGCCTCAAGAAATTTCTCGTCTCGTTTCGAAATCGAGACGAGAACTGTCACGATTCTCGTCTCGTCTCAATTTAAAAAGAACTGTTTGCAGTTTCGTTTTTGAGACGAGAATCGAGAAGAGACGAGAAATTTCTCGAGTCTTGTGGGCAACACTAATCGAAACATCGTCGATATAAAATATATCGATCATTAAAATTATTAGATATTTGAAAATATCGATCGATATATTGAAATAGCGTATAGCATTCATATACGTACTTGAGTACAACTCATCTACCACATTCATAAACTTCCTCCTTTGTCATCACCACAACTACAGAAAGAGAAAAGAGAGAGATTTATGCTATGACAAATTTATTGCTTTCGAATTTGTTTTTCTGCATCAGTCCAGTCAGCCAGCCCAGTCATCTCACAAAGACCGAAAGGAGAAGCTTTTGCGATGGAAGGAAGGAAGCAGAATTCATCTAGGGACTCGATCCATGAGGCAAAAGCAGGGAGATAGAAAGGCAGACGCAATGGGACATGAAGCAGAAAAAGAACAGCCAACGTCTTGAAAGAAAATGGGATTCAAACCGTAAGTCATTCGTATCCACATCACATTTCTCTTTTTCATTTCTTTCTTTCCTTTTTCCTTCTTTGCCGTACCCGCACCCGGTTGGATTTATTTAATACGTTCGGTTAAGCGAAGGAGAGCAGCACGCTATGAATTTAAGGCTTTGAAAATAAATAATAAAAAAAAAAGAAAAGTTCTCGAGAGAAATTCCAACAATATTACTTAATTCATAGCAAAACTAAACAAAGATAAGAAAATTATTGTCATTCATAACTGTTATCTATTTTTTTCAGATTAGAAGAGACAGAACCACCCTTAAGGAACCCCCTACTTTATTGAACAGTTAATTTTAACCAATAAAATGTATATCGTTAACTGTCTACACAAGATAAAATTTCACACAAATGCACTGTAATTATTCAGATTCAATTCTAATGGCTAACATCAAGTTATAAGAGTCAAGTTCGGTACTTGGCGCATGTCAATCCGGTGATCAAAATCCAGCTAGACATGTTCCAGTTTGTCCTCAGCAGTGGGTTAAAATGCAAACCTTGCAGTTCAACCAAAATCGTTTTGGAATTGATGCTTGTAGTCAGTGTCTTTTGACATAAGAGAAAATATCACGCAGTGAGAGAGTCTTAGTGACTTTGGTGACCGCGTAGATGTTGACCGTTGAGCTTGTACATGCAATGCATCGGGTAAAACCCCTAGCGCACGAAGAAGTGAAAGTGTGTGCACTCATGGTATATAAAGAATACTAAAGCGTACAACATCCGATGCTGCGTTCCCATACTTTGAGTTTGGAGAAATATAGATAAGAGATTAGGTTGCATTAAAATGTAGGTTGCATAAAGAGGCAAATATTAAGAATGTATAGCCCAATTCTTACACAAATAATGTATTTATTTGAAATTAAGCTGTTGTTAACGCTGGATAGATATTCAAAAACTTTAAGGAATCGTAGAAAAACAATGAATAATTTTCTCCGATGAATTGAAGATATTCATGAGCCTCTGGATAAATTGCTACCTTCAGAGATAATTCTTCCTTCCATCATTCTAATGACCTCTTTGGACAGAAAACTGTTTCTGAATATTTGTGTCCAAAACTTCATATGTTTTCTTGAATTCGAGATGAGACACAAGACGGATTGTAAAATGTATCGTCTCCTCTCCAATGTCACGAAAAAAAGTCTAATTTTTAAAATTATTCCCAAAGAGACTCGAGAAGAGCTATCTGTCTTGGAACTAATACGCTGCCAGCATTTATTGCTTTAAAAAGGTAGAAAATGTCCTAACTTAATAGATTATAGTCTAATGTATCGAAATCAAGGTTAATTACTTATTGCGTAAAGATAGTGACGTGGGAGTGTTACTTAATAAGATATACAATCATAATACACATGCTATTATTGTTATTATTACTATCATTATTATTTAAAATATTATCAATATGAACTTGAACGTTTGAACAAATCCTTGGTAAAATTCTGTGTATGCCAATTGCATACAGTATAATATGCAAATAGGCTTGAAATTTCGTTCACACGGAATATTCACGTGTGAAGATCGATTGGTTGGTTGGTTTGGACGTTTTTCTCACGTCAGCACCGATGCTATCTGAAGTATGGGCCTTCAACTTAATGTAAAATCCGAACCACATGAGCTAACACCGAGAATCGAAAGGGAATCTTAGCCATGAGGCCATTCATTGTATGTCAATATCAAGTATATATACGCCAATACATTAAGAGTAGTCTTATTGACTATATGCCGTATTGCAAAAGCTGGTGACACATACTTGTCACACAATAAGCGTACCCGCATTGAAATTATTTGCATAAAACAATCTGACATTAATATTTCTTTAGCAACTTATGACTTATGTATTCAAACCTTAGGTATTTATCAACATTATCATTTTTTTAATAGTTCGGAAATGGAAGAATAATATTATTTTCTTTACGTAATTTTCTACATAACAAAATACTTGGTAAACTAACCAATGTTTTCGAGATGGTCTTCGTTCTTGCTTAGCTCGTCATCTAAGGCAATGAAATCACAATTGAATTGAAAACTTATCCGTATAGTGCCGAATATATCGACAACGCAAATTTTTCCACTAGGTGGTACTTTCGACGTACTAAACAATTACGTAGAGACATTTTAGGATTATTTTTTTTCACCACCGCATTGGAACAGATATGTGAGCACCAGAGGCTATCACCACAATATATGTGCTGCTAAAAGTGTTATTTTGTCAAGGAGAAGGTACGTGGATTAGTGTGTACCAGTATTTCTATAAGTTTAAAATGTGTTTCTTTAATTACACTTATGCACATTTGTTTTTGCTGATTAATTTGAAAATTATTACTGTGAGTATTAAAAGAGCATATGGCCGTTATTTTTTTAAAAGTCTCTGCCAATACTATGAAAGCAGACATAAAACTTAATATGTTAACTTACCTCCAAAGTGTTTTAGTTTCCAGTGCGAAATTGACAAACGTTATGCCCAGTGAGCACAGAGCACGGAACACCCCTAGCCGAATATGTTAGTCTTAGCTTCATTGTGTTCTCTTCCCTCACATAAAATGAATTTTCATCTCCAATGTAAAATATTTATTATATTTGCCATTTACAACGAAAGACTAAGCATATGGAATAACGAACTAATTTATTTTAACAGTGGTTGATGGCGTTTTTATAACGAAAGATCAGTCAATTAAAGCCAAAAACTGTATGACACAATGTGGCACCACAGCAATGGATTTTGTGCACTCGTGATACATTTTTTTACACCATGAGCGCACGCAGCCACTCGTTTGTGCGTCTTCAGCCTATGGCCAACGCATCTACCCCAATTCTATTGAATATACCGTGGACTATCCTTTGCATGATTTCATCTCTCAACTGGATTAATTTGATTTTTGTTCATAACGTGAGTTAATTTTTTGCATAATTTCATCCCTTAATTGCATTAATCTAAACTTTATTCATAACATAGGTTAAAACCATTGCTTGTCTGTAATTTGATTGCATTGATCACATTTTTGTTCATAACATGAGTTAACAATTCTTTGCCTGATTTAATTCGTCAATCATATTAAGCTCATTTTTGTTCACAATATCAGGAGGCTATTGTTTTTTTTTTTTTTGGGGGGGGGGTCTGATTGAATCACTAAACTGTAGTAATATTTGTTCATAACGTAGATTAATCTTTTGTATATTTAAATCCCGTGAGTTAAATTATACCAATCAAATTTTTGTTCATTACATGAATAAATATCTCAGTTCAAAATGTAGAACTGAAGAAAGGTCAGGTAGAGGCAAGAGGATAGAATATACGAACAGCACCAAAGGAGTAACACAAGTGTTTATTCTCGCACGAACACGATCATTATTTATACAGTTAAATTTCAAATATGTTTAATTAATTTAACGTTTAGAATACTTATAAAATAAAGAATTTAGAAACTTTTTTACTATGAATTTACTTTGGAAGAATTCAGACATTACGAAAAATAACAATATAATGTTTGCAGTAGAATATTCTGATTATATTGAAGTAGAGATGCAAAAAAGCCGGCTTTTTTTGGGAAAAAAACGAGAATTTTGGAAATTTTGGCTTTTTTCAACCTCATGATTTTTCTATCTAAATAGCTTTCTTATAGTATATTCTATAGTTAGATAAGAATTCCATGACCTGAATGCGATATTTCGATCTGAAATTCACCATCAAGATGGATGGAGCACATGTTTTACGAATTAAAGCTAACATGAAGAATGTAGTATTTGAGGGTAATTTTAGAGGCTATTTAACTTTATTTTAACTTTTGAGTTATCGACATCTTTTTTCTTCTCTAGTTTGTCATTCGTGTTTCATTTCTAAGAGCTTTTAGTACTCTAGCTTCTAGCGCAAAAATTAAACTTGCCCGTTTTTCTATTTATCCGTCAAAGCGTACGTTTTTCAATATATTCGTCAAACCGTACTTCCACATTTCTGTTATACTGTAGCTGTGAAGTGATTTAGCATTAATTTTCCGGACACAACCTTGAATACCAATTTATACAAATAATCAGTAGCGGATTTAGAAAACTACTTTAGGAGGGGTTTTTCTGATTGTTTCGTTTCCTAAAAAGTCCTAATTTTATTTGGGAAGTGCTTGAAGTTTATGAGTACAGGCATAACTAATATTTCGCTTCGTTTATATGTTTAGCAATAATCTTCCGGATACAACTTTAAAAATCATTTTATACTGAGAATCAGTGGCGGATTTAGAAAAGTATTTTGGGAAGGGTTTCTTACTAATGTTTAGTTTTTTTAAACATTCGTAATTTTTATTTGACGGGAGCTTAAAGTTTATGAGTAAAGGCATAAATAATAGATATTTCGTTTGTTGCAGACATTCCGTAACTTTGGGGAACGGGCTTCAGTCCGAAAGACCGCCCCCCTAACCTTCGCAAAACCGTCACTGCTGGTAATTAGTAATAATAACGATTTAAAAACAATAAAAAAGGAAGTCGCCCAACTCACAGTACACGCACTATTTCTATATTCACTGATGGAATGAAGAAAAGCTTTGTCAGAATGGTCGAATGCTGGTTGAATCCCGGACTTCCCGATAGAAGCGCAAAAGCTAATCACTCAGTCATGTTTGTTGTGCAGTTGTATTTAGCTTAACTTAAATATATTCCGTAGTCTTTTTTTTTCGGGGGGGGGGGGGAGTTCCGTAATGATATGTTGAATCCCTCTTGTTAAAAATTCAGAAAACTTGAGGATTGGGTAAACTGTGATGGTGGTTCTATAAAACTTAACTGTAGAATTTCAAGAATATACAGAACCAAAAGCTCTAGATGTTCAGCCTTTAAGTGTATCATATAAATCTAAGTATTTCTCTTATGTTTTATTTTAATTTTATTTTGTTTCAAAAAGAGGATATGGAATATTTTCAAGTAAAAATACTACATACTATTTTGCTAGTTATTTGTGTATTCTTCAAAAAGAAGTGTTTACTTTTAGGGTTGGCTGGTTAACACCAACTTTTTTTTAATAACTGGTTTAAACCACAAAAATAAAAAGAATGAAAAATGCGAATCGTGTGAACTTCATGGTGACGTTTCCAGATATCAAACCACCTGCAATAGTTTTATTTCCCTTTCACCTTTTAATCAAGGTGTCCCATGTTCAATTCTCGGTCGAACCACAATCCTTCTTTCATGCGTAACCCAAGTAGCGGTTCGGATGTCAGTTTAAGCGAAAGTCTTCTCCTTGATAACCTCGGTATTTCGTAAGGATGTTAAGCCTAAATATACGAAACAAACCAAATTGTATATTTCTGCATGCCTAAATGCGTGTTGTTTTATAAAGAAGCCAATATTGCTTAAATATATTGATAGAAATTGGCAAAATTTATCGATTGCCTACGTAGCTTCCAACATTAGCTTGGATTGGACTTTCAATGATATCTACGTACCGGTACTAAATTTGTAATTTAATACCTCAGTTTTAGCGTACTGATTAAGGTACGTTGACCTTTAAATTTTACATGCAAAGCAATAACAGGATTTCCCCGTTATTGTCTTACATTTCAAGTAATGACGGGATTTTCCCAATGGCTAGGGCGGGAGATTGTCAACTTAAGAAATTTACTGACCGCACTTCTTTAAACTTATGGGAGTTCTTCCTGCATAACCCCGCTGTTGCATAATAACATCAAGGCGAAACAAACTTATTTCTGTGAATATGTAATATAAATACATAAAACAAAAAATCTAAGTCAAAAAAGCCTGGTTTAAACCAAAAAAGCCTGGTTTAAAACATCCCCCAAAAACGGGTTTTCGGCATTTTCAAAAACAACCACGGTTCTTGCCAACTCTGCTTACTTTTGTATATAGGAGGTTAAAAAATTCCTATTATATACATTGGTTAATCCTGTGGAATTCATAATGTAAATATGTTGAAGAAAAATTGTTTGAAATATTTTTTCGAAATTCATAGTTTATTTTCGATGTTTTATATTATTATCAGCATCAACCACTAATTAAATGATTTTTTGTGTTATAGAGAAGCGATACAAAGTCTGTTTTATCAATTTAAAGCAGTATTTTGAAAAAAAGCCCAAAATTTCCCAAGCAAAAAAGCAAAGCAGAAAAAACCGATTTTTTTTTCAAAAAAGCCGGTTTTTTTCCGAGCCCTTGCATCTCTATATTGAAGGAAATTTTAGTTTCAGATATTGAAAGAATATAATTAGTTTACACAATATTAGAAAACCAATGTGAAATTTGTAAACTCCTACAAAATTAGTGTAATATTTGATAATTACAGAATTTTTTGAAAGATTTTATTTTGATACTTCTGACAACTATTTACAAGATAGTCACTTATTAAGATTTTTTTTTAATAAAAAAGAATTATGGGGTGTAAAAATTGTCTAATACAGTAAATATAACTGTATTGGACGATAATAAGTTGGACACTTCTGTAACCTGATTGTCTCCTTAAAAGAAATATCATGTGGATCTTCATGAAGCAATTGCTTCTCGAGTTTTATATATCGATGGATGGGTTTGAGTTTAGCATCCTTTTTTTTTTTTTTTTTTTTTAGCAGCGACGTTATATGAAACGTGCTCCTTAAGTTTAATTCAGGATCCGAAAGTTATGAGTTCTGCTGGGAACTGAACCCGGATCTTCCCGCCTAATCGAAACCTGTGACATTACAAATGCTTAATTTTGTCACTTATCTGAAGAATATAAGAATGGTAAATCTAAACATATTGTATTAGGCTTTAGGCTCTTGGTTCTATATTTATTTGACTAGTTCCAGCACATTGACAACATATGTAGTACATAAAGGTAGCTCAGGCAAGGGAGATTGTGTATGTACAGTATATACATAAGAAGTACCGACTGATTGATCAACACCCAAGTCAAACTGATTATTTGAATTTTTTATTTTAAATAACTAGACATGTTTTGCTGTTTTTTTATTATTATATTTGCCCTATAAGGGAAGAAAAAGGGTAGGGTTATAATTATTATAATTGAATGGCCTTATCTCGAAATTTAACGCCCTGGCCAAACCGTTTAAGATAGAAATTAGACATTTGGACAGAGCATAGGATTTGTGATGTAAGGTCCCATTAGGAGAGGACTTAGGGAATTCGGAGAGGAGGGGGGAGAAAGAAGCGTGGCAATTATTATCTTAACATGTCCATATCTCGAAATTTCTGAATGTTAGAGACATGAAATTTGGTACATGGACTTTTTTTATTTAAAATGATTAGATATGTATTTCAGCGTATTTAGATATTTGACTTAGAAGGGAATAAAAGGAGGTGGCAAGGAAAGTCGGTTTGGAATTACAATTACTATAATAAGATGTCCATATAATATTCGTATCTCAATAGCTCATTTAAAATAATTAGACATGTGTTTCATAGTTTTTATATATTTGTTCTAACAGAGAAGAAAAAGGATGGGGTTATGATAGTTATAATTGGATGGCCATATCTCGAAACTCATTTACGTTAGAGACATAAAATTTGGTATTTAGATTCCTTATTTAAAATAATTAGACATCTTCCATCGTTTTTAAATATTTTACCTAAAAAAGGAAAAAAGCTAGTAGAAAAAAAAAGAACAGCGGTGACTGTAACTGTTAAAATAAGATGATCTAATCTCGAAATCGGTTAAGGTTAGAGACGTGAAAAATGGTGCTTAGGCTTTTAATTTAAAATAATTAAAGGCAAGTTTAGACATTTCTTGATGTTTCGCTTAGAAGAGAAGAAAAAAGATGGAAGTTGTAATTGTTAAAATAATATGGCCATATCTGAAAATACGTTAAGAACGAGACATCCTAATTAAAGATGTATTTCAGTGCTTTTTAATTATTATTTTTCCTTAGAAGGGAAGGAGGAAGAGTGAGGGTTGCAATTGTTATAAGATTGTCATACATTAAAATCCCCAAGATTAGAAAAATGTTAGGGATATGTGAAGCACAGGATTTGTTACGTAAGGTGCCACTAAGGAAGGATTTTCACATTCGACTGGGAAGGACTGATTTGGAAGTGGCAATTATTTCAGTAAAATGTACATATTTCCGAATCTCTGTAGGCTATAGACATGAAATTTGGAATATAAACCTCTCACTTAACCCTTTAGAGACGAGGGAGGCAAATAAACACACAGTCTATTGTTCCGTTGATGATGTCTGGTACATAAACATAACATTTGGTTAGGAAGAAAAGGCGTGGTTCAGAACTCCTTAATTGCATTTAATTTGTCAAATAAATCACTCAATGTCCAATTATTAGTTTGGATAGCTTTTAGGAAGTCCATTTCTTTGCGTCCCCAAAGGATTAAAATAAATAAAGACTTATTTTACTGTTTTCGTATATTTCCCGCTAGAAGTGAAGCAAAAGGGATGGGAAGAAAAAAAGTCGGCGTTACAATTGTTATAACGGGATCTCGAAATCCTTTAACCTTAGAGACATGAATTTTAGTATTTAGGCTTTTCATTCCAAATAATTAAAGACATGTTTCAGCAGTTTTTGATATTTTCCCTACAAGAAAAAAAAAAAAAAAGGTGGAAGTTGCTATTGTTAAAATAAGATGACCATATCTCGAAATTCCTTAAGAATAGACATGTTCTTTAAACAAACGTTTCAGCGTTTTATTTTTATGTTTCCCTCAGAAGAGAAGAAATAAGGGTGGATTGTAATTGTTAGAATAAAATGGTCACATCTCGAAATCCCTTAAAATTAGAGACCTGTCAGTGATATGAGAAGTGCTAGGCCTGTGTGTGTGTGTAAAGGAGAAAGGACTATTGATAGCGAAGGATGTGTAGATAGCACCAATGGAAACGATGTGCAGATCAGAAACATGGCCACTTCGGAAAAAATTGGAGGCAGTAAAGACGAGCTGCTTGAGAAGAATGATGAGCCTATCATGAACAGGAAAGGACGTATTAAAGCAAACAACGAAATGGGATAAATCTTGGCCGTGACAGAGAAAAGAGAAACATCATGATAGTCCACTTAATTCGTTAGTCTGAATGGATTAAGAGGAAAAACCAAACATGAGTGGAAACAGAATATCTGGATGATATTAGAACAGGATGACTATATCAACCGATCAGACAAGTAAACAGAACAAGAAGAAAGTAATATTTCTGTGTTGCGTATCAAATTTTAGTTAAAGAGAGAGAGAGAGATGAAATAACATGAACAATCTAAATAACTTAATTATAAAGTGATTTCGTCCATTAGAATCACAGAGAAAAACGTTACAACTTAATATGATATCACATCTACTAGAAGATATTTGTTAACCCTTTTAGATACATAAACGTTGCTGATTATTGTTTTCTTTCGGCCCCTTTTTTAATTGTTAATTAAAACTTTTTACGCTGAATTCTAGGATATTATAGTGTAATCCATCAAATGGATTTCAAATCAAATTCATCGTAGTACTTTCGCCTACTGTGGGCATTTGACGATTTTGTAATAATTGTCAGAATCAAAACAATCCTAGCCGGGCTGTAGTCGAAGATATACGGAGATATATATGACGTATCTGCTTAGTCATTAGAATATACCTTCTGATTCAAGGCGTATTTTTGGTATTGTTTATATTTGTTATCTATTTAAAGGATCATGACTCCGGTGATAAAATAACTACCTATCTTTTCTATCCTATACTTAGTCGTGTTTAAGTACCGGTACTGTATATCGATTATGCGATAAAAATATATCCATTTTTTCTCACTACTTTGTAATCACAAAAGAGATTAGGTAGGTATGATTAAAGTTTAGCTTCTATTTTAACATTCAGACTACATGAGACATGAACCTACAGCTTAACATAGAATCTAAACCACATGAGCTTCCACCGGATATTAAACTTGGTTTTCCGTGACAAATATTTATACACTAATGATATAGACATGAAAGATTACAAAAAAGAGAAGGAGAATATGAAAAAATGGAGAAGATTACTTGAGCTCTCTCTGTCCAAGTTCGTGTTGTATTGATCAGTGAATATCACTATGAAACTTTCGCTTAACTGTGATATTCCCATTCCCACCAGGTCCGTATCCAAGGGGGTCTAGGGTGCAGCCCTCCTGAATTTTATTTATCCCGAATAAAGAATGGGTTCAATGTGTTGTCCATTCCGTTGGTAGAGTCATTCTTATTTCCCATTCATTAAAAATCTGCTCAAAGCGCTTTCAGATATGCTTGCAGACGCGTTTGTTATACGTTCCTTTAGGTGGTCAATACCCCAAATTTTCACTGAATACGCAGTGGATTTTAGATGTCCCCAAATATAAAAAATCTAGGGGAGTGGGGTCAAGGGAACGTGGTGGCCACTTCACAGCACCAAGTCTACCGATCCAGAAGTTTGGAAACTGCACATCTAAATATTCACGAACACAATTTCCATAAGTCACCATTGTGTTGTGAGAAGACAGGGAATGTCTTATCTTCAGATAAGAGAGATGGTAAGAAATCTTGCGACATTCAATTGCTGTTAAGAAACCACTGATAAACAAAGGACCCACAACACAAGTCCTCCACACATAACAGCACATCGCCACTTTTTCAGGAATGGGGATTGCTGTCCAACCAGTAGCAACATTCTATTTGTTCACCTCACCAGAAACGTAAAAGTTGGTCTCATCTGTAAATAAGATGTTATAGCAGAACGGGGATTTTCACTTGTTTGCTCTGTTCCCTACTCCGCGAATTCCAAACGCCGATCCGAGTCATCCTCTAACAAGTGATGATGCACTTGTATCTTATAGAGGTTCCACTTAAGCAGGGACAAAACACATACGTTGGATATGTGACTAACATCACTTTTCTGGGACAAACGATAAATGCTTGGATTCGGACTCTTCCTAAATGCTTCCAACACTGCTACCAACTTGCATGGCCTGCCTGATTTTGGTTTGTTGGCCACAAACCATGTTTCCCTGAATTTCTTGATCAACTTGCTTACTGTTGTATGGGTAATGGGTCCCATATCTGGGTGATAGTTGTTAAAATCATCAGCAACGACCCTTGTGCTTCGCTCTCCTGACATCAAAATGACCTCATTGCGTCCAGCGATGTTGTTATCTTAGTCACTTGAGACGATATCAAGAAAAAACAAACAGTCGTAACTTCGTTACGGTAAGTGATAAAGCAAAAACAAACACAACACTGAATTCCTGAGAATATTTCAGATGAGAACACGGTATCACAGCATACGGTTTTTTACTTAAGAAAGTCAAAGTGAATTCAAAATAGCGGATTTCAATATGAAGGCCATCGACATCACATGTCCTAAAAGTTTTTCTCCCGCCTGTATTATTAACCTACAGTGTTACAAAAGTGTTGCAATTCTCTTAAAATCCAGCCTTCTATTTGGGTGTCTGACACTTTTGGACCACCCTATAATTTTTGATACTATATTCATAAAATCATAAATAAAATAGGTGTCGATTTTTTATAAGCTCCTTAATGCGTAAACACTCCTGCCATTGTTCCCATAAAAACAATATCTACTTAAGTATTTTCTCAGTCCCTGAAAAACTCCCACCTACCACCTCTCATGTACAGACTTAATTAAAGTGTTCTTATATATATATAATTTTTAATATGCATTTGTTATTGCTGACCGATTTAAAACTCTCCCCCAATAGTCCTATGAAACACTTTGCGTGATAATCTCTTGTGAACAGCAGTTACAGGTGAGGGAGTGTTTATATGGCGTGATATTTCCTCAATTAATATTGAAACCGCAAAGATAGTAGTAGACTTCTACCACTTCTGGTTTTAGTAAAGAGATTAAAGTGGAGATGGAATATATTCTTGGAACTCTTAATTGATTGCAGATCGCTAACCGTTTTTACTCTATAAGTAAACAACGTTAAAATCGAAAAATTCTTGATTTCCAGCACTTCCGAGTTGGATATCATGTTCATCAACGATCTCGTTTCCTAACTTTGGACGCTCTACATTCTGGTCAAAATTGATCCATCAAATTGCTCTTGAGATTATTGTCTCCCGGATGGACGCAATGACATACGAATAGACAGAGTATGAGGTTTCCGTAAATAAAACTTCGTAATAAACACGACACTGGCGGCCGGGGAGGCTGGGTGACAAAAATAATTTATTATTTATACATGTTTAAAAGTTTAAAGAAAACTCATGACATACTTATCGTAGTCTGGGATCTGGCTAGCCCCCGCCCCAGATTTTATCTTCTAGATCCACCTCTGAAACACGACACAACTTTTCCTCGAAAAAAAAAGGAGGTTATTTTATTTGGAAATGAAGCGAAATGAAATGAAGAGAGGGAGGAAAAGTGTTGAGAAGAAGAAGCAACAAGAGAGAAGAGAATCAGTCGAAGTAATGCGGAACGAAACATACTGTAAATATATTGTTCTGGAAACATTGATTGAGTTGATTTTTAGTTTAGCGTCCCTTTCAGCAGCGAGGCTATATGAGACGTGGACCTACTGATTAACGTGGAATTCGAACCACATGAGCTCCAGCCGGGAATCGAACCCGGGTCTCCCACGCCTGTTCTGAAAACATATTCTTACGAATTTCTGAACACAAATATGTACTTAGTTTTATGAGATTTGCTCTTGTTTTCGACTAAACATGCAGTATATTATATTGCCAACAATGTAATTTCAATGTATAGTTATAATTTAGAATTAGTCACGAATCTCTGAGCACTGGCGTCTCTGGCATGCAAAATTTGGGGACGACATCAAAGAAAGTGATTTAAATTATACTACCCAGCCCAGCTTGTTTATTATCTTCGATTCCATTTGTTATCTTTCTGCTTACCTTCACGGACCCCCTAAGGTATATCAAGAACTATGCTATAATAGTTTCACAGCCTGAATATTATATTCCAAATAAATATAATTATTATATTATTATTTATATGTTATTCTGTCCTTAGTAAATAAATTAAGTTAGAATAAAATATTAAATAGTTTGTACTTCAAAATATTGGGGCGATGCATCCCCCTCGTCCCCCCGCCAGAGACGCCAATGTCTCTGAGTAACCACAAATTCTTCGGTATTCTATTGGAATGAACTTGGAGAAACTCCTTGTTTCAAATACAAAGTAAAATCATGCAGCATTGTCTAGAATCTAGCCGTACTTGCTACCATATTTGCTCACATAATTCGGGCTATTTTAAATCTATTTTGGCCACTGAAAAGTCGGGCGCGTAAAATATGAAACTTTTAACAGAGGTCTTGATCTAGGTTTTACTCTAATACTAGCTCAAATACCTGTTCTTTGCACGAGGAGAATAGGTTTGTGTAGTGTACATTGATTGACAGAGATTTCCTCCTGACAAAAGTTTATCCTCTTCTGGAGAAGAAAATTTTATTCCTGTCACGGATAACTTTTCTCCCCTGTAGTTGAATGGTCATGAACATAGAAACACGGAATAACTTTTAATTTTAGCTGCTTCTAAAATGTAAATGATGCTATTCCGATGTTTCTTAATACGCCAGTGGGTGAACCAGTAAATGTATGCGTATATGGGTGAAATTAATCCCCTTGGGAAAAAATAATTAATTCGCGCAATGTGTCTGTGGAAAGTACTTGAATCCTCTTAACCCCTAGGATGTGCATTTCAATGAAAATGCAGTGATTGTGATCCAGCTGTCATCTTGCTCAATATCAATTTGAACCACATAAAGTAATTTATATCTATTCTTGAAGTGTTTTCACAAGCTATCTTCATGATTACGTGTTGTTTCCCACGGTATTATTCTTTCTGATTTATCTTGTATGAAAATCGGGAAGATTATTAGAAAATCGACTCATAAACTGAGGGTTGCCAGATGACTATGTTATAACAATCAAATCCACTATATTTATAAACAGAATATATAGACTACAAACGGTCTAAAACACGGTTACTGCTTCTATTCCGTAAACATAGTTTTATATATTCATTAGACATTTCTCTCCAGAGATATTTTAGGAATGTTTTATTTTCAAAATTTAAATTATATCTGAATGTTCCATTTCGTATCGTGACTTTGTCCGTTAGCTATTTTAGTGTATTTATGTTTTTGCTCGTTTGACATTACACAGGACTCGATCGCTTATTAATTTATGTTTTAATGAGTTTGTATCGGCTAATTCTATTGAGATAAATGCAGTGGTTCAGTGATAGAGCATTTACTTGTGGTGCGCTGGGGCCTTGGTTCAATCTTAGCTCGCTTCAAGTGGACTTCATGATAGACAAACACCATGTGCGTGGGTTTTGTCAGGGTTCTTCCATTTCCTCCCACTTTATTCATTCCACCATTACTTTCTTTTTTATCATTACCGTCTCCTTTAGGCTAGCCGGCATAATAGTGGGACGTAAAACTGAACGATACATTTCATTTTCTAATGAGAAATTCGCAAAGCCCACTTCGCACGAGCTGGAATCTACCTGGAGACCCCAAGCAACAAAGATGAATGCCTTACCGCTGAGCCACGTCACAAAATGTCAACTATAACACATCTTTCTCACCTCAACTTTAGTTTGGTGAGCAACATGGAAATTTTAAAACTTTTTTCTCCCTTGGGAGAGCTGTTTTACACTTTGATAGGGTCTCTCTTTCGTATGCCTATATGACATCAACTTCGAGCTTCGTAAATGTTAATTTACGAATTTCGAAGATGATGTCATATAGCCCTTCTGCTATTTCTAACCTGTTTCTAATATCCCACAGCAGGCTTTCTATAGGGTTAATATACTACAGAGAATTTATGCACCCAGAAGCATGAAAGAAAGTGATAATTATAACTTCATATTTGGTTCTTAGTCCTAGGCTGCTTCTATAAGAGTGCAGAATGCTTTGTAGAGGACAAACACGATGTGCGTGAGTTTTCTCGGGGTTCTTCAGTTTCCTCACACTTTCTTCAACACACAATTTTTTATTCATTCTCATCATCATCATACCTTATACCTTACACGATATAACCGTGCAACGTAAAACAAATATTTCATATATTTTTCATAAACACTTATATAAAATCCAGTTCTATGGTCGCGTAGCGTAACAAAATTAAATAAGCAAATAAATAAATAAAACAGAACATTATGCAACAGGAGGTTCTATAAAGAACTCCAATTATATCAATTATATAGCCTATTATATATCAATTATATCAATAAGAAAATACAATTACATTAGTTTACTAATCTATTGTGGTATTAATGATGTTTTGTGTTCATTTGTTTGAAGCACAATGTTCTTTTTTAGCAGCGAGTCTAATGAGACCTCTCTCGTCCCTAAGGCGAGAGCACTAATCAGGGGATCACAAACAGAGGTGCCTGGCAATTTGTCCTTTTTATCCAGATGTGTGTGAATCTTGTGGCAAAATAGTGGCAAACAACACCAAAATCGAGTCGTGGCAAACAACACTCCACCATCTTCATAGCCATAAACACAAAACGGCATTTGCCATTTTTATACTTTCCGCTGGACGTCGCCTGCACACTCCCTCAACCGTTATTACTTTCTTAGTTCATAACCTTAAAGTTGCGCATTGAAAGAACAATCGTAATTGCAGTCGGATATAATATAATCAAAAATCCTGGAAATAAATTTCAAATTTGCTTGAAGGAAAAAAAAGAAAACTGGTTGGTTTGCAATTCAAATAAACAAAATCAACCCATTGTCGGTAAACTTTACTCCTATGTTAGAGTTGGAAAGCTGTTGTCAGAGGCGTTTTCTCCCTCTACGGATTCCTCTCGGGAAAACTAATACGATAAAAACTTAAGAGACCACTCATGCACCAAAAGTCATCAAAATTGGATCTGCGGTCCATGAGAGCCAAAAAATTCTTCCATTCATTTTTACGATTTACATACAGTAGATTACGTTTGAAATAACATTACCGGTATGCTCGTCGCTTTTCGTATGCTGCGGTAGTTCACTAGTAGAGCATTCACCTCGGAATCCTGGTTCGATCTGAGACGTGCCAAGTGAACTTTGTGGTGGACAAATACCGTGTGCATGGCCTTTCTCAAGATTCTCCCGTTTCATTACATTTTCTTCATTCCACCATTTCATTTTTGTTCGGAGGAGTCCAAGCTATGGGGGAGATCCAATACTTGATCCCATATCAATCATTTCCCTGTTCAACAAGTAGCATTTTATTGAGAAAATGTACAAATATATGTTGAATTAGGAAATTTTTTGGGGATGGGTCTGCCTGCACCCAATGGACTCCCCTCGTGAGTGCACCTCTGCTACAACCGGCATTGTCAAATTTATCTACATTCGCTTTCCACAAACCAACATATTTCGAACAGAAAGTAAATAAATAAGTACAACCATTTCATACCAATAATTTACTACGGAACTTTATAGTAATTACTGAAAATGTTCGTAGTTGTATGGAAGCCTCACTTGAGGTTACAAGTTTCAATGGGCAAAACGGTATCATTTGCAATATGTATGATAAAAACAGTTATAGAATGCTATTCTTCAATGTTTAGAAATATAAAACTATTTTTTTAAAACTTTCGGATTACCTTCTATTTTATTGAATCTACTTCAAATAAAATAGCAACTTGAAACCAGTGAGGAACTCGTTCTAAATGCATGACCTCGAATAATATGAGGATAATACAGCACCCTCCCTCTTGCGATCAACATTTGAAACCTAAAGCAACTCGCCTGAGGACTTGGAAGAAAACTCTCGTAACATCGACTAACTTTGAGGTGTTAGAAAAATAAATAATATTAGCGCCTTATATGAGGTTGTTATGCAAGAAATGGTCTAATTTTCTATAGATTCTTTCTTTTTTCCCTCATTCCATCATTTCTTTCAATATCAAGCATTTCTTTAATGCACCACCGTATCCTTTAGCCTCGGTACATGACAGTGCGATGATAAATTTTTTTCTTTCTTTTCTTTTTATTTTTTTTAAGTGAAAGGTATGGTGATATGAAAAAAGCTGATTTAATGTGATAATAAATCGCAAGTTACGTCATTGGAACATTCACTCAAAACTATGTTTCCAGAAAAACGGTCGATCGATAGATAGAGCATTTGACTTGTGTTTGTTTCCTTTTAACTGTGAAGACATCCCTGTTTGACACTCTAGCACAAGTTTGTCTTTTCTCAGTTCTTATTATGAATTGTAAAATTATCTTTCGCTCTTTGATCTTTCTAGCTGTCAATCACGCATAACATCAGCGTCTCTTCAACACAAGGAAGGAAGCCTTCGTCACACTCAACTCGCAGCATCCTGACACGAAGCACAATGAAGATAGTTATCAACAACATTCGCTTTCTTATGTTGAAGCCAAAACGACCAATATTCAATGATCTGTTGTCAAATGATTTCAATGGTGTGCACCACTCTTGCTTCTTTCCTCACAAAAGCGTGCCAAATGTAAATGTTGCTTAACGACCATGCGTATTTACTTACAGTCATATGCACAATTAATATCATTCCTTCTGTTCTTCAACAACTTCTGGCCTAATTTCTATGTAAGTAAAATGCATTTTATAAAAAGTACATAACAAAAGGTGAGAGAGAGTGAAGGAGAATGATGATAGATTCATACACTAGTGATATGACAGAAGTGAGCCAAATATTTTTTTCTTCTGTCTGTCTGTCTGTCTCTTTCTTTAATTGGAAATTTTCATAACATTATTCTTCACCAACTTAAATTCCAACCAACACTGAAGTAGTTGTTAAGTTTACAAGGAAACACACTTTCTTTCATGGAAATAAGATTTTTTTTCCTCCGGAGAAGTTAAGATGGATTTGTCCCCTTATTCTTCAGTAATTTCAATCAAAAGCAATAGCCCCATTGGAAGGCCTAAAAGAAAGAATATGCAATGTTTTATGAAAATTCGGTTACTTTTAGAAAAGTTATGGTTAACATAAGATAAAGTGCTTTCATAAGATAAAGTGAATCCATCCTCTTTTCTTTGTTTATTTTCATCCTCAAACAGTAGGAGTAAGTATCTAATCTTAAACACTACACAAACCAAGTTTGATATAAATCCGAGAATTTAAGATACATACATTTTCGCGAAAGATTGCTATTTTAAAGAAGAGAAGCATTATTTAAACTGCAAGCAATGAAGGTGATTCGAAAGACTCAGAAGATCCCCCTCGTGGCTAAGCAGTTAGCGTACGCGCCTTTGGCGTAGGAGACGCGGGTTCGATACCTAGTGGGAGCTCATGTGGTTCGGATCCGATGTTAAACTGTATGTCCACGTCTCATATAGCCTCGCCCCTGAAAGGGACGATAAACTAAAGTCACATCACATCGAAAGATCAGAAATAAAACACGCCATACTTCACTATGATCGAATATTTTTTTTATTCAGAAATTATAGTGGAACATGTTTTTTTTTTTTTTTTTTAAATCCAGGTATGTGTGTGTGTTGGTGTTTAAAAAGAGCACCCTTTTTTCTTGACTGATTTCAACCGCAAGCAGTAGAGATAGAGGTTGTCTCAAAGAAAATATACATCACATTCTATCAAAGTCAAATCATGTTTATTCGCTCAGTGTTGATAGATTTTAACTCAATGGAATGGATGATTAGGAAGGCGTAAAAATATACATGCGTCATATTGCAGCAAAAGCAAATGAATATACCCGTATACTACAAAAATTATCATGTGAAATATTTTTAAAATCGCTGGGGACCGGGGTAAAGTTCATCCTTTCATTTTTAACAAAAGCAACCGAAATCACTGAGAATAACTGGGATGCCTCAAAGAAGTCCACTCACACGAGTCCAGGAAAAGAAGATAAAAGTAGCGGAGATGAGAATGTTAAGATGGATGTTTGATGTGGCGAGAATGGACAGAGGAGGAACGATTATATAAGTGTCAGTGTTAAGGCGGGACTCTTGAGTAAAAAGTTTTAAGATAGGAGGCTGAGATGGTTGGTTGGTTGATTTTAGTTTAGCGTCCCTTTCAGCAGCGAGGCTATATGAGACGTGGACCTACTGATTAACGTGGAATCCGAACCACATGAGCTCCCGCCGGGAATCGAACCCGGGTCTCCCACGCCAAAGGCGCGTACGCTAACCACTTAGCCACGAAAGAGCTCTCGGGAGGCTGAGATGGGTGGGACATGTTGAATGAAGAAACCGCGACTATGTAGGAAAGTTGGAAGTAACAGCATACGGCATCAAAATTGAATAATTTTCATGACAGTTATCAGGAAAACAATATTATTATATTATTTAAATACGGAAATTTCTAAGTTGGAGTAACTTATTCACTTTTACCCGTTTATCCTTTATTAATTTCAACCGCAACCGATGGGAATGATGAGGAAAATCTAAAGAAAATATAGATTGTATTATATTAAAAACGTAGCAGCTCCAGCTACAGAACCTGAGTTGGCCTCGTGTCTTACTACTCTCACTGAGGCAATACGAACCAGTGCTCATAATAACATTCCAACTGTTCAAGTGACTCTCCACAAGCCAAAATTACCACCGACGTATGTCACTCTCATACATAAGGCTCGCCAACATCTCCGTGAATACCATCGAACAGGGAATGATGTCTATCTTCATCAACATCGCCAATGGCAACGAACGGTTCGTAATTATCTTGCTGCATATAAACGTCGCAGTTGGATTAAGACTTGTAATACCTTATCTGAGGAAGCACACCCATCACGCTATTGGAAGAGGTTTAATCAACTAACTGGCAAGAATACGAAAACAACTTATCCTCTAATTTCAGATGGCACCCCTCTTTTCTCAGACCAAGAGAAAGCTAACGCTTTTGCTAGTCAGCTACAGACAGTTTTTACTCCAACAGCTGCCTCTAAGATCTCTGAACGGACAGACATCTCTTGCATTCCTGCTTTACAACCTTCTGCAGATCACGTCATTGATCTGGAACATCCACTCACCGCACCGATTACTACAGATGAAATTCACATTGCTCTCAGGCGGAAAAAGAACACAGCCCCTGGGGTTGATAACATTTGCTATCGACATATTAAAGAAGCCCCGCAATCACTTCTACTACTACTGGTGGCGATATACAACTTCATTCTCAGAACTGGTTTCTATCCCTCAGACTGGAAAGTATCAAAAATTTGCATGTTCCATAAACCGAACAAGCCTGTACACTCCGTTTCCTCTTACAGACCAATTCAACTGACATCAGTATTCAGTAAACTTTTTGAGAAAATTCTTGTCTGCCGTCTTCATAAGTACCTTGAGACAACTACTCTACTACCCATCCATCAAGCAGGCTTTCGGCCTAACTTCTCCATAAATGACCAGCTACTTCGCCTCAGCACCATAATCACTAACCAGTATAATAAAGCCTTCCCTTTTTGCCTCATTCTTATGGACTTAGAAAAGGCTTTTGATAAAGTTTGGCATTACGGCTTAATCAAAAAATTACAATCATTCAATTTTCCACTTTGCTATTTGAGGATAGTATATTCTTTCCTTACAAATCGCATTGCTTATGTTACAGTCGGCAATGCTCTATCTTGGCCTATCTTTCCGCTTACTGGGGTTCCTCAGGGTTCGGCTCTCAGCCCTTTATTGTATATCCTATACGCTTCTGATATCCCTGCAGTTCCACGCAATGTTTTTACTTTTCAATACGCAGACGACACAGCTTTTCTTGCTCTTGGTAAAACTATCCAACAACTTAATATTCTTTTACAAAGAACTCTCGATAATTACATCAAGTGGTGCAAGAGATGGCATTTAACCATTAATACAGAAAAGACTCAAGCAATCATATTCTTGCCTCCAAAAAGGCGTTCCCGCGTTTACAGAAATCCGAATCTTTTGCAAGTAACTGTTGATGGATACCGTGTACGCCCTACCCCTACTGCTACCTACCTAGGCGTGGTTTTCGACTCAAAACTCACTTGGAATGCTCACCTGAAAAAGCTAACAGCTAAGGCTAACATGAGGTTAAATCTATTGCGCCGTCTCACAGGCACGACTTGGGGTCTGAAAGCTGAAGTGATACTTCACACCTATAAGGCATTCCTCCGACCCATCCTCACTTTTGGACACACCGCCTGGAGCAATGCTTCTGCGTCATATTACGAAAAACTCTGCATTTTGGAGCGACATGCTATTCGGCTGGCTTATCGTATTAAGCTTCCTTACCCTACATGGCTGACATATGAGTATATCGATTTTTCAAAAATCACGAAACATCTCTCAGAACTACGACTAAAGTATATCACTTCACGTATACAAACAGGTCATCCGCTATTCTTGGATATCCTGCAGGCTGATGCTCTTACTGACGCTACAGTTCGGTACAAACATTCACCGTTAAACATCTTAGTATCTCTGTTTGTCCAAAATACACATCTGACTGCTGACGAACGGGAAATATATGACATTTACTTCATTAATTATCATCTTCCTCATATTTTTCCATATTAGCACTGAAATTCTCACTATTAACAAGGGCTTCCCCCTGTCCTCATCAGTCCCGAGTCGCCTCGGGACAGAAGATTTAACACTGCATCTGTCTTGCTAATTTAACTATGTGTGTTGTGTTTGCACTTCATCTCATACCTCATCATCATTGCTCTAAGTTCTATGACATTTGTGATATGCTTTTTTTTCCTATCATATTTATACTTTAGCACTTCGTATATCTATTTGCACATATGTGTTCTACTTTTGATTTATTATTATTATTATTTATCAGTAACATCTAGTTTAGTATGCTCACTTTTTCCTCATGTTTATATAACTGCACTTTGACCATCTCACAGTGTTAACAATCAATGTAAATCTAAAGGCATCTATGCCAAAGAGAGGGCGTAACCCTCTAATGGCTGGGAGTAGGAGTATTCACCCTGACCAAATCAGTGAATAATTGATGAATAAAGGATTATCCACCTCACTTATAACCCTATTCCCTTACCTCTGAAAAAAAAATATTAAAAACGAACAATTTATTATGTACTAGTAGGTTATAGTGGGAGATCGTTCTGTTATCTCGTCATGTTTATGTGCAAACTTACAGCACGGAATTGTTTTAAAAACTGTTTACTCCGTTAATCTTTATGAATTTCAACCCCAAAACAATAGAATATCTTCCAAGGTTTGAGAAGGCATATATACGTATATATATTTCTGAATTTTATTAAAATCAAATAAACTTTACGAGGATAACTTTCCCGATTATTAAGAAAGGATATTATCCATTCATGAGAAGAAGTAGTGCAATGACAAAATATATGGCACTCAACAAAGAAAACGGGAGTTTCCTACAACTACAAGGAAAGACCCTACTATTTACCAGTCAAAATTTAAGTACTTTGGATCGAATCTCGACCAGAATTGTGGATTAGGCTACATACAGAAATTCAACACAGAATACAAACTGGCAGGCTAAGCTTGAAAAGGATGATCGGGGTGCCGTGTGGTAAAAAAGTAATTTGCAGATTAAGAAAAACCGCGTATACGATAGTATATAACGGTAATAAGGCCGTAAATGATGTACAGTAGTGAAACCTGGGCACTCACAAGACTCTGAGAAGAAAATGGAAGAGACGGAGATGAGAACGTTAAGATGGATGTTTGGTGTGGCGAAAAAGATAGAATAAGGAATGATTCGTATAAGAGTCAGTGTTAAGTAAAAAGTTTCAAGATAGGAGGCTGAGATGAGTGGGACATGTAGAACGAATAGATGACGACTATCTTGGGAAGTTGGAAGTAACAATTAAAAGGAAGATTCAAAATGAGATGGAAGAACAGATAAAAGATGATTTGAAGGAGAAGGGATGGAGAATAAAGGATGCCCAGGATAGAAAGAGTGAAGGAAAAGAATTAAAGATGAGAACACCAACATCATATAAATATGGGAAAATGTGGAGACAAAGAAGATACATACCTGTTATTAGATTACAGTAACATTAATGGCGAGCATTGTTAATCTGCTACTGAACACGAAATTATATTTATTTATCTATGTTCATTTTATTCTATTCTTATAAAGGTAACTTTTCCTTATTAACTGTCTAGAAAAATCATCATTCTTTCATACCAGTTGTGGTTTTACCTATTTTTGTTTAAATGCTTCGGGATAATTTGCCAAAGTTTTAAACAAGATTGCTACATCATATTTTCTCTTCTGATCGGGCAATCGTAGCGCATTGAAAGAAAGCGCAGCTGACATGCTTACTTCAAGTATCATAAGTCCGGTACGTTACACAAAGGCCTTGAATTTTGGCAACAACGTTGTAATTGACAACTGACATGTATCTCCTCAATGGCGTGGTTAAGATAGATGCTAATAAGAAACAGCTTCAATGTTTGTAAACAAAGAACATATTAATTTTACCATGCTTCCACAAGAAACTCCCATTGCACCCCCTAACCACAAATACATAAACCACTGATTAAGTAAAACGGAATTCATGGAATATTTGCACCACAAGCAATCCAACATATTATAGTAGCTTTTATATTTTAATTGCAGTGCATCTCCACAACAAGCCCATCGCAATTATTTTTACGTACAGTCTGTCGTTTTCTATTTTAAATAGCTCACTAGATTTATACAATTATATATCATGTAATTTCAGAAATTACCTGTTTTTGTCTGCCAGATATGTAACTCGACTACCTGTTTAAATTAAAGCTTCCGCAACGTATTGTTATACGCTTGTTATCTGATATTTTGTTATTGTTGTGTGAAGAAGACAGATGAAATGACACATGTAAAGAGTAATATATGAAATGGAATAATCACATTATTATAAACAACGTCACGAAGCAACACTGGCTGTTCTATTACAAATACGCAGCCGAGATCATTTATCAACGTAATTGCACTTCAACTACAATTCATGTATATATGTGTACGTATATATAACTGCTCATATATATTTCATTGTTACGCAAGTGCTTCGTTTATTTTGCAGACACACATTACATCTGCGATAACCTTCAAAATATATTCTCCACAGTGGCTGTGACGTCAGCAGGGCACCGGTAGTGACGTTAGCCGAAAGACTGATGACGAACGCTTAGTGGATCAATAGGATTCGTTTTTCCCTTAGATCCTGAGGGAAACATGCGTTAGGACTAACATGGCTAGAGAGCGAAAAGAAGCTTAGGTTTTTAGTTGCATTTTTTAAAGGGGACAACTTGTATCATGTGTTTATTGTTTTTTCATTTGTTTTCTCCGAGGACTTGTCTTCGTAAGCTCGATTTGTTTTTAGCAGTAACATATGAGTAACAAATACAATTCCTTAGCTCTTTGTGTTTTCGTGTCGTAGATTAAGTTGAATGCAATGGGTATTAGGTTGCTATATACCTTTACCACTGACAAGTGCAAACTAACAGGCGTCTATCCAGCAGGAAGACTTGACAACACCTTTACCCCTCCTCCACCAAAAAATCATTTTTTAAAATGAGTTAAATTACAAGAAGCTTTTAAATATTTAAGAATCATAGAAATTATTATTTGTGAAACTCACCATCCCGTTAACCAGTGGTCTCATTCAAATCATTTAACAACTAATTCTATGACCAATATAGTAAGTTGACTTAGTATTAATATTATTACTATATGATTATATCATTAATAATATTTATTCCAATGATACTATAGTGAACACAACTCGTGATGCTTGGGCTCTACACTGATCATATACCTTGTTTCAGGTGTGAAACATCGGAATAATTCGGTACGATTCGTGGAGCTGCCCAGAGGCGCAAATCTGTCTTCAACATTGGAAGGGGGGACGGGTAAGATCGTTCCCATATTTTTTTTAAAGCGATGTTCAAAACAATTATGAAGTTGAGAAACAATGTTGTGGAAGATCACGGGAATAGAGTTGTCTTCAACATTGGGGGGTGGGCAGATTTGAGCCTTATTCTGGGGAGACATTAATTTTATCTCACTTTCCTTTGTGGCAATCGGAGACAAATCATCACATTTCTTCAACCCCCCAAAAAAACACATTTCAAATCGGATTATTGAGGAGGCCAGTCCCCCAGTACCAAGGTTGGAAAGGACATGTCTCTCTCATCCCCCCTAGATTTGCGCCAGTGCTGCTAAGATGGAAGTGTTTGTGGATGTACACGATTTAGGTGCATGTAAGAGAGATAAATACATGCTACAGCTAAACCTCCAAATTGTGGGTTTAGACCACTAGCCCATTTAGGAAATCCGTCTACTGAAACATGGCGAAGCAATGACCACATGCCGATACGCTTTCGCAGAATTATTCCTATAAAGCCACCACGTCACCGGGAAGAAGGACCGCCATCCAGATGGTGGCACGCCTTTCTAGAACCGTCATTGCGGCTGAAAAGTCGTTTTATTACGGCAACAAGTCGGCCATGTAGTAATGTGACCCCGACATTGTGGTTCAGAGAGTGGTATCATTATAAATTTGACCAGCATGCCGACGGCGGGCGTCACTGCTGGGCGCATTACAACAGCTAGGAGCCGGATGCTGAGACGACAACGAATTCCTTAAGGGGACAGCTCCCGACTTCTATATTGATTCCTAGATAGTAATAATTGTAAGAGATAGCGGGAAACTTTCTCATATGCATTAGGCTTTCATTTCTGATGCAACCATAACTTCTAGATCTACTTCTTAAGGTTTCAGCATTGAATTCAAATAGTTTAGAGATCTACTGTAGGTACACAACGTGAAACTAAAATCATTTGAATATCACTGAAAATCATTTTGTATTATTTAAAATTGTTATACAGCAATAACCTTTATTATATTTTTAAAAAGCCAGTTCTGGTGTTGCAGTACATTGTAATATGAAATTACTATTAGAACTACAAACTTTGTGGCATTTTGTAGTACAAAGTAACGTAAACTTTATAAAACATTCTACATAATCAAGTAAAAAAATAAGAAAATATGTTTTTTCTACTTACTTGACTTCGAGCCAGAAATCGAAAGATACAATTTTCACCAAAGAGTTCATAAAATTTATGTAGAAATTTCAATTACACTAATTAGCCAGAGTTACTTGTACTTTTAATTGGCTACTACACTTACTTCAGTGTATCCAATTTATTATTACATTCATCTCTCTTCCTAATGTCATTATATTCACTTCACTTCACACTAATAAAGTACGACACAATTGATAAGGAACAATTCACATTTATATTGAATTTTAAGCGCTATTTTGTAATATAAAGCATTGGTTATATAACGCTTAACATTTTCACTTACTGGATTTTAGATTTATTTCTTTCCAAAATTGACCAAAAGTGGCTTTCCTTTCGCTTGTCTTTGATATAAATTCTCTTATATGATGTTTAAATATAACTTTGAAGCCTGGTCGTTATGCACACATTCTTTTCTGCATCATGAACGTCCTTTAGACGATGCAAAGAGCTGAATGATCTTTTGTAAGATGCTAAAGAAGGTCGCACAGTGAGAACGAGAGTTCCTAGACGAAAGACTTGGTCGAGAAGGCTGCAAACAGTTGGGGTTTCAGCACTAATAGTTTTTAATATGCTGGTGGTCATCAAAGTAGCTGAGCGCATAATCTATCCAGGTTAAAATCCGACGCATGAACTTCCAACTCCTGCTTCAAATAATCTCTTGAGGAAAACTCACCATCACATGCAGCTGATTCACAAAGTATCTTCTCGAGTTTTATGAGTTGTTTGAGATCTGGCTGATAGAAAGGACGCTGCAGTTCATTCAGCAAATAGTCAATGATTTCGAAGTACTTTTTTCGAAGATCTGATACAGGTTCTAGGCTAGCTGCTTTAAAAGGATTATCACTCTGTTCCAAGCTAGTTGGTGTTCTTTTTATTCTTGATGAAGTAGGCAATTAAAGTACAATATGTTTGTATTTTCCTTTGCTTCCTTATAGATGTTTGCAAATGCACTGCCTGTTCATAAGTTTCTCATAGAGTATCCTCTAGAATCGTTGCTGCTCTTTTAGCTCCAGAAGCAGAAGCTTCAGAATTTTGAAGTACTTTCGACAATTGTTCGCTAGGTACAAAAGCATTTATACTGAATATCAAAGAAAACATCATTTCGAATTTGTTCATTCTTTTCAAATATCCTTTTTGTACTACTTTTCGATTGTCATTTAGACCGGTGCCACTTCTATTACTGATGATTTTTTCCAAAGTAATTTGAATTCGTTTGCAGTTAGATTGGAATCTGATTCGAGATTTTCCCCTAACACACCCAACAAGGGATATATTTTTCCTTTTCACTACGAAACTTACTGCACTTTGCATATTGTGTATATGAACACAAATTTAAATATATTTTCTATAATTTATAGAAAATATATTTAAATGTCCTGTTACACATTTAAACTGTTATGTTATTTAAACTTGAAAACTTCGGTTGACAACTCGTTTCATATTCAAACCTCAACAATTCTTAACGAATTTTTACAGTGTTTTGAGAGTTACACCAATGGAAATAAAGAGAATCTTCAATTCTTTTTTCTAAATCTTTCTGTCTAACATGGGGTCAGAAAAAGTGCTGTCCCATGTCTCAAAAAGAAAGATGAATCTGGAACAGACTTTTTTTCACATTCTTTTTAAGATGAGAACAAATTACTGAAAGTTTCAGGGGGGCTGAACCACGGGCGCGTTGCAAGTGTAATCCTGCGGTGTGAAATAAAGTTGTTTCAAAAATGAATGAGAAAAAACAATTACAAAGTGCACGGATTATCCTCTGACTGTTGCTTTACTTTGTCTTTGAGCATAGCGTCAGCTTTAATAATATATATATATATAGAAAAATAATATATAAACGAATCGTAACAAGGTCTTTTTTACATAAGAATTATTAAAATAATATATTTTTAAATAAGAATTATAAAAAAATCGACACCTACCTAAACTGTTTCCTAGCACACAAAAATGTAGATTCACTGTTTTATAAAATCGTTAACCTTTAAATTAGTTTTTTGTGAAACTGCTATTGAATGCTATTGAATGAGTTTTCTCAGAATTTGAAATCTAATTAGATTAGTGGTTCTCAACCAGTGTTCCGCGAGTTTCGGCGTGTGTGCTGCGAAACTTCCGACGTAATTTGAGAATGAAGATGGAATATAAATGAACATAATATAGCTCAATGTAAATATGAAAAAAAAAGACCAAAAAAGATATTTCTAAGGCTTAAAAATATTTATTTTCCAGAGATGCTCAAGAGTAGACAATAGTAATTAAATATTAGGCTGAACGCGAGACAGTCTGTCGCAGTGTTGTGAACTCGTACGTTAGTGTGCTGCGGGTATACTCGACAAAGGAAACTATGCTGTGGCCCACGCAAAAAAAAAAAAAAAAAAATCGCTGAGAACCACTGAACTATTCATTGTATATTTTTCACATATTGTCGCCGTAAACAGATTTACTTCTTTCTACCATAATCGCTACGATTGGCTCGAAATGAATTCTTATACAGGGCTCGTAAATAAGTTTTCATAAATCTTTTGGCCAAATCTCTTTTCTGCACTCGAAAATATGTTTCTATGAAATCTCATTACAATCCTTAAAGCTATTTTGAAGGTGTATTTCACGTGTCAATAACTTTATCTATATACATATCTAAACGATTTTTCCCAAAGTTAATACTTGATTAAATCGCTGTGTCGTACCTCATCACAGGTTTGCACCCAATTCCATGAAAATCTTTAAAGTTGCTTGCAAGATGTCGAAGCGTTCTGATCTGTTTCTTCAGCCTAATCTTTTGGTTCAGTTTTCCCGAGTTGGAACAACTAAATCGCTTCTTTTCTTGTCCTGTCCGAGCGTGGGTTTTTACCAAACTATATGTCAGTCGTTAAAGTCGTTTATAAGATCAAATTTATGACAGTTCAAGCAAGAATTGCTTTCTTTAAGTTATAAGATTAATTCTGTATATACAGTAGCAAGAGATAAATAGATAGAGATACAAAATAATAACGTTTGATAACCTTGTACTCTCACCACAGAATACGACTAAAAGGTAAGTAAGACAACAGATTTTAGAAAATGGAGCTGGCGTTAAAAGAAGGAGAAGATCACAATTGATAGACCGAGCTAAAGAAAGATGAATTTAGGAATGTGACTGAATATTCTGGTATTCTCTTAGTTCTCACTATAGCATTGTGTTTGCGTATTGCATATAAAGTGCTTCAAAAACTGCATGAATAAAAGTTAAAAAGAAATGATCTGATTAGAGCTCTCCATTGAGCGCTGGGCTTATGCTATAGAACGTCGCGTTAGCATCAATCATAAAAAGCATGTATTAAACATAATGTTTCAAAGGTTTCCGTCTTTTCCGAATTATAATCGCATTGGCGCCGCAGTGTCTTACGATAGCGTGTGCGAGTTGGAACGTAATTACAACTTGCTGGATCAAGTGGTGCTAACTTCAAAAGTTTTCCTCTCAAAGTTACGTTCTTTTGTTTGACGAGGGTTATCGGAAATCGACCAAAGTGCTCTTTGTGTTCTCATCTTAAAAAGGATACAGCTAGTATGGATTAAGAGTTTCGATTCAATATGAGTCATAAACACACACACACACACACACACACACATATATATATATATATATATATATATATATATATATATATATATATATATATATATATATATATATATATATATATATATTACTTATTTTAAATGACATAATAGTTTAATGAAAATGGAAGATACTTAATGCAGCTCAAACTTCATGGGCATGTTAAGCTGTAATTTAGTATTGTAACTAGCTAAAATACCAGTTCTTCACACGAGAAGAATAATGTGTACGAGACATTTTAAATGAGTTGAGTTGATTTTGAGTTTAACGTCTCTTTCAACAGCGAGGCTATATGAGACGGGACCTACTGATTAACGTGGAATCCGAACCACATGATCTCCTCAGGGGAATCGAACCCGGGAAGACAATTTAGAGAAGCGTATAAAATAAATAACGACGATCAGTGTCTTTGGCATTATTCTTATTGATTCTCGGAACAGCTGACATGTCTGTTTTTCACACGACATTTAAATACATACAAAAGATCTGAAAGGTATGCAAATTGCATTACAGGGAGAATGGTTGGGTTGCCTACCTTACAGTCACTATGGTTTACTGTAAATATTATTTACAAATTTTGCCTCAATTTTGATCTCTGAATTCCCCCTCGAGTCGAAAATCTAAAAAAAAGAGAAAGAAAACAAGAAAGAAAAGAAAAGAAAAAAGCTTTGTACGCTACTAGATCTGGTGTAAACCTATTTTTGTACAAAATTTGGTGGCTCTAGGTATTCCCTTCAGTTTAAATATCTGATAACACACACACACACACACACACATCTTACATTCATACATACATACCAACAAATTACTGAAAGTTTCAGGGGGGCTGATCCACGGGCGCGCTGGAAGTGTAATCCTGCGGTGTGAAATAAATTTGTCTCAAAAATAAATGAGAAGAAACAATTAAAAAGTGCACGGATTATCCTCTGACTGTTGCTTTACTTTGTCTTTGAGCATAGCGTCAGCTTTGACAATCATTTGAAAATGACTCAGCTATTGTGAATATTATCATCTTCGTTAAAAAATCAAAAGCTAAGTGAAACGTGCTGCCATCTACTGGCAATTGGTGTTCCTTTATACTCACCGTATCCCATACTAGAAATATCCACTCCTTTTTCCTTTTAAGCCTACTTGTTTGTATCCATAGAAATACTTGTGCTTGTAGTTTGTTGCTGTCTTATTAAAACTCTTTAATTCTATGACGAAGGTTTGTAAATATTACGTGCTACGTAATACAAAGATGATAATATGATTTCATAACTCGTTAATAAATTCGTGTCTTGGGCTTCTCTGGAATTAATTGCGATTTCTTTATTGAAAAATATGAAAACTTGTGCAATCCTTTGGCTTCTTTGAGAGCACTTTTATTTCTGGAATGTAAGGGGGGTGAGTTGGATGGTAGATTTTGGTGACACTCATATTTGATGATAGATTGACTACCATATAAATGGCTAATCTCTTGAACATTTCCGTTAGTTTCCACTATATTGTTGATGGATCAATATTTCATCATAATTTTTACTATTTTCATTATTCTGTAGTATCCAGTAGACGCTTGATACATTCAAGTAACTTGTGCCAAACATTAACAATAAAGAAATAGATTTAAGCAGATGCACTGTTTGTTTCGTAAGATGAAGTGTAAACCAGGAAATTTCCGATCTTCTAAACTTTTTATTTCGTAGTTTCTACGTTTAATCCTGTCTACTCAACGTGGAAAAATCTTTTCTTTCTCTTAAATCATTTTTATGAAATTTATCTTTTTCGACTGGGTATAATGCAAATAGTTCTCAACTTTGCATTTAGGTTTTATGCATTAAGTTCTGGTTAGTATTTACTGCCCATAATTGCCGTATATTATTAGGATGCTAATAGAGATTTAACATAGGAATATGTCCCCTGCACATTCAGCGACGCAACTAAACTAGTTGCCACCCGGGGCAAGAACTCGCCTTAGCATCCCCCCCCTGATCAACCAAACCAAAACGCTCCCCGAGTACACCTGACATTGGCATCACACAGTAATTCTCCTTATCCATTTTTTCTTCAAGTGGTAAAGCTTAATTTCAAAATTGCAGTACATAATTTAATTTTTAGTACAAGATAAAACACCAACCTAATAAATAGGCTATTTGATTGCCAAGCAATCTGAGAGTAGCATGCTTGACATATTCTTATAGTCTTATCTTAATAACTGCAAATCACAATGGTTTTTGGAATTATATCGGGATGTGCTCTATGGATATGATCTTGAGGTTAGTGAGTTGCTGTTGTCCTGTTAAGTTTCTGAGGGTTTTTTAATGATCTTTAGTTTGCTAAAACTTCTTTCCTTGCCTTTAGTGGGAATAAATGGTTGCCCAGTTTTGGGCCTCCCAATCCGGTGCCCGGGGCACAAGCCCCGTTTTCCCCCCTTAGTTACGTCACTGTGCACATACTCAATCTATGTATCGTATAGTAGTAGTAATTGAGAAAAAAGAAAAGTTGGTATCCAACAAAATTGTGAGTTAATAGGAAAATCACATTAAATGGCCAAAATTCCTGACGGATAAAAAGGTACGGATAAAAGAGATATAATAATCAAAACTGTAACACTTTTCAAATAAAAAATAATTATGGCAGCTTTGTAACCATTTCCCTTTTTAGAAGATTCACAAGTTGTTCATATTTCATAATTTTACAGAATTCTTCTCGGAGAAACCTGCAAATAAAACATCGGGTATGGGTATATGTTGTTTTACTTCTTAGTTATTTCCTCATAAAATCGTGAAGCTAGCATTATATGTAGTATTAAGTACACACACATATATAGTCCTACTGAATAAAAATGGTATAAAACTGTTACAAATATATTGGCCGTACTCCTCCGCAGGTCGGTAGCCAGCCCAAAAGTGTAGGGGGCCGGCTGAAGTTAGGGGGTTCGATCCAACTATTTTATAGTTTATCACCATATTATAGTTCATTTGCAAGCCTACCGTGAAGATTTTAGGGGGGTAGCAAAAGTTTAGGGGGGCGGCCCCCTAGACCCCCTGGATACGGGCCTGCTCCTCCGTAACCGTTGTATCGTAATAAGAGGAACAGAATAAGTACAAAAAAGAATTAAAATGAGAGGCAAAAGAATGTAGATTAAACCAATGAACTTAATATACGACACAATTGAAGTGTGTGGCAAAGCAAACAAACATTAGTGATTCACCTGTATAGATGGCCAATACAAAATTTGTTGTTTACCTAAAATTTCAAAACGTGGCAAAGCTGAAGGCTCATGTTAGTACAGTATTTTAGTCCTTAAAATCATTTACTGCTGTCTATCACCACAATATAGCACAAAACAATTGAAATCAATACATATAATATAAGAAGAAATAACATAAGATTACATAGTGTATGAATTAATATATTGTCAAACCTCAAGAAAGGTTTGACCAAGTTTGTATGGGGCAAAGAAAGAAATAAGAAGCAGAAATCATGAAATAGCGTACTTATCGAGCAAAATGGGTTAGCGTATTGTCTAGCAATTGGTAAAAATCTTGGGTTTAAATTCGGCTTCCGTCCACCCTAAGTGAGATTTTATGGTCTTTCCCTCACTACCACAGGCGAATAGTACCTTCAGTATAGAGATTATCCGAGTTCTATTTCATTGTTAAATATTTCCATGTAAAAATGACTTCAGTAACTATAGACCTAAATAACTTTCGGAAGTCCAATGAGAGCACATACTTTTGGTGTTAAACCGGCATTGTGAGGCAATTGGTAAGCTTTTAGAATAATATTGTTTCTCAATTGCCTCATAAACTGAAATAATAGCGCCGCAACTCGATGTCTTGACTCATATTACTCATTTAAACGTACGCCATCTGGTTCACTTTTCTTGAACTCTAACGCCAGAAAATTTAGTTTGGTTCAGAGTTCTAAAATCATTATTTCGTAGATTTTTAGAACTCTGAATCAAACTAAATTTTCTGGCGTTAGAGTTCAAGAAAAGTCGTTTATATTATCGAACAAAAATCAATCTATTGTATTAGTAGGTATCGTATAGCTACTAATGTATTTGTAACGTATAGCTAGCTACAACGTATAGCTAGCTATGTATTTGTAACAGATAGCGTGTCTGATGAAGGCGAATTTACATTGCCGAAACCGTTATACAAGCGTTTTTAATATATTTAGATCTTTGGCCACTTTTGTTTTATTAATACATACTCAATTGTCAAACTCAGAAAGTTTCGTACTCTACTGGTAATTATAGTTTTCTACAGTAAGGTTGATGGGCCGTCTTTTTCAGCAAAATGGAGGTGAAGGAGAAAGCACAATAGTAACGTTGCATTTCAAAACATAATTTATTATACAGAAGTTAAAGAAACTTCAGAGCAAGGTGCCAGCGGAACCCACAATCTTCGAAAAATATTAAGAATTGGTGCAGAAAGTTAGTGTGTTCTTGAAAAAAAAAAATAAAGTGAAAGACAGATGAGAAATGAGGAAGATATTGAACGAGTTTGTAAGTCATCTAAACGAAGTTCATGTAAGTTGATTCGGGAAGCATCAAGACAGCTATGTATACCACCACCAATTCATAGAGAATAAAGTAAAGTTAGAGAGTTCAGTTGATATAAAGCTTCGGCTATAAAGCTTCTAATAAATTTCAGCTCCTGCATCGTGTGAACTCTGATGATAAGCTCTCTGACATAGACACGCTGCGTAGGATTGAACGGAACCACAATTATTTGGATCACATTCTGTTTTCTCCGACATGTCTACTTTTCACTTGCCCAAAAAGTACGTAGTTAACAAATGGACAGGGATAGGCCCAAAGGTGAATAGGTGAATGTGTTGTGTGGCATGATGCGTCACCGGACAATTGAACCGTTCTTTTTCAAGAGAGTTACTGTTAATACAAACATTTTCCTTGACATCATATTAATTTCTTTCCTCCTACAAGTAGAGTATTTACAGCAGAACATCATTTTCTAGTTTGACGGTGTCACTACGACTACACTGTTCGTGATTGGTTAAAATTTTACTTCAACGCTAGATTGATTGGTCGCGAAAGACCCATGCTCTGGTTTCCTTGATCCCCAGATATAGCGTCATTGGATTTACTTTTATGAAGTTTCGTGAAAAACAACATGCATACGATAAGCTGACTAATATAACAGACATTAGACATGATGCATAAAAGGTTGGAAATAGTTTGGTTATCATCTAGAAATTCTGCAAGGAATTAATGAGGTCCTTTTTCTCTTCGTTTTATTAATTAGTGAAATCGGTTAGAGACTTTTAGAACACATTGTATAAAATAACATTGTTTATCAAAATATAGATAGTGAGAGGCGATCTTTACAAACCTACCAACAATGCATTAGGAATTTTCTCTATATGAGTATACGAGCACGGGAAAGATCCGAGTATAGCAGAATATAACCGACAAAGTTTGGTTGTAAGTAATTGATATAATTAACGATGTATACTTCTATTGGTCTCCCACTAAAACTTTACAAAATAAACTTACTTTTCAGACTGATCAGACGTCCTGGGATACTTGCGGTTTTCCATTAGGTGTCCAGGTGTCCCAAGAACATTTTTTGGGACATCAAAATGCTCCGGTTTATAAAAATGATCACTTTGTTCGAAAAACTTTTTTTTTTTAATTCGAAAAACTTGGTTTTACTTTCAAGTTGCGTATCAAAACATGATGGATATCTCTGCTTGCGCTTCAGAAGGTACTCAGTGTGTTTGATTGAAATCCTATTTTGTCTTACTAGAGAAATGTTTGATGATTTTCAAAGATTTTTTTTTTCTCCAACCCAACTTCTTTATTATGAAATTAAGGCTGATCAACTTGGTGTGTACAATAGAACTAGTATAAAATGCAAGCAGAAAAATTATCATTAATCAAAATTTTCAGTTTAATTGAAAATCTATATAAAACTTGATGAGTAGAAAAACAAATACATTCATCATCTCTGATGTGAGCAAGATACTTCAAGGTAATATAAGAAGGCTTCATTATAGGCTGAGTTCTTAAAAAGTACTCATTCATTTCTATTTATTTATTTATTATTATTTTTGCAATTGTGACGATTAAACAAAAAAAAATGGTGCCTCATGGAGTGATGTGGAAGCATACAATATATTAGTTTATTTTTGATTATGAATCTGTGATAGGTTTAAATGAAAGTGCGTCATTCGATAAATTTCCGTGAGTGTCCTGGTTTTTCAGTTTCAGAATCTGGTCAAGTTTTTACTTTATCTTCCATCATACTTCTTCTCAAATGATGTTTTAACCCTTAAAAGTAGATTTCTATTGTACAAAATTGTTTACAAGCAATAATACTAATAGGTTATTACGCTCTGGGACAAACCAAAGATGACTGAACATTACAGGTATCTTATTCCATCTCATGTAATTGTGCCATATATAGAGGTCAAATGTGTGGCCCCACTTAGCATAGTGCAAGCAGCGCCTGGTCGGTTGAAAAGTTGTAAAAGCCTTTTCATACCGGCCATCCTGACTAAGTTTTCTCTTGGGTTTTCCTCATTACGCCAGTCAAATGCCGGAATGGTACCTAACATGAAGGTTTCAGGTCGCTTTCTTCCTTCCCTTTTCTTTTTTTTTCTTACCCAACTTCCTAGGTACTGTGATCATCAAGAAACTCATACCTCATACACGATGGACTAAAACGGACAAAGATGCAAAAAGCCCATAAACATAATTCCTAATCCTAATATAGGGCAGATGGGACGTACAATTTGGATTTGATGTGAAGAGTGTAGATGACGTATCAGTTTATATCGCTCAGAAAAATCTAGACTAGTATAACACGATTTGGAAGCAAATCATAAAATTTTATTTGAAGATTTTCCATTATCAGTAAACCAATCATAAACATAAAGAAATAACGAAAGATAAACATAAGGAAATAACATAGAGATAGAGAGGTAATAGCAACGAAATTAAATGCCTCAATGTGAATGCATTGAGAGAAAGCACTACAAATTGAGTAATATTTGGAATGTTGTGCTACAATAATTTTGACATTAATTTTAAAATTCAACTTAGGGAGAATAACTTGGAATTAGCCCTAACATGTGTGGCGAATATTCCATTCCCACAAGATACGGAATTGATAACATGGAAAATGAGATGAAGACCTTGGAAACATCTTACACCTAAGAAGAATGAAAAAGCTACAGTTAGAGTAAAAGAGGAATAAAATAAAAGAAGAATAAATACAGGACTAAGAGAAATTAATAAGATTGTAATGTGAAGATTGGATGGAAAGAAATATAATTGTATTCCTTTGGCGACAATATATTACATTTTTCAGATAAAAATTATATTATAGTTAAATAAAGATACAGATAAAAGTTGTATAATAATTATTCAGATGAAAAACGCTTGTTAAACGTTAAAAGCTTCTTTAAACTACATTTATTACGTTGAACTTTTGAAAAACTTGTTGTTAGTTTTACGTCGTTATTATTGCTAAACGAGATTTCAGATTTTTGTAATAACTTGTTGAACATTTAAGAAATAATTGTTTTTGATATTTAATATTGAATAATTCTTTCCTTCATTTATTATTATTATTATTATTATTATTATTATTATTATTATTATTATTATTATTATTATTATTATTATTATTATTATTATTATTATTATAGACGAATGTTATTATTGAATACATGCACTTTACTATTTTGAGAAATTAGGCTGGAGAATGACCGATCGTAAATCTGATTAGACATGTCCTGGCGTAAGCACCTTATCATCACACAGCTTGTTCGATTTCCAGTTCGTTATAATTATCCTTGTTTGGCTTTTTAAAACTGGTAATTCGAATTGCAGAAGATTTTGGAGCATTACCCATGACTAAAATTATGCTCTAATTAGACCCTACTATATACAAAATTTAAAATTATGTCATAACGGATGTGCAAGTATATTTTTTATCAACTAAATTCTGAAGATGAATGCTGTAAATTGCCTCTGAAACTTTTGTTTCAATGAAACTAAACCAAGCGTGGATTGACAATCTTATTACTTTTACTATAAATACTTCCGGGAAAATTACCTGGAATATATGAACGTCTTATCCCAATTATTTTCCCACTTTGGTAAGATATTATTTTATTTTCCTCTTCGGTTCTACAACCTTGAAAATCTCTAGTTACCCAAACCTTCCTTTTATCGAAGAAATTACGCAAAAATAAAATTTGAGCAAAAACTTTTTCGCTTACCTGAACATAGACATTTAATTGTCCGCATCTATCCGTGCTAACCACGTGCTTCTGCAAAAGAAAAAGAGAAAAGAAAAATATTAGTATGTACATATATTTAGTAACGAACATAAATTAGCTTATATTATATAAATTATTTTGAAATTAAGATACTACGCCATTGTCCTTGATATTTTTCTTAACAACGTCAATAATAACTATCAATATGAGTTTTGCGAGTGAAACATAAGACACTGTGTCAGGTTTCTGAGCTTAAAAAGTACAGGATGATTATAAATTATTCATCAGACAATTGTCACCACTAGCCAAGATTACAAATATGAGAAACTGAAATTTTAAATACGTTCTTTCGTTTCATTGCTAGCAAAATCGTATTGTATTAACATACTCGACATATTTTACTTTAAAACTGTTGAATCACTTATAATCACCCTGTATATACTTTGAGCTACATACAAGATTATGAATACTTTAAATGAATTAACTTTTGTCACAAAACACTTTTTTTTAATTACGCACTGTTTATTTTATCTTACTCTGTTATTGACCTAATTTTTGTTGCCGACAATCCGTTTCTATAGTTACTTCAAAGGCGTAAAAGAATGTTGGAGTAATTAACAAAACAATCATCAGAACTAAAATAATAATTATAATAAGCATTCCCAAAACGCGTTGTTTTCTTGGAAGAAATCATTTATACTGTAGTAACAGATCATTAGATAAGATACTATGAATAAATAATATTTTAACTTCCAAATCATAACTACATGATTATATATATATCGTACATTAAGAAGAAAAGCTTGGCGTTTTATACACCACAACAATTTTGATTGATAACACAGGTCTGCAAAAATAAAACAATGCTAAGCTGTTTCAGTTTAGTTAACTGATTCGTATGTGTTGGGGTGCGCTGAATCCAGGAATGACAACCGTTTTGTCCGGGACGTCTGGGTTTCGAACAAACGGGTGGCCATTGTTGAACAAAAATATGAACACAAATTTGCGATTTACAGAAACATCATTAACAGCGTAACACAAATTAATGTACAGAAACACGCACACCTGAAGACATAAAAGTAATACCCCACTCGTAAAGATTACTTGTGAAATAGTCTTTTTTTAAAGGTCAAACTTCGTTTGGAGCTTGTCCTTTTATAGGTGGCTGCCGAAAGATCTCTAAACAACATCCAGCAGTAGTCTGCCATCATCGTAACACTATAATTCCTCTGATACTTTCGTTCGATTTCTTTGATATCTTGATGGAAACTCTCCCTCTGCTCTTCACTCACTGCTCCCACATTGTCAGGAAATTAGTCGAGGTAGAAATTGAGAAAATGGACTTTTAAGCTCATGGAGTAACCAAGTTTACGGAACGCTTGCAACATTTTTTCCACCATTTACTTGTACTGTGGATCCTTTCGGTTTCCCAAAAATGTTTTGATGACCACAGTAAAGGCAACCCAAGCCTCTTTTTGAGTTGGAGTAATTGAACTGATGAAGTCTGTCGGATATGAGTTTTCTAATATGAGGGTCAACAAAAACCCGCGTACTCGTAGTATTTGAGCAGAAAACAGTGTAGCCAGAACTACTTACTAACGTTTTACTGTTCTAAGATGTAATCTTACTAAATTCGTTTTATGAACAGATTTGTTTTTGGTTTTTCTTTGTAATCTCGTACTCTCATTCATGACACATTACGATATGTGTCAGTGATCCCCATCCGGACCAATATACATGTATTTTCATATTTCAGGGAGCACAAATACATTTAATCTTCCATGTTCATTTTTTTATTTTCGTGTGATGCATTTGCAATTTAGCGATTTCCAGCTACCTGTTTGACCACGTTACATTTCGATTGTGCAAAAATTTGACGTTCTCGGAAGAAACGGGGGTCATTTTCGACTTCGATGCACCCAGAAGCGTAAAAATCAACTAAAACTTATGCAAACAGCTTTTTGGTTGCAGACCTGTGTAATCTATAAATATAAAATTGAAAATCACTATGTTTGTGACTAAATCTCCTGAACCGCCTGACCGATCTCGATCAAATTTGTAACATCGATGAAGTTCAAGGCTGGGCTGGTTTTACGCTATTCACTTTGATGGTAGAACTGAGGAGTGGAGGAGGGGCATAAAAATAAATACAACTTAATAGCTCCGAACCAGTCGACCGATCTTGATCAAATTTTCAACATAGATGAGGTTCAGACCTGAGATCGTTTTTCTACTGAAAGTGACTATTTTTGTAACTTAATAACTCTTGAATTATCGGACCGATCTTAATCAAATTTTCAAGATACATGAGGTTCGGATATGGAAACATTTTTGTAATTTCACTTTAACGGTAGATCCTAGGGTAGGCGGAGGGGAGGGGGACGTATAAATAAACACTAATAAAACCTAATTAGTTTTGAATCATCCAACCAATCTTGATCAAATTTTCAACATATATGAGGGTCGGATCTTGGGTGATTTTTATCGTTTCACTTTGACGAGCCAACCTAGGGGAGGGGAGGGATATATATATATATATATATATATATATATATATATATATATATATATATATATATATATGTGTGTGTGTGTGTGTGTGTGTGTGTGTGTGTGTGTAAAATAAAAAATAAAATAAAAATGACTGCCTTTGTGACTTCATCACTCTTGAACCATCCAACCAATCTGAATCAAATTTTCAACATACATGAGTTTAGGGGCAGAGATTACTTCAGGCTATTTACTTTGACGATGAAACGTAGTGGAGGGGAACGGGAAGAGAAATTTAAAAATGATCAAAAAATGACCGATATTAATGTTGAATCCAGTTTTCGGGGTTGATGAGAGCAGTTCTGATAGTGAGGGAGGGGGATAAACATTTAATAATGATCGAAAATGATTAATATTAGTGTCAAATCTATAGTTTTAGGAGTAGCTGAGATTAACAGTGACAATTCTGATGCCGTGTGCCGCAGCACGTAGGAAGGGGACGGGGAGCTATAAAAAATAATGATCGAAAATGACCAATATTAGTGTCTAATCCAGTTTTCGGGATCATTCAGATGAACAGTGACATTTCCGATCCGGTTTAAATCCAAAATCAGCCCCGCCACTTGGGGGAGGGGGAGGAAGATATACAAAAATGATCGAAAATGGTCACTATCAGTGTACATTTAAATTATTTATTTCAACCCAGGGAAGTGGGTAATAAATATATGCTAGTATATGATAACTTTTTATTTTTGTCAGTTCTAGTCCTCGATTGAGGACATCAGTAGAAACTTTCTATTAAAACAAAATGACTACTACAGACGAAAACAATGTTACTGAATATATTTCTTGATATTGAGCTAACTTCGTGCCAGTAGGATTTCTGAGGATGGAGGTCCGTTTCCTCCACATTTCCATTTCACCAGTTCCTTTATAAACATTCGTGTCCTTTAGCCTAAAGAACATAACGTGGGACGTTGAATTAAGAGAAAGGGATTTCTTTATATTTCTCTACTCTTTTTATTTCTTCTACGTCCTTTATATTCTTTTCAGAATTCTTCCGTAGCTCTGTCTGTTCCATTCGATAATTTAACTTCCGAGTTTCCTCCTCGGTGTTATCCTGTTTTCAGAGTTTTCTTTCCGTCATTTTCTGCTACGTCTCTTCCACGACGTACGAATTCTTAGTACTGTTCACGCAAATCTGACAGTGTCAATACAGAGGGAAAAAATCTAAGAGAAAATTACACAGTAATAAAAGCAAAACTTAAAATTGTCATAATTACACATAATTAATGATGAATCTCAAATTGATAGCGGACTTCTTCTTCTTCTTTTTCTTCTTCTTCTTCTTCTTCTTCTTCTTCTTCTACTACTACTACTACTACTACTACTACTACTACTACTACTACTACTACTACTACTACTACTAATAATAATAATAATAATAATAATAATAATAATAATAATAATAATAATATGCAGAAGAAGAAGAAGGATAAGGGGAAGGAGGAGCCACGAATATTCTTAGAAAGTCAAATTATACTTTAAGAATTTAGTTTCAGTTTCAAAATTTTCAGAAAATACAGTTTTAAAGTACAATTTCATTCCCATCCAAAGATTGCGGGCTGCAGGAGGTAACACCTTCTCTGAGGCCATGAATGTTTATTTGTTGGTAGTTTCATTGAGAAATGTGTATCAGCATTTATTTATTTATTTATTGATATAGTTATCTGGTTAGGCATACGGAAGAAGGTGTCCTGAATATGATATGTGATTTGTATGATGAAATGAAGTGCAGATAACAGAACATAAGGACATTTTGATGTTAGTTGCGACAATTGTGTTCTTTTTTTGCTCTGGGGCCAAGGGCGCCGATCCTGGGGGAGGCCAGGCTCCCCAAAGCTCATGTGGGCCCCCTCATTGTATTTGTGAATATACAATATTTGGCATAATTCGAATGCAATTTGTCTTAAAATCCTCATATATATGCCGTCTGCATCTGAATGGGCTCCCCCAAATTTAGAGAGTAATCGACGCCCTTGTCTGGGGCTACTCAGAGCAGGTTTAGACACTTGGAGCGCTGTTAGAAAACAAAGGAGTGCATTCATGAAATTATGTGTAATGGATGAACGGATGGCGACAATATATACGACGACAGGGTTTATAGTGAGCTGTGGCGTGGCTTGATTATATTCATGGATAGCAAGAAGGTGATCTAATGGTGAATATGCGTAATAACGTGGTAGAGTTGGAGAAAAATACATTTCTTCCAGTAGCAATTTTTACTACAGTATTTTCATGAATGCATATGAGATTGTACAATCTTACTTACTGCAAATGCGATAAATTAATTTAATATTTTTTCAAGAAAAAATAATGAATGCTTCAGTAATTTGCTGTAAAAAATAGAAATAATCGACTTAACTGTTTTCATGTTTAGAAACTATTTATCACATTTGAATATCCTGATCAAATTATAAAACGAGTGGGAGTATTCTCTCACATTGTTTCCTAATAGCTACGTACGTACTCGTCGCTGAGTACAAGTAACCCTAGCTTCTTGACATTTACTCTTGTACAGTATCTAATTGCGGAGTGAAAATACTCAAGACTTAACTAGAATAGAATGCACATAGTTCTACAACATCGGATAAGTTCAAGGCAACGACTCACGGTCAAGTTCAAGACGTAAGAGTTACAAAAAAAGTTTTGATAACTATAATCCCGTATGACTCATAGTTGCTCAGAAGTCCTTCCTTACTAATGAAGAATGATATTGCAAGTTCATTGCCTGAAATTAAACATTTATATGTCTGACACAAGAAAGAAAGAAAGAAAAGAGGAGGGGGCGTTTTGAATAGTCTGTGGTATTTCTGCGTGTGTTGGTGAGTTGCCGACCCCAAAAATAGTCCACAGCTGAGGACAGATACCCTGCTAAGGGAGACCTACAGGCAGAATAGTTGGTTATCGCTTCAGACAAACTCATTGGATAAAAGTCCTGGCCGCCTCTATATAGGTGGATTGTTGTTACACATTAAAAATGCCGCCAATAAACACAGCCAACAAAACTCTTGCCTCGGGGCCCCCCTTTTTAATACTCATTTGTGAGGTGTTGAAAGACAACATACTTATTACAGATTTCCTACCAAGTTTTAATATCTCATTTTTCAGTTCTTCTTAACGCATTATTTAAGCTATGTATATGTTTGACAGCAACAGTTGTCCTAAAGAGTTTCCAACAGACACTGTACAAACACTCACATTCAAAATTGAAGCGTGTGAGACTCGGGTCAAATTCCCAATGAGAACTCACAAGATTTGGATTTCACGTTAAGCTGTAGGTTCATGTTTCATATAGTCTCGGTGCTGGACAGAACGTTAAGCTTCAAACTATCAAAAATAAATTTCTAGTTTTCGTCCTACGATTGTCCATTGTAGGCTAAAAGAGACGAATGATTAATGATAATAAAATAAGTAATGGAATATGAATGAGGAAACGGGAGAACCCAAAGAAAACCTGCGGACAAGATGTTGACCACCACAAACTCATATGGCCGGAATCGAATCAGAGAACCTTCGTATCAGACGCTCTTCCACTACGTCACCATGCCCCCCCCCAACTGGGTATTAAGCGTGATTCCTGGTGCACGGGGTCCTTGGTTCGATCCCAGCTGGCGCCAAGTGACCTTTCTGGTAGACAAACCCCATGTGCGTAGGTTTTCTCGGAGTTCTCCCGTTTCCTCCGACTTTCTTCATTCCACTATTTCATTAATTTCTCTTCATCACAGTCTCCTTTAGACGCGTGTCAAGTTAGACCAACCACCAACACCAAAACGACCGGAACATATCTCAGAATTATGGGCTATTTATGGGCTAATTAGTTGCTCTAATCCCAATTTTTGGGCTCCTACTGTTTAGCGGGAAATCGGATTCAAAATAGATGAGTCTAGCTTGATATAAAGCTAGAACCCCCCATACGGTTACGATTAGAATAATCCGATCGAAAAAAATCAAACGCCAGAATCATGGGCTATTTATGGGCTAATTAGTTGCTCTAATCTCAATTTTTAAGGCTCCTACCGTTCGGCGGGAAATCAGATTCAAAATGAGCGAGTCTAGCTTGATATCAAGCTAGAACCCCCCATATTGTTAGAATGGTCCGATCGAAAAAATTCAAACGCCAGAATTATGGGCTATTTATGGGCTAATTAGTTGCTCTAATCCCAATTTTTGGGCTCCTACTGTTTAGCGGGAAATCGGATTCAAAGTGGGCGAGTCCAGCTTGATATCAAGCTAGAACCCCCCATATGGTTGGAATGGTCCGATCGAAAAAATTCAAACGCTAGAATTATGGGCTATTTATGGGCTAATTAGTTGCTCTAATCCCAATTTTTGGGCTCCTACTGTTTAGCGGGAAATCGGATTCAAAGTGGGCGAGTCCAGCTTGATATCAAGCTAGAACCCCCATATGGTTAGAATAGTCCGATCGAAAAAATTCAAACGCCAGAATTATGGGCTATTTATGGGCTAATTAGTTGCTCTAATCCCAATTTTTGGGCTCCTACTGTTTAGCGGGAAATCGGATTCAAAGTGGGCGAGTCCAGCTTGATATCAAGCTAGAACCCCCATATGGTTAGAATGGTCCGATCGAAAAAATTCAAACGCCAGAGTTATGGGCTATTTATGGGCTAATTAGTTGCTCTAATCCCAATTTTTGGGCTCCTACTGTTTAGCGGGAAATCGGATTCAAAGTGGGCGAGTCCAGCTTGATATCAAGCTAGAACCCCCCCATATGGTTAGAATACTTCGATCGAAAAAATTCAAACGCCAGAATTATGGGCTATTTATGGGCTAATTAGTTGCTCTAATCCCAATTTTTGGGCTCCTACTGTTTAGCGGGAAATCAGATTCAAAGTGGGCGAGTCCAGCTTGACATCAAGCTAGAACCCCCCATATGATTAGAATAGTCCGATCGAAAAAATTCAAACGCCAGAATTATGGGCTAATTAGTTGCTCTAATCCCAATTTTTGGGCTCCTACTGTTTAGCGGGAAATCGGATTCAAAGTGGGCGAGTCCAGCTTCATATCAAGCTAGAACCTCCCATACGGTTACAGTTAGAATGGTCCGATGGAAAAAATTCAAACGCCAAAATTATGGGCTATTAATGGACTACTTATTTGCTCTAATACCAAATTTTGGGCTCCTATTGTTTAGTGGGAAATCGGACTTAAAATGGGCGAGTCTAACTTGATATCAAACTAGAACCACAATATGGTTACGGCTAGAATGGTCCGATCGGAAAAATTCAAACGCCAGAATTATGGTCTGTTTATGGTCTACTTATTTGCTCTAATCCCAATTTTGGGCTCCTATTGTATAGTGGGAAATCGAATTCAAAGTGGGTGAGTCTAACTTGATATCAAGCTAGAACCCCCATACGGTTACGATTAGAATAATCCGATCGAAAAAATTCAAACGGCAGAATCATGGTCTATTTATGGGCTAATTAATTGTTCTAATCCCAATTTTTGGGCTCCTACTGTTTAGCGGGAAATCGGATTCAAAATAGACGAGTCTAGCTTGATATCAAGCTAGAACCCCCCATACGGTTACGATTAGAATAATCCGATCGAAAAAATTCAAACGCCAGAATCATGGGCTATTTATGAGCTAATTAGTTGCTCTAATCCCAATTTTTGGGCTCCTACTGCTTATCGGGAAATCGGATTCAATATAGGTGAGTCTAGCTTGATATCAAGCTAGAACCTGCCATACGGTTACGGTTAGAATGGTCCGATCGAAAAAATTCAAACGACAGAATTATGGACTACTTATTTACTTTAATCCCAATTTTTGGGCTCCTATTGTTTAGTAGGAAATCAAATTTAAAATGGAGGAGTCTAACTTGATATCAAGTTAGAACCCCCAATATGGTTACGGTTAAAATGGTCCGATCGAAAAAATTCAAACGCCAGAATTATAGGCTATTTATGGGCTAAGTAGTTGCTCTAATCCCAATTTCTGGGCTCCTATTGTTTAGTGGGAAATCTGATTTAAAATGGGGGAGTCTAACTTGATATCAAGCTAGAACACCCAATATGGTTACGGTTAGAATGGTACGATCGAAAAAAACCAAACGGCAGAATTATAGGCTATTTATGGGCTAAGTAGTTGCTTTAATCCCAATTTTTGGGCTCCTATTGTTTAGTGGGAAATCTGATTAAAAATGGGTGAGTCTAACTTGATATCAAGCTAGAACACCCAATATGGTTACGGTTAGAATGGTACGATCGAAAAAAACCAAACGGCAGAATTATAGGCTATTTATGGGCTAAGTAGTTGCTCTAATCCCAATTTCTGGGCTCCTATTGTTTAGTGGGAAATCTGATTTAAAATGGGGGAGTCTAACTTGATATCAAGCTAGAACCTGCCATACGGTTACGGTTAGAATGGTTCGATGGAAAAAAATTCAAACGCCAGAATTATAGGCTATTTATGAGCTAATTAGTTGCTCTAATCCCAATTTTTGGGCTTCAACTGTTTAGTGGGAAATCGGATTCAATATAGACGAGTCTAGCTTGATATCAAGCTAGAACCTGTCATGCGGTTGTGGTTAGAATGGTCCGATCGAAAAAATTCAAACGACAGAATTATGGGATAACTATGGACTACTTATTTACTTTAATCCCAAATTTTGGGCTCCTATTGTTCAGTAGGAAATCGGATTTAAAACGGGGGAGTCTAACTTGATATCAAGCTAGAACCCCCAATATGGTTACGGTTAAAATGGTCCGATCGAAAAAAATCAAATGCCAGAATTATGGGCTATTTATGGGCTAATTAGTTGCTCTGATCCCAATTTCTGGGCTCCTATTGTTTAGTGGGAAATCTGATTTAAAATGGGGGAGTCTAACTTGATATCAAGCTAGAACCTGCCATACGGTTACGGTTAGAATGGTTCGATGGAAAAAAATTCAAACGCCAGAATTATAGGCTATTTATGGGCTAATTAGTTGCTCTGATCCCAATTTTTGGGCTCCTACTGCTTATCGGGAAATCGGATTCAATATAGGTGAGTCTAGCTTGATATCAAGCTAGAACCTGCCATACGGTTACGGTTAGAATGGTCCGATCGAAAAAATTCAAACGACAGAATTATGGACTACTTATTTATTTTAATCCCAATTTTTGGGCTCCTATTGTTTAGTAGGAAATCAAATTTAAAATGGGGGAGTCTAACTAGATATCAAGTTAGAAGCCCCAATATGGTTACGGTTAAAATGATCCGATCGGAAAAATTCAAACGCCAGAATTATGAACTATTTATGGGCTAATTAGTTGCTCTAATCCCAATTTTTGGGCTTCTACTGTTTAGCGGGAAATCGGATTCAAAATGGGCGAGTCTAGCTTGATACCAAACTAGAAGCCCCCATGCAGTTAAAGTGATCCGATCGAAAAAATTCAAACGCCAGAAATATGGGCTATTTATGGGCTAATTAGTTGCTCTAATCCCAATTTGAAGGCTTTTACTGTTTAGCGGGAAATCGGATTCAAAATTGGCGATTCTAGCTTGATATCAAGCAAGAACCTCCCATATGGTTAAAATGTTCCGATCGACAAAATTCAAACGCCAGAATTATGGTCTGTTTAAGGTCTACTTATTTGCTCAATCCCAATTTTGGGCTCCTATTGTTTAGTGGGAAATCGGACTTAAAATGGGCGAGTCTAACTTGATATCAAGCAAGAACACCCAATATGGTTACGGTTAGAATGGTACGATCGAAAAAAACCAAACGGCAGAATTATAGGCTATTTATGGGCTAAGTAGTTGCTCTAATCCCAATTTTTGGGCTTCAACTGTTTAGTGGGAAATCGGATTCAAAATGGGCGAGTCTAGCTTGATACCAAACTAGAACCCCCATGCGGTTAAAGTGATCCGATCGAAAAAATTCAAACACCAGAAATATGGGCTATTTATGGGCTAATTAGTTGCTCTAGTCCCAATTTTTGGGTTCCTACTGTTTAGTGGGAAATTGGATTCAATATAGACGAGTCTAGCTTGATATCAAGCTAGAACCTGTCATGCGGTTATGGTTAGAATTGTCCGATCGAAAAAATTCAAACGACAGAATTATGGGATAACTATGGACTACTTATTTACTTTAATCCCAAATTTTGGGCTCCTATTGTTTAGTAGGAAATCGGATTTAAAACGGGGGAGTCTAACTTGATATCAAGCTAGAATCTGCCATACGGTTACGGTTAGAATGGTTCGATGAAAAAAAAATCAAACGCCAGAATTATAGGCTATTTATGGGCTAATTAGTTGCTCTGATCCCAATTTTTTGGCCTCCTATTGTTTAGTGGAAAATCTGATTTAAAATGGGGGAGTCTAACTTGATATCAAGCTAGAACCTGCCATACGGTTACGGTTAGAATGGTTCGATGGAAAAAATTCAAACACCAGAATTATGGGCTATTTATGGGCTAATTAGTTGCTCTAATACAAATTTTTGGGCTCCTATTGTTTAGTGTGAAATCGGACTTAAAATGGGCGAGTCTAATTTGATATCAACCTAGAACCCCCAATATGGTTACGGCTAGAATGATCCGATCGAAAAAATTCAAAAGGCAGAATTATGAGCTTTTTATGGGCTAATTAGTTGTTTTAATACCAATTTTTGGGCTCCTATTGTTTAGTGGGAAATCGGATTCAAAATAGACGAGTCTAGCTTGATATCAAGCTAGAACCCCCAATATGGTTACTTTTAAAATGGTCCGATCGAGAAAATTCAAACGCCAGAATTATGGGCTATTTATGGGCTAATTAGTTGCTCTAATACAAATTTTTGGGCTGCTATTGTTTAGTGGGAAATCGGACCTAAAATGGGCGAGTCTAATTTGATATCAACCTAGAACCCCCAATATGGTTACGGCTAGAATGATCCGATCGAAAAAATTCAAACGGCAGAATTATGAGCTTTTTATGGGCTAATTAGTTGTTTTAATACCAAAAATTTGGGCTCCTATTGTTTAGTGGGAAATCGGATTTAAATTGGGCGAGTCTAACTTGGTATCAAGCTAGAATCCCTCATATGATTACATTTAGAATGGTCCGATCGAAAACGTTCAAGTGCCAGAATTTTGGGCTATTTATGGGCTAATTAATTGCTCTAATCCCAATTTTTGGGCTCCTACTGTTTAGCGGTAAATCGGATTCAAAATGTTCGAGTGCAGCTTGATATCAAGCTAGACCCCCCCCCATACGGTTAAAATGGTCCGATCTAAAAAGTTCAAATGCTAGAGTTATGGGCTATTTATGGGCTAATTAGTTGCTCTGATCCCAATTTTTGGGGTCCTGCCTTTTTGTGAAAAATCGGAATCAAGTTTTGCGAGTCTAGCTTGACATCAAGTAAAAACTTTCCATAAGGTTAGATATCTCGAATCGAAGAAAATCAAACGTCAGAAATATGGGCTATTTATGTTCTAATTGATGCTGTAATTCCGAGTTTGGGGCTGCTACGTTTTAGCAGGAATTCCTTATCAAATTGTGAGATTTGGCTTAACTTGTTGTTATAAACCTAGAGGTATAACACTCCGATCAAAAGAATTAAAACGTCGGAATTATGGGTTATTTGTATTGCTAAATTGTTGCTCTAATGTCGTGTTTTTTCTTCTATCGTTAGCAAGAAATCTCAAGCAAGATTGGTATTGATTTTTAGATAAGTTGGGATGATACTTTCAAAGTTGCAGTGAGAAAACATCGATGTTTATTAACCGAAAATTGATTTATTTGCACTCTCCGCAAATGTAAATCAATATCTCTACTACTAAATATGATATTTCACCATATAAATTCTATATGTACACTACTCACTTCCAAACATACTGAACATATAAACGTGAAAAGACAATTCATAAATTTACTAGTAGAGATATATATTTGCATTCGCGGAGAATGCAAAAAAATCAATTTTCAGTTAATAGATATCGACGTTTTCTCACTGCAACTTTGCAACTATCATCCCACGTTATCTAGAAATCAATACCAATCTTGCATGAGATTTCTTGCGAACGATAGAAGAACTAAAATCGACATTAGAGGAAATAATTAGAAAACAAATAAACCATAATTCCGGCATTTTAATTATTTGATTATTTATAGCACTAGGTTTATAGCTAGAAGTTAAGCCAAATCCTACAATTTGATGAAGAACTCCTGCTAAACGGTAGTAGCCCCAAACTCGGAATTAGAGTACCAATTAACCCAAAAATAGCCCATAATTCCGGCGTTTGAGTTTTTTGGATCGGACCATTGTTACCGAATCGGAGGTTCTAGCTTGATGTCAAGCTAGACTCGCCTGTTTTGTTTCCGAATTCCCGCTAAACATTAGGATCCAAGAAATAGAATAACAGCAACTCATTAACCCAGGAATAGCCCATAATTCTGGCGTTTGAATTTTTTCGATCGGACCATTCTAACCGTAACCATATTGGGGGATCTAGCTTGATATCAAGTTAGACTCGCCCATTTTAAATCCAATTTCCCACTAAACAATAGGAGCCCAAAAATTGGGATCAGAGCAACTAATTAGCCCATAAATAGCCCATAATTCTGGCGTTTGAATCTTTTCGATCGGACCATTCTAACAATATGGGGGGTTCTAGCTTGATATCAAGCTGGACTCGCCCACTTTGAATCTGATTTCCCGCTAAACAGTAGGAGCCCAAAAATTGGGATTAGAGCAACCAATTAGCCCATTAATAGCCCATAATTCTGGCGTTTGAATTTTTTTGATAGTACCATTCTAACCGTAACCATATTGATTGTTCTACCTTGATATCAAGCTAGACTCGCTCATTTTGAATCCGATTTCCCGCTACAAAGTAGGAGCCCAAAAATTGGGATTACAGCAACTAATTAGCCCATAAATAGCCCATGATTCTGGCGTTTGATTTATTTCGATCGGATTATTTTAACCGCATGGGGAGTTCTAGTTTGACATCAAGATAGACTCGCTCATTTTGAATCCGATTTCCCTCTAAACAGTATAAACCCAAAAATTGGGATTAGAGCAACTAATTAGCCCATAAATAGCCCATAATTCTGGCGTTTGAATTTTTTCGATGGGATCATTTTAACCGTATGGGGGTTCTAACTTGGTATCAAGCTAGACGCGCCCATTTTGAATCCAATTTCCCGCTAAACAGTAGGAGCCCAAAAATTGGGATTAGAGCAACTAATTAGCCCATAAATAGCCCATAATTCTGGCGTTTGAATTTTTTCGATCGGATCATTGTAACCGTAACCGTATGGGGGGTTCTAGCTTGATATCAAGCTAGACTCGCTCATTTTGAATCTGATTTCCCGCCGAACGGTAGGAGCCTTAAAAATTGAGATTAGAGCAAGTAATTAGCCCATAAATAGCCCATGATTCTGGCGTTTGAATTTTTTCGATCGAACCATTCTAACCGTAACCGTATGGGAGGTTCTAGCGTCATATCAAGCTAGACTCGCCTATTTTGAATCCGATTTCCCGCTAAACAGTAGGAGCCCAAAAATTGGCATTAGAACAACTAATTAGCCCATAAATAGCCCATATTTCTGGCGTTTGAATTTTTTCGATCCGATCATTGTAACCGTAACCTTATGGGGGGTTCTAGCTTGATATCAAGCTAGACTCGCTCATTTTGAATCTGATTTCCCGCCGAACGGTAGGAGCCTTAAAAATTGAGATTAGAGCATCTAATTAGCCCATAAATAGCCCATGATTCTGGCGTTTGAATTTTTTCGATCGAACCATTCTAACCGTAACCGTATGGGAGGTTCTAGCGTCATATCAAGCTAGACTCGCCTATTTTGAATCCGATTTCCCGCTAAACAGTAGGAGCCCAAAAATTGGCATTAGAACAACTAATTAGCCCATAAATAGCCCATATTTCTGGCGTTTGAATTTTTTCGATCGGATCATTGTAACCGTAACCTTATGGGGGGTTCTAGCTTGATATCAAGCTAGACTTGCTCATTTTGAATCTGATTTCCCGCACGTAGCCTTACAAATTGAGATTAGCGCAACTAATTAGCCCATAAATAGCCCATGATTCTGGCGTTTGAATTTTTTCGATCGGGTCATTCTAACCGTAACCGTATGGGCGGTTCTAGCTTGATATCATGCTAGACTCGCTCATTTTGAATCCGATTTCCCGCTAAACAGTAAGAGGCCAAAAATTGGGATTAGAGCAACTAATTAGCCCATAATTCTGGCGTTTGAATTTTTTCGATCGGACCATTTTAACCATATGGGGGGTTCTAGCTTGATATCAAGCTGGACTCGCCCACTTTGAATCCGATTTCCTGCTAAACAGTAGGAGCCCAAAAATTGGGATTAGAGCAACTAATTAGCCCATAAATAGCCCATAATTCTGGCGTTTGAATTTTTTCGATCGGACCATTCTAACAATATGGGGGGTTCTAGCTTGATATCAAGCTGGACTCGCCCACTTTGAATCCGATTTCCCGCTAAACAGTAGGAGTCCAAAAATTGGGATTAGAGCAACTAATTAGCCCATAAATAGCCCATAATTCTGGCGTTTGAATTTTTTCGATCGGACCATTCTAACCATATGGGGGGTTCTAGCTTGATATCAAGCTGGACTCGCCCACTTTGAATCCGATTTCCCGCTAAACAGTAGGAGCCCAAAAATTGGGATTAGAGCAACTAATTAGCCCATAAATAGCCCATAATTCTGAGATATGTTCCGGTCGTTTTGGTGTTGATGGTTGGTCTAACTTGACACGCGTCTCCTTTAGCCTAGCCCGCATAACCATAGAACATAAAACTGAAAGATTTCATTTCATTTTATTTTATCTATTAAGCGTGATTCGAATTCCATGGAAAGTTTGGCATCTAATACTATGCACACTTCCTGCTGAAAATATGAACATGCTTGAAGTATAATTATACTAAATAAACTGTAAATAAAATTACTCTGATAAGAGACAGAGATATTTCATACATTTAGTCATAATGCATTGTATAGTATCATTGGCTAAAGTAAACAGTATAATTCATATTTAATATGTATATAAAATATTATTTTTTTTTCTAATGATGACTTTACTATTGTTCTTTCTGGAATATATTCCTTCTGAAATCAGTAAAAAAAAGGGAGGCCCATGACGCCAACTTGCGTCATGTCCTCCCTCGTTGAAAACCAATCTGGTTATATCAGCACTCTTCAGTATTTCCAGTATATTTTATCTATGGTGTTAAATTTATTTTTGAAGTATTAATGTATTTTCGGTTCGTTCATCCACCATTAAGATACTGGAAATGTTAAAAATGAACATTGGGATTGTTATTATAACAATAGTTTATGGTTGTTGATACCCGCCAATTTTTTTTTCTTTTAAATTATTTCTACTATATTGGACATTAAACGCGAGGAAAAGCTTCAAAAAAGAAAAGAAAATAAAAAGTAAAATAAAAATAAAAAGAAACAACAAAAAGATAACACAACAGCCAAGTTCAATGACAAAGAACAAATTGTTGGCATCCAACACCAAATATCGATGTCCACATATTTCATATAAGAATGAAAAAACAGCTCATGGACGAAACGGAAGACAGTGGAAAAACGGGCAAACATGTTTCGCACACACACTTAATATTCAACGGAATACGAGGAATACAGTGCATCATCGCATACAAACTATCTTGCAATAGGAAAATTCACAGAGTTTGTAAAAATGATACCAGAAGCTGGACAACTGTAAAGATTCACATTTATAGAAATGCTATTACTGTAAAACATCTTGTTTCTACCAAGATACACCTTTTCAGGAAACTGGTTTCTACAAATACAGAGTATATCATAGTGGAATTAACATTTCCAATGTGGGCGATTCAGCAAAATAATAGATGTTAGCTTCTTTTTTCTTTTATGAAAAATTTACTTTTAGTATTCGTTCGCCTTTGTCCATTTCTATCTGAAGTCTTTCCAGTCTTAGAACAAAGTAGACGTACACAAAGCGAAATGTATTACTCCGCGGCTCACACGTGCTTCGGCAGTGAGATACGTGAACAGCAAGATCGTCTGCTAGCTTAATGTCGTCGCATAATTTCCAAAGTGTAAGGCTACGGTTGGTTGGTAAATAATAAACGCACTGACAGTGACTACTGCTATGTTGGAAATATGCATTTTCTTAAATTGTTATATAAACGAGGTTGTCTCTGTGCCTGTTGTCCTCTTTTGTGTTTTATAGCATGAGACGAAGATGGATTATTGTCACTCATCGTCAACATGAAACTCTGCATTCTACAATTTCAAATGAGTGGGGTCGGCGAGCGAACGCATACGCATGCGCAGTAAATGCTATATATCAAAATACGGATGAGGTTGAAATAAAGCTACATCTGTTCTTAAATATTACATTTACTTCGTTTCTTATCACAAAATAAAGGATAAATTCAGATATTTTTATTTAAATTAATATTTTAGTAGGGATTTTATTGCGGAAGGATACTAGTGCAGTGAGACCAACAACCAATCACTAGTCATCGACCCATTGGTAGTTAGGTGGGTTTGTTTACATCTACTTTTTTCTAAGGCTGAAAAGAGAATACCCTTCAGCTATTAATGTATGTGCTATGTATGGTTGCTATTGTTAATAGTCATGTCCTGAAATATTCAGAAAAAAACATTGGGAAATAAGTAGGTTGAACAACAGAGCTTCTGTGCGTTCCGAGAAAATGAGTTTATAAACATCTATAAAGAATTATTCATATTGGTAGCCCATGATTTTCCAAAACGTCCACCGGTGTTCAAAAAGCTGTAACAGCTTCGTGTTGTTACTTGTACGATGTCTCTCTCTGACAATATATTTCAAAGATTACTTAAATCCAATTGTTCCACTTGTTATTACTTAATATATTGCTAGATATCTTAATTTTCTTTGCAATTAATGCCTTACTCAATATAGTATAACTTATTATGTTCTTTGTAAATATGTTTAATAATATAATAATTATAAGCACTGCTCAGGTTGTCTACAACTTGCAAATCATATGTGGAATGTAATGCTGTTATAAGCAAGAAAAGAAAAGAAAATATACACCAATGTATCATAAAACTAAACAAGCAAGTGGATCAAGATGGCGTGAAGAACTTGTTGTTTTTTTAGTGTTTAGAGTTGTGATTGTTGATAGTCTAGAGTTGTGATTGTCTACTCTTACACAAAGTTTTGATTATCATCTAAGTTCATCTCATAATCATTTGATCACCATTTATTCTACATTTAACATTGAAATGAATTAATAAATACAATCAAAAACAATCTAAAACAAGGTAAATCAAGAAACAAGAAGGAAAAAGAATCTTTTAGAACATAAAGAGATGATCTCAAAATTGAAAACAAAAAAGTGTCCTGAAGATTTCTTGAAGTATAATAAAATCTGCTTATAACAAATATAAAAGATGATACAATTTAAGTATATTATTAGTCTATCACGTCGACCGCCATGCGCTATGTGATTCACAGATTTTGTATAATTTGAAGCTGTGTGAATCACCGGTGCTACACAAGCACATAGGTTTATAAGGTGAAATCCATTTCAGAAAGTTGCTTGGTATTCTTGTTTCCGGCCCCTGGAAGCTTCTGAAAACGAGGTACTGGACTAATATTCAGCTTGAATTGGAGAGAAAAAAATACTAGAATTAATGGCCCGACGAAGCATATTACCGGATATATATATAGAAAGAGAAAGAGAGAGAAAGGGGCACGGATCCAAATATATATAGATATATAAATATAAATATGTATATATATATATATATATATATATATATATATATATATATATTTATAGATACATAGTTGTAGATATATATGGTGTTCGGGATAAATTTGTCACTTTTGGGTGATAAAAAAAACAGGGAATATCGTCCTTAAAACAACTTGTATTGAACTTATGGGAATCGTACAGTAGAAGAACAATAGAAAGCAAAATCACTCAAATCACCCTTTGCTATCACAACTGCCTCAAGGCGGCTCCTGAATCTGCTTTATTTGGTGGGAAAAGAATAGAATAGAATAGAACATAAAATTAAAAAGACTGTTTCTAGGTTTGCTATTAAATGTGCAACTCAATATTACGGAAGCTTCGTAATAATTCTGATAATTAACAAACTATTTCAGTTAAACATTATTAGTTAACTCTACACTTAACTCTGAGTGCAGGATTTGGTTTTGTGACAAGGAAATGACAATAATAATGTGATGCTTAATTTACTCTTAGTGCTTTATCGGAAACTTGCTATGTCAAGATAAATCTACAATTTGTTTATGTCAATAGAAGTCGAGAAAGCACATATCTAATGAAGTCTAGTTAATGTATGTCATTAGTTGAATATGTTCTGTCAAGTTTTAAGATATATAAGTGCATCAGTACCATAAAACTTACTGCTTTTCTTTACGAATGTAGCAGTAGATCTTACTGATTGTATAAATACTTTTAAAAAACTACTCTCCGCAATGATGTTCCCACACTCTATTAGATGAAACATCGTTTTAAAATACGATGCAGTAGTATAATGAAAAAAATCGACAGCAATATAGTTAACCTCTTTTCTATGATGATGTAAATAACATAAAATGATGTACGAAAGAAAGGAATATTTTGGCATGATTTTAAATGATTTCCTGTACAATCTTCCTATCTTTGTTTTATACTTATTTATTTTCTATTATCTGAGTTCTAACTTCATGAATTTTGCATGACATACTGTATTGTAGCACTAACGTAACTTTCAATAATATACACTGCAAGAAAGCTAATATATACACTGGGGGAAATGCGTTTTAATAATATCCAGTGCACATCGTACGATTGGAACGAAATTGAAGTATGTGCGTCTGTAAAGACCATGTTGGTCTAATTTGAAAATCCTACAACATCGATACCGGAAGTCTGATCGCAGTGTCTCTATAGGGCATGTTGCAAACAGCTTAAGGTTCACCGGAGAACAAGACGAGTGTAGTTGTGTGAATGAAGCTATTATTTGTGGAATGCTGTGAACATCTTGAAGGTCACTGGACGACATGATGCGTGTAGTTCTGTAACCGAAGTCGTTGTTTGTGGAGTGCTGCAAATATCTTGGGAGGTCATTGGATAACATACCGGCGACTGTAGCTGTGTGAGCGAAACTGTTCTTCGTGGAATGCTGCAAACAGCTAGATCATTGCACAACACGATGAGTGTAGTTGAGTGGGCGAAGCCGCAGGTCACTGGACAACACAGCGACTGATGAGTTTAGTTGTCTGTGTGGTGAGTAAGGCTGTTGTTTGTGAAATGCTGTAAATTTCTTGATCATTGGATAACATGGCGAGTGTTGTTGTGTGAGCGAAACTGTTGCTTGTGGAATGCTGCTAATACCTTTAAGTTCATTGTACAGCGGGCAACACTTCTAAATGGTACAGCCATATGGAGATTTACGGCTAAGGTGTACCATTTAGAAGTGTCCACCGCTGTACAACATGACGAGTGTAGTTGTGTGAGGAAAGCTACTGTTTGGGAATAATGCAAACAGTTTGAAGGTCATTGGATAACATGCTGAGTGTAGTTTTGTGAGCGAAGCCGTTATTTGTGGTATGTTGCGAATAGCTTGAAGGTCATTGGACAACATAGCGACTGGCAAGTGTAGTTGTGAGAGCGAAGCTGTTTGTGGAATGCTGCAAACGCCTTAAGGTTATTGAACAACATGACGAGATGTGTCATTGACACAGAGAAATGGGATAATAGGTACTCTCAGCACTACAGAATACTAGCGTCAATTACCACTTCGCTGGGTTAAAATAAGAAAAATAGTAATATCTTCCGTTTGAACGCCATCGGAAGTGTCACTGTTCATCTCAGCGACCCCGAAAACCTATGGATTCGGCACTAATGTCGGTCATTTCTTGATCATTTTTACGTTTCTCCCGCTCCCCCAAATTGCGGGGCAGAATATATATATATATATATATATATATATATATATATATATATATATATATATATATATATATATATATATATATATATAATCCCTCTCCTCTAAGTTGCACCGTCAAAGTGAAATAAATCATAAAGAACTCCCAGTCTCGAATCTCATCCATATTGAAAATTTGATCGAGATCGATCGTGTGGTTCAAGACTTATTAAATCACAAACATAGTCCTTTTCATTTTTATTTATATAAATACATAAATACAGGTAATACATTTTCCATAATTCCTTTATTCCCACGTTTGAAAACGATTGTTATCATAAGTGCCAGAATCTAGGTGTCAAACCCATAGAAGCCCCTAACATTGTCGTTGAGAGAACTGTGTCCCTCCCTTCGAATGTTTCAATTCATTTTCGTGTTCTTATTTCTACAAAACATTTTGCCTACCTGTTTTTACTCTTTCCACGAAATATTGGGAGTACTTATATTTGAAGAAATTAAGGGAAATTATTACGTTATAAAACTGTACTAAAAGTGACCCTCCCTTTTTTTTCATGTTTTCTTCGCTTCGGCGCTTATGTTTGTTATATGAATTTAGTATTACGCCAATATACAGACCATCTTACAAATTTCATCGTAGCTTGAAAAATTCATCGTACCTTATTATAAAAATATAACAGGAAGTTATATCATTCACACCACTTTTCAGTTACTAGTTCATTATTACAAGGAGAGAAGAACTCTTTCTGTAGAATCAAGGCTACATTGCACTTGAGAGTGAAGCTATATATGAACTAACCAAATACAGAAAATAGATTTTTTCCTTTTTTTTTTTTTTTTCTAAGCGAAAGTTACGGGAACGCTGCCAATCTGGCTAACAGCACTCATTAGAATTTACCGCAAGCGCCGAGACGCTTTCCAACATTTATGCTGATTGGATTAATACCAGAAGAAAGAAAAAAAGAAAGAAAGAAAGGAACTTGCCAAAAATTCCTTTTCCTCGCACTATGTTGTGTGTATACATGGTAGCTAAGGTAGCTCACACTGTTGTCTCTCTGTGTCCTCTAATACACCTCGTAAAGGGAGGGGCAGGAGATTGTATTAAGACGACGTAGGCAGCGTAAATTTCAACTTGGAGATATCACAATTTCGAACTGTTTGAAGATAGCATACATTGCAAATGCAAGTTCTTTAATATTATGACAAAAAAATGCTCAGAGACATACCAATCAATAGATCTCATTAAGCTGAAGAAAATGAGTATGAAAATTCATGCGTAGTTTTCCAGAAAATGGAGAAAAATACTTTTTTTTTCGAAAAACTTAAAATGATGCTGTACGGGAACCAGGCACCCATATTACGACGAAACAGATACTGAAACATACCTTGATTAAGCTATTCATTTTGACATTAACAGTACGACAATACATTGTATGGTTAATGAAATACAGCCCAAAATTATTCTACCTCTTAAATTTTAATTTCTGTTTAACTGAAATATTGCCCAAAATATGGGACAGATATCAATTGATAGGTCACATGGAGCTGAACAAAATGAGACGCTTCAAGGTAAAATACTTATACTTAGTTTTGCAGAAAATGAAGAACAACTTCTTTATGGCGCTAAAAATGTCATTCTTTGCAAATACTAACTAATTAGTTTTTATTTTGCTAGTATACATTGTTTATTAATTTATGTGCTAGCGTCAATTACTCGCTTCGCTGGGTTAAAGTAAGAAAAAATAGTGAAATTCCGTTAGTCAGCCCCAAGTTGCGGGGCTGAATTTGGATTTAAACGGCATCGGAAGTGTCACTGTTTATCTCAGCGATTCCGAAAAACTATGGATTTGACGCTAATATCGGTCATTTTCAATCATTTTTATATATCTCTCCCTCCCCCTGCCCTCAGCTGCACCGTCAAACGGAAATAGTAAAAACCTATCCCAGGTTTGAATCTCATCTATGTTGAAAATTTGATCGAGATCGGTCTCATGGTTCAAGAGTTACTAAGTCACAAACATAGTCACTTCAATTTATATTTATTTATATAGATAGATTATATATGTAAAAAGAAATACACTGTTAACTAGAAAATTGTATCTATTGTTGTCTGTTTTGTACTAACAATGACATACATATTACTAGTAATTATTTATATAAAGTTTGTCAAAAATAAAAGTTTGATAACTATTATTATAATTTCTGATGAGTATAATATACATCACATATTCCTCATTTTTTTCTAATCTTCCAACTCATAACACATTTGTGTATGTTTCAGGATGTATAGAACACGGAACTATACGTGTTGGTCGTCATGCATAATCTCGTAGCACGAACATGCATCATTTCATATTGCTTTAATCACTCAGCTCTTTTCTCAGTGGAGGATCATACTGTTAAAACTACCGTATGTATCCATTCTATAACATGGTTATTCTCCAAAAATAAAATTATCGCTGAATGGTATAACGTCTTCTGATGTTTTAGATATAGTACACATAAATGTTGTGATATTGTTACCAAATATCTATATAAGAAGATCTATCCCTGAAGTTTAATCATGTGTATAAACGTTGCCCAAGTGTAGCACATCTAGAATGGACATGAGCAGGTTAATGAGCAGGTCTCATTTTTTAAAAATCTATTGGAACTATCAGCTTGCTTTGTATTTGTTTCAGCAAACGCTAATAATAATAATACTAATAATAATAATAATAATAATATTAATAATAATAATAATAATAATAATAATAATAATAATAACATGTACTCATTCAGAAAAATACTAAATACATGGGTCTCCATCTTTCGCAATTTTGATTTTTGCTGAAAGAAGTATTTGTTGTGGAAGTTGAAAATAGTTCTTCATCCATCAGCACATGGAGCAGGAATTGGCATCATGGCAGTAGCATGCGAAAGGTTATGATTATGTGTTGTTTTTTTAAATGTTAATTCTTTCTGCAATTTGGTGTGGCTTCTGTAGAGCTTCTTACAACACTTATACGAATAAAACTGCGTGGACTAAATGCAATTTTGGTAGCTGATGAAATGCTGTGGCTATTTTCGGTGTGGATATGAGTTTTATGCGTGAGATGGAGATTTCATCTCCATTTGCTGTTAAGACGTTGAATTTTGTTCTAAAGGATTATCAGGAAGCTGTGTCAATTGATGAATTAAATATAACTTACTTCTGCCACTATTTCGGACATTATTGTTTCCGGTGGACTCCAACAAATGTCGAGCTACCTCATGGTTATGTGGGTAGCGCAAGTGCCTTTGGTGTGGGCGAGCCAGGTTCGATTCCCGGCAGGAAGCTCATGTGGTTCGAATTCCACGTTAAGCTATAGGTGCACTTGTCATAGCCTCGCTGTTGAAAGGAATGCTAAACTCAAAATCAACTCATTCAGCCTCCCTGATGAATGGGTCGCTAAACTTAATTCCAGCCAGTCCGACAAATGTATCAACTTTCAATGGTTGTATTGTGCATCGGCCTATGGTATAATACTGTAGTAAAGATAGGATCGTGATCTTTTTGTTTAATCTACGAAAGGAGAAACCTTTAAATCTGATCATAAATTATTTTTCATTTATTCTTAGCATACACATTTCCATAATTCACTTTGTAGTTTGTAGACGGTGAATGGTTTTGTTAATGTCCATATCTCTGATATCTGTGTCAAAAAAGTTTTGAATATGTTCACCGAATATTTTTCGCTTGATACACATTAGCATTTCAGTCATTAGTATGCGAAAGGATTCCGATTTCGTAGAGCCTATCGCAGTAGACATGAAAAACTACGGATAAAATGCTTTTTTTTTTTGGTCACATTGACCCTGTCTATGTTTATATAAACTGCTTAATTTTACAGTTGAATCCACTGAAATATTTTTTGGTGTTCCATCCCCCTCTATTTAGTTTCATATCCAATTTGCTGACGTTCCGAGAAACTGTAAGTGTCAGCAAATTTCATACGAAACTAAGTTCTACAATATTATTAGAGTTTAACGAAAAAGAAAAAAAAAATCTCCAAAGATCAGATACATATCAATCTATATATCTCAGTGAGTAGAACAACATGATATTGGTCAGTGGAAAAGATCATGCGTATTCTTCCAGAAAATTAAGAGAAACAAATTTTATTTTATAAACCCAAAAATTGACGCTGAACGAAAACCATATCACCAATTAAGATGAGACGAATCCTGAAATATACCCTCGTGTGAAGCTCTTCGTTATGGTACTAAGCAGAAAACGGTACCTAACATGGCTAATGAGATATAGTCAAAAACTATGATTAACTTTATTACCTACAATAACTAAAATGTAACTCAAAGAGAAGACATATATAAAATACACCGAGCTTAACAAAATGCCACGCTTAAAAGTTAATATGTGATTCGCTATCAGATATCAAAGCAAAAATGTCCAAATTTTGAGAGGAGGTATGGAAGTAATCTTTGGGGCATGCAAGCCTTAGGATCGGCACCAATGTATGTAATCAGATTAACTTATTATCGATCGGTTTCGTGAGAAAGAAGTGTGAATATGGAAGAAAAACTATCTTATTCAATGACGCAACTACTGTGAAAAGACCACAACTTTTTTCTCCGGAAACAATCAATTATTACCACAATCCCCTCTAATTAAACAATTATGCTTTCTTATACATATAGTTTCTAAGGAGTTCGGTGTACCAAAACTCCCTTATATACCCATTTACCCCATCTCTCCGTGTGAATGTGTCTATCCATTCAGGTGACAAAAAAATCTCAGGAACTACTTGATGGATAACCATCAATTTTGGCCAGGATGTAGGGAGTGAGACGTTAGAAATTGAGTTCGTTGATAAAGGTGATTCACCCATCGGAAATAGTGGAAAAGTCCACAATTTCCGGTTGTAACGTTGATCGTTATAGACTTAAAACGGTAACAGATAGAGACAAGTGATTTTCTACCATCAATTAAGCATACAAAGAATATATCCCATCTCCACTATAATCTCTTTAGTAAAACTGGAAATAGTAGAAATCTACTACAAGTTCTGGGTTTCAATTTTAATTGAGAAAATATTACTACATACAAACCAAATTCCTTCACGTGATTTACATGCGACATTCCTAACATATAGGCTGCACACCTAAAGAAATTAATTGACTCATGTTTACCTGAGTAAAAACTTCACAAACTACAATTGAATTCCGTTATAACAACAACATAAAGACCTCTCCTCCCCCCCCAAAAAAAAATAGTGCCAGTGTAAGCGAGATATGCAATATCAGTATTAGCCATCGAAGGTTGGGAATGATTGAATATTGACCACTCGATCAAGCCTATATTTAATTTGCACTTGTGCATTTGCTGCACTTGTGAATCTTGTATTAAGCATAGTATAAAATCACTCATTTTATGAATATTTGATGCAGTACAAGAGGTATTGCAGAAACGGATGTGGCTACAATCAAGTTCAACTGTACATAACTTTACAGTTGATGAAAAGAAAATGAAACGAAATCTTTAAGTTTTACGTCCCACGTATACGCGCCTAGGCTAAAAGAGACGGTGATTATGAGAATGAATGAAATGGTGGAATGAAGAAAAGGAAGAACTCCGAGAAAACCTGAGCACACGGTGTCTGTCCACCACAAAGCTCACTTGGCGCGAGGTGGGATCGAACGAAGGACCCCATTCACAAGAGGTGAACTTTCTACCATTGAGCCACCCTGGCCCCTTTACAGTTGATTTACGCACTCAAGGTCAGAATGTAGTCAATAGAGTGGACTGGCTGTTTCCTATAAATTGGTTCCATTCAAATTAAAATACCTTTTATTAAGCAAAGTGTGCATCTATGAGCACTTTTTTTTTTTTTTTTCATTTTCCAGTAGGTAAAATTAACTTTCTGTTATGCGTACCGGTTTGAGGCCTTTACTTAATGTGTTACTTACTCATAGCATGCAGGAAGAGAACATATGGAGACCACAGGGAAGACAGACGAAACGTCAACTTTTCTTCATTCTAAGAAATTGAATTTTTAAACTAAAATCACAGCCTACTTAGTATATAGCAGAAAAAAAAAAACTATTGACTGCAAGTAACATATGCACCATTTGTTTATAATATTAGGATATGAGATTCTATTCCTCAAGATATATGCATACACTGATGTCTATAACTCATATTTCGACCAAAACGTTATTCTTCCATATGGTCTTCATACGTAGTTGATGGTACGAACCGAATACTCTAGAAGACTCTTTTAGTGTTTCCGATATTACATTGCAATTAGGGTAAAGAAAAAAGCCGCAATTTTCATTACCTTAGAAAACATCTAGAATATAGCCTAGGAGTTCTAATCGTTGTATTTGAACAGTCTGAGACTTCACAGCAAGATTTCAAACGCTATATCTAAATAATTACGGGGTGTCACCGTTAGAAGACAAACAATAATATATACAATCTAATAGTTAAGAGGATATTTTTCTTATACGTATATACAATAAAGAAATAAATAGAGTCTGTTCCAGCAGAATGACAAAAAAAAAAAAAAAAAAAAAAAAAAACTATTGGCATCAAACGACATACTTTTTAGCGCTATAAAAAAAAGTCCTCTATTTTCTCGAAAGTCTAGCACGAGAATTTACCTTGAAGCATCGTCCATCGATTGATATATGTTTCATATTTGGATAATATTACAGTTAAACAAATGAGAGTCAAGTTAAGCAAATGAAACTAAGTTTAAGAGTTAATCGTGATTTTGGGCTGTATCCCATTAACTACATTACATACTGTATAGTATGGTTAATGGCATAATGAAAAGTTTAATGAATGTACAGAGGCATACCATAAGTAAATAGACACATTGTAATATAATGAAATATAATTATCTGAAGGTCACTAATAGTCGTAATTTGTTTGTTATTTCAGGTGTAGACAGTGTGAAGATTCCACAAGAGAAACAAGGATGTCACGACCCAAAGGAACCCAAAGAGTTGAGTGACTTTGAATGTGATCGGTTGGTGAGACAATGTGACTTGGGGCAAATCAAAGTTAAATTTCCTGAAATCTTTAGATTCCATTCTCCACCATCAATCAGGTTATTATCCAATTAAAAAAAATCAAAGGAAAGTGTGAGTCTACATTCTGGCCGACCAGGTGCAACACGACAGTAGAGGGCTACCAAAAGATGTGTAGAACAAAATCCCCAGGGGAAGGTTAGAGATGTGGCAGAAGACGTGAAAGTTAGCTGGATTACTCCGCATCAACCGAACTATCGTGGGAGACCTGCAGGATCTAAACCATTGCTTAGCCGTTGTTGCGAAGCAGAATCAGTAGACAACAAACATAGTACTGTACGATGTTAACTTTTGGTACGAGGTAATTTTCTCTGGTGACCCCACATATTCCCAATTTTCATCAAGCGGATACAAATGGATCTGGAGATAACCTCTTCAAAAATTCCACTCGGACTGCTTACAGCTAACTGTCAGGATTTTCAACAATAGTCTGGAGCCATAATTGGTGCTCTGGATGTTCAGAGTTGCTTGAATATAGTGGCACTCTCAATAGCGCTGGATACACTGACATTTTGTAGAGGGGTCCGCTACAAATATTTTCCTCTAGGTTCTATAAACAACAACTCTATTAAAGGAAAATAGTGCCTCTTGCAAAACGTCTAAAACACCTACACCTGTCAAACACAAAATTGAACTGAAACCAAAAACAACAAAGAATCAAGTCAGTCCCGGGATATCAACTCAATTGAACATGTCTGGGCTATTCTAGATTGTGCCATCAGACAGCGTCTCCAAAAACCCGCTACCTGTGGTGAACTTCTCCAGTGTGTGTAAAGAATGGGCAAAAGTCCCCCAGGCCAAGATCAAGGAACTCATTCATTTCATACCCGAACGGGTTAAGAGTTTGCTTCAAGCTAAGAGTCAATCAACAATATATTAGTCTTCATCCTTTGATTACCATTTGGTTTCTATATCAAATGGGTACAGCTCAATAAAGGGAAAAGTTTACAAATAGACTTGACTACTTACTTATATGTTTCCACGTACGTACTTCAGTACCAGTTCCCTCGTAATATGTGGTATGGTTATCGTATATCGTCAATTTTTAGGTTTATAAAAATCATTTTTCTCGATAACTACGCATGAGAATTTGCTTGAGAACTACGTATATTGCTTTCATGAGGTTATTAATGCTACTTCAATGTTCTTCAGGCCTATTTCAACATTTCTCTTTTATGAATTCCATTGCTAGTGTTGACACAGAACAACCTTTCTCGGAAATCTGTTGTTTATACTAACATGACGTTACATTTCCAAACAATTTCTATCTGAAAGCTAGTAGCAAAAATTTTCAATATATATTCAATAGCATTGTTATTTCGTAAGTGAGACTAATGGGCTTGCATTTGAGTGAAGTACGCTATGTTGTGTTGTTGTTTGAGATTATTTTTAACCTTGTCTTTCGAGAGAGACATTGCTTGTTTTTACGGCACAACTGTTAACAACAGAACTACCAAATATTTTAAATGTTAATTTTTCTTAACAATATCATGCTTAAGAGGGAGCAGGTGGATAAAGCTAGTATGAATTAAGAGCTACCATTTAGTATGAACCATTAATACTTTTCATTATATACAGAGTGGCCAGAAAGTCCCTTTAAAGCCGAATTAAATGCGTGCAATAATGTAAGATGTTAAGATATTTAAGATTTGAACCTCCCATCCGGACCACTGATATGGCAGCATTGTTCCTTACGTGAATTGCCACATGACTGCCGCGTAACTGTCCGCAGAGGGAGGAGAATAAGGTCTGTGCGTTGAAAAGTTTACTGTCTCGTCTTTTCATGTTTGGTGAACAACAATGGCAGATACTAGTGACTTCACTTTGGAGGAGCGCATAGTGGTAAATGTGTGGGTCAATGAACATAAGCACAACAATGAGAATATGCCGCAAGTGACGGATAGGTTTCGTGAACGGTTCCGTAAAGAACCAACAAGTCGGCAGACTTTGATCACATGGGAGAAAAAAGCATCTCGCCTTGGAGGTATTTCATTCTAGACCTCCATCAACCCGAAAGGAAACGTGTGCAGAAGTTAGTGCGTCAGTGATGCGTTCACGTTGCAAATCGACCAGAATGTGTTCTGCAGAACTTGAAATTGCAAGGAGCACAATGCAGCTCCACTTGAAATAAGTGCAAGTATAAAGAGACTTTCTGGCCACCCTGTATATCCCATCGGGTCTATTAAAAAAATACTTAATAGTTCTATGTAGACGGCTGACACGTTAATTCAGCTGTACTAATATTGAACTATTGTGCCATTTTTCAGAAATAGATCTGAAGGTCTCTACACAAAAAGAAATGAAACGATGTTTGACATTTTAACTCTTTCTAGTTCGCTCCACCGATTTTGATGATTTTTGAATCCATCAGTGGGCCCTGGCCTAACTTAAGTCTTTAGCACATTTTCGGCAAGGGGTAAGAAGGAGGTGACGGGAGTGACATATAAAAACCACCGTAAACAATCGATGTTAGTATCCAATCCATAGTTTGGGGAATCACTGAGATGAATACTAACACTCCTGATGCAGTTCATTTCCTAATTTATCTCCCATGCGTATCCTAAGGGGGGGAAAGGATTGAAATACCTTCCGTAAATCCATTCTCCCCGTGCGAAGAATGGGCATTTCGGCTACTAAACATTTTTTAAAATCATAGACCCGCGATATATACGTATATTCTAGTCGAAGCATCTATTCTAGTTGTGTCCAGCCCTGCTTCCTCTTACTCGGTTCACTTCTTATCTATCATTATTATATTTCCAACTTTTCCTAACACAATACTGAATGAAAGTCTCTACTTTGTTTCAATCTATCTCTTTTGTTCTACAGAAATTATTTAAGTGCATTTTAGATGCTTTTCTATTTTCTCTTTCTTCAGTCATATTTCACGATTTTTTTAAAAATCGAGCTCCTTCTTGGCTACATGATTATTGTTCTTCCGGTGTGGGATACTCGAGCTCGATTCTCGGTAAGAGTACACGTGTTTTAGGTCCTACAATGATACAGTACCCACGTTTCGGTACTGGAAAGGGGCGTTAAACTCCCATATAAACAAATCTGTTCTTCTTCACGCACAAAACAGCCGATCAAATTTCAGGTCAGGGTGTTATGTTTGGGATCTCATGTTAAGCTGAGGGTCACCTCCTATTCTAGTTATACTAAACCAACAAAACAAAACAAGTCACTTGCCAATTTTGCCTATTGTCAAATCCAAATGTCAGTACTGTATTGCTGTGTGTTAATGTTATTTTTGTGATTATTCACAAGGTTAATTTTAACCTTTGTTTCTAAATCTCCTGTTGTGATCCAGAAATGATATTTTGATGGAAAAAAAATACACGAATTGGAAATATCTTTTTTCCGAGAAATTTTCAGATAATTAAAATCAGCGTAAATAAAATTTCTTCTTCTAATATCATTTTCAGTATTTGAGTCAAGTAATATTACAGTGTAATAAGTCCCTAGCAACATAATTCTACTATGGCTACATTAGATTACGTTAATGGGCACTATTTACAAATATGTCTGCTCTCTCTAATATGCAATAATTGGATCATTAAATAGCAAATGAGATTACATTATATATTTGAGCGTTGATAATTAAACCTTTCCTGTTGCATTTGAATAGAATGTTGGAACTGTTGTCTGAGGAACAGGAAAGAAGTATTTAATGAACAATCATTGGATGTCTGCTAGAAACTGTTGCCAGCTATATGATTTGTACGTCAAAACAAGCAATAGCTTCAACATAGAATATTATGTTATCCATATTATAAATCTATTACATAAACACTTAAAAACGGAAACAACAAAATTTGCAACAGTGAAAAAAAAACATATATCGGTACTTAGTTGAATAATGAGATATTGTTTAAAAAAATCAGCGATAGACAGTGGCGGTAAAAACTGGGATCAGCCTGAATTCAGACTATGATATGTATATCATGAGTACTATAAACTTTCTAAAATATATAAATAATAGCTTAAATTATTTTTGTCATTCAAAAACTAGGGGGCCTAAACCTTCTCCCCAGCCCCGACCTGGATTCACCACTGGCTACAGATAGTCGAGATTTAAGAGAAAAGTAAAATGTATATGCCACTAAAGGCTTGTAAACTTAAAGTGTTTACCCTTCCCTTGGCTTTCGTCAATCAAAAATGTTACACAATATACTGACAAACGTTGCCATTAGTACATATGCTTTTTGTAGCCATATCTTAAATTATTGAAATACTAGATCGTATAGGCGGCTCTATAATGTAATCATAAGGTCACGTGCCTTTTCAATCAATACAACATTTATTCCTGAAACAATATTAGAACATTTTACACATTTTTAAGTCGATTCTGCCCGTATACTCATTGGACACATCAAAAGTTTTTATTAACCACTATTAAGCTTCATTCTAGACATTTATTGTTCACGGATAGAACACTTCAGGACATTTTTGGACATGTTAGGTCATATTAGATAATGACCAAAATGTCGTTTCTAAAAAATGTCCGAAATATATTTTAACATTGATTAGTTTTTGAAATGTACGGGAAGCTCGCAATTGAACTTTTTCACTCACAGTAAGGAAAGAATACATATAGCTTATACAAATTAAAAGAGAACTACACAATTTTTTAAACATGAAACTTGTAACCAATATACGATTTTTTTTTTAAAAGAAATTTATTCATAAACGAAAATGACTCCTTAATATGAATAACATAAATTTTCACTCTAATATGAGCACACGTAAAGGCCTTTCAAATGGTTCAATTTTTCTAAAATAGTTTAAATTTAAAAGACGATATTGAAATATAAAGGAAATGTTGAATTTCCGTTGATAGGATTTTAATGTTCTTTTTAATACAGCGGATATTTGGGACGGGTCTTTCACTTTAGAGTGGGGTTTAAAACACTACTTGGGCTTGTATCTGAAACGAACAAATTCGCCGGGAATTGAACCCGAGATCATATGGAGTGAAACATATGGTAGCTACGAAAGGGCATATTACTCAATTTCGAGCAAGTATGTACTCGTATTTACTCACATTTGAGTTTTACTTACTTGAAGCTAGATTACGGGATAAGAAAGTCATTTAAAAGAGTAAAGTGTACTTCTATTTTAGTAAGATAGAAAAAGGCTCATTCTTAAAGGAGCAGTTCGAGTTAAAAACAAGTTTGGTGCAATAGAAAGAGTAACAAAAAATAAGAGACCCGTATTTTTTTATATCTTCATAGGCCGTCTCCTTCAGCTTCTATAGGCATTTGTTTTTGATGAATCGTAAATGCGGACGTCACGCGTGGGCTACGCGAGGAACTCAACGTTAGTCAGCAACCACTCACGCAGCTGATAAACCGCAGCTGATAAACCGCAGCTGATAAACCTTTAATAGTGCAGTGGATTTAATAGCTTATGTTTTGGGTTCTTTAGCAGTCTTGCTTTGTTTTGAATTCTTGAGAAATTGTTGTTGTTTTTCCTACAGCATTAGTATAAAAAGAGTAGAGAGAGAGCAATAATTACGTAGTGTTGTGCGAAGTAGTGTTTCTTCCGGACATATTTTTAGGGGAGCACTGTCTTCCGGAGCTCTGAGAGTGCCCCTCGGAAGAGACCAAATTTATACGTCTATAATACAATAAATACAATAGTACTGTGTAAAAATAATGTGCCTCTCCGAATATTAAGTGTGCCCTCCCACCAGAACATTTTTTCTGAAAGGCACACTTTTGTGAAGTAGAGAACACGTGTTAGCACTGCGCGTGCTGTGTCTGCGAAGTGAAGTAGAAATGCCTAACACGTGCTGTATTTTCGGTTGTAATTCTCGTGCGATTAAAGCTGAGGACATAAAGTACCTTTTTTTACGTTTTCAAGTCGTGAGAAATCGCCAATTCGATACAAATTTTGGCTCAAAAAATCAATAGAAAAAAAACTGCCAAATAAATACACTCGTGTTCCAAACATCTTGAAGAGTCCGACTTCGAGCAGTCAGGTTTACTGAAAGAAAAGCTAATGCCAGTGGCGGATCTAGGCTAGGGCCCCCAGTTTTTTGAGTGACAAAAATAGTTTAAGCTATTATTTAGATATTTTTGAAAGTTTATAGTAAACATGATATACATATCATAGTCTGGGTTCTGACTGCCCCCTCCCCCAGTTTTTACCGTCTAGATCCGTCTCTGGCTAATGCCAGGAGAATTATTTTACGCGCAAATTGAGAAAGAATGTTGTTCCAAGTATATTATTGAAAGGTTTAGAATTCGAGCCATTGAACAAATGCCGATCTATGTCCAGTTACCAACGTAAAAATATCGTACAAGACGCAATTGACGGTTGTAGTCAAGACGAGGCATTAGAGGGCAATAGCGACGGTGCCACTCATGATTCTGAAGATACTGCTTTAGAAATAACCTATACAATGTGAATTGGGGAGTGAAATATACCGGCTTGTAGAAGGAATCAGTGACGATGACAGTGTTCCTCAGGACATTGATTCGTCGTTTAATTTATCTGTATCAAGTGACAATGATGATGAAACGGGTGATGAGAGTTGTTCCTCGGAGAGCGATGCGAATAAAAGAAATTTAACCGGTAAAGTGTTTTTCGTATTCTAGCAAACTTTACAGATGTTATTTCATTTTTTCCTGACATGTCGCGCTCCTGTACGTACCTTCAAGCGCAAAATTATAGGGTTAGCGTTAAGAATTGCAACAAAACGGGAAAATGAACATACTTATGTTTGGGAATCCTAAAAATTATTTAAAAAATGTACTTAAGTGTTGTAGCAATTTCGTCCGCCATCTATTTACATGGTATTGGTTTCGAAACTCTAGTTCCTTTTGTGAAACCCTGAACTTATGCTCTGTAGGAAAAACTACGTTTTAAAATATTATAAAAACTTTTGTGCAGTCCACCATCAGATATTATCATTTTCAACCTGTAGATGACATTTCTAAGTCTTTGAAATCAGTTCTGGGAAAGGAAATCGCACTTTAGAACGTCCCACCGCACCTCTCACAAACGAAATGCTTGACACTGTGTATGGAAGCCTGCTCTCGCTGCTTGACCACGTATGATGTCATCACAAAATCTTTTTTCCTCTGTTACTCGCTAACGACTGAACGTATCGCGATCAAACAAACACCATTCCTTTCAGAATTTTCAACTCTACAAATGGAAACGATTTGTAAAAAATGCATTTCTAAGTCGAACTGCTCCTTTAATGAAATGTAGATCATATTTTTTTCTTTTGTAGGAATATTGAACAGTCTACAGGTGGCTACAGAAGTGATTTCTGTACCTATACTCGAGGTTCGATTCTCAGTGCGAGTGTGTAGAACAAATTGGGCTGCAGCCTACTTTATGTTTGAGTTCTCGATAGTCTATGTGTGGTGAATAAGAAGTAAACAAATGAAAAACTTTTCTTAGAAAAATACCAGCAAAATAAGAGTAACACCAACATTTTTAACTATTTAAAAAAAAAAAAACGCTTTCGTTTTGTCTTAGATTTGTGTCCATCTCAAGTATCTAAAATTCAAAATTTGTCTTTATCCATGAGAGTAAAAGATGGCAAATGAAGCGGACAGACATGGCAATCGATTCAGCTCACTTTCTATTAGTTACAGCTCGATTCACCTGAACAGGCAGTTGAGTTATTCACAAAAAATCTTCACACCTTACTAAAGAATGTTGCTCTATTTTCAACAAAACACATTATTTTTTATGCACTCACATTTTAACACATATATATCTTTATTTTGAATCTTTTATTTATTTATTTATTTCAACGGCTACAAAGGAATAAGAGGCAACCGATATTAACACTAGAAATTCTACAACATTATTAGGTTTTAAGAGAAGCAATTCTCCATAAATATGAGGCATGCAACAATCGACATACTGAGCTAATATAAATACGCATATACTACTTAAATTTGACTGAAATTGAAGCTTCTCTTTCATATATCTACAATTATGCTGCTATTTACAATTTTGCAACTAAATTTAAGACAGAGATCAACAATAAGGTTGATGTACATTTTGTCTTCTATCAAACTTGGACATGCACCAATTTATTATTATTATTATTATTATTATTATTATTATTATTATTATTATTATTATTATTATTACGAGATTTATGAGCATTGACGTATGTTGCTTTCGGAATTAACCTATCTGACTACATTACAATTACATAAAAATTACGTCTACTACTTTGTCTACTACTTTAGATATTGAAAAGAACATTTCGTTCCCGTCACAAGAGAATATCTGTACATGCTTCAAAATGTTTATGCAATTTCTGTTTTATTATTGATACGCTATTATTGATAAATAAGACGGTTAGTTGTAGAACTACCTTTATCATAAAGTTAAATAAATATATATATATATATATATATGTGTGTGTGTGTGTGTGTGTGTACTGCTAAAATAGGTAATCATGAGCAGATCCAAAGAGAAATAGTTTTTAGAAGGTGGTTCCCTCCTGGAGATGAACGGAATAAAATAGTGCAATATAAATAAATGACATACTATTACCATTTGTGTACTACTTTTTCTTTTCAATTGTACATAATTATACCCTACTATAAACAGAAAGAAAAGAAAAAGGTGTGAAGTTCAGGGGGGCTGGGGGGAGAAATTTCTCTACTCCACTTAGTGTTTCTGGAAGGAAATTCTATTTCCCCCACTAATAGGTCGCTGGGAGTGAATAAAGTGACACTACTGTCAGAAGTTTGCAAATTAATACAGTAATTCACACGTAATTAATATATATTTCGTACATAATTAATGGATGAACTAGTGGTTAGTGGTACCCTAATCTTACAAACTTTAATATTTATGGATAGTCAAATATGCGAACTATCAATGTCGAATTATTAAAGTGCGAAGATGTTTAAAAAAGAAAACTCTTCTATCTCCTCCTGTTTCAACTGTTATGATTTCGCACCCCGATAAGAACCGTTTCCATACTTTTCTTGGCCTACTTTGAACACTGCATGCTACACTATTTAGCATTTCATTTAAAATTATTATTATAGTATACAATATATAAAAAAAACTATTGCGCTCATGTTAGAATATACTATTGCGCGCACGTTGTTGAGCAAAATTTTGCACTTGTAAGTCAGTAACTTCAGCATGCCTTACGAGTTAGCTCAAATCTTGGCACAGAAGAAATACTTAGTTTGAATAATTTTGGCTTGTTGTCAAAACTGGTGCTGTTAAAGTATTGACCGGTCAAAGTCCTCTTCCATCCCACTGGACAAATAATTCTGGGCTTCAGGAACTCCTCGCCCTAGCCTGGACTGTTTCACGAGTTTTGTAAGCAAAATCTTTGGTTCAAAATAAACTCTTTCAAAAATGAGATAAAATTTCTTTGGATTCTGAACATACATACCTTGAAGACATTTTAAGAATATGTGAAGTTAAGCAAATAAATCACAACTGAAATAGGAGTATAATTTGAGAAGATTTAGGGATCTGGAATGCAAAGAATTCGAAAACTGCAATATATATATATATATATACATATATGGAACTAATTTACTACTAGCTGTTCCTGTGAGTCATACTCGTTATACCTTAATATCGTTTATATATAATACGCACATTAAAATCGACCTAATAACTTACACTTTTGTTTGTATCTATAAAAGTCAATGTATATTTTTAAACAATCATGAATATCTGTGGATCTAATTATTATTTCAGAAAATTCTACGTGCGGAAATGAAGTTGCTTTATTCTGGAAATACTAACAACAGAAAGCGGAAAGAATTGATGGGAACTGGAAAGGGTGAGAAACTATATTTGTTTGAAATACCCAAGAAAGGACTGAAGGAAAACCATGAACGAATTCCAGTAACAACGATTGACTGTAACATTCAAACACAGAACTTCCCTAGTATGAAGCAAATGTACTAATCGTTCATCTACGTATATCCGGTTATACAATGTATTCGTATTTGCTCAACTATATCCACCTAGTTATAAGATGTATTGTTAACTGAGGCGTTAACTGAGAGTGGCGTAACTCATTTTTTTTTTTTAAATGAGATTAAGTCATTTCCGTGAACTTGAAACATAACCTGTTGGACAGCAAAGTTGCGTATGCGAAAGTTAAAAGACCAGACCATAGGCCAAAAGATGGCAGTACAAAGAACCGATTTTGTCCGATTTTTCTATATCGATTCTAATAAAAGTCTCAATATGTCAAAATGTCTGAAAACTGAATTACGCCAGTTTGCTATCCAACGTCTCAACAATTCAACTATATCCACCAGGTAACACAATGCAATTGTTACTATTAACTATACTCACACTGTTATCCAATGTAATTATCAACTCTTCAATTATATACATTCGGTTAAAAAATCGAATTATTAACTTCAACTATATCCACCCAGTTAAACAACGTAATTATTAATTGTTCAACTATATCCGAAGATTATACAATGTAATCACTAACTGTTCAACTATATCCACCTGGTCATGCAATGTAATTATTAACCGATCAACTATATCTAAACGGTTATACAATGTAATTATTAACTTTTCAACTATATTTACTGCATTATACAATGTATTATTAACTGTTTGACTATATCCAACTAGTTATACAACATAATTGTTAACTGTTCAATATATTCACACGGCCATATAATGTAATTATTAACTGTTTAACCATATCCATCCAATTAAACAATGTCTTATTATTTATCTATGAAACTCTCTTGATTTTATTCGGTATAATTTGAGAATTCTTATTTTCATTAATTATCAACTGTTTGTCTTCGGATATTCTCATGTTCTGCTGATGTTATCACCCTGTATACTGTGAAATGTCTCAGTATAGTTAAATAGGAAAACTGACAAATATATTAGTCTACCATAAAATTGTTGTTAATTTACATCATGTGTAAATTGATGATAATAATTGATTATTAAAATAACGACCAAAATAAATGATTTACTTTAATACCAACTCTATTCCTTGTGCTATACTTTATTATACTTCGTGTAGCATTGCTATAACCTGTTCTCAAAGAAAGTAAATGTAAATTAAGTTGATGCAGCTACCCTATACAGCCTTGGTCGAGACCAGCATTTCTATTTTTTGTTTGTTTGTTTGTTTCCAGTGAGGTCCACTTTTATTATTGATAATATTCAACTGACATCTGAACTTGTTTTCCTTCCAAAGAAAGTTTATCAACGAGTATGTAAGCCTACCAGTAGGCTATACTTGTACGACGCTTTGAAATAATATTAATTAAAATAATTCCTTAATTTTGTATTTGTATTAATGGAACAAAATAAATATTAGTTTTTAATTTTCAATAATTAAAGGCTACCAAGAATATTTTATAAGAATAATATACTATAAGCTGCAAGGAGAATACTCGTTCTTCGCACAGAGAGAATACGTTTCATTTTGGACATAAACGGCTGAATGTGCACTTAAACGGCAACGGAAATGTCACTGTTCATCTCAATGACCCCGAAAAACTATGGATTCTATACTAATATCGGTCATTTTCGATCATTTTAAAATATCTTCCCCCTCCCCCTCTCCTAAGTTACACCGTCAAAGTGAAATGACAAAATCATCCCAGGCCCAAACCTCATCTATGTTGAAAATTTGATCGAGATTGATCGGGTGATTCAAGCAGTACGATATCACAAACATAGTCACTTTCATTTTTATATAGGGTAAGTTTGGGTGAATCCGGACAGTTCTGACGTTTCTTTCTCTTACTACTATTCCGCTAAAAGAAAATATAAAATATTTCGTCAAATTATTTAATGATATGTTGGTATACATGTACAACTGAAACAGTTTTCCTAGAATGGTACGTCAAGAAATAATAATAATAATAATAATAAACAATTTTCTGAAAGTTGACAACATCTTTGATTTGCAAATTTGGAAGGGTGAATCCGGACAGTAGGTTGGCGATTCCGGACACTGAACTTTGAAGGAAGATATATACATGATAGGTATATTTTAGCTTACTATCTTTCTACACTAATATTCTAATTTGATAAGTACAGAATATAAATACAAATACATACAAATTACTAACATAGCAATTTATATACTAATTATTGTTGAAACTGTAAGATAAATGCACAGTAGAATAACTACCACTATAGTGTTTAATCATTAAACATAGTAATCACATTTGTTTCCATTAGAACCACATTGTACTACTATTTTTTGCTAGTAACAACTAGATTATTAGTAAAATGTATAGCATGTGTGCACTGAGACTAGCATAGGACACCCAGGAACCGTATTTGCTTCATGATGGTGCATAATAATTCTTCCCACAAAGTCCACAGTTGTTTTCATCCATACCTTCGATTGTGTTCTAGGAGACAGTTTGAAACAAACTGCAATTCGTGACACTTGATCTTTTAGCAACACCTGGCCTTCGGGATGTGGGTTTGGAAGAAGCAACAGCAGGAAAAGATAGAACTGTTTAACTGAAGACTCTGAAGGCGACTGAGACGTGTTTGAAGATGATCCTGATGATACAGAAGAGGAATTGTTTCCAGTTACTGGCGGATTGTGTTTAGTCGACAAAAGAAATTCATGTTCCCGAACTTGTTGCGGATCAAATGGGAATACACCAGATGAAGCCATTCAGTAATGTAGAATTTCTGAGCATCTTATGATTAGCATTTTGTGATTTAGTTGTGTTGGTAGATCCTAAGATATTTTTATAACTTTTTCTGGTAATTCTGGTAAAACACTCTTTGCACTTCCTACTCAGCTTTGAACTGTAGGAAGGTACGGTGCTTCAAATAGACATCACAACAAGTCTCCACATTACACATGCGAAGAATAGTATTATCGTAAGCTTAGGATGTCCGCATTCAGCGACTGTCTAGAATCACCAAAACTTACTATATATTAGATTAGAAGTTGTATTATCTTTACCTAATTAAATTAAACAATACATTATTTATATAATCTATATATGTTTGGAATTCTAACCTATAGCATATGGCAACGTATAGCATATACTTTATTTATTCTAGTTCTTTTCTTTTTTCTTTTTCTTTTTGTCTTTTCTAGGATTAACGTTCAATTTAACAGGAGCACAAGGACATTAAGAATCACTTGCGGCCAACAGATCACACAGTTTGACAAACTAGACTAGGATATAGTATTTCGAACGAGACAAGACGTGAGACGAATAAAGATGTCTCGTTTCTCTCGTAAATTTTCTAAAAGTCTCCTCTCGTCTCTATTCTCGAAGGATTCTTTCCCGTCTCGTCTCGAAAAAGTTTTCTCGTCCCGTCTCGTTTACTAAATTTATTTGTCTTATTAGAACTTTGCAATTAATAATAGATAGAAACAACTATTGAATACTTATCCTTAATTAAAAGAATACCTGTGGCTCAGGTTCCTTATTGATGCTCATACCGAAACGAACAATGTCATAAAGGTCGTTCAGAGCACGGAACTAATTATAACTTATTGTAACAACGGAGATAAATAATACGCAAAGACAGTGCTAAACATCTAATCTCTTACAAATACGGGGCGCGCTCGTAAAGTAACCTACGATGGGTCACTTTGCGTGAACTAGTGGGGGCAGCACTACCATCTTTGCTCAGACGGGCGCAGTAAATCAGTCTTCATCCAGTCGTGGTAGAGTGAAGGTTTTCTGATCACTAGTTACACTTTCGTAGCGTCTCAAAATGTGTGCCGCAATAGAAAACCGCCTAGTGTGAGGTGCGAGCTGTTATACGTTTTCTAATGACAAAACAATATTCGGCAGCAGCTATTTATCGGGAACTTTCTGCCGTACATGGACGAAGTATGATGAGTAAAGGAGATATTCGTGAATGGGTTCGTTCATTTAAAAGTGGACCAACAAACATTCGTGACGAAGATAGGAGTGGTAGGCCATCAGTAGTCACTGATGAATTCGTTCAGAAAATTGATAGTTCGTGAAAATCGACGTTTCACAATCTCAGAGGTTTCAAATGAATTTCCACAAATTTCCAGGGCTGTGTTCTATGACGTAGTGACAGGCTGGAAGATGCAGTCACAGGCTCGCTTCACGCACAGGCGGGAGATTTTTATGCTTGTGGAATTTCTAAGCTAGTGCAGAGATATGAGAAGCGGTTGAATGTTTATGGTAATTATGTCGAAACATAGAGCAAAGAAGTAGTTTTCAAATGTATAAAATAAATTCTTATTTACTTTGGTGTTTCTTTTCTAACCAATAGGAGGGTACTTTCCGAACGGCCCTCGTATAAATAGTGTTTCCCACGAGACTCGTGAAATTTCTCATTTCGAAAATGAGACGAGAATTGTCATGTTTCTGGTCTCGTCTCGACGAGACGAGCAGTGTATTTTTAAAATATATACAAAACTTCTTGTTTTCGTGCGCAACACTACTAGGGATGTAACACGTACAAAGAATTGGTTTGCCGATGACGTGGTCTGGGAATATGTGTTTGACATCCTATTATTTACTGAAGACCACTTGTAATCTGTTTACAAACAAGATTCTAGTTAACCTCTATCAGAAGTGGAAGTCACCAAAAGCATTTACTTTTCTTCTCATTCCAATCTTTTTTTTTTTCCTTCTTCTTTTTCCGTAACTAGGAGATCCATCTGACAACGCTGCATTCTGTTTCTCTCGCATCTCGGGAGTTGGATCTCCACGGCAACGCAAATACAACAAGCACCTGGAAAATCTGACGTAAACTAAATCAACCGAGCGGGGCAAAGGGAGAAATAAGAGTTATACGCTTCTTTAAAAAAAATAATCTTTCGTTTCCTTTTTAGCATCTACAGTCGCTGGAGTCGTCTAAATATTACATTATTTTCATTTCTCTATTTGACGCACTCTCTCGGAGCAAATGGCAATACTTTTTTTTTTCATAGCATTCTGAATTATTACATTATATGCGAGTCCCAGTTGAGAAATTATGCACCATTTAAGATAGCTATATGTTTATTAATTGAACCATATAAGCGAAAATGCTGTCCTGTCTACAGAGATGCATCAACAAGGGGAATTTTACGATTAAAATAACACAATGTTTTACTGTACGTTACTTTAGCTAAGGACGCGTTACCTTAAAGGTATGTGTCAGTGATTCCTATTTTTGTGTCAAGACTCTTTATGAGTGATGCTTAGACTTTAGGATTGCCACACGCAAAAGCGAAATTAAATATATATATCATTCGTATAGTGTTGACCAACAGAAGCACACACACACTTTCCCAGACGAGACATAACTTTCAAACAGAATAGGCTCAACTGTTGTCTCCTAAGCAACATTACCTTACACGTATAAATAGATATCATTTGAAAGTTCAATAACATTTATCACCTACATAGGTCAGAATTTGCTGAACATAGGGGTTTCGGTTTTCAGTTTTTCATCTTTATGCACCACTGTGGTTCTGAAGAATGGGACCTTCTATTAACGACTGGGTGTAGTTGATGGGTGCACAGATAATCGTGCACGATCAACTCTCATGTATAGGTCATTTCCCACCACACTAGCTGAATTACAGGACAGGGCCACTGACCATGGCTCAATATACAGATGTATGTCTTAAATATTTTGCTATATACAATAACAATCTATACAGATCGACAGTTGTGGCAAAATGCCATATCTTGCCATTTTTGCAAGAAATAGTGAATAAATAATGCCATTTATTCTGACCGTTGACCATATTGCTGCTTCTTAAGAGATCTAATCACTGCGAAATTAAAATACCGCTAATTTTATAGTAATTATGTGATATCTTCAAACAGATAAAAGACAATCGAAATGTGGATCAAGAGCGCCCTAGACAATATTATTTTGCACGAGGTATCGTTATCACGAGTCACCTAGTAGCTTTCCGTCTGAAGGAATTTACAAACGCGAAAATAAATGCCGACTATCTAAACGGCTGGAAATCGAAAGAGATAAGTTAGTTGTGATAACGGTATCTCATGTAAAATAATATTATCTAGCGAGGTCTGGTTCCACTTTTCGATTATCTTTTACCTATTTGAAGATATCAAATAATTACTGTAACATTAGCGGTATTTTAATTTCGCAGTGGTGGGGCCTCTTAAGTTTTGTTCACCTTTCTACAATACAAGTGACATTACTTGCCGTTATCGTTGAATGTAGCTCACTTGAAGGACTATAACATTGTTGAACAACCAAAATATACGAAAAGTAGGGTTAATGAGTAGTTGCTATAAATTTCGAAGTTGTGACATGTTTCAAATAAGATCCTGTCATATCGGTAGATGTTGAAGAATCGTTTTCAGGCCTCAGAACGGATCTTAAAAGGTAAAGAAGATAACTTGTGTGTGGACAACCTAAACAAAATCTTTATGATATTGTGAAGTCGAAGGTGATATATGTGTTGTATGGCATGACTGTTTTATCAAGTGGTAAACAAGAATTTAATTACTTAATATGAACTGAGTTAGTTGTTTTTGAACGTAGTTTTTGGTCGCTATTCATTATCGTATACTGTTCTCTGCAATTTCATGCTTATGAAACTAATATTTATATGCCTCGTAATACTCTTTTTCTTTCTTTGCTTTGATACACTCTGGTTGTTAATATTTTCAATGTCCTAGTAGTTATTAGTGCTATTTATAACCCTTAACGCAGATTATGCATTTAATGTGATCTTTTGGTAAATTATTGGCATAAAAATATTCATATACCAATATTCATTTTTGCAATATAACTGACAATTTTAAAATTAATTTTGCCAATTTTTGTTTTTATTTTATCACGATTTCCGGTCTTGAATAATGCAATATATATTTTAAGATTAACCAAGCTCCGCAATGTAGGTTAATACGACAATTCTAGATTACAAGTATAGCTATACTTCAGGAGTTAGCAATACTTGAAAGATAAAGGCACCAGGGAAGTTAATTTTAATATGGGAAACATTGATGAGTAAAACCAATTGTATTTTCTAAAAAGTGTTACAATCAAGAAACACATATTCAGCGTATTCAATACAAAAGTAAAAGTGTTTATTTCTTATACAGACCCATACTGCTGAATCATTTGAAATTAATTTAGGAACATAGAAACACCTGCCTCAAACTTAATTTTTATCATATTACTTTGATTGAGATGCGCATTTTAAAGAGGGGGGGAAAGCAAATTTAAATTTTTCACAAAGAATAACGGTTACATCGATTGAAATTAATTTTTGAACACGGTGTGCTGGATTTTATAATTTCATTTCGATTCAAATAAAAAGTCTAAGGGAAAAATTCAAATATACCTTTCATATAAAATCAAAGATAGAATTTGTTCCTCGGACGCTGAATTCATATCAAAAAGCCATTACTCGATATCCCTCACTGTTTCTGTTTTATAGTGATAAGTAATGAAACAGGAAATTGATAATTTCTACCACTTCCGGTTTAGAAAGAGGGTTTGAAAAGATGGAACATACTCTTGGGACGCTGAATCGATTGCAAAATAATTCTCAATATCTATTTCAGTTTACGCTCTATGGAAAATAAGTATTGAAACCGGAAGTACTAGTAAACTTGAACCACTTTCAGTTTTGGTAGAGTATTGGTGTATTGATGATTGTATTGGTATGTTTTCTTGGGACGCTGAACCGATTGCAATAAACTGCTTTTTCCGTTCCGTTTTTTCTCTGATATCTGTCGACACACAGACAAACAGACGGACGGAGATAGTCGTTTTAAGACTCCCGACATACAGCATAATTCGGAAATCTAAAAAAAAAAAAAAAAAAAAAAGGAAAAGGAAAAAGCAAATACCAACAAATTTTAAAACTACACATAACTTTAAAGCAAATAAATGTAGCAAACCACTACATTTATTCGATATATAAATATAGTTTGAGCAAAGTCGATCTTTTTAAATAAAATATAGCATTTTGTTTCTTTGTTTAATTTAGTATTTCTTTCAAGAATTGAAACTATGAGACATAGAATTACAGTTTAAGGTGAAACCTAACCACCGTAACGCGATCAAATTTTAGTAATCTTGCACCAGGAATCGTACACGGGACCAAGTACAATAAACGAGTAAGCGCTAGCCACTATATTAACAAGCAGAGCTTTGATAAAAGTACCATGAGCTTACTTATGTATTTAAAGCTGAATTTCTATACTCGCGTTACTTGTATCGGTTCGATTCCTAGTGAAGTTTATAACACATTAATGTGGAACCTTGAAAATATGCAGTCCATGCTTAATGTCCAATAGTTCGTCAATTCGCCCTGTGTTTAAAGATATGCTTTACGAAGAAACAAGAATATGTAGGTACTTCAATATTCTGTGACTGTTATCAACTCGGGGAAATTTATTTTTGTAAACAATTGGAAGAAAATTTCTATTAGAGACAAAACATGATACTTTAATTTTAGTATGAGATGTTTACGCACGTGTTACAAACTTCGGTTGTACCTTATTATTATATGGAGCAATTGTCTATGCATATATTTAATCGCAAATAACAACAGACGGCTATAAATACGTAGGCCACCTCGTGTTTCATTGCCCCGTTATACGACCTTCATCTTCACCCGGAAACTTACAAGCACAGAGAGGGATCGAACTGGTAACACTGCGGAAACTGGAATGGGATTTGGAGGGAAGCAAAAGAGAGCAACCGGGAATGATTCCGGGCAGATGGAAAAGAGCTGAGGGAAAGGAATTGTCTATGACGTCAGTTTACGTCATAGGATGCGCGTTTTCACCTCTTGGCATTTCGCTCCGAGACGCTCCAACATGAATAAGATCAAGTTCTCATGGGTCGAGCCACATAGCAAAAACGACAATCTCGTTGCATGCGTTGCAGGATGAAAGTTTTTTTTTTTTTCAAACAGTGCTCGCACAGATAAAATAGTTTGATTCCGACGCAACATATGACGTAACACTATTGAAAATCAGAAATGTAATTCAACTAAAATGAATCATTAAAATAAACGTCAAACAAACACTAGAACAATCCCACCTCTTTTACACCTCAAATAATACCCTTGGTAATTTAATTTATACTCTTGCACATATATTTGAAACTAACAAAAAGATCAGATTACATTCAGTGCATATCCCTAAAACAAAGTTATCAGAAGTTTTAATGGAAATTCCATTAATGTTACATCATTTGTTACGTTCTTCATTGCATTCCATACTAATTTCTCTATATTAATTAATTAGACCCATCTTGACAGATTGTAAATGTCAGAGTGTAATACTCACACGAAAGAAACATAATGATGAAACATATTCGCGTATATTCAATATCATGGAATAGGTAATTGAACATAATTGAATATTCATAAAGTGAAATTAACAGATATATATATATATATATATATATATATATATATATATATATATATATATATATATATATATATATATATATATATATATATATATGCGATTTCTATCTCTTCGATCTACCTCCTTAGTGCATTAATTTCTATTTTTAAATTTCAATTTTTGTGATTCCTTCAATATAATGTGTTATGATACAATACTTAACAGTTTGTCATATACAGGATGTTAATGAACTATACCGACAAACTGTAAGAGGTGATTCCTCACATCAAAATAAGAGAAAAACTTCATATGGACCTATGGCGAAAAGTACATAGTTTCAGAGCTAGGGCTGTCCAAAACTGCGAAAAAGCTAGATTTCAATAGGCCCTATTTCGAATTCCAGAAACTGTGGATGGTGGTTCTTATCAGTGTAAAGGAAGCCACGCATACACTATCCAAAAGTGTATATTTCATCAATTGTCAATAGGTGTAGAGGGCATTCCCTACAGGGTGTAATTCTCAGATATGTTTTCAATAGAGTTTTCAGATATACCCTGATTTCAAGAAAGGTCCAAACTAGGCATGAGGTAAACCTTGACAACAATAAACATCCAATCATCCAATGCTTCAGAGGAAAGGCGAAAGTGTTAGGAACACACAATTCCATGTTTCTTTGTGTTCGGAATAACGTGTGATGATATGTACTTCGTCACGGTATATTTCACGTTTTCTTCACTTATAAGCATGACAGAAAACATCGCACCATGAGTTTTTCCAAGTACGAGAGACCGTGCTGCTGACGATTCTTAACACTTCCGACATCGCGCCAAAGGATTCCTTGTTCGCTGCAATCAAGGCTTATCGTTTGCCTACTTCGGACCAATCATAAAGTCAGAGCATATCTCAAAATTCGGTTGATGGCACGTCGGGGAATTTCACCCTGCAGGGAATAATCTGTACACCCTAGTGAAATATGCAGTTTTGGATTGCGTATGCGTGACTTCCTTTACGCTGATAAGGACCACCATCCACAGTCTCTCGAATTCGAAATAGAGCCTCATGAAATTTTCCTTTTTCGCTATTTTGGACAGCCCTAGCTCTGAAACTATGTATTTTCCGCCATAGGTCCATATGAACTTTTTCTCTTATTTTGATGTGAGGAATCACCTCTTAAAGTTTGTCGGTATAGTTCATTAACACCCTGAGTATATATATAGCCTAGTCATAAATATGATTATCATAGGCGGACGAAGTGGGGTTGACTGGCAAAGCGCCAACGTCCAGTGATTTGGGTTACTGTTTCTAATCCAGCTCGTTCCGCGTGGTCTTTGTGGTGGACAAACACCATGTACGTGGGTTTTCTCGGAGTTCTTACTTTCTTACCACTTCATTCCCCATCACCTCTTCTTTACCCTTAGAGCATAAACGTTGGACGTCAAACTAAAAAATATTGTATATAACTGTCATATGTGTGAAACCTCTCCTGACAGCTTTCTCGTGGCCAAGTGATTATTATATGTGGTCGTAGGTTCAATCTCCAGTGAAGGTACTTGTTTTAGATAAAAATCCGAGCAGTGGTTCGGATTCCCCTTGAACCATTGAAACTGTCTCGTATAGCCGCTGTGCTGCGAAGCAAATCCAATGCAATTCTAACAAAACTTCGGGACCAACTTTCTAAGTCGAATTTCAATGTAGGAAAGTTGACTTGTTGTGTATAAGATTATGGTGTGAGATTATATCTCTATTGTATTACATCTTACAGAGATTTTCAGTGGAATATGAGAATAGAGACGATAGAATTTATTAATTCAAAGAGAACATCATTATGTAAGGGTAACTCAAATGAAAATATGGACAATCTCAGATCCATGTAAATCACACATACTGGGCATGGTACGAAATAGCTGACCGCTGTAAGACATCAGGGGCAATCTGGTTTACATGGGCATACTGCGTAACATTACGCAGTCAAGAAGAAGTAAGTGCTATAGATGGTGGTTTCAGCTGTGTTGGGCGTCTTTGCCGTAAACAGTCTGCATCTAGTGTCTCTTTAATTTTCTGGATATTGTCTTCTACTTATCATACACAGTACTCACAGTTCAACGGCAGATGTAGAATTATAGTCCAATGACACCACCTCCAAAAATATTTTTTCAGCTTACCTGAAATGAGAAAAGGGAGAACATTTTATAGTGAGAGGTTGGCATTTTATAGCAGAACGAACTCTAAAAGAAATATTTTTTCTTATTAATTTCTACAGACTTTATACCAATTGTTCTATGTACTTTATTACTAAACTCATTTAATAATTCTTGTAATGTATCTACCCATTTATAATTTCCTTAAGTACTAAATTTCTTTCACATGTTTTGTTTAAGAGTTCTGTTAAAAAGTTCCAAGATATATTGTACATGTCGTTTTCGGAAGACATGCTCAAAACTGAAAAATTCGCGAAATATAATTTCTCTGTGATTAACGGTTCGCGAGATACGGCTTCTTAGATCTCTCGAAACCCGAACTTTTTAGTCCAATATCTGGGGAACGGTGGCCAGTAGCCATCGGTTACTCTTTGGTACCAAATTGTTCGCCATCCTCTTACTGATCAACAGCAATCTGATAGCTTGATGACATGATTCCTGGGATATGACTCCTTAAATCTGCCGAAATCGGAACTTTTATGACCAATATCTCGGAGGAGGTAAGAGTGATGCGAAAAATTCCATCACATCTTTCAGATAGCTTTTGATGCCCTATCGAATGAAGGTCTCAAAATTGAAGAACTAGCAAATAACACACATACACACACACACGGAGAGAGAGACGTGCAGAATTCAGTAACGAACTTAAACGCTATATTATTATTTATCACAATAATTGTTTACTTGTTGGGTAATAGATTATAATAGATGCATCGCACTTTGTAATGCAGTTTTTCATTTGCATTACTTCTATTATTTTGTGTAGCAACCTACGATGCAACAACGCTTAAATAAAATACTGAATCGGAAAAATATTAATCGAAAAATCCGAAAAGAAGTTTAGGAGAAGGTTAAAGTGATCATTGGCAACTTTATGTTTAATTATTTAGTTCAACAAAGAAGTTTCATGCTTAATTATTTAAGACAAATACTAGTATTAGGTTTCCCACAGCTTCAGTTGAATAAGCACTGGATCCGAACTAATTGTACTCTCACATGGGATTTATATCGTATCTCGCACTAAGGTGAGAAAGCTAACAACTAGAAGGCTTTCATATACTCAGTCTGCAATAATATCTGTTTCATTATAATTATTTTTCACAATTTGTCTACTCTTCCATCTAATTTAATATTGCTATTAATGAGGAAAAAAAATGTAACTTTGTTTGCAACTGTTGGTCCCGTACTTCTACCTAGGTATAGAATCCAAATAATTAAATTCCAATTACAGAACGAAAATATTCATGGAATGATATTACATAGGATGAATTTTCTGAAAACTTTAATGTGAAAGATCAAGTCTTCGAAAACTTAAATGTTATTTCTTGATTAGCACACTTAGGTCCGAGATTTCTCTCTCTCTCTCTTTTTTTTTTTCTTTCTTTTCAGATCTTACATCATATGTTGTAACATTTAACCGTCAATCGTTTTACTGGCTCTGTCGCTAATTTCTACAGAGTTTGTATAAAGACAGAAAAAACATAGAACTGCTATGTATAAATGGTATATAAAGTGAATGCCTTTTATATTGACTTTAACCAACGTTCTCTTACGAATTGAATCCTGACAATTTAATAGCCATTTATAGTTTATTGATTTATACTCCCTTCATAGGCTTCATTAGTTAAGTTTCCTTGTTTCTCTCTCTCTCTCTCTCTTTAACTTCTTATATTTCTCTTCAGACGTTCCATATGCAGGTGTTAACACGCAAGTCGCCTGATATCAAAGACTATCAGCACTCTCAAGCAATTATTATTATTATTATTATTATTATTATTATTATTATTATTATTATTATTATTATTATTATTATTATTATTATTATTATTATTATTATCGTTATTCAAATAAAATCTTGTAAAAAAAGGAAAGAAAATCTCTCTACATTTTGCATAGTTTGCTTAAAGTTACAACAAATATTACACAGGGAAAAAACATACGTGGTGTACGTAAAGACGTATGTGTAAATCCTGTAGTTCTTGGACTTACGACTATATAGCATCCTGGAGCAAACGTATAACTGAGAACAGATGTTTTATAGTACATCCCGTGTAAGTGTTCCATCTATACGTACTTTCCGTACGAAAGAAAGAACTGCGCATAGGCGGTCAGGATCTCTACATACAGATGGACGTATATAACATATAGCTGACGTACGTAACATAGATATACATATGTAATATACGGAAGACTATTAGATGTCAGATTTCCGTGAGCGGCATAATCAAGCATCTAAGAGGGAAAAAGGCAGTACATATGTAGCACATGGATAACGTATGCTCCGTACAGATTTCCGTAGTAAATGTATGGAGTCTGTATATTTGTATAATATATACCGCTGTCCGGATAACAGATTTTTCACAGTGTATTTTTACTAGAAGTTCTAGATTACAATACCCAAGCTGTCAGCTATTAACTCGGTTCTAGAAATGTATGAATTCAATGCAAAGGAATATATCCTTCTAGCAAGCAAATATCTCAATAATTACGCCAAATCTGTTCATGAAGGTTAACTCGTTAAGTGAAGATTGAGTAAACGAAAGAAACTCTAGAAAATTCACGGATATGTCATCGTCCACCAGACATTCATATAAGTTGGAACATATTATAAAAATGAAATTAAATTTTAAGTTTTAGTTCCACGGTTATGCTGCCTAGACTAAAGGAGACGGTGTTTATCAGAATTAAATGAGATGGTGGAATGAAGGAAGTGGAAGGAAAACCCATAGAAGTCCAGAGTGTAGCGAACAAAGAGAAAATCCACACACGCGGTGTTTGTCTACCATAAAGCCCACTTGGCGCAAGCTGGAATCGAACCAAGGACCCTATGCACCAGAGGTGAACGCTCTACCACTGAGCTACTGCGCCCCCTGCAACATATGATATATTTAATATATATTATTACATGTTATTAAAAATCTTGAGAAGCCTGATGTTCCTCATCTCTGCCTTTCATTAATTTCCCCAAAATTAGAGTAATAACACAACGTCTTTAAAATTCTTTCTTTGATCTTCATTCTGTAAACAAAATCATGTAAACAAAAGCTACAACCAAAAAATCTAGAAGGATGGTCATGGACTGTATGTAAAACCTGTCGTGCTAAAAGAGATTCTAGAGTAGATATTTACATAGTTTGCGTGATTCCAAAGTTTCTTATTTACAACAACCTTGCAAAAATTCGAGCGCCGATTTAGCATCATGGCTCCAGTGAAAAGTTTATTTAGTTCAGAAACAGCCATAAAGTAAGAAATAATGATATGAAGATTAAAAAAAAAACTGTCTAATCTCCTTAGAACGCTATCCTATGTAGAAGAAAATAGAATTCTTAAACAAATACTGTATGTCTTCCAAGCACTGTCTATTTTTCCAAATGATAACTACTTTCACCAGTGTTTAAAACTTTAAAATAAATGTAAACGTTTAGTAGTGTCTTTTCGTAGTACACCGCCTTAAAAATGAAAGAATTTTGAGTTTCGAAATCGTTCAGAACAAACCTATATTTTTCAAATCAAACTTTGTAAATCGGAGAATGATTCATTGCAGAAACTTGGTTTTCCATAACAGTTGGAACAAAGAAGATAAATTCAATACGAGAAATTGTTTCGAAGAAATAACTTTCTATTTCAACATTTTGCTATTTTCTGGAGTTTAGCTTTTCCGCTGTGTCCACAGATTACAAATGAACTTTCGATACTCACGGCTAGAAGTGTAGTACTTTCAAAATGTTAAATGTAAAATAAATAAATAAAATAAAAAAGAATTAATACTGTTATATTAAATTTAATTAAATGTTGTCTTATCTCAAATGAAATAATTACGAAACTGGACGTACTAAATGTAATTCATAAAGTGTACGTGCACTTAATTTCAAAATAATCATAATTTAAAACAAATAATGATAATTATATGAGTAGACCTAAGTTATTCATAGTAGCATCATTATTATTAGGTGAATTATATTGTGTCTGATAATTATTTTGGCATTTCTACTTGTAAACCGGAAACCTTTCACAGAAGTCCAAATATAATTACTGTTATATCTTAAATATATGGCTATTAATTACTTTTCTGGTTATAAATTTGGAATTTCTTTAAAAAAAATGCAGAATGATTGATTGTTTCTTATTCATAACTTTACTAAGATAAATAAATATACGAGATAAATAAAAGCTTACCATATACACACTACCGATCATAAATTTTAATTCTGCTAATTTTTTAAAAATATATATGTCCCAACAGAAGATAAGGATGACGATATAAAAGAACTTTCAGGAACAAGTGGAACGGGTATTCGACCAACTCTCGCAATACCACATAAAATTCTGTCAGCGGATTTCAATGCGAAGGTAGGAATAGAATATATTTTCAAATTGATTATAGGGAATGAAAGTCTGCATAAAGAAAGTAATGACAACGCCATTAGACTCGTCAACTTTGTGACATCCAATAACCTTATCATGAAAAGTATGAAATTCCCACATTGCGACGTTCATGAATATATTTAGACTTTACAAGGCGAAAAAAAAACACATTATCAAATTGACCACTTTTTGTAGGTAAAAGAAGACAGTCTAGCTCTAGCATAATTGATGTTCAGTTGTTTAGAGGAGCTGACTGTAACACTGATTTCAGCGATAATAAGAGAGATTTTCGCTGAATAAAGGAAATATCCAACATCTGAAAACGGACAGGTTAAAGTTTTTTTTTTTTTTTTTTTTAATTACAGAACCAGGCAAAAGGGAAAGATTAGATTAAATGTTGAACAAATTTTCGGTTTTAGAAGATTTTGAACGCACTAGTGTTCAGGATACTTGAGTTGAAACTAGGGATAGCATTACAAATTTCAGCAAAAGAAAAATTGAGGCACGCAAAAATATATAGGAACAAATCATAATACGACCAGGAATGCACTAAACCAGTGGAGAAGAGAGAACAGGCAAAACTGCATTGGCTACAAAGTCCGAACGATATAACTACATAAATTTTCGTTGACATCAGACGAGAAACTTCCAAAACATTTAGAACTAAAGAAACAAAAGGAAACACATTTTTTTGAAAACTAAAATTAATGAACTCTAAAGTAACAGCAAAAATAAAAACATTCGGGACATGTAGACGGGCACCAATGAATTTAAGAAAGTTTATCAATCTCGCGATGATATATTGAAGAAAGGCGACAAAACAATTCTCACAGACACAGATAACATTCTGAATAGATGGAAAGATTTCATTGACAATTTGCTTAACACACAGTCAAAAATTACTGATCGTGGAGAAAGAGAAAAGCACACATCTGAACCGTATAAGTATTCGAGAGCTTAACCGAACAAAAATAGAAATTGCATAAAGAAATTAAACACTTGCAGGGACATGAGTTTAGAAGTAAATGTAGAGAAGGCTAAATAAATGGAAATTGCCGGGATCGTAATATTGCAAATTATGGATACGTCATTCTTAAGGGGTGTATAGATATTCTTAAACATCTGCTACGTACAATTATAAATATGTTATTTAAAAACAAGCGTATTTCCGGATATAGTTGGAAAGAAGCTATAATTTGTCCTATCCCTAAATCTAGTGATGCGAAGAACATATAGAATTTTAGGCCTATCTATTTTATCAGCACTTGTCAAAGTGTTTGAGCAAGTAATATTCAAGAGGATAATGTATTATGTGAAACCCATCATGTCAGATACCAGCATGGCTTCTTAAAGAATAGGTCAACATCCACAAATTTAGCCACTAGTACAGGTTTTATTGCAAATGAATTGGATAGAGGGAGTCAAGTGGATGTGATCTACACTGACTCTTTTTTTTTTCAAAAGCCTTTGATTTGGTAGACCATGATGTACAGTTACAAAAACTAACGACTTTTAATTTCTCTATGCAAGTAAAAAGTTTTTCGCGTCCTATTTGCAAAATGTTCAACAGACATGTACAAACGATATGTTTCTTAAAAAATTCACAGCTTTATCTGGAGTCCCTCAGGGTTCAAATCTTGGTCCACTCTTATTTCTACTAGTCATACATGATCTACCATCTTATATCCATTATTCTGACACTCTTCTACTCGCAAACGACCTTAAAATATTGTCCGAAACTAATTCGCTTGAAGCCTGTATAAAACTGCAAATAGACTTATGCAATATTAAGCACTAGTGTGACAATAACAAGCTTAAGTAAAACGTGAATAAATGCAAACCTCTTTCCTTTACCCGCAAAGAAAACAGCTTAAAATATGACTATTCTACTGAAGGAACTATAATAGAGACACCTAACTTAATTAAAGATCTAGGAGTGCTATTTAATCCTAAGTTAAGTTTTACTTATCATATTGAAACAATTATTAATAATGCATACAAAAATCTTGGCTTTATTATGAGTATACGTAAAGAGTTTCAAAACGATGTTACATTAAAGAAACTCTACATCTCCTTTGTGAGATCGCAATTAGAATATGCGACTCTGTCTTGGTCACCAAAAAAAAAAAAAAAAAGTAAAACTCATACATGTGATTGAAAGGATATAATCAAAATTCTTGACGTTACTTGCTTATAGAAAAAACTGGCATGTATCCAAGTATGAGTCAAGCATGAGTCAAATTCAAAAATAGTACAAAATTTTAATATGCACACTTTGAAACAACAGAGAGAACATATAAAGATCTTTTATTTTTACAGAAATTCCTACATGGTAAAATTGACTGTCCTGATCTTACTTCCAAGGTTCAATTGCATGTCTCGTCAGATAAATCTCGCGCAGGAAATAGAAGTACATTTTAGTGCAAAAATGCGAGAACAAATATTCTTGGTAAGTCTCCTATATGGAGGATGAGTACTTCCTATAATGCAATTGAAAGGATATCTGCTGTAGATGTTTTTGAAATGTCAGAGACAGTATATAAGACTCGAGTTAAAAATATATATATCTTGTTAATACACGTATATCTATACGTAAAACTGTGGATAAATGAATTTCTAACGAATAACATTGTAACTGGGCCTTGAGCGTGTTGTGTTGAATAAATAAATAAACGTCAAAATATCAAATAATACTTTCGACAAATAATATTTTCAAATATCTATGATCAATATTAACATCCACAAAGAAATTAAATGTCTACTGAGAGTAGGGGATTCGTTTTATTATTAAGTTCAAAATCTTTTGTCTTCACGAATTCTGTCGAGGAATTTGAAGCTTAAAATATTTAAATGATAATCATGCCTGTTGTGCAGTATCCTTGCGAACCATGGTCGCTTACCCCGAGGGAAGAACGAAGACTGAAAGTATTTGAGGATAAAATCCTGATGCGAATATTCAGAGCGAAAAGTGACGGGAATGGAGAATGACGGAAACTTCATAATGAGGAGCTGCGTAATTTATATCGTTTATCAAGCATTGTTAGGGTCATCAAGTCTAGGAGGCTCAGGTGGGCAGGTCATGTAGCCAGAATGAAAGAAATTTCATTGTCAAAATATTAACTGGAAATCTAATCGGAAAACGATCATTAGGAAGACTTAGATGTAGATGGGAAAACATTTAGATGTATCGCGCAATAATGGGAATACAAGATGGAAACAGGATCCAGTTCGCTATGAACAGAAGTCAATGGAGAGCTTTTGTGATCGCGACATTGAATCTCTAAGTTCCATACGCCATAGAGTTAGTTAATTATCTGTATACGGTACCTTTATAAACCACATACTCTATGATGAAATCCGTCACTTCAGGTCAGTATTTTTTTAAAAAAAAAAAAAGTTTCATTCACAGCTGAACATATTAAAAACGAATACAGAAGCTTGAACTTGAGAACAGTTAAGCTTTAAAATCTAACGTTAATTCATGCATAATTATATTAATCTACCCATCTTAGTTTTTGAACTACGGCGAAACGGCACATACTTTTGGTACACATCTCGATTTGGTATGCATACAAGAGTATCAAATCCACACGTGTAACACCAAAGACATCTGTATTCCTTGTAGCAAGTGCGGCTTATCTATGTTCTTGTATCGATGTCCAAAAGACTTAACTATGACTACTTGAAATAAATCATAAAACCCACGTAGGATTTATGGCATTCTTTACGCCAAATTGGCAAATTAGACACGAGCCAATTGGGTAGTCAGTGGTAAAAATACATATAAAAAGTTGAGATTTCTGCGATCACGAGAGCCTAAAATTACAACAAAAGCAGAGGATATGTTCATCCGAATTGCAAGTAAGAGAAAAAAGTTCAAATATCCTGAAGTTTGTACACGAACTTCAGGAACGCAAGCAACGAGAAAAAAAAATTGAGACACGAGTCGAGCGTCGCATACGAAGACTGCGAGATATGGACTTGTACAGGCACATTGAAGGTAAAAATCCTTCCCTCTGACCAATAAATAGAAGGAAACCCAATAGCAAAAATTGAGAACTAAGAAAAATGTGAACGAATATCATGCAAAACACGGCTCTTCAAAATCCAGTTCCGAAGAGCCATCACATTGCGAATTGGCTATAAATGATTCTCATTTATGGTATTACCTCAACATATTGTTACAAAATTTTAACATACTACATTTTGAGAAAATAGGCTATACATTATTAGGACATAATACTAGATGGATCCAAATGACGTGACAAATAAGTACTGCAAAAATTTCGTTGTACCCCTGTTACATATGAAACCACATTTGTTGAAAAGTCTTATCCGTTTGCATAAGAACAAGGCGCAAAAGATGATCAACAGGCCAACATTGAAGCAACATCAAAGCCGTTTGGATAGAGGGCATTCATACGGGGCCAGCGACGTTTTGATCGATTCTTGTCGCGCTCGACGAGGAAATCCAACGATACCAAAATTTTTGAAATCCGAACTCATGAATATAGGAAAAATCTGAGTTAAACGTAGGAAGGGAGCGAGGAAATACATACTGTGACCGTTAAGAATCACTTTCTTTGATTTTTTTTTAAAGCAAAATTCAAAATTGTGAAATGTGTAAATTTTATGGTAAGCTCTCACTCTCTCCCTTCGCCCAAAGAAAGCATTGAAATTATGCTTATGCTTAAAAACATATGGACATACTTAAACGGGGCAGAATAAAGAAAGTATATCTTTAACGACTCAATCTAAAAGGTGGCGGAAAAGTAAGGCGGTACATTTTTCACATAAGTCAAATAATTTACTATGTGTTACTATCCTTTGAATAGTGTACCTAACACTTTATACTTCGAAACTATGGTATACATAAGTGTCGGAAATCTTATACTGTAGAACGGTTTTGTCCGTTCGTCCGTCTGTCGACAGGTATCAGAGAAAAAAAAACGGTAAGAGATATGGAAAAGTTCTTTTTTTCAATCGATTCAATGTCTCAAGAATAGGTTCTAGCTCCTCTGTTAATCCTCTATTTAAACCGGAAGTATTTCAAATTAACCATTTCCGGTCTCAACGTTGATCACCGCAGAACATAAATAGTAATAGATAGCGACAAGTGTCTTCTGCAATCGATTTAGCGTCTCTATTGTCACAACCTGCAACAAAGAGCAAAAATGCTAAAAGATACCGAGAAGCAGTTTTCTGCAGTCGACTCAGAATTTCAAGAATAGGTTTCCATCTCCGTTAAACCTATTTTCAAACCAGAAGTGATAGATTCTAAGGAATCAACTATTTAAAGTTTCAACGTGTAGCTATGGCCAAATAACAAAAACGGAAATAGACACCGTCATATGTACAGTATTTTGCAATCGATTCAATGTCTTAGCTCTTTGAGGCACGGTGGTAAGTTGTGCTTGCCACCTTTGATATCCATTTTTTTCGTCCTACTATTAAGTGAAAGATAAAATTAAACTAATTTCGTGTGTTTTGAGATTGTCTACATGTATAATTGTAATGAAAATTTTAAAAAATTCAAAATATTTTTTTCCGTGCAGCAAGGGGTACAAAATAACGCTGGCTCCCGTATCTCAAAGAGTTAAGAGAAAATATCATAGCCACCCGCAACACTAGCAACATCGGAAGTGGCTGAAATTTACTAGTGTTTCCAGTTCAGACCAAAAGAATTAAATAACTTTTTTCAGTAGATTCAACGTCCCTAGAATAAGTTTCATCTCCTCCGTTAACACTTTATTCAAACTGAAAATGGTAGAAAGCTACCATTTCCAGTTTAAACGTTGATAGTAATATAACACAAACGATGATAGATAGCGACTCACGATTTTCTGCAATCGTTTCAACGTCTTAAGAGAACATACAATCAGTACCCACGGCGCTCTACGGAAATCTTAAGTTGTTGAAATTTACTAGTATATACGGTTTCAATATTGATTTCGATATTGATTTAGCACTCTCTTCATAATCCGCTTCACTTCTTCATCTGTTTTAAAACGTTCACTTTGCAATGCAGAATTTTAACACCGGAAAAAGATGGAAGTGACTTGGGTCTAAATTGAGGCTGTACGGAGAGTTGGGGGAAGTCGTTCGCTCCATAATTCTTCAATTTTGTGTGTTGTTTGCGTGTTGAGTGCGGGGTGGACGTTATCGTCAAGAAGAAGAGACCAGGGTCGTTTATGTCGAATTGGTTTTCCCTGACGAAGAGTTCAGGTTCGACCTGAATCCCGATCTGGCTTCCTATCAACTGGCGATGAAACAATAAAGTGGAATGTAAAGAAAGTGCTAAATAGTTAAAGTCCAGATTTTTTGCAAAGGTTTTGAACAAATTTGTGCAACGATGAGAAATGCCTGAAGATGGGGATTACGTGGAGAGGCGAAGAAGGATCGACCTACGTATTGCAAGGACCCCCCACCTCACAACAGACGCACGTGCCAGCTCAACACGTGCTAATGATTACAAACAACCTGGCAGACAACAGGCCAACACGGAAGACACCGAGGAACATCGAAAGCAGACGAACTTCACGGAAGGATCCGAGGAGGACAAATAAAAGGAGGACCACCGAGGGACCCAGTATCAGTCGACCAACTGATCGCCTAACCTTTACCTTCCTATGTCGCTGTGGACTAGGAGCACCTCTTCCTTACTCTATGCCGCACTGGGCTAGGGATCCATCTTGAACTTATAATCCAAGTCTAACCTACAACCTGCCAAAGTGCTCTGGAAACTGCCATGAGTGGAAGGGGCACCCAGCAAAACATTTAGTATTCCTTCACTTGGTCATTGAGGAAGAGACATTGAATTAGACACACTTGTATTTATTTATATTTTGTAATAAAACTTGGTGAAGGGGAAAAGACACCCGGTCTATCATTTGACTCTACCAAACATTACAGTATAGTTTACAAATGTACCTTTAAAATATTTTCTCGGCTCAGGGAAACATATTGAACGATCCACATATAAATCTAAAAGTTTACGCTATACAATAAGTACGTCAATTAAAAAGATAAAACTAATATGTATACCCTTAAGCTTTTCGTTATGACACTAGGAAGATGATAATAGATTGTAGGGCTAGTGGGATATAACCCAACGTTTGTGATTAATCTTTAAAATTTAAATAACATTAAAATTTAACCATATTATGAGTCGCTCACTGTACAAAGGATTCAAGTCCACTTTTGGTCTTTTTTGGTCACATTTTGTATTGAAGATCTCTATCTGAAGTTACTTTCAATGCTTTTAAAAGATTCATGTCGAGATATTGTCAATAACTCTTATTACACGAAAAAAACAGAGTGTACAAATTGTATGTCTCTTTTTCTCACAACTTTGGTACTAAATTGAGCTTGCTTTCAGCGCCATACACAGAGGAAAAAAACTATGTGCCGTACGTAAAAACGTAGGTTACATGCATAAATCCTGTAGTTTTTGAACTTAACGTACGACTACTGTATATGTAACACCCTGCAGTAAACGTGTAACTGAAAACGTGTGTTTTATAATACTTTCCGTATAAGTATTCCATCTATACGTACTTTCCGTATGAAAGAAAGAATTGTATATAGGCGGTAAGGATCTCACATACAGATGAACGTATATAACATATAGCTGACGTATTAAATGTCAGACATCTTGCAGTGGCATGATGTAACATCTAAGCGGGCAAAAAGGCAGTACGTATGTAGCATATGGATAACGTATGTTCCGTACAGACTTCCGTAGTAAACAAATGGATTCCGTATATTTGTAAAATATACCGCTGTCCAGATAACGGATTTTTCTCAGTGTATATTATCCAAAGACAAGCTATACATCAATCGATATATAAAGCCGAGATTAACAATATCACAGGAGTGAAGGTACATTCTCATGCGTAGTTTTCGAAAAATCAAGAAAACTCATTTTTATGGAGCTAAAAATGTATGTGTGTGTTGCGCGTTGCTAATAATAATTAACAGGTTCTATTCTGTAGGAAGACATTGTCTATCTATTTGCTTGCTTACTATACTTTATGCAAATATATATATATATATATATATATATATATATATATATATATATATATATATATATATATATATATATATATATATATATATATATATATATATAGTTTTAGGTACTTGACTAGCCTTTGGCTAGCTGTGGGACTAACCCACAGAAAAATTGCCAAAACTGAATATATATATACATATATATATATATATATATATATATATATATATATATATATATATATATATTCAGTTTTGGCAATTTTTCTGTGGGTTAGTCCCGTAGTCCCGGAGGGTTGCAATCATGCCAAATTTCATCATTCTAATCCTGCCGAAAGTGTCTAAATATTTTCGAGTGTAGAAGATGTTTCATGTAAATAACATCGGAAAGATCTTTCAGTTCGCCATAAAAGCACTCTAAAGTTGGAAGTAACGCTATAAAAAAAAAAAAAAACGTACAAGCACACCGACTTTCAAATTTTTATTCCAATTCCAAGTACCTAAAATAGGAGATTGTATGTCCCATTTAAATAACATGGAGAAAATTTTCATCCCCTAAAAGATTAATAACATTCACTTTTGGCAATTTTACTGTCGGTTAGTCCCGAAAAGCTACAATCATGCTAAATTTCAACTTTCCACGTCAACCAAAAGAACCCATTATTTTATGTCAGTTCATGTAGTTTTATGTAGTTAGGTTATTAGTATGTATTGTTTGCCTTGTAAGAGGGACACACACACACACACTCCTAACAGTGTGCAAGTACTTCTAACATTGATGCTCATACTAGTTATAATATTGTAGAATTTCATATGTTTTCTCGGTATTTATCCAATACCTATTGGTGTATACATATTTTCCACAGAGGCAACAATCAATGATATAAAGAGGAAACATGGCAAAGGTGTGAAGAGTTTGCAAAACGGAACAGAATAGAAGAACCGATGTGAGTGGGTATCGATCGTAGATCAATGAATGGCTGAGAACGTAGGAGGGAAGAATTTACTACGTTCCTTGGCAAGAAGTGTCAGTGTTGTTACATCCCATCGAGCCACATCAAAGCCAGCAGAAAAGAATACAGGTCACATAAAGAAAGAAAGGCTACCAAATGATTGCTCTACATGTCTATACTTTAATGAAAGTTACCGAAAGGTAATAAAAACCCTGAAAACCAACACAATGCCTTTCTTTCTTTCTTCTGTTTCGAACAAACATCTCTTTCATTTGTATCTTGTTTTGTTACAGAGGGAAAAAAATATTATCCAACCAAAGCAACAAGCTTAATTGGAACTCAAAGAAGGAAATTATACAGGGTATCTCGCAAGCATGAGTTTATTTTGTGATTTTCAGTAGATATTCATTTTTCCTTTTTACCAATATTATACGGTAGATAATAGCCTATTTTTAAGAAATAAGATTTTTTTCCTATATTTTTTTTTTAAATTCCCAAATTACAAATAATAACTGCGTCACCGTTAGAATCATGTGTGTTAGAGTCAGGAGTATCACTATATCACTGCTAGGACAAATCAAACAATAGACACAATCTCATACTTAACATACGTAGTTCATATGTAGTAGGCCTATATACGCGTAAAAATCTATTCCACCAGGATATATATCAACTGCATCAAATTTGTACGGAATGACATATTTTCTAGGTCTATAAAGATAGTTTATCTGGATTTTCTCAAAAACTACGCATCATAATTTACCCTCAAGCATGTTGTTTTGTTCAGTTCAATGTGATCTATTGATTTATATTAGTCGTATTTTTGAGTTACATCTCATTAACATCATATGTACAGTGTTGTCTGGTAAGTGCTAAATTGAAAACTTATCATTAGTGCATACTTTAATAGAAGCTTTACCTTTTTTTATAGGTAGGGTAGTTATTGTACACCCTCAGTTTTTAGGTTTATATAAAATTGTTTTTTTTTCGACTTTCTCCAAAACTAAGCACGAGGATTTACACCAACACACTAACTTTGTCTAGCCCAGTGGTATCTATGGATTGATATATGTATCGTCTTTGGATATTTTCAACCAGTGTTTCACAACTGCTGTGCCGAGCCAACGAAGATGGAAAATAAATAAAAGCAATATATATATATATATATATATATATATATATATATATATATATATATATATATATATATATATATATATATATATATATATATATATATATATATATATATATAAATGAAAATGACTTATGTTTGTGATTTAATAACTCTTAAACCACCGACCAATCTCGATAAAATTTTCAACATAGATGATCTTAGGCCCTGGAATGTTTTTTATTATTTCACTTTGACGGTGCGACTTAGAGGAGGGAGACGGAGGGATATATATATATATATATATATATATATATATATATATATATATATATATTCGGGATCGCTGAGATGAACAGTGACACTTACTATGCAGTTTAAGATCCAAATTCAGTCCCGCAATATGGAGGAGGGAGAAGGATATATATAAGGTATATATGTTACTGCATTGGCAAGTAACGCCACTAATTCAACATATTGTTCTAGTATTCAAATGTTTTTATATCTAGAACTGTGTAAATTACCTGGAAGACAGAGTGAACCCTGCGCTATAATGAGAAAACAAAGATCCTTTACACACAATGTCGACCACAATGCATTGGAAATTAGAGTGAAAATGAGATGGTGTTATTACTAGACGTGTCGGCAAATAACGCCACTTGCTTTACAACAACGAAAGATGTTATAATCGTATCGAAATACTTTTGAACACAACTAAACAATTTTTGGGAATGTGCCATCTCCTTTGCTAGTACACAAAACTCATAGTCATAGTACATGTCGTTGACCTATAACTCTGTGATGATTGCGAACCCCTTAACATGACAGCTGCAGTCCATAGAGCACTACTCGTCGGACTCAGACAACAATGCACAGTCAGCGTCATATAATGTACACAAGCCACATTTAACAATGCTGCCAGAAAATCATGATTCGTGAAACCAAATCTTGCACTCAATAGACTGAATTCACGTTTTAGGATCCCTGGGATCATGGTAATATCCACCACAGTCCCCATGCTTGTTTCTTCGTGCCGGAAGAAGTTGAAGAGCCAGCTGTTGCAAACAAGTCTGGTGTTACCAATACTCCTCTGGCAGTAAGAGAATGTCCCTCTGATGAGATTTGCTCCTAGTTATTTTAGGTGTAGGCAGAAGCTCGTGGATGAAGTGGTCAATCGGTGGTGTTGAAGAAGATATGGAGGCTGCTTGTGTGCTTGTAGGTGTTGGTGGTGGTTGCTTTTGACTGAGACATCACTTCGGGCAAAAGTGACATCGGGTGCAGCATTTCTGTTAAAAGGACAGATGCCTCTAGCGCTGTAGCCTGAAATTGTGTTCTGAGGTGTTGCTAAACGGAACCATGCCTGTGAAAACAGTTTTGGAAACTGTAGCTTCGCAAGTGTTCTTCCGAGATGTGTTCGACGATAACTGTCAACTGTCAACTTCATTACACTTTTAACGATTTGAAGAAGCTCTTGTCATTCAATTCAACGAAGTTTCATCGGCATTTTAAGATACAATTTCCAGTTGTCATACTTCTTTGCCTTCATCAAGTGAATTGTTTTCGGACAGGTGCCTTAAGGAAATCTATGTCATGTTACACGTCATCCAAAACGGCATTTCGAGACATGTTCCAATTATAACAGCAATGCTGTTCTGTTAAATAGTAAAATGGATAGTCTAAGTTAAAACATTATTAGTGTATGAGGGAATAGTATCATATATTTCCCGCAAAACAAAAGATTTTTTATCGACCTCTTCTCTTTCACATATTACAAGGGGAAATAACTTTCAAGACAAACTCATTTAGCAACTTCATTATATGCTCAACACACATCTCCCAAGTTCTCTGTACGATAGAAATATTCCAACACACTCCTAATACACGCGCCGTTGTGGCGCCTAACAATCCGGAGCCAGAATTCTCCATTATTCTCCCTACTATCACCAGACATAACGCTGAATCTTTTTGTCCATTCTCTCGGAAAAGGAAACAAACGCTCCTCAGCTTTAAAGAACACAAACTTCGCTATGCTGTAATATCTGTTATGATCGTGTCAGACTCTAATGAAGAGATATGCAATCTTTTAATAAGTATCATAAGTCTAACGAAGAGATGTGCATACTATTAATGAATTATCACAATTCTTTTCATTAATATACCAAGATATACTGTACCGTGCAATGTCTAGTTTCCGTGCATTATGTCTCTTACAGAATCATTCTGACAACAAACGCGAGAGGAAGTCAAGCCACAAATCGACGCACAATGAATTCGTGTGTTAACATGCATTTGGGTTCCTTATATTATAGGCATCTATTTCTCACTTTCAGTCCTCAATTGTAATGGGAATTCACTACTAAGAGGTTGCGTTTTCGAATGTAACTTCGTCTCTTTCATGTTCAAACCCTTAATTGCCTTCCTAATTTGTAACTTCGGAACTAAATGATTTATTGCAGTACTGTTTCTCCAAATTAAAACTAATATAATTCACTTTAACCAGAAATACTTATGGCTCATAAATCTTTCAACCATTTTTTTCTTATACCATAAACTTTCATAGTTGCATATTTTGCATCATGACATGTCCTTTCTTCTTGTGAGAATCTCTGCTTTATGGCACTAAAAACTTAGCTCAAATTGACCAAAGGAAGTCACATCAAAGAAAACTTTATTTCACCGATTTTGATCAGTAAAAAAAATTAACCACTTTCGAATATGATTGTAACAGTGAGCGATAGTGAAAAGAAAAACTATTTAAAAAATTGTTATAAGTTACTTTGAAAATTACGTACCACCCTATATAGTTTTCTCTGACAATATTTTCGGGGGGAGGGAGTAAGGCTCAATTTGGTTACTTATCTTCTTTTGTAAATGAAGAGAACTGATGTTTTCGAAATTTAAAATAAAGTCAACCTAATTTGTTAATGGAGGAACCAAATCTGCCAACTCGGTACGAAATTAATGACAAAATACAGTAAATTGTATGAAAGGAATTCAAATTATGTACAAAGTACATATCTTTTGTAACTGAAGAGGCTACTTTTAAACAGTAAAGTACCCATTTACATAAATTCGGTGTAAGGCTACAACGGTATGTTGTATATTTCTATGATATATACAAGAAGCACTTAAAAAGTATGTTAAGGTTAACGGTCCAGAGTTCTTTTCCCTTTATTGAATAAAATAAATAAAAGAAAAGTCCGTCGAGCGCCATAATATACAACGGTATGTTGTGTATTTCTACTTGTAACAATTATTATTTACTTGTAATCTTGGGCTATAATATATTTTGATTATATACTAGGCAGATTCTGCTAAAAGAAGAAGAAAAAGAAAAAGAAATAATATGGTTATAATGTTAATATATAAAAAGACTATTCAAATGTTTTATGTAATCTAATATCGATGTCATTGTCATGACAACAGGAAATAAATAGAATTATTGTGTGAGTTAAGCAGACATCTTAAAAAGTTTATGTAGAGGTAAACTGTACACTTCTCTATCATATTTATTAAACTAAGTGTAAGAAAGGTAATTTATGTGTTTTGAATGACTCAATATTAATGTGAATAAGAACCAGTATGGTTATAAGGCAAAAAATACGAAAAGAAAAGATACTTTAAAAAAAGCATAACCACAGTTAAATTCGTCTGATATTATGGCCGTCCATGATTACGTATTGAACATACATAATTAGTAAGGATTAGTGTGAGGCAATTTCACGTTCCTGGTTAGGATTTATTATTATTATTTCGAAAGAATGAAACATAACATATTCACTTTATGTTCCCATGTACATATATATCTCTTCCGTAAATATGTATGTGGTGAAATAAGCTTCTTGGAATAAAATTGTAGATAAGTTATACCGCACGCTCGAATGAAATAAAATTCTGTTATCACTCAATGCAATATTATCAATCCCTAATAATAATAATAATAATAATAATAATAATAATAATAATAATAATAATAATAATAATAATAATAATAATAATAATAATAATAATAATATAACCGCTACAAAAATATCTTGAAAACATAACAAGATGACAAATAAAAAAGATGTCAAACATATATCTAGAAACAATACAACATATCATAAGTGGATGCTCAATGTTAACACAAACTGAATGCACAGAAAAGCAAAACAAAGTGGCAAATATCATACATCAAGAAATAGCAATGAAACAGAAAATGATACAAGAAGAAATGCCATATTACAAATACCAACCGGAAGCCATACTAGAAACAAACGAACTTTACTTTGACACAGCAATACTAACCGATAAAGCAGTACATCGTAACAGGCCGAACATCACTGAAATAACTAATAAAGATAAAAATGAGGTATACGTAATATAATCACAATACCAAGCACAACACACCTGCAGAAAGCATACAGAGTAAAAACAGAAAAATGCAAAATACTTGCCTAAAACATAAAAGAACAATGGAAGACTAAACATGTAAAAATAATACCAATAGTAAGTAGTATCAACGCATGCGGGAATGGACAAGGAAACGTTGAAAAAGACTTGAAATAATTGGAATTGGAAGGAAAATCATAAAAGAAAATAGAGGAAAACGAAATATTGAATACAGGTAGAATTATAAGGAACTTGCTGCAGATCACAGAAAACAGTGAAAACACAGAGACCACTAATATGCTTGGCGGTATATTAGTATATCACCTACTCAGATGAGGAGTGAGGAAAATGCGGAATGATAAGAAAATGAGAAGTGCCCTTTAAGTGTTTTCGTGTGTTACTTTATTCTCTTCTATCACTTTTTTCTCTCATTTACTCAGCACTTAAAGCTTAAGTCCTATATCACTTCCTTACTAATTGCTTAAACAGAATACGAACTCCGTTATTCACACATTTTAATATCTCCACAGAAAGAAAAAAACAGAAACAAGCAAGTTTACAAATGCATTCTTTTTAACGAAATGATTCTACAAGTTGCTTGTTAAAATAATAATAATGAAAAAACGCTTCCTCTGTCGCAGATGGCACTCATCGCTTAGTTTTATGGAAATAGTGAGTTCATTTAAATGACCTGTCACGCGAATCTTAGAGTCAGTTTTCAGTAAGATGAGGGGAGTAAGAAGTAAAAGAATAAGGCTTAAACGAATTTTAACGTGAGCTAGTTCACATTATTCTGAACATACATAAATTCAACTGTCTCCAAAATTTGAATAATTTTTCATCTCATTATTATTTTTAACGAAAACAATTTTAAATAATAATAAGAATAAAACCTGTGAAACTTGATGATTTGAAACAAAAGTAAGGGCGTGAGTGTTCAAGAAATTATAAAATTTGCTCCACTGAAGAAGTAATTTAACATGATCACATGAAGCATGTATATATCATTTTGATATAGCCGTTTAAGAACACTTGAAAACACTTTAATTGTCACGTGTGATTGCTTGTATAATTGGTCTTCTACAAATATGCAGCATATTCTATTAGGCTTAACTATTGATACTGATACCGATTCTCCGATACTGGTTTAAAAACTTTAAGAATTAAATTTGGTCTCGATACATTGAACGGTATGGCTTCTAGGCGAGTGAACATCGGGACAAATTACTATAAATGTAACCAGGAAAGTTCTGTCGCTTTTTCACCTACCACCTTCGAACATCGATATGTCACCTAAGACGTACCTGAAAGATCAAAAATAGTCCCCATCAGCATCGACGACCTTTTTTCCAACGTTCTGGAAGGCCATGGATTCAATTACAGTAGAACTTGGTAGGCCGTGAAGCGAAGAAGGTATCAAGTGCATTTTGCACCTCTACTAGGGATTTGAACTGACGTCCTCTAAGGTGATTGTCGAAAGAAGGAATGGAAAAGGTGATGATAGGACGGTGCAATGTCCTAGGAGTATGACGGATGCAATAGTGTTTTCCATCCGAGGCGTAGAATGGTGTCCCTGGTCATCCTAGCAACGTGGGGCTTAGCGTTTTCCTGTAACAAGAGAACCCCTTTGCGATTCAGAACTGCAGAGTTTTGAGTTTTTTTTTTTTTTTTTTTTTTTGAACACAGCTCAACTACTGACAGTAGATAGTTCCATTGATGCTCTGACCAGCTGGTAGTAGTTCCCGATGCACGATGCCGCGAGCAGTCCACCAAACAGCACAGGAGGGCCTTCTTCTGGTGCAGTGTTGGTTTTGGCTGTTTTGGAACCAGATGCTAACCAATGATGACGCTGCCATGGAGCTTTGAACAGGGCCCACTTCTCATCACATGTCAACACCCTGTCTAGAAATGGCTCCTTCCTCAGAGAAAATAGCAAAGAAACACAGGTGTCTGCTCGCATTGCTTTCTGGCTCGGAGTCAAATAATGTGGGATCCATCGCCCCAACTTGTAGTGCTTCCTAAGTTGATGGAGGTGCTGCCGAATGGTTTCATCACTCATACTGAATTGTAGTCTCAGTTCCTCATATGTCTGGCCACTGTTCGCCTCAATTGCTGCCTGAAGATCTTCATTTTGTACATATGTTGGTCTTCCGGCACGTGGTGCGTCTTCGAGTGTTTCGTCAGCGTCCTTAATATTAGTAAACCATCGCTGCAATGTCCGCGTAGTCACGATACCCTCACCAAATGCCTGGTTTATCTTCCGTCCCGCTCCAGCGACGTTTGACCCCAGTTTGAACTCGTACAGCATACAAGCCCTTATGACGCTCTGTGGAGGTCTCATGTTCACGCTGTTCTTACCCAAGTTCACGGTGTAACTGAACTACCACAACCAGGTAATATGTTGGATATACCCACACCAACAAGTGACATTCGCCTTATCTTCATTCGCATTCAACTCACGGTGTGAGGGCTAATTGAACACATACCTCCACAAAAAGCGACAGACTAGGAAATGTGTAAATTCATGTCTCGAATTCTATTTTTTTTTTTTCGCGATCACCACGGTACTCTTTTCTCCTACGTCACTCGAAAGTAAAAATGGTACAAAAATAGAGGAAAATCGAAGAAAAAATATCACTCCCAGGTGGTTATCCATTAGTATAGTAAGCTGATAAAATAGTAACTGTGTGCACCCAGCTAGGTAAAGACAGTAATGAAGTTGATTAATTAGATGATTAATTAGTATCCATGGCGTACTCAGCGCGCTGACTGGGCTCAAACCTTCACCTTTAGTACAGAAATATAGAAATTGATTCTGTTTTCATGTAATATGTTCCATTTGTGATTCTTTTATATAGATAACTTACGATTCCTTTATATATATAATTTATCACACAAACATGTTATCTCCTACAAGTTCTATCCTTAACCCTATACAAGACTTCAGCAAATTAGTTATATACTATATTCTTAATCTTTTTCAACTCCTTTTCGTTACCATAGGCATCAAAATTTACCATCTGCGGGTGTGGATATTAAAAAAGAAAGTAAATGTTTATTTTATTATTATTATTATTATTATTATTATTATTATTATTATTATTATTATTATTATTATTATTATTATTATTATTTAGCTCTGGTTTAGCAGCATTGTCAAGGTAGGCGATCTAAGTGTGCATGGTCCCTGGTTTTATTCTCGCTGGGAGCACTAAAATTTTTTGGTATTGACTCAGCATCATGAAACAATTGAGGAGCTGCTTGAATTAAGAGGTAGTAAATTTCAATCCAAAAAAGCCAGAAATAGTGGCAATTGGGAACCGATAAGCTGGCCACTCATAACACAAATAAACATGAACCATCTGGCTGATCATAGTCTTTCATGATTGTAGAGTCAGGAAGTTTAAGAAGTTCTCAGCAAATTTTATAAGTACGTATTTCAATACTCTGTAAGTATAGAAGACTGAAGAGAATGTAACTTCTTTTTTATCTGTCCCACCTGCAATTCGTTTCACTTCTGTGTACTGAAATAAAATACTAAACTTCGTGACACAAGAGCCTAGGGTGGCAAAATGAGGCCCAGCAATGGCCTCTGGGCAAAAATGTGGCCCACATTTCAGCCGGTGATGCCATATAATTATTGGCGTATGTGTGTGTGCGTATTTCTTCGTTACAGCAAATATTACTGCTTTCCATTATATATGTCCAGCTATTATTGCATTTCAGAAATTTGTAATTGTGTGTTGACGCGGTTTAGAATTTTTTCCTTTCATATTTATACAATATAAAAGTGATTTACTTATCAACATAAGGACCATATTACTATAGCTATTACCATAAAATGTTGACAGGAAAACCTGGTACTATGAGAACAAGTGAAAAGAAAAGATTTTTTAAAGTACGTGTCCTAAAGGAGGTTAAAAGGGACTTAAATCTTTTGTCCAGGAATGAAGTTATCTCATATTAAGAAGATAAAACTTGGCATATGAGTTTCCCATTAAGAAAAACTGAACATGTGTTTTTGCATTATTCGAAAATTCCGCTCTTAAATAGGGAAAAGTGCGCAATTTCTATTTGCAAATTTCGACTTCTTACCGTAAAACTGGCCAAATGTGAGGATTGACTCAAGTTAGAAGTGTGTAATCCGGTATTTAAATTCTTAATAAGAAATAAGATCACACACTATTTCGACAATTCCGCTTTAAAGCGAATAAACACTTTAGCCCTAATTCGCAGATATACCAAGTTATTACAATAAACCTATCAACTTCGGATTAATATGTCATAACATTATACATACCAACTAACATCGATTTATTCCTTTTATTTACACAAACATATTCCATCTATATTCGTCCATTTTGTGTATACGTCCATAATAATCTTTTTTATGACAACATGTCATGTCAATAACAATGTTTTTTTTCTTTTAACTATATATAGGCTATATGCTTGATTATTGCGCCTCTGATCAATGTTGATAATATAGGTACAGATTAATTATAATAGGGATATATAGGGATATATCGCTGTAAATGTCGCCCAGAACGGGAATTCCGTAACAGTATTACAGTGAAGGAAAGAACCCTGGATATTTTCAAAACACTCACTTTTTGAATAGCCCTCGTACTAATTATTATTACATCAATCCTCGTATTAATTATTATTATTACATCAATATAAATATTTTTCTTTTCTCTTCTTTCTCCATATATATATATATCAATTCATTTATAACAACATTTTTCTTTTATTACTAATTACGTATCATAAAACGTCGATTCATTACAAATATCATTTATGGGTCTATTCAAAATTATAACTAATTGATGACTTACGCAGAGTTACTAGTTAGTTGTTCCTCTTTTACATTGAACGATAACATCCATATACAAACAACATTATTTATAATTAAGATCGTCATCTTATCAAAACAACAACAAGATCAGAAGGCAATAATTACATTTAAAGGCTTCAATTTAAAATCAATGTCATAGATTTCAAGTTAACATAATCAAATCTCTTTTGAACATGTAAAGTAAAATAAAGGTAAACATAACACTCAAAGTTAATACAAAGATAAAATAAATTAATCACATCATAACATGTTGCAGAAATATAAAGTCCAAATGAAGTATTCACAACACAACTCGTAACATCTGAGAGAATAAATTAAGAATTGTTATCCAAGTTTAATTTGGTTAACATATCAGGGTTGAAATTTTAACCAGCTTTAGCCGTTTACCTGCTCCAGCTTTTCATATCTAAATTATATTTATCATCAATATTATTCACAAATAAATTAATAGACGAATTTTGCGTCGAATAACCGTGGGAACCTTCGGCTGGTATGGGATTAACCCCAACCATATCAGCGGGTTTTAGTTTAAATTATGATTAACAAATGGGTCAATCAAAGTACATTGAACACCACAATCTTGGTTATTTTCTCTTGATCCATTTCCCGTTTCATTTATTACTTCGGTCCTATTCCGACAGTTCCTGCCATCTCGAGATCTCCAATTGGATCTGTTTTGAGTCACACTGGTATGCATCACATTGTTACTGTAATTACGTCTTCCACGAAAGTTTCTTCCGTTCGTCCAACTGTTCCTCGGATTATTATAATTCGTTCCATTTCTACCGCTAGAATTGAATCTTCCATTAGCTCCAGTTCCAGTACGTATAACAGATCTTTCACTAATTCCAATGCCAGTATTGTCACGTGACCTCTCATCGCTGCGAAGATTTTCGGTATTTTCATTAGTTATATTCAGGTTTCTGACAGGAATTGGATTGGGTGGATTACGATTACTTCCGCTAGGGTTCGGGAATTGATTCTCGAAGTTTTGAACTAAAATTATCAGATGATTGAAGTTTACGCATTGAGCAGACAACAGAATCTGTTGTAATTTATACGGCAATAAAATGCGTACGGAAGCGATTATTCTGGATTCTGGCTGAAACGGATTGACGAGTTTAAGTTCATTATATGCATTGATTGTAAAATCCGTAAGAGATTTATCGACCCGAGGTGAATAGTGTCGAGTTCGCACCATCGCATCGCGGTTAGCTAACAAGAAATCATTTTCGTAATTAGCCAACAGGGCCCGTTTGAATTCTTCGTAGGATTTTATATGGTCGCGAATAGCTTTAAACCACAAGGAACAAGGAGGAAGTAACAGATGTGGCAACAACTTCATAAATTTAGATTGATCTACACCCATAATCTCGCACTCTGCTTCAAATTTTTCTAAGAACGAGCTTGCGGTTTCGTCACACTTACCGCTGAATTTAGTCATGGCCTTAATTTCACTGACCTTAACGTTTATTTTGCTATAGTTATGTTTTTGTTGGCGTTGATAATGGTCTGGAACCCTTTTGTACTTATTTATCTCCTTTCTTCTTTTGCGATCTGGACTTCGGAATCGCCTTCTGTGGTTTTCCACAACTAAACCATCATCAGTAGAACTCTTAGAAGAAGATATCCCGTCAGTTTCTATTAATGGAGTTCTCGGGCAGTGATGCAATGCTTCCTGTTGAAGATGCAATGTTTCCTGTTGATGATGCAATGTTTCCTGTTGATTGGGAGTACCCAAAGCCTCCTTATACATAGGATTATTGTAGTCACATTCCCTCTCTTGTAACGATCTGATTTCCTCTTGTATGTTGGATATCAGTATGCTATGTGAATTGACCTGGGCAGTAATATTCGCTATCTGACTTTTTTGTTGGGCTGTCGTCGATTCCATGGTTTCAACGACTTTCTTTATCGACTCGGTTTCTAGAGTTAGTTGATCCTGTCTATCTTGCCATTTGTTACTAAATTGTTGAAACCTAGTATCAACTTCTCGCGTCATATCATTTGTAATTTTGTTGGTAACTTCATCAGCTAATACTTGCAAACTTTCTTTCAAATTGTATTGCAAGCGATCAAAATTTTCTTGCACACCTTGTACTTTATCTGAAAGAGATTTATGCTGCGCTAGTATCTGTTCTAGCTTTTCATCGTTTGATTTCAGCTTTTGATCGTTCAATTTCTGCATCTGTTCTAACTTTTCATCATTCAATTTTTGTTGTTGATCCAATTTAGTTTGTTGTTGATCAAATTTAATATCAAGTAGTTGACTAAACATATCAATAAGGTTAGAATAGGAACGTTCGGACACAGTTACGGCATTTCCAGACATGGTTTCAACTAAAGTACTGGGCACTTCTTCAATCTCCGAATCCTGCATAATTCCAGTTCTTTGGATTTTCTTTCCACTTCTCAAAGTAGTGAAACTCATAAAAGGTAAAATATGCACATAAACTCCGTTCTTACTATCCTTCGGAACTAAAGGTTTTCGATATAGTCCCGGGTCTACGGCACCAGATAAAGCGAATAAACACTTTAGCCCTAATTCGCAGATATACCAAGTTATTACAATAAACCTATCAACTTCGGATTAATATGTCATAACATTATACATACCAACTAACATCGATTTATTCCTTTTATTTACACAAACATATTCCATCTATATTCGTCCATTTTGTGTATACGTCCATAATAATCTTTTTTATGACAACATGTCATGTCAATAACAATGTTTTTTTTCTTTTAACTATATATAGGCTATATGCTTGATTATTGCGCCTCTGATCAATGTTGATAATATAGGTACAGATTAATTATAATAGGGATATATAGGGATATATCGCTGTAGCTTCTAATGAGAAAAAGGGAACAATTTCTATAATAGTCAAATACCCGATGCTTTAAGCAGAACTTTTGCGTGAGTATTTGTTTAACTTGGAGATAAGAAATCTGGTACATAAACTCCAAATTGAAATTAATCGAAAACGCGTTTTAGCCTTCTCAAAACTTCAGCCCCTAAAGGAGACGATTTCCAGTATTAAAATTTTCGATTCTTTATTCAGGAAATGCTTAATATGAGTATTTGCTGAAATTCGATGTATAAAATCATGATCAAAATCTTTCAGTTTAATGCCCTACAATTATACCCACTAGGTTAAGCGATACGGATGATTAAAGATAAGTGAACGATGATAGAATAATTGGTGGAATAATAACGTGGAAGGAAATGGGAGTAACCCGAGCAAACCCACGGACATGATGTTGATCACCACAAACTTGGCCGGGAATCGAACCAGAGATCCCATGTACCAGAGGTAAGCGTTTTACTACTGAGCTACCGTGCCCCCTAAAATCACAATCAAAAATGTAAACATGTGTTCCAGCGTTTTGGACACTTCCACTTCTATTAAAAGGAAATAGAGGGATAATTTTTACAATATTCAAATTTCCAATTTTATATTCATTAAACCTTATTCTTCCCGTGTGAAGAATGGGCACTTCTTCGCTATTTTGCTTTAGTAAACATGTTTAAATGAACACCTAAAAGCCGGACTCCATTTGGGAAAGAGACAGCAAGTTGTTTTTGGGGCGAAGCCCCGCTCCTATTTACCACCCTCTTGTGGGTAGAACCCTGCCTGTAATCCAGCTCTGTTGGAGGCGAGGTTGTGTAGTAGGGAATGGCCTAACAATGGTAATTCATGATGGTCTCAGCACCCGCTAACTGCACCTGATTCAAGCTTCTATCGCTGTTCGAAGCCCATGTTAATAGTAGGCCATGCTCAGGGGCGAATCTATGGGTCCAGACTCCCCAGAAAGACTTCCTAACTCAACATACATTTCTTGTACACTTTCTCAATAAAATTATATTTGTTTAACAGGGAAATGATTGATATGGCGTGAAAATTTGATCTTAAATTTCATCTGTGCTTTTTCTCTTATAAAAACAATCTAGTTCTATCATTTTTTTCTGAAAATATAAATGGAATTATTTTACAATTACTTATCGTCTTTTCTGGTGCAGAATTACACCCGTTCAATACTAAACAGACGTAGTGACTTCTAGTATTGGAGCCCTACCCCCAAAGCTTATACCTCTCCCAACAAAAAATTATGGGTGCGCGCCTGGTCCTGCCCATCATAATTTCATTGTTGCATAAGGACGTTAAAAAAAGAAAGAAAGAAAATCTCGCCGAACAAAGCTCTATTTTATACACACTTTCCTAAAATAGAGAAATTTCAGGTACAGATGGAATAATCATTGCACAGTGTAAAAAGTAACAGAGGAAAATAGGACAGGACCGTGGTGGCACAGTGGAAAAGTTTTCACTTCTGGTGCATGGGGTCCCTCGTTCAAGTGGGTTTTCTGTTAGACAAACACTGTGTGCGTAAGAGTCCTTCGGATTCTCCCGTTTCCTTCCACCTTCTTCATTCCACCATTTCATTCATTCTCATCATCACCGCTCCTTCAGCTTACATGACAAAATCACAAGACGTACGTAAAACTATGTTTTTTTTTTTTTTTTTTTTTTTTTGGAAAGTAGGAGGCATGTTTGCAAAGAAGTCAATCAATCAAGTCTTTACAAGAATGCTTTGCATAACGTGAGTTAATTGGTTCCAAGAAACGGGAGCGTTTATCGGGGATCTATTTCCAATGGTTTTAAATTTAATTTGTTCAGTACAAAAATTTAGAATAAAGAAACAAGTTTTAAAGCGAAAAATATTTTTATAAAATAAATAGTGCAGAGAATTCTTTTAAACATACTACAAAAGTTAGGGAAAGTATTGCTTCAATTGTATGTAAATAAAAAAATGAAATATTTGTTTTACGTAATAGGCTAAAGAAGACGGATGATTAAATAGGCTAAGAGACGGATAATCCCGACGGTCGGTGGAATGAGAATGTAGAATGAAACGGGAAAGTCTCGAGAAAACAACGGACACAATGTTACCCCGACAAACTCACATGCCCTGGGAAAGAAAGGAGACACCACTCGCACCACACGTGAACGCTCTGTTACTCAACCACTGTGGCTCATTCTTCAGTTGAGGACCTGAATTCAGAAACACCGTAAGTCCACTTACAGGCACGTAACCAGGATTTCGTAACAGGAAAGGGGGGGGACCGTGACATGATGGTTTAGTGGTCATTACACCAGGGGGATCGATCATTTTAAACTATTTTACTGGCAACATATTTAAATATATTAGTTTGTTAGGACAATAAAATGAGGACATATTTGTATTTTAATAACAAGCAATGAAGAAATTTCGAGTAAAAGAATATAAAAAAGTATTTAAAAATATTTTACAATATTTACGTTCCTTCCTCTGCTCATTCAAATATAACAATTTTCCTTTCATTATGACCTCAACTACATATTCAATAATGTCTTGCAAAATGTTTTAATGTATTCAATAATGTCTTGCAATATCTGCGTTCTTCTCTCTGTTGGATCAAATTTTAACAGAACTTTGTTTCCATATAACTTTTTCGATTTCATTATTTTAACTACTGTCTGCTCCAAATGGCAGGTTAAAGGAGCAATAGAAAACTGTTTCTGAAATAATATGTTTAATACTGCAGAGAAGCGATGAAGAAAAATTATAATAAAAAATATCCACGCTGTTACAAAACAGCACTATGCTTTCGAAAGCTTGAAATGTCCCTGACTAGTAGCAGAAATTCTGAGAATTCCGTAACTTTTCAAGAAATTTCGAATTCCCTGACTTTTCCAGGATATCCCGCTCATTTGAAACCATGTATTGCAAATAATACAAAGCTCCTCATAAGAAAGGGTAACCAAAAGCTTGCTCTAGCTTTTTATTTTTAACGCTGATTCTTTTTTTTTCTCGTTTTTTTATCCTTCCTTAATTTTTTCATTTCTGGTTTCAAAGGAGGGTCCGAATCCCCCGGAACCCCCTTGGCTACGTGTCTGCCACTTATTTTCCTATTTTCATTTATTATTATTATTATTATTATTATTATTATTATTATTATTATTATTATTATTATTATTATTATTATTATTATTATTATTATTCGCAGTCACCTATGTTCCAAGGGCCATTCACTTGCATAATATTACAGCCTAAGTTTAATCAAAATCTTACTTTTAATACAAAATAATTCAACTGAACAAAATAACATCATAAGTCAATTGTATTCCCTATTCTAACAATGTTTGTGACAGAATTTATGGCAAAACTAGGTAAATACAAAGTGTGGCCAAAAGTCTGTACCGGGTTAAATATTTGAGAAGCTGTAAATGCAGTCGATCAGAAGCCAATTGGGATCAATGTTGGTGGGTTAAGGATGCCATCCACCATTTTGGTGGCCGTATATGTAATGAAAGCCGTGTTGTGCACGCTATTCCTATATTTGTAAATATATTATTTCAGTTGCTAACCTAAATAATCGGGAATCCTCAGTCAGCACATACGGCTTGGTAATCAAAACTGGCCTGATTACGAAATAAGAACAGTATTGCTGATCAGCCAACTAAGACGAGTAAGCAAAATAATAATAATAATAATAATAATAATAATAATAATAATAATAATAATAATAATAATAATAATAATTTTGAGCTTAAGTTATAGTTATTGATCAAAATATTTGAATATTACTCATGGAAAGTTGTTGATCTTTTTCTTACATTTATTGTATTAAGAAAGATATTGTCTTGTATTACTATATGAAAAAGGTATTATTTTATAGCTTTATATTATATTACAACACACTTTCAAAAACATGAGATATTTTTAACGAATTTCAAGTTGCCGATAGCGCATACATTAACAATGGCGGGATACTTTGATAATCACTTCTCTTACTCTTTGCTCTGCTTCCATCGCTTTCCTCATCAACCGAAGATGAAAAAAGGAGGAGAGAAATGAAAAAGGAAAGGAGAGGGGAATGATCGCGAGAAATGTGACGTCACACACACTCCTTTCAGCTACCATACTCCCTTTTTCCTTGCTTCAGTTCCAAGAGTCCAGTGGACATCGATCGCCAGGTGAAAGAGACAAGGAACTGGAGACGTGCAGGGGAGACCCCAGACCAAGACATTTCCCACTCTTTTTCCCCCCTCTGTTTATTTATTTCCCAAATACGAAGATTTACATTTCCTTCCTCATGAAAATATAAAGTAACTTCTGACATATTTTTTAAAACGATTCCTCAAACTTTCAATCAAGATCGAATACAGATATCTATATATATATAATATATATTTGAAAAGGGAAGAAAAGTAATACGCATATAGGAAAAGAAGGCAGGCAAGTATTGATATTACAAAGAAACTAACTGAATATTGATCCCGTTTCTTACGTACAAGAATGCGTGCAAACACACACAATGGGTATTGAATTTGCTATGGGAGGCAGTTCAGAATTGGCTCCCAAGTTATTCATAATATGCTCTGTCAATTTAGTAGTTCATTATACAGGGGCAGGAACTCAAACAACAGCTAACTGGCGCTTTGCTACAATTCAACTCCCGCTGGTGAAAAAAAAAATGACAAATTATAATTGAAGTATAAAAATCGAAACTTGCATTGGACAAACAGAAGCAATATTTTGTCAGTTGTTCAGTTTTATTATGTAATGAATTTAACCACCTGAATAAGCTCACAGTGAACTGAGAGGCAGAAACGTCGAAGGTTTTTTTTTTTTCTTTTTCAAAGGGAGCTAACACACCGATAAACAAGCGAAATCCCAAATATACACATCTTGATGCACACAAGTAGTCAAGTAAAACAATTATTACAGATACACATTGCGTAACTTTATTACCGGAACTACTAGTAAATGCATTAAATACTGTAAGGAGGTGAGTAAGCATATATAATATGTTTTGATATGTATTTCAAAGAAGCAAACGAATTTTGAAAATCCAGAGGAGACAATTGCCCGTCTTACCCCCAGCTGCAGACGTTCATGTTGAGAAGTATATAATTCTACCTAGGTACAATATAATTACTGTTTAACGGGAAAAAAATATCTAAAGATAAGACATGTACCAAGCGATAAGTTTTATCGAGCCGAACAAAATGATGTGGGAGAATGTGAATCTTAACGCGTAGTTTAAAAAAAAAAATCTTCTAAACTTAAAATTTGACGCCGTAGGATAACCACGACACGTATTTTGATGAAAGTAACAGTGAAGTATATCTTTATCATACCTTTTCGTTATAACCCAGACAACACGTACGTGTACGACACATGTGCACTATCCATGCATAAGCCGTACATTTGCACATGTGCATTTGTGTGGATGATGAACACATACATAACCCGTGCATAAGCCGTACACGTGAATTTGCGTGGATGAAGCACACATACATAACCCGTGTATGTGCACATGTGCATTTACGTGGGTTATGCACACGTACATAACCAGTGATTAAGTCGTGCATGTGCACATGTGCATTTGCATGGATGAAGTACACATTTACATAACCCGTGCCTAAGCCGTTACATACACATGTGCATTTGCGTGGATAAAGCACAAGTACAGAACCCGTGCTTAAAGCCGCTATGTGTACATGTACATTTGCATGGATGAAGTACACATTTATACAACCCGTGCTGTAGCCGTTATATACACATGTGCATTTGTGTGGATGCAGCGCACGTACGGAACCCGTACTTAAGCCGTTATGTGCACATGTGCATTTGCATGGATGAAGCACATATTTATATAACCCGTGCTGTAGCCGTTATGTACACATGTGCATTTGCGTGGATGCAGCGCACGTACGGAACCCGTACTTATGCCGTTATGTGCACATGTGCATTTGCATGGGTAAAGCACATATTTATATAACCCGTGCTTAAGCCGTTATGTACGCATGTGCATTTGCATGGATGCAGCGCACGTACGTAACCCGTTCTTAAGCCGTTATGTGCACATGTGCATTTGCATGGATGAAGCACACATTTATATAACCCGTGCTGTAGCCGTTATGTACACATGTGCTTTTGCGTGGATGCAGCGCATGTGCATAACCTATGCTTGAGCAGTGGATGTGCACATGTGCATTTGCGTGGATGAAGCACATTTAAATTACCGGTGCTTAAGCCGTTGTGTGCACATGGGTATTTGCACGGGTACTGCACGTGTGTATGAGACGTCCATAATACCGTGCAAGTGTATACTTTTACTTTCATTCTTTTACTCTCATTCTCATCAACAGAAAGTAACCTCCATTTTTGGTAGGTGTCGTTTTTCCTCCAGGCGGTGTTATAGAGACTTTTCGACGAATAACAGCTGAATGATTGTAAAAACTCCATAACGTCCACTGAGCTAGGATACAATATCAACAGGTGGCAGCATTGTACTGATGTAACTACTGTCAGACAGTTCATAGGTTTACAAAATTATTTCCGTGACCGATTACAGTAGAATATGTTGCGTTATTTTTTACTTGGCAAACATGTCAAAGATACTACCTAAAGCTTTGCTCGTTGCAAAGCATAAACTCCAAAACTAAAATTCTCACTGACAATTATTAGTTACTTGTTATATACTTTGAAGGTGATGTCTTTGCACTTATAGATTGTGTTACTGCGTAAGACACCAAATATATAAACTTCTTTTTTTCGTTGCATCTCGAATTTGCTTTTACATCACCCCTGTACTACGAGGAAATCACCTGTGCACTACATGTAAGTCATCTGGGTACTGTTTCAAATCACCTCTATCGTACATGTAAATCATCTGGGTACTGCGTGTAAATCACCTGTGTGTTACGTGTAAATCATCTGGGTACTGCGTGTAAATCACCTATGTGCTACATGTAAATCACCTCTGTCCTACATGTAAATCACCTGAGTACTGCGTGTAAATCACCTGTGTGTTACGTGTAAATCATCTCTGTCCTACATGTAAATCACCTGGTTACTGCGTGTAAATCACCTGTGTGCTACATGTAAATCACCTGTGTGCTACGTGTAAATCACCGCTGTCCTACATGTAAGTCACCTGTGAACTACATGTAAATCGAATACGTGCTACTTGTAAATCATCTGCGCGGTAGGTGTAAATCACTTGTGCAGGACGTGTACGTTGCACATGTTTTGTGCACGTGAAGATGTTGAATAGGACCTGGCATGTATATGTGCATCACATGTACAGGCGTGCATTTATACAGATGATGCACATGTTGCATCCGTGCAACTGTACATGTACTATACGGATACTGTACGTGCATTGTGCTGTCTGGGAACAGTATAAAAGATGACATTTCACTTCACGGTTGTTTAGATATCGTCTAAATATAAGTCATATGTCAATCGATATCTCATATCAAGTTAAAAAAGTGAAAGTAAATTCTTACCCGTAGTTTTCGTGAAAATCGATAAAACAAACAAAATTTTCATGACGCTAAAACGTATATCGTTCCTTACCAATAATAACTGATAGCATTCTGTTGCAATAGAATGCATATTTATTTCTGTACTGTATATGTTTAAAAAAATGCACTGTTAAGTAACTCGTTGTCCCTATTTTTGTTTGGTGTATATCCAGGGCAAGTAAAAAAATGATGGACCCAATTTCACAATTTTATTGTGACAGATGAGTTTCGAAAGGTTAACTTTCAAAGTTTAGTTTCCACGCAGTGTTTCCACTTTCTATCGCTAAGAGTCAGTAGTGAGCAGTTAAGGAATATGGTGTTGACCAGAGGATCGACCTCTCCTTCGTTGGCCACCTCGTTCCACCGATTTGTTCTCAAAGTGAATTCTTTCATGTATGGTTTTGTAAAGGATCATGTTTACGTACCACAACTTCCAACACCATTGGATGACCTTGCATGCCCGTATCATTGATTAGCAGCCATTGGTGATATTGACTGCACCACGGTACAAAAGGTTTGGCAGGAGCTATAATTTGGTTTGATGAGTGCCATGTTAGGTGATCACAGAGAACACTTGTGATATGTTTGAAGAAAACTTTGACAGCTTACCTTTCTTAACCCATGTCTTACAATAACATTATGTTTATTAGATTTCACAAAATTAATTTCTGAAATCGGGTCCAACATTTTTACTTGCCCTGTGCATCCATATATATACACGTTTAAGGTCTTATCCCTAGAACATTATATACTATTTGACGGAAACAATCAATAATGTTATACCTGACAATAATCGGAAAATAATACTTTTCGTTTACCTAGGTAGATGAGTGTTAACCATCGCCATGTATCACAATTTGGGGTTACGAGAAACTTTTTAAAAAGTTTGTTTCTTTACAAGAAATACAGGGCAAGTCATATATATTGTATTAACTTAGCTGGTCTTACTCCCAAAGATGTTTTGAGTTGTTCCTATGCTTAAACGCTGCTAGTTTAAACGTTAAAATATTTATAGGTGTTCATCAAGCTAAGCCAATTTTCAACGCTTCGGAAATGTTGTGTGTTGCATTCGTTTTAACCAGATCCTCAGCCTTTAATTTGATAATGAGAAAGACTAAGTAGTTCTAAGCTTTGTTCAGGAACTCTCAGAATAGATTTTGTAATACAATTCCCCCACTAAGTAAATATTAATAAGTGGTAAATATTAACATTAAAGATGAATAATAAATTATTGTTTCTCGAAAATCAATCAGATGTTTCTTTTTAGAAATAATTAAACTATATCTTTATGTATCAACCTATTTCATATTATTATTACTATTACTGACTACGTGATTTTTTTTTTAAATAATCGAGCGGGGGGCAAATTCAGTTTTCATTACTGACTGATTTCAAATCCAAGTAGGAGGAATTATGGAAGAGCCTCATAGAACATATATATACAAACTTGTATTAGCATCCAATAACTTTTACGAAAGCTATTCGTGAAACATATTTCCTAAATCGTATAGCACGGGGGGGGGGGGTAGTGGAGAGGAGTGAATTGAAGTCAAATTCAATCCTTCATTCAAACTAATTTTAAACCCAAGCACTAGGGATGATCCAGAAGCCTGAGAAAGAATACCTTTCTTCAAGGAACGTTAACGTGGTGCTAAATTAGCCCAGCACTCTGATTTCAACCCTATGCATCGAGACTTTTGAGAGAGTCTCATAGAACACAGAGACCATATTGTATCAAAATCCAATAATTTTTACGAAAGTTATCGTAGAACTTCTTTTTAAAATACCGAGGATGGGAGAGAGGAATTAATGTCCCTCGTTCTTGAGAAAGTGACTGATTTGACCATTTCATAAGTTAGTTTTCCCATTTAAGTTAATTGGGAAGCCTCAAAGAAAATATTCGCATCAAAATCGAATCATTTTGGTGGAAGTTATCGAGAGAAATTTTCTTCTTATCATACTATTTATAAAACTTTGTAATACATTATTTAATACTCTTTCCTCTTTTAACCGGGTAACCTTGGTCGATTTCATTATGCAACTAATGGAGATGATGAGAATACCAGTATTAAAAATATACACAATGTTTGTATCTAATTTGAATAACTTTTAAGTAGTTTATATGGAAAAATACTTTTGTATGTATATGTATATGCGAACTCGCAACATGGGGTGAATTTTACTCCTATTTAACCCCATATTCTCCTCAGATTGCAACCTCAAACAATAGGATTATTTCGAAAGGTTGCAGGAAGGCACAAACCAAGTTTCACTGAAATCAAATAAGTTTGACGAGAATTATTGCGGACATAGACAGACGAAAAAAAAAAAAAAAAAGCACAGATGACGATCAAGTCAAATAGTAGTATAATTATGCTACAACATGTAATCACATAGCAAATAATGCTACCTTATCTTTTTTAGTAATATTACATTTTTACCCTTGAGACGAGCACGGTGGCTAAATGGGAGATTCTACAGCTGCTGCGAAGGTCTATGGTTCGATACTACGCAATGTATGTAAAAATGTGGTGAATAATATAAGCAGGAATTAGAAATTATACTTCTGGTCTTTTGGCATCTATGGACGTTTCAGCCCATCATTTATGAGGAATGAAGTCCCTTAGTGATCATATTACCCGGGGAAGTGACGAAGGAAACGGCCTGGGACCGTTATGTTAGGTACCATTCCGAACATTTGTCTGGTATGAATGAGGAAACCCTAAAAAAAACCTCACTCATGATGCCTGGCTGGAAAGGCTTTTATATCTTTCCGACCGTGTGTCTCACCGGACAATACAAGGATATTATCTTCAACAGGGCGAAAAATTTCAAAGTCAGACGCACTCGTCAATCCAGAAATAATGGTCGCCAGTATCTCTCACATACAAATTATGAGGCAAACCATTTCGATTGAGGGTGGGAAAGGAGGGGCGAATTATAACGTTGTGAAGACTTCACTTTCCATGTCCGTTAAGAAGACTTCAAATTCCGTGTTTTCTCTCACTCAGTGGCATCATTTTCAAGCGAAACCGATACCGAGCATCCCTGTGAGTTTAGGCAGAAACCATTCCAACTGAACACTGGCCGCCAGTTCTAAATTTCTAGTCGCCAATGGTTACCTGGTAACCGGAAATTTTGCGCCCTAATCTTCAACGTATCAAGGAGTTTCCAGATTTCTCTCACTATTTTCTTTCTATTAATTTATGCATTAATCATTCACTTTCATTTGCCATTTGTCTTCTTAGCTATAGAGCATAACCATTTGCACGATCAATTGAAGTTTTTAATTTACGGAATTTTCAATACTGACTACTAATAAAACACGGACTGGATACAGGTTAGCCTTTTATATATATATGTTAAGAAAAAAGTAATTGACCATATCTTGCTATAGTTTTTCAGTTGTCAAATGCCAAAGAAGCATGTACTGCTACAGTTAAAAATGGTGTCCGATACATTACTACCATAGGGAGTAAACGCATTTTTACGTGTAGTTAAACAAACAAACAAACAAAAAAACATGTCTCATCTTTCGACAATATTATAGTTAAACAGAAAAAGCACGTCACATCTTTGGATAATATTACAATTAAACAAAAAAAGTATGTCTCATCTTTGGACAATATTCTAGTTAAACAAAAAGTTTAAGAGTTGATCATAAATTTGGACTATTAACTATGATATCGTCTTCCTACTAGTTTAGTGAGCGTATTGCTTAGAATCGTTTTAATTCTAATTGGTAGCGTAGTTATTCTATCGTATATAAATTTTTAGGTTAATAAAAGAAGGTCTCCTCGAAAATTACACATTAGGATTTACACCCATCCATTTCGTTTGGTTCAGCTTAACGAAATCTATCGATGGATCCATTTCGTTTTAGTCGCATCCCAATATTATATAGATTTTATTCAATATTGTAATGCTGTAATTTTAGCTCTGAGTGTTGATCACTTAAAAACAACAACCTAATATCTATTGATTGCATATTTTCTATTTATTTTTTTTTTTAAATATCTATTATACATTCAAGGAAGCAGTCACGAAGGTAAAAGCTATCAAAACTTTCAATGATGTTTCGAGTTTTCTCGAGTGTAAGAAGGCCCTTTGGGGGATCTCCATCAGCATCCAATACATTATGTATGTCTTGCGTGGAGAGGTGCCAACTGCAACGACAGGACTTGTGTGGGCTTCGTCGTTTTCAACATTTGTACACTGCATTCGACACCATTTGTGATCCATTCATTAGAGTCTTTATAAATTCTTGGAATTTACGTCCCATTCGAGAGCAAGAGAAATAACTTTAGAAAATAATAGTAATAATAAACGACACTACAATTAAGCTTATTTATATAATACATCCTCTACATAATTACTATCAGTTGCCCACGAGACCAGAAGTCCTTAAATTGTGTAAAAGTCTCGTTCTCTCGTTTTGTAAATTTATGTACAAAATTTATGTCTTGATTTCTTTCATAATTTCATCTAAAAATTATCAGAATCTCCCGCGTCACGCGAGATCCACGAAGAATGTGATATAAAAACATTTAAACCATATTTATCATTGGAGTATATTGTGTAATAACTTACGTATCTTTAAACATTGATAAGTACTCTTCAATCTGTTCATACAATTACTGTGAATGATGTAACACTCAAACAGTGTTTGAGATGGAAGATTTGGATGAACTTAATCTTCAATCTGTTCATACAATTACTGTGAATGGTGTAACACTAAAACAGTGTTTCAGATGTAAGATTTGGATGAACTAGTATGAACTATCTCTACAAGACCTCTCTATTCGTCTAGTAGTTAGCGCACGCACCTCGAACTTGATTCCCGGATTCCACTTTAAACTGTAGTTTCACGTCTTACATAGACTCGGTACTAAAAAAATGACACCAAACTTCAACAAGCAATAAAAGTAACAACGTATCTGCGCAACTTATTAACACATTGACTGCCACGATAATATATATATATATATATATATATATATATATATATATATATATATATATATATATATATATATATATTCGTGAGGTAAATGTAGATCACGTGTCAGTTAATGTATTAAAAGTAATCATAATTTTTGATTGTGATGTTAGACCTTAACAGTCCATGTTACATTATCTCTTAATGAAACTGGCTAGGATTGAGCACAAGACAAGACAAAATAGAATTTTTATAATAAGATTTGAGAAAGGGACATCATTTTCACGATACATTTATGAGACAAGACAGCCTTAATTGTGTCTTACGTGCATCCCTAATACCTGCAGTTGGGAAAAAATAAATAAATAGTTCATTAGAGTTAGTCTAAATTCCCCTCTCAGCATTATATTTAAATTTTAAAATCATAACTGTTCGTGTTTTTGAACATGTTTTAATATTCGTGTTATGCACATTAATCCAAAATGAAAATGGATTTCTTGTTTCAAGAACATCAATTTGAGCTTGTTATAATTCCATTCATATTACGTCATACAGTTAATAAACTGTATAACTGGAGTCGTCTGTTCACACCTTTAATGTGTCTGTAAATAAGGAAGGTTCTGTGAATTACAACACAGAATTTATTACCCATATTTCTTATTTCTGTCCTCAACAGGCATGAATGTCAGTGTGTGAGTATTTACACACAGAGCGCAAGCGATTGTTTTTGTTTTGCTTAGATGAGTATCACTTTCACAATATTGTTTACGGAGTTATTACCTTTTCACAGTTCTAATATCGAAAACTATTTGTTAGTAAGTGATGGAATTTACTGGTTAGTACCTAGGAGAATGCATACAACTTAAAATAGATTGTTCCTAGCAAAGGCTTGATACAACAAAACAAAGCATTTTATTATTGATCTTTATTACATTATGAATAGAAGTATTAAGGTCACTGTAAAGGTATGTGCATTGTTTTATTACTAAATGGCAGAATGACATTCAGTATGAGTATTATCGAGTAAACCACTTCTCAGACTTCAATCATTATTTTCAACATTGTTTAGAAACTGCAAAAATTAACAACAAAACTACTATTTTATGTCGTTATACATTTTAATAAAAAAAATATATTATTTAAAACTATTTTAAGTTGCTCAATGACAACCATCCCCAAAGATTGTAATATTTAGTTTAATTGAATGCTATTTTAACACGTGGACCAATGTTTCCCAATCTGTGGTCCACGGAAATCCCGGAGGGACGAAAGAGATTAAAAAGGGATAGGCAGAATATTTTATATTCATTAAATTTTCTCTTATCATGTTGCTCACACCTAGGATATTTGTAATGTACAATCTTCTTTCAAAAATCTTGGCCACCCACCTTCCTTTAAAAGACGGTTCTGGCAACCCTATGTAGGAAATTCAAATTATTTAGCTCTAAATAAAAAAATCGCAAATAGCGAAGAAAATTAACGCTTATTTGATTTATTTCTAAATGAAGGTTAGAGTACTAGGATTCAACCAATTGATAACAACAGAATGCCAAGATATAGAAAGAAATAAGAAAATTACCAAACTAGGCTCAAAAATGCAATCATACTACTAGTAGGTAATTGTTAGGCGTAACTGGTATGATTATATCCTTTCGAATATGTCTATTTATAGCAGTATGCATTATTATAAATGACACATCAGTATTGTAAAATTGTAATTTATCATTTTATTTTTATGATGCGTAAAATTAATATATATATATATATATATATATATATATATATATATATATATATATATATATATATATATATATATATATATATATATATAATGGGGGACCGCGGAGAATTAACAGTCACTACAAGGGACCCACGACATTAGAAAGATTGCGAAAAACTGCTGTAGACCAAAGAAGGTGTAAGATCAATGAAAATACATGGATGTAGAACAACTGATAAAACGACAATGTGGTAGGGAAACAAGATCCCTGAGAAAACCCACAAACATGATATTCTTACTTAAAAGAATATAACCAAAGGTTGACGCACCGGGATGAGAATTCAATCAAGAACCTATGTGTTCCTTCCAAAGAAGATGATTCCACGATTATTCTAGATTCACGCACTTCCTACCAGTGAATATTTTGGTACAGAAACAATAAAACATTATTTGATAACATAACAATAAGAGGAATGTAATGCTGGAAAATTTTATTCTAGTCCTTAAAGAGTTTTTAAAATTTTAAAGAAGAAAGAGCACATGTAAAAATGAGACAATAGATTCCTTTTATTATTTAATAGGCATGCTGTTTTCGTTTTTAATGGCATCGATTTAAACGGCATCGGAAAGATCATTGATCATCTCGGCGACCCCGAAAACCATGGATTCGACACTAATATTGGTCATTTTAGATCATTTTATTATCTCTCCCTCTCTCAAGTTGCGCGGCTGAATTTGGTTTTAAACGGGCGCGGAAGTGTCACCGGTCATTTCAGCGACCCCGGAAACTATGGATTCGACACTAATATGAGTTATTTATGATTAGTTTTATGTATTTTCCTTTCCCACTCTCCCAAGATGCGGGGCTGAATTTGGATTTAAACAACATCAGAAGTGTCACTGTTCACCTAGGCGAGCCCAAGAACTATATAGATTCAATATTAATATTGGTCATTTTCGACCCTATATATATAATCATCATCAAATTAGATCATCATCATTATAAGTAATCAACTGTTGTTGGCAGGTCACTTGCAGCAACTGGGAAGCTTCCATGCTGCACGGTCTTCCGCTAACCTCTTCGTCTTTACGTGGGATTTTTCTGTTTTGATATCGTTCATTAGTTTGTAGTCTCCTTCGCTCTCTCTGTCTTTCCCGCCACCATACCCTTATGATACAGTTCCTTTTAAGCCAATGTTCCAAACAGTTTCTCTTCCTCTTCTCAATCTATATATACAAAATTGAAAATCACTATGTTTGTGACTCTAAATCTCCTGAACCGCCTGACCGATCTCGATCAAATTTGTAACATGATATATATATATATATATATATATATATATATATATATATATATATATATATATTTCACCCTCCCTCGTGTTGCGGGCCATGGCATCGGAAGTGTCACTGTTCATATCAGCGACCCCAAAAATGTGGATTAAACACTAATATCGGTCATTTTCGATCATTTTTAAATATCTCTTCTCCCTCCCCCAAGTTGCGGGGTTGAATTTTAATTTAAATGGCATCGAAAGTATCACTGTCCATCTAAGCGACCCAGCAAACTATAAATTCAACACTGATAGTGGCAATTTTCGATCATTTTTATATATCTCTTTCTCCCCTCCCTCAAGTGGCGGGCCTGATTTTGGATTTAAACCGGATCGGAAATGTCACTGTTCATCTGAATGGTCCCGAAAACTATCGATTAGACACTAATATTGGTCATTTTCTATCATTATTATATATATTTCAATCTCCACCGTGCTGCGGCACAAGGCATCACAATCTCAGGTACTTCTAAAACTATGGATTCGACACTAATATTAGTCATTTTCGATCATTTTTAAATGTTTATCCCCACCTCTACGATGCACCCCCTCCCCAATTATCAGGGTTGTACTTGGATTGAAACAGCATAAGAGGTGTCACTATTTCTCTTACCGACCCCGAAAACTATGGATTCAGCACAAATATGGATCATTTTTGATCATTTTTAAATTTCTCTCCCCCTCCCCCTCCCTTATGTTATATCGTCAAAGTGAACAGCCTAAAGTAACCCTTGCCCCTAAACTCATGTATGTTGAAAATTCGATTGAGATCGGCCTTGTGGTTCAAGAGTGATGAAGTTACAAAGGCAGTCATTTTTATTTTTATTTCTTTTACATATATCTTCCCCTCCTCTCCGATAGGTTGGCTCGTCAAAGTGAAACGATAAAAAAAAAAAAAAAAACAAGGGTCCACCCTCATATATGTTGAAAATTTGATCGAGATTGGTTGGGTGGTTCAAAAGTTATTAGGTTTTATTAGTTTTTATTTATACGTCACATAGTGATTTTCAATTTTATATATATAGATTGAGAAGAGAAACTGGAACATTGGCTAAAAAGGAACTGTACCATAAGGGACGTGCTATAGGGTATGTTGGCGGGAAAGACAGGGAGAGCGAAGGAGACTAAATTAATGAACATCAAAACAGAAATCATACTTGAAGACGAAGAGGTTAGCGGAAGACCGTGCAGCATGGAAGCTTCCCAGTTGCTGCAAGTGACCTGCCAACAACGGCTGATTACTTATAATGATGATGATCTAATTTTTAATCTAAGAGACTTGTAATAAAATTGATTGGTAGGCAGTTATATTTCATTAACACTTCACCTAAAATCAAAGTGTCAGCTGAACACTGAAATCTTCAGCAATTTTGCATAAATCAGCATTTTATATTTCTTTTGTTATAGTATTATTATTGTAACGTATTTCTTCATGTTCAAAAATGCATAAATAGTTATCCAATTTTTTAAAGTACTAATAAAATTGTAATTTGGTAAAATAAATAAATAAAACATAACAAGAAATGAAAATAGCACATTTTAAACAATGAACAAATTTCCAAATGTGCGAAGCAGAAATATTGGACAAAGCATATTTTAGTCCACTGTAATATCGTGATGTTGATATCATCTATCCAAGCCTGGAACTCGAATATGACTACAAACGAAAGTGTGAAAAATGTTGTAGCACGAATAACGAAGAAGCATGTGCGACAGCTCACTCAATAAATATCCAACATTTTCTAGAGTGCAGCATGCAATGCCACACATTTTCTCGTTAATTTACTTTTATTTTTAACGAAAGGATATGTTTCTCAAGTTCTCTTGTATTACATAGTAATACACATCATACACAGTTATAAAACTGTATCAATATGCATTTTATGTTTGTTTTTAGATATGAATCTTAACTGTGAAAAAGATTCGGATTTGTTGCTGTAACGAGACAAGAAATTTCTCTTTTTTCGTAATTGGTCATTAATAACCCTGATATTAATAATTATACAAATTAATCTCCTTCGGAAATTGCAATATATATCCTTTAAAATATACGTAGTTTCATGAAATTGCGTTGACTAATATGGTTAATGTATACCGGATAACGATCAATAATAATAGATTGAAGATATTGATCAGGTAGGCATCCAGAGTATCAAATTTTGTTCAAATAAAATATTCCATACCAATTCTTCATATGCTAAAGGAAGATGACTATTAAAAGAAAATGGATATGAAAGAATTGAAGGGCTGACCGACAGAAGGAGCCAAACCACACGCCAACGAAAAATGAGATTATGGTGGAAATGCATTGCTCTGTCGTCTATGTGTTAGTTTCCCAAGTGTGATTTGTTCTTTGTGTCTTCAAAAATGGGAATGAAACTATGTGATGGTTTGCGGCACAGTAACTCGTGTCCTGAGAGAAGGGGTCAAACCCAATCCAGCTGGAACGAGAAAAATCAGAAGACACGTCTGCTTGTAAACAAAGATGGCGGAGCCTGGTAGCACGCTACCAAACACAACGGTAACAAAAAGATTGTAACGTGTGTTAAATGCGAAGCAGTGGAAACGAAATGCTGCTAAAAAGGAATGAAACAGTGGACCGCAGTGCAATATGAAAAATGCCTAGGTATGTATCTGGCCAGAAACAGTAGTATCCCGTGATCCTACTTGCTGGAATTTCTTCTGAATCCGGGCCATGTTCTACACAAGGGAAAAAAGTTTTTTTTTTTTTTATTTTTATTTTTTTCGGATTAATGCTTTGGACAAAACAAGAACATTACCATGTTTTGTTGTACTACATTCTGGTTCACTCACACAAATTTGAAGAAATACGTCACCGCTACCTGGTTCCAGTGTCATCGTGATGCTGATCGTCGTGCGATGCTGATTTTGGAGATATCGAGAAAAAATCAGGAAAACAAGTTTTATATACACGCCTGAACAGTGATACGATCTTGTTGGAAGACCCAGAGTACAAGATTCATTTCATGTAGTACGCATGATGTCATCTGATCTGAAGGATGTGCAGTCCATTTCCAAAGTGTTATTGACAGACACGGTGGATGAAACTGGCAGTAAGGTGAAAATGCGGAAGGTGACAGCTGTCAGAGTATCGGCTACTGAACCTGGGTTTATCTCGTTTAAGTGCATCTACTCAACTGTTGAGCTAAGTAAGAAAATTCGTGTGTTCCAGAAACACCCAGGCACAGAACGCACATGTATTGTGTCCGCTGCGAATTACCTTTGGCCTCTGTTGAATAGCTTGCACGTGCTGTGTCCTGATGGTAGGAAGATCAATGATGCGAAGTATCGTGATCTGATTAAGATGTTGCCATTTATTCCACCTCTGTACCACCCATTCTACCGAAATTTAAAATCAGATCATAACACGGACAATATTGATGTAATACTTTTACTCCTGTTACAATTTACGTCATTCAACCGGCAGTTACATGAGGATGGTGGAAAGGGAGTTCGATGAACTGTCATATATTACTGGATAGTTGTTATAGATGTAAACACATTATTTTCGTATTTATGTAATAACAAATTACGTTAAGATAGGTCAGGTTAGGATAGGAATCTAACCTACCCTAACCTAACATAACCGAACCTAACCTAACGTTTGTATTTAGTGTGTATTAACCTAAGTGTCAGATACTATCACTACAAAATATTTCCTTTACATTACTAATATTCGTTTATTACTCTTAATACATACTTTACATTATGTATTACAGGTTAAAAATTACACATATATCTATAGAGTGGTATTCAGAAATAAAATAACGACCCTCACAAAGGAAAATTGGTAGTTATTTGTCCTACACTTTACCCTTCGACATCTCGGAATTTAGTTTTTGTGGCTTGGATCCCTCTCTTGGTCAGACCTTCAATAATAGCATGATAATTCTGGCGGAAACGGAAGAATCTCGAGAAAATTCACGAACACCATGTTGTCCAACACAAATTCACATGGCCTGGGATTGATCCAGGAATCCCTTGCACAAGAATTAAGCATTCTATCACTTAAAAAAAACGGAAAATAAAACTTTTGACTTCTAGTTTCACTTTTTCTTTTTTTTACACCTGTCAGGACCACCGGACACGATAGGAACGCGGACCCAAAAGCATTCAGAACAGTTAAAAATTCGACGATGCTCATCAGAGCGGCTCGAACTTCCAATAGGCTTAACCTCACGATCCTCACCCTAACGCCTCAAACAGCTCACACCGACTATCATCGAACCACCGTGCTTCCATCCAATTTTGGGGAACAGTATAGTTGAGTATACTGTAGTATTAAATATGGAACAAACTTGTTCCGTTTATTTGCAAGATATAATTTCATTTCTTTGCATCATTTATCGAACGTATGTATAGGCAATGTTTGTAATGGTTGCAAAAAATAGTTATGGTACTCGTTTGACAGATTTCATTATTTATTTAGAGTTTGTTATCTTGCCCGTTTTACTACGTTTCGGAAATAACAATACTTCTTTACTTCAGAAACTGATAAGGAAAATAAGATCATTGAGACAAACCTAAAAGTAGAATGTAACGAAATACTTTGATTTATTGAGAAATTAAGTAGTGTGATCGTATATGCATTTATAAATATTACACACGAGATATGTTTGATTTGTGCTCTTTAGAAACCATGGAAATTATGGCGTTAGTGCTGTTTGGAAATTTGATGCAAAGAACTAACTTGCTAGAAAAAAAAATATTCTGTAATATTGCTGGAGCTTAACAAAAAATCCAAAGATGAGACATATACCAATCTAGGTCTCTTTAAGCTGAACAAAATGATATGGACGAATGCAAAAGCTCATACATAATTTGCGAGAAAATCGAGGAAAGCGAATTTGTTTGTGTAAACCTATAAAACTGTTGCTGTACGAAATCTATGCTACTTATACAGATGAAACCTATGCTACTTATTCAGATGAAATCTATGCTACTTATTCAGATGAAATCCATGCTACTTATTCAGATGAAATCTATGCTACTTATTCAGATGAAATCCATGCTACTTATTCAGATGAAATCTATGCTACTTATTCAGATGAAATCCATGCTACTTATTCAGATGAAATCCATGCTACTTATTCAGATGAAACCTATGCTACTTATTCAAATGAAATCTATGCTCCTTATTCAGATGAAATTGATACTGAAGCATACTCTCGTCAAACACTTTATTATGGACGGTGCATTGTGTGGTTAATGAGATATGTAGCCAATTAACCCTTAACTTTAATTCCTTAAACTCTTAAAATTAAGAGTTTAAGAAATCATTAACTCTTAAACTTTATTAACTCAAAAACTCTTAACTAAAATAATGTCCACAAGTTGATACTGCATATCGGTCAATAGACGACATCAAGCTAAACAGAATGGCATGCCTGTGGTTAAATTCCCATTAATAGTTTTCGAGAAGATATTTTAAAAATTGAATTTTTATGGCGCTCAAAAGTATTTCGATCGTTGTTGCTATTAACTGGAATATTCTTTTTTATTCTGCTAGCAGAAATTGTTTATTTTTGTACTATATATGAAGAAATAATAAAACTGTTAACTAGGAGATTGTATCTATTTTTGTTTCTATTTCAAGGGCAACACACACATTGCAAATAATGACACAGATTCACCTAATAGTTATACACACACTATTTGTAAACATCTGCCTATTTAGCACTGCTCTCGATATGGTACTATATGATGGATTTGATTTCCATAAAAAGTTTTAGTAAGTAAAATATATGTTTATATATGACTCTTATAGATGATGGAATGTGTTTTTAACTTCAGACCACCCGGAAATCTGGTGATGTCTAAAAGCAGGAACAATGTAATTTCGGAATTGGCAATGGTGGTGGTCGACTGTCCTAGGGATGAGTGTATTTATAACAAAATAATTTTTAACTGTTAAAATGAGAATTCACGTATTAAAAAACATGAGGAAATTTCAGAGTATGGAAAAATGGACATCAATAATTAAAAAATTCACAGTCAGTTTATATTTAGTCTGAATCTTGTAGCACTAGGTTAAGTTTACATTATTTTAGTCTTGTTTTGGCCATATGTCAAACGCTGAAAGTTTTATTCAGGAATCGAGAAATACATTTTGATGTAAAGACGACTATAAAATAATCCGTTCTCTTCTTGAGTTTCCAAAATCTGCGAAACAGATGTCCTAACTCAAATAAACATTTCTCAAACGACGTTTGTTTTCTTAGCCTCTGTTTTCTACAAATATCGTAATCAACCATAATTAAAACAGCAAACTGAGAAGGACAAATGTCTCTTTTGCATTCACCGCCTCAAGTTGCACTATGATCATCTTTACAACATCATTTATGTAATTTATGTACACAGTTGGAGGGAAATCAATGAGCGAATAATTTGATCATAATGTGTGATTTGCTTTTAGCCGGAAATAACTTGTTTTAGCATGTACTGTGAATACATACACGTACATTAAAACTCTGACACCTTCCTGTTAATCAGTACGTTCTGATATTTTATATTTATTTTTTAAAAGTAGTATGGCCCCATTTTAAAGAACAACAAAGAAAGAGTCACGTTCAGTCCATGCATTACGGAGAGTTGCGTTTAATGGAGATCTCAGTAATATTGATTGGTTTTAATTTCTTATATTTTGGGGGGCAAATGACATATTCCCTCTACATATACACTAGTGGTTTTAAATGTCCAGTAATTCAATATTAAATACTTGAATCACACATACATAGTAAGATTTTTAGTCATATCCAGTAGAAAATAAGGATGCACAAATATAATTGTTAAGTCTGCAAAACACGAGGAATACGGTTGATATTAAAATAATAATTAATGTAATAATGACTGATATTAAACTATCAATAACAATAATTATTATTATTATATAAAATAATGATCGATACTGAAATAACGATAAACAGTAATGACGATCAATAACAAGTATAAATTATTGTTTATTTCAATGGTTGATATTCAAATAATAATAATAATAATAATAATAATAATAATAATAATAATAATAATAATAATAATAATAATAATAATAATAATAATAATAATAATGAGGATCAACTATTACTATGTTCAATTATCGTTTAATTAATTATTATAAGATTAAATGTATTTCTCGTGTTACAATAATGTACAATTTACTTAAGAAATATGTTATACCAGCATATTTGCCAGTAGTTCGTTCTAATGTGTGAATAACTATTCTAATAATTCTACTAACACCATAAAATGTTTGATATAAAACTTGACATTTAGTAACTTTTAATAGTTATTATTATATGTATGCCTATGTTAACGAAACTATTTCTGAAGTTGTGTTATAGTGAAATCCATTATATATGATTCCATTAACTTTTCCCTTCAATGTTTCAAGAAGCTTTAAACTGTACGACAGAGCAAAATTCATTACGAAATTGATCTAGAAACACCCACACATCAGATCACACATTGTTTTTGGTATTTTGGATTACTTGAAACAAATATCTTGGTTAATACCCGAAACAAATTAACTATTTTGTGGGTAAGTTGTTTTCAAATGTGGTTTTTCAATTTTATGTGTAGTTACAGTATAATATGGGTATGTGCGTTTTGTTTTATGTGTAGTGTATCATGGAATTATTTGAAACATTTTAAGAAACAATAGCTGAACCTGCTCTATTTACACAGTGCACAGTTCTAACATGAGCTTGAATCTCCTTTCCACTTCTTACTATATCTGGACAAGTCCCTTTGCGGACACAAGTAAATGACAGGATGATACTCAAAGGGAGGGAACTGTTATAGACAAATATATAAATGTGGTATTTTAATATATATATGAAACGAAACCTGAAACGTCCATCAACCCGCTATACATAGTTCCTTTACTGTTGCCTTTCACAAGGGTATCAACCTTAACGTCCTAGTGACAATATTAAACTAGTAGGGTCAAACCGATGCCTAAAATGTGGAATGGAAAATAAAGACTTTTTTTTTAATGAATGAGAACTGGTAAATCTACACGAAATTTTGAATCGACCAGCGAAAGCGACACGTTTCTAGCACTCGTGGTTTTCGATATCTCACTGTTGGTAGGATTGGCCACCAACATATAGACTTTTCTTGATCACAAGCATATAAACCTAGCTTTTTAATATATAGATATTTGCCTATATTATATATATATATATATATATATATATATATATATATATATATATATATATATATATATATATATATATATATATATATATATATTCATTTTTTATGGTGTCAGACGTTTATCTATCAACAACCTCTTGATAATCTTGGCAATAAATTGTCTGTACTTACTCATGAAAAAATGAGTTTGTGGTGGACAACACCTGTTCGTGAGTTTTCTCGGAGTTCTTCCGTTTTCTACTTCATTTTTTTTTATTCCATCATGTTTCCACTATCATTCACATTCATTAATCATCCGTATCCATTAGCCTAAAGAGCATAATATTGGGACGTTTAATTAGAAACCATTTCATTTCGTTTCATTTAACTTACTTACTGACAAAAAGAAAATTTTATTTTAATGATCATTTTCTGTAACTCATCAATTAAACGTTTTTCAATTCACACTAGTGTAAAATACTAAATAGTGAAGCATGCCTATTATGTTGTTATTTAATAGATAGTAAAATAGACTAGATAGCAACTTACTGCTTTATTATTAGCTTTTAAAATGCATTATAAGTTAAAAACAAACTAAAAATAAAATGCTACTTGTGAACATAATATCTCTATATAGTAAATACTTCCAGCTGATTCTCTTTTCCACTGTTATTTGAACTTTTCCTATCTAGTCTTAAAGGAATTTTTTATTCTCTATGATCTTTTTAAAGAACAGTTATACAGAATGATCATTAAAATGAAGCAATATAGAACTACCGTGGAAGTGTCAAGTCGACTAGCAGAACAAAAAATTAGTCAAACAATAATGTAAACATTTATCTACGTAAGTCGTCTATAATTTGCATGTGTGGGGGGAAGGGGGGGGGAACACAGGAAGATGAAGAAACATTTAGAAGTTTGAAAAAGGAATGGAAGGAGAAAAGAAAGAAAAAAAGCGTGCCCATTGAAGTCTGTTACACCTAAACTTTATGAACTTGCAATGCAAACAATTTGAGTTCTTTACTGTTTCCAAAGAAAAAAGGGGAGAGGAAGAAAAGAAGAAATAAGTGTGGGATAAAGAAAAAAGAGATGAAGAAATACGGATAAAATCAATATTGCTTAGAATAGACTACTTTTTTTTTTACACAGACATACAAAATCCCTCATCCCTCTCTCTCTCTCTCACGTATATACACTTAGGAAAAGAAAGAAAAAGGCGGGATCTAAACGCAAAAGAAGAAAAATGTGTAAGCGAAGGAGGAGAGAAAGAGAGATCGAAAGAGAAAGAGGTCAGGGGAGGGGGAAATAATAGTGTGTGGATATTTGTGTTCTCTCTCTTCTAACTCCTCTTCCTTCTACCCAGTTGTCAGTTTTCTCAATCGACGAAACGACGCCATCTGCGTCGCCATTAGCCAGAATTAAAAGCGTTTTCTGTTTATATCTCCCGAAAACAACGAATCGACTTTCTTTTTTTTTTTTTAGCTCAGTAATATGGACTTCCAACCATTTTGATCCTTTTTTTCTTCAAAGAGCAATGTAGACAACAAAAATAAAAGTAGTTGTCTCTATTAGTAATGCCATAACTAAGAGATACAAAGTAAACTGGAAGTTTCGAATTGTTTATACAGTAACATATTAAAGAGAAAAGTTTTAATGAATAATTAACGACAAAGACGGGAATAAAGGTGATTTAAAATTCAACAAGTAAGAGACTACGTAAGTCAGAAACAACGCTACTTAACCGTGGAAAGAGGTATTTATGAAAACGAAATGAAGACAATATTTCTTATGTCCTTTAAGGAACAAGCAAGAATAAGCAATGAGGTTGTTGTACATATTGATATCTTTGCAAGTGCATACACTATTACTTGTGCTTGTTCCAAGGAGAAGTAATTATTGTGTATTATGGACAGTTTACATCTAACACACATGTAAAAATCGCATTTCCGATGAGATAAAATGTTGAAGTTCTGTACCCATGTTCCAAATGTCTCTTAATCAGCTATATCTTATTAGCGTAACAACAAACAATAGATGTTAATAATATTAATGCAAAGTATGTTAGTCTGTTATTATTCAAAATCATTATGTATGTGTATTATTTGTCATTCCTTTCTCAATTTTTTTCTGATTCATTTCTCTGTAATATCAGTTCATTTGGGAATGTCTTTGTTACGTGTCTATGTAGGTATATGTATACACTCTAAATGCAAAATTTCAAAAAAATTATATTTAAATGACTAAGACTGAGGTGAGGCTATTAGCATTAGGACAATAAAAACAAAGCTAGTATTTACATTTACATCTATGGTTTTCGATTATATTGCAACACTTTGTGCTACAGGTTCTGAGGAACGAATTGTGAAACATATCTATATCCAGGGCCGGATTTAGGGAAGTGCAAAGATGCACGTGCACCCCCCCCCCTTTCATTGTAAATATACACTATCTAAAATGAGAAACTAGCAGTGAAATTAGCAAAACTTCCCGAACTTTTCTGTCAACACGTTTCCGTTTGGTTCCTAAAAGAAAACAAAGCTTTGCAAAAGCAATAGTTTGAATCGATTTTTTGAAGGTTGAAGGAAAAGAATTTACCAAACAAAATAATATAACATTTATCAAGTAAGGAAAAACCACACGCCAGAAGGAGAGAACTTTTTTCAGTATAAAACCCTCTTTAAAATACTTTCCTTCGTTCTATGCATTAGCGTTGTCAGGGGTAAAGGATATTGTCACATCTCATTTTGAAGAGTTCAGTGTGTTTGGTAATTTTGGTCTCGGTGCACCCCCCTCAGAAAATCCTGGATCCGACCCTGTTTATATCTATATGTATAAACTAAAATATTTCGATTCAATTGCTGGAATTACATGCCATACATTCTACGGTGATATTTTGCTAAACTTTTTTAAAAACCTTCTCTTATTATAAGTAACTTAATGATCTACAGTAAGTATTACTTTGTTAAACATTTGTTATCTACATTTGTTCTAGGGGGCGCGGTGGCTCAGTGGTAGAGCGTTCACCTCTGGTGCTTGGGGTCCCGGGTTCGATCCCAGCATCCGCCAAGTGAACTTTGTGGTGGACAAACACCGTGCTCGTGGGTTTTCTCGGGGTTCTCCCGTTTCCTCCCACTTTCTTCATTCCACCATTTTCATTCATCTCTCATTATCACCGTCTCCTTTAGCCTCACCGGCATAACTGTGGGACGTAAAACTTAAAGATTTCATTTCATTTTTTACATTTGTTCTAACTAGGAAACTCAATGGGAACAATATGTGAATCGATATGCAAAAATATGCCATTTGCTCCCTCTGAAATTGTTGTGTATTTCCAGTATCTTACGTTTTTTTTTTAATATATGTGTATCTTAAGATTAAATGAAATTAATTATATTACCAACTATGTTAATGTTAGTTAAACACTGACACATACACACACTGTAAAATAGTTTTCTTTTCTTTTATAAAGTGAAGACTATAGTTGCATATTTAATTTTCTTTCTTTCTTTCTTTCTTTTTGTATGATTGTTGCAGTCGAATGTAATAACACTTCTTATAATTTGTATTTGCTGTTGAGAGATACAATGCTGAAAGAATTTTACAGCAAAAATATTGTTTAAAAAAACTATTTCTAGTGATTAGATACTGTATATAAGAATGAGCACATTCTATAATTAAGATACACACTCAATAGCAATATGTCAATTATTTATTATACTGCATTTTTTAATAAGAGATAATTATATCTTGGTTACAACTTAAAGGAACTACTTTCGAATTAAGAAAATTCAATTGCTAAAGTAAGACAGCGCAAGGACATTTTAGGATATTCTCTTTAATATCAATTACGTTATACCAGTTTTTAAAATTTTTACTTAATTTTTTTGACGTTGTAGCGTGTTTAATTAAAGGAGTAATTAGCACGAATTCTACGTGGAAGTATGAAAATAAATAACTGAATTTTTCGTTGCTGAGAATTTGTGTATACAGTTGACAGTGTTATATTTGGCTTTTGGCAATAAAACGCCTTAAAACAACAATTTTCTACTACAATAGACACACTTGCCAATGAAAATAGACATAAAATAGAACTGAAAACGCTGCCATTTACAGCTGTCAATTTTATTATGATATAATTATTTGGTATAGAAAAAGTAGGCGTTACCCACAGTCCTTTGGAAATTGTCACAAAATTTATTTCGTCTTGGCGTCTAATGAAATCTTATGAGAAAGGCGTGTCTCGGTGACCACAGTTTAAATACGTCTACAAATGCAATAAAGGCCAGTGAACCCTGGGAAAAAGCAATGGAATATGTGTTTACCATGTTGGTGGTTGATCGGCTGATCGGTGTGTGTCCCTCCCTCGCACTCGCTCTCGCTCTCCTCGACTGGCTAACGTGGTGGCGTCGAACTCCGTCCGCTCGCACTAATTCTTAATTCCACTGGCGATGATAGACTCTATCATACAATGAACGGCCTCTGTCCACTCGAAATCAAACTCCACAAAGAATAGTTTGTCCCCCTCCAACGACAAGAACGTCCTCTACGGCGTATGCTACGATACGCTTCCCCCTTTCGCCCAACAAAACGAACTGAACCTGCGCGCAAGCAGCAGCCCACTTCCACCAACCGACACACCCTTTATAGATGAAGCAATACCACCGTCATACACACACGTAATTTGCCCCCTATACATATAATGGATTCAACAATATCTGTACACGTAACAATGGGTTGAATATGCAAATCAATTTCTGTTCACACCGCGACGAACAAATCAGAAGTTACCGTTTTAAGTAACTTAACTTGCTCTCAATATTGTCTTATCCTTCTGGTATGCATCCGAAGTTTCTTTGTGTGGCCGTTGGAAATCTTGCTGGGTACGGTGGATTATGGTAACTTGATCGTGGCTTGGCTACACCGCGTCTGCCCAGCACCAACCCTTCAGCTTAGACATCGATCGGCAATGTTGCAATTCAATGTAGACGAGATACTACCGGTACACACACGCGTATGCACATGGTCTTTCCCCTTGTCTTCATTGATGCATCTTCATTAGTTTGTGCGGAGTGCAAGTCCTCATAAACCAACTGACAAATGTATAGCATAAAGAAGGATTATATTTCATTCATTAAAAAGCATAGGCTACAATATTCACACGTAAAGAGTACACAACTCTTGGTAAATAAATAACATGAAACTTTTAAAGAATATGCACGTTTTGTAAGAAAGTGTTTTAGAAGTTTGATTTCTGAACTTTTCAGATTTTAACTCATTTTCTTCTTAAACTATTTGAAATAAATGATTTAATGGTACGCTGTAGACATGTCTGATCGAAATAGAATAAAACAGTAAATGAAGCTGCTAAATACAGGTAATCTGAATAAAACGATGAAGTAATCATAATTTCAAAACCCATGTAGTCAAACGCATTAGTTATTATCAGAAATGGCTTGTGACGGAAGTCCATCGGTAAAATAAATAAAGAAATACTGTTTTATCGCTTCAAACTAAGGGAACAAAATTTACTTAATAGACAAACTTTTTCTTTTATTGATGTTACCTTCCTTACGAGTTGCCTCTGGATACTACCCTTATTTCCAAGCAGCTATTAAAATCAACAAAAATACAATAACCAGTTTCTTCTTCGTTATTTGGATACATCAAATCTATTCTAGTAAGTTAGATTTTTAATCACACGTATTTTAAATAAATAAGAATCAAAACAAAATTCTCTAATGCTACTAGTTCTGTGTTAATGAATCCAGTATGTATTAATATATACTTCTAAGTATTAACACTTAAAACATAGTATGTGTTTAAATTGCATCCAACTATACATGGTACAGGAATATCTCTATTTGATATTATTTAAAATTCAAGACGAAGTACTATATAATTTTTTACATTATTTTGAAGCTGATGAAGTAATAGCCCAGTTTCATGAGCTATTATAGCATATGGTATTATTATTAAATCATCCAATATTATAATGTAGGCATTTTCATTGGTATGAGTGCATTTCGAGATCATGAACGTCAAACTCTGTATCTTACTACACTTGTAAAACAATGTATGTGACGTTCAATTATCGAAAATACACACTTAACTAACTTTCTAAATTAATCATTGAGGCTTAAATTAACTCTCAAGTAAGTTGGTATCACTGAGTGTAGGTCATCGTTGCTTATAGCAACTGAATTAGACAAAAACAACTAAAACTCTGTAATTCGCTTTCTCTCCATAGGGTCACATGTCCGTCTTAGGAAACGAGGAGCGATGAATACGGACCACAGTTTCCCAAAAGTAGAGAGTTTTCGAGAACAATGCATAATGAATGCTTAAAAAGTATTAACAATGCATAAATGCTAACGTTACGACTATTACGTCACTCAAAATTATGCGATTTAAGATTTACTTACAAAGCACTTTGGTTTGTTCGATACCATCCTCTATATTTGTTTTTGCTCTATGTTTGTTTGTCCAATTCCTATCTAACTACTTTCATATCATACAGAAATCGACAACTAGCAACGGTGGCTTTCGAAAACAAAATCTTGAATATGTAAAGCATTTCGTGCAAAGGGGAAGGAAGGAAATGATTGAACGGAGAAAGTAGTTAACGAATTCCACAATATCATTTGTCCCTGAGTGTAATGTGGATAATTACGAGGAAGTATAAAAAAAGTTCATGCAATCACCTAGAACAGTGATTGCCAAATCGTCGATAGCGAGCTACTAGTAACTCGCGGGAACATTTTCGGTACATCGCGTTAACGCTCTGGTTGGCTAACCTTGATTCCTCTACTGAGCTGACACTAACGACAGGGGGCGCTGACGACAACAACTGCTAGTTTCTCCCGCGCAACTGACATTGTCAGCCTCATCTCACAATTGATTGTATACGCGTGGGGTTGTAATTCGTGTTGTTTTTCGTGTGTATATTAGACATTTGCTAACTTGGATAGTTTGATTTCACATTTATTAACTAACTCTATGGCCTATGGAACCCGGAGGTTCAATGCCGCGTTCACAAAAGCTCTCCATTGACTTCTATCCTTAGCCAACTGGACCAAGTTTCTACTTTGTACTCCTATTTCTGCGAGATCCATCTTAATATTGTCCTCCCAACTGCGCCTAGGTCTTCTTAATGGTAGTTTTCCGATTGGTCTTCCAGTTAAGACTTTGAAAGCGTTTCTACTTTCTTTCATCCTAGCTACATGCCCTGCCCACCTAAGCCTCCTAGACTTGACGATTCTAACAATGTTTGGTAAATCGTATAAATTATGCAGTTCTTCCTACTAAAACGTGATCAATATGATTATGTGTTTTTCGTCTGGTGAAGGCCAAGTGTATTTATGAACGTCGCAATGTGGAAATTTTATACTCTTCACGATAAGGTTTTTGGATATTGCAAAGTTCGAATTTACTACAAATGTAAATTTATAGGCAATAAACAAATGTAAGATTTTTTTTTTAAGTTGGTAGTTATTTTGGTTGGTGACTCTCAGTAGGATTTAAAAACGGGATGGTAGCTCAGATGCTTCGTAAGTTTGGTGACCACTTACCTAGAAGGTGACGAACTACGAACCATCTCGGACATGCATTTTATAGTTAGGTAATTGTATTTTAATCATGCAAATTCTAGACTTGTTAGAACTCTTTTTTATTTCTTTCTTTTTTTTATAGGTAAATCACTGAAGGTGCGATGATTGACAAACTTAAGGCACGGAGCGTCATTAAGTTCCTCCGTCTTCAGGCGAAATCAGCAAAGCAGATCCACGAAGAGATGAAAGAAGTCTATGGGGATGAACTTCCATTCTATGAGATGGTATTCAAGTGGAAACGGCAATTCTAAATTGGATATATAACCACCGCGAACGTCTGTAGATCTGGAAGACCATCTTTCATTGATTATGATGCCTTGACGGAAAAACTTGAGATCATAATGGAAGACAGGAGTTTTAGTAGACTATGAAAATAATACAATGATGAATTGTAAGCGCACGGGTTATTTTAAAGTAAGATCCATTTGTGAACGCCCTTCAAAATTGTGCGTGCCTTTGGAAATAAGAGAGCGTACAGACTCCTGACATTCCTTGCGTACAATCGGAGACAATTAGCACGCTCCGTCGTGTGAGGTTAAAATGTTCAAGATAATCAAGCGGATCATCAACTATGAAATACGGTCAGGCAGCAGATTCCTAACAGCAAGAAACATGAAAGCTGAGAATATCCATTGCCAGATGTATAATGTGTGTTGGAACAATTGGAACAATGCAACGAATGGCAGTAAACTGCGAAAATTGGTCAGATCATTCACGGAAAGTCGGGAAAACGTTCAACCACTTAAATCTTTTTGACTGGAAGGAATTCATTCAGCCGTCGTCTGAAGACATTCCAGGAGGCAAATGTTTAGACAATAATGAAGAAGTGTAGAATTACAGATCATCACAGATAGCACAGTTCAATAAGGAGAGTATTCAATATCCACTTGTTCGTTACGATAAATGTTTAGAGTGGCAAGGAAACTACAGAGAAAAATACAGAATCTATGCAAATGCAGAAAATGTTCTCTTGAACATATTTACTTGTTTCATTTTTATTGCAAACTGGACCTTACTTTTAAAAAAATATCCTTGTAATAATTCATACTGAAATGATTGGATTCATTTGCACAGAACAGAATAAATAGGCAGCGACAAAATCAGTTTCTTATACTGTGTGCGACTTAACGTTGAGTTTTCTCTGCCATACAGTATGCATGACCTAAGACCATGTTGTCGAAGTACAATGAAGGAAATAGGATTGTATCTCGAGTTCATTGCATGACGCTCCCTCTGACGTAGTTGCGCGAAGTTCGACAACCATGTGCTAATGTGAATCACTACCTGGAAAATACGCCCACAATGAACGTCTCTTACTTCCTTTTATTGGTGCAAGGAGCTCAATTTGTATAAAACAGAGAGTTTGGTTGGTTACTATGTAGAAGTAACGTGAAGAATTACAACTGGTGAACTACCTTGAGAAAATAATTTGTAATCATTCTTTCTTACAGAAAATATTGTCCGGAGGGGAAAAAATCAAAATGTGAAGGAGTTGCATTGTGATCTTATTTTGATATATTGGCAATAACAATTTAATTTCTCTTACCTCAGGGGGGGGGACAATTGGTGAACTACTACTACTACTCCGAAACTATGCCTGGAAGCAACACTGTTTGCAATATTAATACTTTGTGGGATCGGGAGTCCCAGAATTTAAGAGAGGACTCAACTCTAGTAGTTGGGACGTGCAACTAACTAATTAACCAACTAGAATATAGCTTTTTAAAAAAATACATCAACTAAAATCGCGAAAATGTGGCTATACTTCTCTCTATCTGTCAGGATGCTTGGAAAATTTAATACGGAAATAAAAATAAGGCAACATGATATTTTAAAAAGCTGACAGTTGATATTTTAAAATTATTACAAAAACTTGTAATTACAACTGCCAAAAGGTTTTGCTTTAATGGTATAAAAGCAGGCGAAGAATTTCCAACAATCACGTCATTTTAGGTAATATAGCAATGTCTACCTATGTTTTTCATATCTTCGGAACGAGTTGAGATATCAAATTACGTAAACGGAATTATGATCTTTATTGTAAATCATCCATGAGTTTGGATGTAAACTTCTCTAAGCATTTTCAACAAACTTAAAAAGTTCGTTAATGAATTCTCTATGTCTATGTGTATGTATGTATGTGTGTGTGTGTGTGTGTGTTATTTGCGATTTTTTAAATTTTGAGCCCTCCATTCAATACATCAAAATCTATCTCAAAGAAGTGATGGAATTTTTCGCGTCACTCTTACCGTTTCTCAGATATTGACTAAAAAATGTTCTGATTTCGGGACTTTAGAGGAGCCATATCTCGGGAACCGTAAGTCATAGAGAGATAATATTGATGTTTAACAGCACCTAAGAGGATGGTGCACATGTTGGCACCAAATAGTAACCGGTGGACACTGCCAACTGGCCACTGCTCCGCAGATATTGGCCAGAAAAGTTCGGATTTTACGAGGTTAAAGGATAATATCTCGGGAACAGTAAGGCATAGAGAAATTACATTTTATGAATTTTTCAACTTTGAGCATGTGTCTTCCTAAAACAACATGTCTAACATATCGTAGAACGTTTTAACAGAACTCTTCAAGACACGTGGAAAAAATTTAGTACTCAAAGAGATACATTACAAGAATTGTTTAATGAGTATAATAATAAACTACATAAGACAACTGGTATGAACCCTGTGGAAGTCAATAAGAAAAAAATAATTCTTTTTGAGTTCATTCTGGCAACGTTCTTGGAGTATTCTTAACTGGTTCAAAGTAAAACCTTTTGAAGAAAAAAAAATATTTTCAATCCCTTTTAATCAGGGGCGTCATTTGGAGCTTCAGGAAGGCAATTGTCACCGATTGCGAGTGATTATTTAGACCGAGATCGGTACTCGAGTCAATCCGTTAATATTCTCACGGGTAACGGCGACTTCAACGTACTGTACCTTTTAAAATCTATGACATTATCTAAATTGTATGCAACTTGTACAGCAGCAAAATATTGTTGGTTGCCTATAGTAAAATTGCATATGTTCATCATTAGTTTCCGTTGATTTCCATTACTCTTTCTACCAGGGTATTGATTGAAATTAGCTTCGAATTGGAATTCTATTCTATATTTGGGAGGTTCAATTTGGAGAATCTTCTTACCCTGCCGGTACAAATTAGCTCACGATGGGTAGCATTCACCAACCAACATTATCGCTCTTCTCGGCAGAGGAGCAGGAGACGGTAATAAGGTAACTAACTCCATTGATGCAATTCAATTACCACCACCCATCCTCACACCGACATATTAAAGAAGAAAACAGAACAAAAACGGCGAGAAAATATTGATAGTTAAAGTTGCTGTATGGAAGGAAGAAATCAAATGTTTCTTTTACAAATTTTCTAGGTAACGCGTAGAAAAGACTTTTATGTGTAAATTGAAAAGCAGCATGAAATTTTACATACAGTTAATACAACCGTATTTAGCAATCTCATACATATACCAGGGACTTTTGTGTTCCTTTCTTGTTCACAATATTTGACATTACTAGAATTAAATTGAGAATTAAAAATTAAAGAAAGAAAAATCTATAAAAAGAACCTTCGTTGCGTAAGTAAAAAGATCAAAGTTAGATAACTCGTTGCATTCAAATAAATTTACTAAGGCAATAAAACAGGGAAAACAAACTGAAAAGACAACTGAGTGTAAGAAAATTATTCATGCTTTACAACGTAAGTAATCAATAAACTGAAATTACCAATGTTATGTTCGTTGAAAGATCGAAAACGAACACGAAATATTTGTGAAGATAGTACAATTAAATATTACGATTCTTTGGCATTATCTCTCGCGTTTTTAATTCAGGTCCATTATCAAAAAGGGATTTTATTTCTAGTATAACCTTTCAAATATCACAGACAGGTATTTAAAACAACTTCTCTGTCATATACTGTAAAGTATTCAGGTTATAAGAAAAATTGTACTTCATTAGTTGTGAAGTGTGCACTGTCCCTTCTCAATATGCGAGAAAACGAGGCAATCTTAGAATTTTATATGAGCAGTAAGTTAATTGGATTTCCTGTGTATTTAGAACATTATCACATTGTCAGGAAATATTATATATATATATATATATATATATATATATATATATATATATAAGTTTTCCTTTCTTTCTTTCGACAGCAGATCAATACGAAAAAAGCCAACAGAAACAGCTGACGCACTCGATATAATAAATTCATATTCTCACAATCATTCATCAAAGATCGTTTAATCATTAGAGTCACACCGAAAATTAAAGTGCGTATAATTATTCTCTTGTAAATGGAATTTTGAATACCAAAGTCGGAATCATAATTTATTATTCAAATTGAGAAAAAAAGCATTATCACTTGATTTTTTAAAGTTAAGGGTGAATTCTCTTACTACCCTACAGTATGAGACAAATTTAAGCTGAATGCACCGAAATCAGTGACTAGGTTAGTGGTGTAAGTTCGCAGTGATCGAGACATCATAGATGCAGTTCTTTGAATTTAATGATGGATCTCTCAATGAATCTTCTTCACTTCTCTTCACTTTTACAGGACAATTCTTTCTTATTATATTTCTCTTCTTATGATATCCTTATGATATATGACAGCTCTTCCTTATGATATTTCTGGTTGAGCTCTAGGGTGATATCTCTGATTGAGCTCTTTCCCCTGCCATTATCAAGAAGCATCATACTATACTAAAACTCCATAGATTTCTTTTTATGGTAGACTATACCTAGGTAGAGGAACCAGCAAGAGAAGGTCTCTTGACAGCTCGCAGTGACGTTGCCACTACTCACATGTCAATAGTTTTTTCGGTGCGTCTATAGTGACAATTTAATTAATGGTGTAAGACAAAGTGACCGTGGTTGGTAACACTAGTACCAAAGTAGAGGCTGCATTTTCGGTGCGCATGTGGTAAAAGACTTCAGAGATTATCTCTTATAGGCCCTGCTATAGCCAGTTATATCCAAAATGTATGCCCTAATTTACTATCTGTTTTCCCACCCCACTTTGGCTGTGAATTATTTAACTTTCTTACTAATCTCATGCAAAGATAATAATAATAATAATTTTTAATTTTAATAATAGAAAAATATATGTGATTTCTTTTTTATATACTATACAAACATACTTACACGAAAACCATTTTCAAATATTATAAATCAGATGTAAAGAGATCCAGCACTAGCAGCATCATAAGGTGAATAAACTGACAGAATTACGAGTTGAAAGACGTTTAGGTGTGAAACAAGTAAAGTCATCAAGAGAAATGTAGGGAAAGTGGGAGAAGGGAATTTTAGAAGGCGAAAAGACTTCGGGGGGGGGGTACTACTTGAGAATAAATTGCATTCTGAGAGACATGGTAAAGAGCACAACGGAAGGGAAATCAAGAAGAGCAAGAAAAGGAACTAGAAATGATATATTGAATTAAAGAGAAGAACTTTTACGTCAAGAATCATCGCACTAGAAACTTCTCAATATGCAGTAAGTGGGTGAATGAATAAAGTATACATACGATGATGATAAAATTCCTAGTTCTGTTGTAAAAATCGCATACAAATATTTTTGGAGCGATACATTTAAAAAAAATCGTAATCAGAAAGGCTTTTAGTGGAAGTAATCTTGCATCTGACTGAATTACTATGAATGTTATGTCGCTTCGCTTTGTAAAAATATACGTATAAGGAAAATTACTACTGGTCATTTTCATTCAAATTAACACAATCAACTAATTTCACAAGTTTCACACTTTTAACATATTATGTCACATACAGAAATGTCTCGAAATTTAATTATATGTAAACAAATTATGTGATAATGGAAATATTATGCAGTTATTAATATTATCATTACGTTTTAAATTTCGCACTTCATATCGATAATATAAATATGAAGTTCAGTGGCCATACAGACAGAGGATCAGATTCACGGGTTAAAACATTGTCGGATTTAGCTTTGTATTCAATCTAACCAGATTTGTTAAAATATCGTATACAGTATCTGTTAAGTATATAATAACTAATAAGATTCGTCGAAATAGTCATTATTTACAAATTGTACGTATTCTGTAAGTATTTATATATTAGCAAACATGGTGAATTTACATGAAGTAGAATGTTTATATGAAATACTGTTCTTTGAAAGAAATGCCGCCTTAATTAGTGGATTCTTTGAAATTCTATCGGTAATACTTTTTCTCACCTCCTAAATGTGTATGTTTCGTTTTGAGATTTGCCTGGTAATAAAATAAATCTTCAGGTGTTGGTGTGATATGTACAGTAGGACGAGTGACTACCACCACTATTTTTTTTTTTTAAAGTATTATCAAACTTTCCGACTAGCAATGCTATGGGCGCGGCAATTATAAAATAGGTAGCAATGACGTAAAAAGTTTGGTTAGAATATTGAAAATAACTGCATGGTATACAACCAAATTGACGTCTGGGTACAGTTGGGCAGCATACTATCAAGGGACAATTCATCTACAATAACCTAACCCCTCTGGGAATATATGAAGAGCCACATCTTCGGATCAACTGAATGGATCACCTTCACCAAAGAACTCGATTCCTAACTTGTGATCCCCTATATCCTGGCCAAAATGGATGGAAATGTATCAAATAGTTCTTGAGTTTTTTTTTTCACCTAGATGAATGGAGACACGGCGAAACAGGGTAAATATATGGAGTTTTGGATAGAGTAGATAACCGCACTCCTCAATTAATGTGTGCAAGTTGAAGGAAAGTTAATACTCAGAAATGAAATGAAATTAAATATTTCAATTTAACGTCCCACGACCATGCCCTTTAGGCTAACGGAGACGATGATTAAGGCAAGTGAATAATAATGGAAGAATTGGTGGAATGATGAAGTGGGGGGAATACCCACAGATACGACACGATATTGTCCACCACAAACTCACTTGGTCGGGAATTGAACCTGGGACCCCACGCACCAAAGGTAAGCGCTCTACCACTGAGGTTAATACTCAGAGACTGGGCAATTAACAGTATCTGTGTCGTCTCCTTATTTTCTAACAATGTATATACATACAGATACATACGCAGCAAACATACTATTTATGGTCTTACGTAACTCTCGTCTCTTTCATCGCATCTCTGTCATGGTTGAACGTTTTTCAATACAAATGGTATTTACAATTGTTATAAATACTCAAAAACATGAATTAACGCCTTTGTAACATAGAAAAGTTGAGAGGACAAGTGTTTCCTTTTATGGTTTCCTTGCAAGCGATGCTAATTGGCGCTGGCTGTCATGTGACAATACTTCGACGCGTCTTGTTGATTTTAGAACTTTCGTAAATCGAAGGTAAGCTTATCACACTATGAACCACCTAATCTATACGTCTCCATTCACTTACTAGAATAGTTTTGCTTCCGATCAAATCCAAAGTTAAGTTGACCGAATTTACAACAACGAACAAACACATTACACTGGTTAATTCTACTTTATTTGTAGTACCCATTTAGTCAAGTGTTTCTCGAACTTTTTTTTAAACAAGGGATCAATTTTATTCGTCAAAATGTTCTAGGGATCCAACTCTTCCCCATGTTTCGAATATACATTTTTAATATACTATCAATTAAAATTACTTTTATATTACCATTAATAAAAAATACATATTTTTTTAAATAATTGATTACTATCAGAATATTTTATAATAATACATAAAATATTAAAATTCGTATAATTGTTATTTCATTAACATGTATAATGAAAACCTGTTTGAGATTATGAATATAGCATGTAATACCACAGGGGGTGATACGCGATTTTAATTGTATTTTTTGACTAATGTTCAATCTAAAAGGACTACAAGGGCGAATTTCGACTACAACAGTTTGAGAGGCGTTGATTTAGTCCATTGGTTCTCGGACTAGCAGGTTAACTTTTTTTTAGAGCACTTGAACCAAACACATATCAATTTTTTTATATTAGATTATATATATATTAGCTGAAATGCACGTTTTTCACATCTGAAGAATAGGTTTTATGGAAAATATTTGAATCCCTTCCTCCCATAGGATACATATTTCAATGAATTCTTTCCCTGTTGTATAGACAACCAACATGGTTTTACGTTATGAAGTGTTATCTAATCTATTAGTGGCTGTTATTAAACGTAAGCCCTTGGGTGCTGAGAGTTTCTTACTCCATAGATTTTTTTATTCGAATTGTTTCGCAGTGGCGTATTTATGATTTTGTTTCAGGGGACTTTGCTGACTTAATTCCTGGAAATGTGAAAATTCTGCAAGATATTTCATTTATTTTAATGTACTAAATACAATTTCAAGGGGAGGGGCTTAAGCCCGGAAGCCCCCTTAAAATCGCCACTGTTTGTTGGTATCAAGTTTGGTTATGATTGTTCCAGGATTTTGAAAGTTATGCTGGAACATACGTACATTCAACCAATTTTATATATCTAGAAGACATATAGTTCAAAAACTCTACCAAACGGCGCATACCTGGCTTTCTATGAAGCTACAAAAAATTGTGGTAAAAATGTACTTTTGTTAAAATTAATAGTGTTACAGAAGATGTAAATAAATGCAAGAGACAATAAAACTCTCAGTCGAAATGTTACATCCATGTCGCAGTACTTCGATTAACACTCCTCAAAAACTTTGTAAATTACCAGTGTCTTCACTCGAAATCCGATACCTTAAGGGTAGCCACTGTTACTGTGCAAAACTTGGTATTTGTGAATACAGTTATTCTTTAGTTACAATGGAAAATCAAACTCATAAAGTAAAACTATAAGAGGTTCGCTCGCTCATCTTAATGTCGTTTTGAGTTTCTGAGTATTCTTTACATCATTTTAGGAAACATCCATTTCCGCTAGGCGCGTATGGGGGTACAAGCTGTACATTAAATCTTAGACTGTTAAATCTTAGTCATTAGAGTGTACCTTCTGCTTCAATGCGTATAGTACTTTTGTTTCGTTTATACATATTTAATTATTTATTTAATCGAATTACGGTTCCAATTATTAAGTTACTATATCATTTTTTTCTATCCTGTTCTTAGCTAGGTTCAAGTAGCGAATTCGATCATGCAAAAAAAAAAAAGAAACTTTTTTCTCTACTCTGCAATCACAGAAGAGATTAGGTAGATAGGATTAGAGTTTTGTGTCTCTTTCAGCATCGAGGTTACATGAGACATGAACCTACAGCTTAACATGGAATCTGAACCATATGAGCTGCCACACAGAATCGAACGCGGGTCTGTCGTACCGAAGACATATACATTAGCCATATAGTCACGAAAGAGGAGGAGAGGGAAGAGAGAGAAAGAAAAATGAAAAGACTAGGCTACATATCTCCAAGTTCATGTTGTTTTAATCCGTGAATGCCACTAGGAAAGCTTTGTTTAACCTTCATACTCGTATTTCCACTCTTCTCCTCACCAAAATTTTCTTAATTCCTTGTAGTACATCGGGCTTGATTTTTTCTGTTTCTTCTTGCAAAGAATTGGTTCTTTTTACCTACGCGTACGTAAACCCATTCATATTATTAATGCTGTAATGTATCTAAGGAGTGTTATAAAGAAAATAGCATAAAATGCTTGACTATAAAGCAATAGCAAAGTTCTTATATTTTAATGGAATTGTCAATAGATGAACTTTACATTGTTAGTTTAAAAAAATGCCTCTCTATTATCATACATGGCTATTATGTCAATCAAAGATATTTAGAAGACAGCATATAATCGTGTGAAAATTTTAGGACTACAACACTGCTTACAAGTACTAGGCATACATATATATATATATATATATATATATATATATATATATATATATATATATATATATATATATATATATATATATATATATATATATATATATATATAAAATTCGTCTCATTGAAATAAAACGCAAAATTGAACATCCCCAAACACCGACTGCAGGAATTATGAAGGTAGTAGTTGCGCTATTGGTTTAGCATGGGATCTGAATTCCACGTACTCCCACAGGTCCGAATCCAGATCTCTAGCATCAAAAGTAATCAGAATAACCATTTGGCCGTGATGGAAATCTGTTTTGTTTCACGAAAATGAATGTATGAGGGTGTTTCCAAAACTTTCTGGACTGACACTGAATTAACACGCTACACAAAACTTTCCGGACTAACACGCTACTGATAATAAACTGTTCATGACATATAGTGCCATCTATAGAAGAAATAATGTACATGTTTCAACCATCTAGCTGCGTTAGTTCGTTGTAAACAGTCATTTGAATAAGTCGCTGTGCGTTGAGTTTGTATACTGTACGACAATGCTGTAATTCATACGGCTTTTGTTGCCGAGGTTGTAATGAAAGATTGTGGCTTCAAGGAGACTCAGAATCGACCCTAGAGCCCAGATTTAGCACTACAGTTTTGGAAACAACAGCCGCAAACATTGTCATACAGAACGCAAGCTCAACGCACAGTGATGAATTCAAATCAGTTCCTTAAACGAAATGACAAAGGTGAACAGTTAAAAACGATACATTATTTCTTCCATAGATGGCACTATATGTCATATACAGCTTATCAGTGGCGCGATATTTTAATGCCAAGCTGGAAACTTTCGGAAATACCCTCGTATAATGATAAATAGTATTCAATTAGTACAAAGAAGCTAACTAGAATTTAGGATAATGCTACAAGCATTCAATAGTAGAACAGATGACGTAGATTACATTGCAATGAATAATGGGTAGACTTGACCTAATCCTTGCACTGTTTGTATTGCAGTTTTATGATTTATGTAGCATAATATTAGATACATAGCCTTCAACGTACGTTCTATATGAATGCGTATAACGCTTGCATTGTATGTGAGTGTTAATGCAGTCCTTGGATGTTTGGTTTTCTTTCCCATTCTCTCTCTCTCTTTTTTTTTCAAATCATAATAACTTGATTAGGCAGTTGAGTATCAGTGGAAAAGGTTGTTCTCTCCTTCTGTATGTGTGTATAATGTACGTTACGTAACACCTCTGTTGTTATGTAGAGTTGCAGTGTCACTTGTACAATGATAAACTAGATCCTCAACCGAGGCTGAATACGTAACTACTGGCGTCAACATTGCGTTCAGCTTTATTTGTGTTTTCTTCCTCGAGTTACTGTTTGTCTATGAATACATGGATGTGTACAATGTGTCCTATTTTAAGTTCCCACGATGTTTGTTTTGGAGATGGTTTATAAAACGAGAGTAATAATGCAAGTGATTTAGAGAAAATGCCTGTAGGGTAATACGAACTATTGGTAATACAATAAAATAACAAGTAAGGCAGCAATTACTGTGTGTCTCTGTGTAGCAGAATGACTTGTGTGTATGATTCGGGTTCGATTCCAGGCGGAGGTACCTAAGTATAACGTGGGGTAGTACTATCAAACAATTGGGGAGATACTTTACTTTACTTTAACCCTCGCACTACCAAGGGGCGGGGAGGTTACATTGTGCCCTCCATAGTTTTCTTTTTTCTTTTTTTCTTTTTGTAATTACTCTTGTAATGGTTTCTTCAAAATTATAAAAAAAATATATTGCTGCTCAACATGTTTAGCTAAAGCGTACACCTTAGTGGTGCAAATTGAACGTTAGTGTATCTCATAAATTTGCTATTTTAAGTTTGTGGGCACAAGTTACCCTCCCCCTTCCGTTGATAGATGTGACTGATATTTAGAAGTGTCACTCCTAGATGGCAGTACAATAAATAGCTGCTAGTCATATCCCGTGTATTGTTCAATCACTGTAGATTTTTGTGAGATTTTCTAATTTGCTTCTTTTACGAGATATATTTAACCTTAACAAGTAGGTACAAAATGACTCCCCCCTGGTAATCCGCGTTGCAATAAAAATACCTAGGTAATGCGAGGTGCGAGGGTTAAGACAGTGAAGAATATACAAAAATATGGAAAATAAACCAGGTAATATCTACAAAATGTTATTGTTTGCACACCTCATATTGTAGACCAGAAATTTAGGTGCCAAGTTTATGACGTCATGATTGTTGGTCACCCAAATTTATACATTTTACGAAATGTCTTGAAAATAATTATTTCTTCAAGTAATAGCATTATGGAGATACTACCTGGCTTACTTTCTATACCCTTCACGGTCTTTACGTTATTCACTAAAGTTTAAAAAGTGGGGGCAAGCTTCGTGAAGAGTCTTAAATTAAGAGGAAGTAAAGTCTAGTGGCTAAAGCTTGCGCCTTTGGGAGCTCCGGGTTCGATTCTTGGTGGAGAAGAACTGAAATTCTAACACATCACAGTGGTCCGGATTCCATCTAAAAACTATATGACAACGTCTTATATAGACTTGGTCCTAAATGGGACGCTGAACTCCAATCCAACGAACCAACCAATTTGGTGTATAATAGTGGTGGCCATTTTACAATCATGGCTCACTTTGGGTCCATGTGGATGACAGGTTTACTATCCTGATGCATAAGACTCGCGCTCACTAATCCCAATGAGACTCACACTAGCTCAAATTTGAGACTCATGTTAACTAAGGCTTTGCTATCTTCAATCAGGCCCACACTCTCTAGCTCGCGCGCTCACTCATTGGGAATCGCACTCGCTCGGATTTGAGCTCTAACACGCTATTTACTTTTATAAAACACACAGGGGATTCTGTTCATTTATTGTACTCGAGGCTAATATGGCTCACGAGACGAGACAAGATAGAATTTTTGTAAAGAGATTAAGCTCTTACAGTAGAAACATATATATTTCCGGAGACAAGATATCAGTTTCACATCAAATGTTCGAGACAAGACAGAAATTTTTTTTTTCTTTGGCAACACTACTCGAACCCGATTGAGCTCAAGAGTTTTGACATCTCTGTTGTAGAAAGCCAGAAACAACGACGACGACACATATCTGCCGTCTATAGACCTTTGTGAGACGTTTCCCAAAGAAATTTGGTTTAGCTATGTACTCATACATGAAAACCAAGACCATGGTATTAACTTTGATAATTTCATCTCTACGACGCTCAGAAAGGAGCCACGATAGCTCACAAGTAGAGTGTTCAGTTATAATGGGAAGGGTCCCTGGTTCGATCCCAGACCACGTGAGTTCGTGAGTTTTCTCCGATTTCTTCTGTTTTCCCTACACATGATCTTTCCCAAGTTATTTTCAAATTCATTCACTTTCACCAAGATCCGTCTCCTTTAGCCTAAAGGGCGTAACTGTCGAACATCAAATTAAAAAAAAAAAAGAAATCGAAGCTCAGACAATACAAACCCTACTGAAATCTATTCGACCCCAAGATTTGAATGACCTATTGTTTATTCCTAATAATTATTCGCTGATTTTTAAAATATGTCATAGCATGTTATTTGTGGAGAGATCAATTTATTCTACCACACGCCTATTTTTCTTGAATTTAACACTGGACTTCCTTGTGACATGTGACATATCTTCCATATTAAGGAAAAAATCTTTTTTATCTATCATTTATCTGATAAATTCGAAAGACAAAAAACTTTAAATGGATTTAAAAGTAAACATTTTATGTGTAATGTAAAAAACATTCTTTTCTTTCATAAGTTTACATGAGTTAAACATTCCACAAAAGGGATCCATTTTCAAACAATGTTTCGAGCTCCCAAATCATGTGAATGACCCCCCCCCCTTTTACTGCTTTAAAAATATGCTAATCCCAGGTATTACATTTTTAACATTTCAGTTTTGGCGATTCTTGTACATAATTCCCCTTTCACAAATTATTTCTATTTCAAGAATAGTACTGACAGATAGGTAACGGGTTTAAGGCCGAACAATGAAATTCGAATACTAGTTCAACAAAAATAATGTTAGTCCAGCTGATCCTAACAAGTTAGAATTTCAAAACTTCGTCATCACTGAGAACTTAATCGTTTCATTCATATTTGCTCTCCATATTAAGGATGAGTAATTGACTAATATATTTTCTTATGAACCATGGATGACCTTAGTCAATTAATATATTTTTGCCATGCATGCCACAGTTGACTTTAGTCTATTAACTTATTTTTGTCATACATACATGGACGACACGACCTTATTCAATCAGTTTATTTTTATCATGCATACCATTGACGATGTTGGTCATTATTATTACTATTATTACAAACTGTTTTCAAGTAGTAAATTTACAGAATCAAACAGCTGAAAAGTTGTGACGAATTTTAAAGTAATTAATACTTTAAACATTCAAATCCCTGACATATTTGACAGTCGTAAATATCTTCCTAAAATACTTTTCACAGAAAGTACCGGTACGTAGTATGAATAAAAACAACTGTAATTCAATTGTTATATAGCAATTACCCAGGAGAACATTTGCGCTCGTACATTTAGATACTATCTGCGAAAATTTAATATTGTTACTGAGCTGAGAATAATGAGCTAATTTGATTTCGTTGGTGACGTTAGCATTTTATGTACTTGGGCAATTGGTATTTAAAAAAAAAGTAATAATAATAAAACATAATGCTAATGAATGTCAAGAATGAATAACCCTTAAAAGATTCCCGTGTTCCCATCTTCCTGACAAGAGCGGGAGCTTGGGTGTTGGTGGTTCATGTACCTGGCCCGATTATCGATTTGTTGTTTTCTCACGTGACATTTGGAAGACGTGCGGCTCCTGCATGCAATCTCCAGCCCTCGTCACAGGAAAGCTCTTAAACCAAGCAATGGAGAGACGAGACTTTCTTTTGAGAGCAACCATATTACGACAACGGACTACTATACTTTCTAAAGATTCTTCACTTAAAACAAGGCCCACATAAAAATAAAGTCTTGCTACAGAACCTCAATAAAGATATATATATAAGGCTGAAATGTTTTCAGTTTTACTACTACGTTTCATGTTTATTTACATTCCAGAGGTTTGACCGAATTTATCTCTGGGTCATGTTTTCTTTAAGTCCATTTACCATAAGCAACAGAACTAAGTACAGTGAAATCTTCTACAATAAGGAGGTTTATGAGTTTATTTTATAACAACATTTCAGATACTATCAGCATAAGGTCCTTTGACTCTAGAAACTTTTAGAATGGAAGGTGTGGAGATATTTGTGAAAGGAAACAAATTAAGATTATTACAATGTTATACCATTACTAGTGGCTCACTTAGTGTATCGAGAAGATTCGGTGCTTCATGGGCCTTCCGCGAATTTCTTTGTCTTTAACATAAGAATAACCCCCTTTAATATCGTCAATCAATTGAACCATCGAATATCTTCCCTTTTTTTTCTTCCTTCAGCTTTCCTGTATCCTCTATTATACTTCTACTACGACAATTTCCTTCTTTCTTCTGGTCTAGTGGCTAGTGCGTAAGCATTTTGTTCACGTGATCCAAGGTTCAATTCCTGATGAGACGGTAATGAAATTTGAACGCATTACGGTTATCCGGACACAAAGAATGCTCAACTTTAACTAACAATAACAATACTATGACAATTTCTTCACAATAATGACCCAACGAGTTCCTTTCCTCTCTTTCTAATTATCTTCAGTGCTGTTCCTCTGTCCACCTAAGGGCTAACACATCCTCATTTTTTTTTTTTTACCAAGTCAATTTTCTCTATTCATCTTGATATTCCCTCATAATGTCCACATTTTAAAACTGAATACTACAGTACAATGCTACATATATCAAATTTAACGATTCTTCTCCGTATTTTTTTTATTATTATTTATTTATCGAACCGCGAAATACACTATACTTTTCTCTACAGGCTTTCTTTCTATTCCGATTCTTCTTTAATCTCCCGTTCACAGTACAAATTTTCACTAAAATCAACATCTAGATAACCAGAAACTAACCACCTGTTCTACTTTCTTCCCTCCAATTTATGCAATCTACATAATTTACTTTGCTCCGATCACTATTGCTTTTGTCTTTATAATATTTCTTTTCAACCTATACTCTTCTACATCTTCTTATATGGGACCACAATTCTTAATCAAGCCTCCGTCAGAAACTGCCTCCTCTCTTTCGGTCTGCTGCATTTACTTTCCATTTTTGCATTCCAGCGCTTCCTTCACACTACTAATAGCAAGGCCCCAACCATTTTCTCAGTCTTTTCCCTATGCCTTCTACGTCAGTTAGTGTTTTTTTTTACTAGTCTTTTATCTCCCATTCTGACAACATGACATCCCTGTCTACTGTAAACTATGTCAATATTTTTGTTCTGCTGTATAGTTTGTTGTTATATCTGGTTCGGTATGTGTTTTCATCTACTTTTACCGCTTCATATGTGTTCCTTAATATCTTTCTTTCAAAGTTTTCCAACAGACGTATCTCTTCTTTCCACACAATCCATCATTATAATCGCATATTCTTCATAACTTTTTCTCTAATATTTCCTATTGTTTTACTAATTTTTCAACCATATTATCTAATACACTTAACCCCTTTATCTACTATCAACACACTGTCTTCACTACGTAAGCTCTTCTTTAACTATTTCTTCTAAGTGTTCATGTATATATAAACAAGGAATAAGAGAAATTCTAGGAAAACAGTCAGAAGATTGACCGCAGATTTAATCGGGATATTCTGACTACGAAACGGAACAATAACTGTTCATGTAAGCTTACTCAGTAATGGCATGAAAGAGCAATATTCTTCAGTACCAAAATTATAGCAACCAGTTGTAAACATAAACAGATAAATATTTACGCAGTAAAACAAATTACATATAGCTCTTCATGTAGCAATAAAATTAGTTCAAATTTATGTATTTAAAACTATTATTCATTTTTGTATTTAATGGGATATTAAAAATTCCCTTGAGTGCTATTACGTATATGAGAAAAAAATACATATTCGCGTTGTATATGAATGTTGCCTCCTTGTGGCACATATAATGCGAACCATATTTCAAGCCCTGACAAGAACAACATTCATATTCATTCAAGTTTCAGTGTAATGTACGTTTTAAGAACATAGGTTGTTTTTTTTTTTCTAACGCAATAAATCACAAATGCCAGACAGACAGTCCGTTAGTTATACGGGTACATTAAAAAAAAAAGTAATGTATTGTGCGTATGTACTTTAAGTAGCTTGCAGTACACATTATCTTTTGACAACAAAGATATAAAGGAAACTGAAAAGGAAAAGCAGTATCTTATGGAAGTACACTACTTAAGTTTCTTTCAGTAATGTATCATATTAATATTAGAATTACATTTCGTTTCACGTGTGAAACTACGGTGTAGATTTCCAAACTATAAGGGAACAATATTATAGCCAGAAATGATGTGTTCATCAGTTTCGTTTCAATATACGAGGATAAAGAGGGAGGGAATGAAACTAACTCTTGAGACGTTGAATCTATATATTCAAGGTCTCACAAAATAGTGAAAGATAGTGAGATTTAAATATATATATATATATATATATATATATATATATATATATATATATATATATATATATATATATATATATATATATATATATATATATATATATATATATATATATATATATATATATATACTTTAAAATCTCACTGTCTTTCACTATTTTGTGAGACCTTGAATAAAGAGTTAATAAAAAGTTATAAAATGCTTTGTGTGGAGTATTGTACTGGGTCGGAAACATGGACATCACGTAAAAATGATGAAAAACAACTGGAAGTTTTCAAAATGTGGGTGTGGCGAAGAATAGAGAAAATTAGCTGGGGCGAGTGGAAAACGAATGAGAGAATGTGTCAGAAATGGTGAGGGAGAAAAAGAACAATTTTAGATATTATTAAGAAGACAAAGAGAAGGTGGTTGGGACATTGGCTACGAAGGAATTGTTATCATGCTGATGTACTAGAGGGTATGGTGACAGGAAAGAAAGAGAGGGGGAGAAGGAGACTATAATTAATGGACGATATCAAAAGAGAAAAATCACACATACAGGACAAAGAGGTTAGTGGAAGACCGTGGAACATAGAAGCTTCTCTATATTCCACACAGTATTTGTTTACTGCAAAGCCCACTTGGCGCGAGCTGGCATCAAACCAAGAGCCCCACACACTAGAAGTGAGCGCTCTACTACTGAGCCACCGCAGCCCCTTCTATGTTCTTATTAATGTCCTGAGCTGTGATGACCTATCATTTTCAGAACATAAAACTGAATTTAAAGAGGAAACGATTCAAAATAAGAATAAAGAAAACGTTCGTTTTAGCATCCTCATCGATTTTGAGACCTGTACGAAATCAGAAACTTTAAAATCAGGCTTATTTTATATGTTCTAGAACTGAATTCAGCTAGTTCACTAACTGAAGTAGGGTTGTCTACGAGGTAGAAGTTCAACTTGTCTCGTCTCGAAAAGATGACGCAAGAATGACGCTTCGTCTTGGAAAGTATATGTTTCTATTGGAAAAGCTAGTTCTATCTCGTCGTGTGGGGTAACTCTAAACCGAAGGTAGTTTATATATGCCCATAATTTGCGCTTGGATAAAATGAATTTTACTCCCACTTTTAACCTGCAGTTACTCCAAAGAATAAATAGCAATGTGGAGATAAAATTATGGTCAGTGATTATTTCTTCGAAAATTAACCACATACTTCTTGTTACGCTTTTTTGTCGTGCTCGTGGGTTTTCTCGGGGTCCTCCCGTTTCCTCCCACTTCTTTCATTCCACCTTTCCATTCATTTCTCATCTTCACCGTCTCCTTTAGCCTAACCGGCATAACCGTGGGACGTAAAACTTAAAGATTTCATTTCATTTTTACGCTTTTTTGTATTGTAAATCACAATGACACTCTTTGAAGTACATCTGCCAGAGTTTCACCGTAGTTTTACTAAAAAGAATTACCATATAGAACGTGTGGCTTTCGTATGAGATAAGGAAGGATATTATATGAGGATTCAAACATGTAACCTACAAAATAATTTTTTTCCTAGTGTGAATTCTAACTCATCCTAATGCTACTTTAACTTTGCCTGCGCCACACAAAAAGTACAAATATGCTGACATTCAGTAGAGCTTACTTTCAAATCTTCATAAAAGTCAATTAGCTTCTTGCAACTCATCTTCTAATTACGAAAGGAAGCGTTATTTGAAAATAATTAGATTGCATTGTAATATAGAACTGTATATTATCATTTGGTATTCCGTAGGAGATATACATTTATTCTGTCGCGTCCGGATTTCAACAATGAACTATGACGAAATAGAAGGCCGACAACCAGCAGAAGACTCATTCACAACATATTAACTGTACATTTCCTCTTCTGTGTCTCTGTCTCTCCAATTTAGCACTTAGCTACAATGAATTGCCTCTTTCGTCTATTCATCTCCCTTGATTGGTCTCCTCTCGGGCCGTCACTCTACATATAGATGGCGCTGACCTGGACATCGTCACTTTATACGCTGCACAAACATTGTAGTAAGGTTAAACCGTCGGATCTAAAACAAATAGCACTTTTCTTTTAACAACGACAATACAATTCTAAATATTTACGTGAATGATGTAATTTATTGATGATCGAATCTGCCGCTAAACATCTAACAGCACAATTAAGTATTTTCGAAATGGTAGGGTTAGTGTTGCCCACTCGCCTTGTAACATTTTGTAGAAGTCTAACCTCGCCTCGATTTTTGAACAATTCTTTCTGATCTCGTGTCAAAAATTTTCCCGACTCATTTTGTAAATTTATACACAAAATCTATGCTCTGATTTCTTTTCTTAATGTCACCTGGAAAACATTTAAATGTTTATTATTGGAGTATATTGTGTAATAATTTGCGTATTTAAACGTTGATAAATGCTCTTCAGTGTGTTCGTACAATCATTCCATCAATTTACAGCTTTCATATATGAATCATGTATATGACACTAAAACAGTGTTTGAGATCTAAGACTTAGGTGAATTAGTGTTTCTCACGAGATTCAAGAGATTTCTCGTCTCGTCTCGTTCTCGACTGTCGTTTCGTTCTGGAGACAAGACGATGAATTCTTCGTCTCTTGGACAACAATAGCCACGATCATAAATTTTGCAGCACACATGACAATGAAACGAATGACGGAATAACGTAGTAACTTTGTTACGATGCATATGTTCCGACGATATTTTATTCCAACTAATAGTCCTCTATATTGCTATTCTTAACACACGATCAACCGTGAGGCTGCATGAGACGGATCCTACTTTCTTAAAGGTGGGATCCCAATCAGTACTTGTGTGTCCGAGTACCCAACAGGGAATCAAACCAGGAACCACGTATACATAAAGCATACCCATTAGCCGCGAGCGGAAACAGGGTACCTGTACGTATTCTTATACATAACTGTACCCACAACTTTTATCAGTGTAGCCCACTATAAGTTGAATAAGCAAGTTTTCGTCCCTGCATAGGAAACACCAGAGAGAAGGTATGATTATGTAGCAAAAAGTAATGACGACAATAGGAAGCATTGATTATCTGAAACCGAATCCTGGACCACGTGCATAGAAGGAGTGATTGTGTAAGACAAAAACAGAACGTGGAGTTTGTAGTATTTACAAAAGAGTACTGGTTATATTTATACCACTTCGATCATAAATGCCAAAGTAGCGAGTATTCATCCCTGCATGGGAAATACCAGAAAGTAAGAAGTGATACAAAGTAAATATCTCATGAAATATAACGTTCGTTTCGTCCCTTCGAAGGTCTAACAATATAACTGGAGGAAGAAAGAAACACAACATGCTCAATGTTTACTGTCACTTTCATCTTTCCTTCTCAGTTAACAAATATGACAGTGTTACATTCTGACAAATAACTCATACCTAGTAATTGATATCTCACGTAAATCAGTCCCACAAATTTACAAGAGTTGCTTCAGTCCATTATACAAAATAACAACATAATTTTAATGTTACACACAATATACAAGACGCAAATATTTTCTAAATACTTTCTGAAGTCATACAGCCAAAGCACAAAATCAAATAATTTTAGGCTCACATCATTCATGCAAATGGGAGATTGTAATAATTTTGCAGCTCAAAGCTAAGCAGGATGCCGCGATGGCTCAGTGGTAGAGCGTTCACCTCTGCTGCATGGAATCCCTGGTTCGATCCCAGCTCGCGCCAAGTGAACTTTGTGAGGGACAAACACAGTGTGCGTGGGTTTCCTCGGGGTTCTCCAGTTTCTTTCCACTTACTTCATTCCACCATTTCATCCATTTCTCATCATCGAAGTCTCCTTTAGCCTAACCGGGGGGCCGCGGTGGCTCAGTGGTAGAGCGTTCACCTTTGGTGCTTGGGGTCCTGGGTTCCATCCCAGCCCCCGCCAAGTGAACTTTGTGGTGGACAAACACCGCGTGAGTGGGTTTTCTCGGGGTTCTCCCCTTTCCTCCCACATTCTTCATTCCACCATTTCATTCATTACTCATCATCGCCGTCTCCTTTAGCCTAACCGGCATAATAATCGTGGGACGTAAAACTCCAAGATTTCATTTCATTTCATTTCAAAAGTATGCAGTACACTAATTAGAAGTGAGATTTTTTTTTAAAAAAAAATGTTAACTTGTAGTGCAAATGAGAAAATAAAACCCTCTATACTATACATTTTCTGTGCCATTTCTCCTTTCTAGTATTGTCCGAGAGACAAGGATTGTGACTGTCATGTGTGTGTGTAATAAACTAATTAGCACCATATTTAAGAGAAAATAACTTATTAGGAATGCAATTAAAAAGGTATGGGAAAAGTAAAAACAGGGAGCAGATGGAAGTTCATGAACGAAATTAAACAAAATAAATTCTGCTGAAAAGAAGAGATTAGAGGAAAATTATACAGTATGAACGTTTCTAAATTTGAACCTGCCAGTGATGGCAGAGTATTTCTCAACTAGATCGACATTCACTATCTATTAGGGATGCGCACGAGACGAGTCGAGACAGGATTTTCCTGACAAAATTCGAGTCGAGACACGGCTCTTCCAATAGAAAAATATACATTTTTCGAGTCGAGACAACACTTTTACAGCACATTTTCGAGACGAGACAGCCACAAATCTTGTCTCGTGCGCATCCCTACTATCTATAAGTCATTTCTCCTTACAAAACACGTTCCGAAAACAAGAAAATAGTTGATTCATAAAACTGTTCAGATATAATTTCTTGAAAGTGATCCTTCCAACGCCCCTTCCCCCTTAAAAAATATAACTATCATCACTGATAACTTGCCTATGAAACAAGAATTGAGGATATCTCGTCTCGAATAGGTGTCATGAAAATGATTCCCGTTTCTTATCGTTTCGTGGGTAACCATAATCACAGAGCACTTTGCTACCTGTCAAAGTACACAAGTGAGGCAACTCTATCTGCGTTGCGTGTTCTGCCCAAAGACAGTTCTATCCCACTTACCCTAACGTAGCTAGATGGGGCCAAATAAGCAAGCAGAACAGGGGTAGGGTGGCGAATTTCTTTCCCTTGTGAACTAAATAGAATAACATGGCAAATTGGTTATAAGGAGTTGGAATAGAGGAATAAGTTGAGAATTAGAATATTAAGTGTCGAAGGGGATAAGTTGTGAATGAGGATATTAAGAGCTGAAATAAAGCGATAAGTTGAGAATTAGGATACTAAGGGCTGAAGTGAAGGAATAAGTTGAGAATTAGGATATTAAGAGCTGAAGTAAAGGGATAAGTTGAGAATTTGGATATGAAAAGATGAAGTAAAGGGATAAATTGAGAATTAGGATATTAAGAGCTGAAGTAAAGGGATAAATTGAGAATTAGGATATTAAGAGCTGAAGTAAAGGGATAAGTTAAGAATTAGGATATTAAAAGCTGAAGTAAAGAGATAAGTTGAAAGTAAGAATATTAAGAGCTGAAGTGAAGGGATAAGTTGAGAATTAGGATATTAAGAGCTGAAATAAAGGGATAAGTTGAGAATTAGGATATGTATGAAAAGGTGAAGTAAAGGGATAAGTTGAGAATTAGGATATGAAGAGGTGAAGTAAAGGGATAAGTTAAGAATTAGAATATTAAGAGCTGAAGTAAAAGGATAAGTTGAGAATTAGGATTTTAAGAGCTAAAGTAAAGGGGTAAGTTCAGAATCACGTACACAAGAACGATACAATTAAACTATAAAAGAGCCAGAACCTTTACAGAGGTAGTAAGGCGAGTTTTGTCAAACAAAATAAAATGAAAGTTTATACATGTTAGCAATTACTTTCTTTCGTCCTAGCACAACATTAAACATAGGAAGGCTATGTGATAAAAATATAAAAAAAACACAAACATGTAACAGTTTCAACACACTAACTGTGTCTTTATTAGACTTCCAGTTTTATAATATGGAAACAAGGTCTAACAGAAACGAGAAAGCACGTTTCTCTTCACTTGCGAGAAACACATTGGGAACCACCTTGTAACGAAGTTACTTCAAAATTCAAGGAGGCCCAAGATCTTCATGTCATTTTGTAGAACTATAATTGTATCAGTCGTTAATATATATTCAAAATCATATTATTAGCTGTTGCGAAATCAGGAGATCTCGAAGAAATCGAGCTTAATGACCATTAACATATTAATCTCATAATTAAAAGATTACGAAACTGAATCTAGACGCTAGTCATTTCATTTAGACGTTTAGATTACCCTTAGATTACGTAAGTCAAATACTATGATAATATTTTACTTTCTGAAAAGTAATCAAGGACAATTGATTGGTTATATTTCACGTTCTTTCTATCTAAAGTGCTTCAAGTATCATGCAATTATCAGTTCTTTTGTCAAGAAATCTAACTTTTAAACAATACAAACTATATTTACTCTTCATGTCATTATCATCATTTGACATGCCTAGAAAGCTGCCAATATAAATTAATGTTAAAGTAAATTAGATATTTCTCTTATTTGACACGATATAATATGAAATTAACCATTTATTGGTACTGTTCTGCGCTAATGATGATGAAATCGAGTTAAAGGCTGTTTGTGTTTAAAATACCCATGGTCAACTGCTCACGATAGACCACCCCGTACATCGATTCAAGTGATGGCTAATAAGGAATGCCTATCTAGGCACAGAATACAGAGGTTGATTTATCTATATAGAACGGACTTTGAATGTACCACTTACCTAAGAAATGCCGTGTTTCCACCGCTGGTTGTGACTATTGCCTGGCAGAGATAAAGGATCAATGAAAACTTGACCCACGACCCACTGACACACCACCCACCGTGACCCACTAGTGAGATACTCAATTTTTCGCAAAAAAAAAAAATCGAACCCTCACTTCCCCCTTAGGATATGTATTATAATGAAAGCGACATGATAAAACTTCCCAGTTGCGATTGGAACCTAACTATATACCAAGTCATTTCATTTCGCCGTGATGATCACGCCCACAGAGTTACATTCAATATTTTATATAATAATTCATATATTAGAGGTGATTCAAAAGTATATTTTTTAAAGTAGCCAGCTCTTCTAAAAACGCTATATCTCGAAAGCCAAGTACTAAGTCCTATTTGTATTGTTACGATAACAAATATCAATATCCAAAGTACCTGCAGTTCTTTTTTCACTTACGTCATAGATACTCATCTCAGGTAAGTAAATAGAAACAAATGAAAAGGGAAGAAAAATGAAGCTCTTGAAAGTAAAACGTAGACAAATTCACCAGTGTTCAAAAGATACTGTCTCCAATGTATTGAGCAGTACAATGCACTGGGTCGTACTAAGCCAGAGTGAGTCATGGAGGTCAGTGGGTCAGAGTGGATTACGATGCGTGGAGGGTTGCGGTGGGTCAAATCCTGTTGACCCACTGACTCACGACAAACTCACCCGTTCCATTTCTGTTGTCCGGCATTACAGTTTCCATCGCAGGAGACTGCGTTGCAACTAGACTATGAATATTGCATTACACTCTTCTTCATATGTTTTGCACAGGGCAGTGACAGCGCGGACTCGACGATAGCACAAACGCCGCTTGAGAATTCTGAAAGCACAATAGTCCATTAGACTGGACTCTTGATAGGGATGTCAAAGAAGGGAATTGCCGAAATTCCCACAACATACGGTGATGAATTTCCAGCGATGTTTTCGCCATATAGCTAGATGCCTTGTCTTAGTACAGCTCAACCTGGTTCACGTCTTCTCTATACAATGCTGGGATTTCATGCTGGTACATTTAAGTCAGGACGAGTCTAGTAGAACGCAGCATTGATTTTGACGTTTCGCTTCACCTTTGGGAGACGCAGTTTGCTCCTGTACGTGAAACCGGCCACAATCATGAACTCTTTTGGGAAACAGTTCTAGGTGCTCGCGATGGTGTGGTGGACCAAATATTGCCAAATAATACGAATCAGTAGCACGATATACACGAAAATTACGCACGTAACACATTTCTACGAGTTGCAATGGCGCGAACTTAGCGTCGGAAAGGGTCACAATGAACTTCTCCCGGAATTTGTTTTTCGGCAGCATCAAACTACATTCGACCACACTGCCCTACTGTGTAGCTAATGAGATACTGTTGCTTGCCTAGTGGAATCTCAACGTGATGAGTTGCGCATGAGTTCCATATTCACTTTAGCTCAATATAAATGAATCAACCTCTGTATTTCAACCACTCATTTTAGAAATTTAATTACTGTACAACACTACGCCCTGAATGTTAGGCAACCCAACAAAGACCTTAGAATTTGTGGTTGTATACACGTAAGGGGTTCTACTATCTTAACTACAATTAAGTAACTAGGAATTCTTGTTTATCTTTCATCACAGAATGTTACACATTAACATGGTAAATTAACGCAGATGATGTCTCACAAGAAAATAAGCAGAAGAGTATCTATCGATATGTATCCAAATAAGATTTGTTTTCGAGGTAGGGTTGTTAGAAATTAGGCGGTTTGATTTTTAAAAATAGTACATTTAAAAGTATATTGCATGTATCGATGTCAAACATAAGGAAAATCTTAAGAAAATGATACACCAAAAATCGATCGGAATAGAAGTGGCAATTAAACAGTTAAAACTGTGTCGTAAAGAATGTGATATTTTGTACTTAAAATTTTTAATGTAAACACTCTAAAACAATCTTTCGATATGGAGAATCCGCTCTCTAAAGACTCACCTCATCGGTGATATCCTGTATATCTATCACGATATTACATTACTAATTACACTACAAGCTATACAAATTTTTTTTTCTGAAGATTAGTGATGTACAATATAAACCTCACATAGCTCATACATTGCTATTATTACTATATCTGAAACTTACGGAAAGGAAAGTTAATCTACTTAGCCCCACAATCAAATAGGAAGGGGTAGGGGTCACGCATTTTGCATTTTCTTTATTCTTGTAACTTATTCGCAACATTGATTCAAAACGTGTGAAAACTCTTGACTGAGGATACAAGTCCTTCATCTAAAATTTAGACCAGTTCTAGGATTTGGTCATATCCTACAGTATTAGAGGTGTGTGAAGTTAGTAGAATTTTCTATTCTAGTTTATCTGCATTGAAATAAGAGTTATGTACAACCTGAAAATAATTTCAATGTTTGATGCCTGATTCTTTTTTTTTTTTTTTTTTTTAATGGTTGTGATCCAAGTCAACACTAATTAAATCTTGCTGCTTCAGACTTTTAGATATTAGCCACCAGAATAAGTTTAAATTTTGAACAAAAGATTAAAGTTTGAGATGGTGCTTTTATGTCACAACTTTCAGATGACTTCATTATCTAAAGACTACTATATGCCACGAGCAAGTTTTTTTAAAATAGCCACTATACTAGAAACACACTTCAAGTAACGGAGATTAGTTCTAAACTAACGAACTACATTAATAAAACAATAATAAAAGATATGTAAGTACCCTGAGGATGATGGATGGTCGTCTTGCCATAGGGCTGGTTTAGTTGTAACTGTTTCCCCAAGAAGAAATAATAAATAATAAAAGAACTGATTCGATGATCACTTGGGTAGTGGAGAAAGAAGAATCACTTCTGAATAAGAGTCGAGAAGAGACACCGACAGACCGACCAACACAAATACTCAGAGTCTCTTTTTGATGTCTTCCAATTGCAGTTGTGCGGTGGCAAGTCTTTTGTTTTTTGTTGCTAATCTTACTTGATTCTCGCTTCTTCGTCGTCGTCTGTAGCAAAAAGATTTCCCCTGCTGCCCCCTCGCTCTCTCTTCCTCCGTTGCAAAGATGCGTCCCAAGGCGAGGGTTATATACGTATGTAAAAATATCTTCCACCTGGACCGTTCTTGATTGGATGCCGAAGAACGCGGCAAGAGAAGAACTCTTTGGAAGAAGTTTTGTTGGTGAATGGCCAAGCGAGGACGACGCAGCGAGCAACGACGAAAGAACAAGCAAACAGAAAACATCCATCGCGCTTTGCTTTCGTTCGAAATACGCGTGAAGGATTAACGAGTGAGAGAGACAGAGAGAGAAAAAAAACTCACTTTCAATGGCTTCCCTTCTCTCGCACCCACACCACCAAATGTGTTTACTTCTTTTGATTCTCTTAACACATAGAGTAAACGGTTACCGTGAAAATTGAGGGAAAAATCGGAAGAGGAAGAAGAAGAAGAAGAAGAAGGTAAATTACGCGCACATATACGCAAAAGAAAAGAAAGAAATGAAATGAAAAAAGGGCTCGTCACTGATGGAGTATTTACTGCTATTGACGATAGTTTCGTTACATAACGTCTATGGTTACGAAAACGTGTTTACTACACAGCTTCAGTCGAGTCTTTTAAAAAGACAACTCCCACTTCTTCATCTTCTTCTTCTTCTTTCTCTTAATTTTTCCTGCACATATTACTCGAACAATTCTGTAAACAAAAATTAATATCAAACACAACGGAATACGCTACATGTGCATACAACGAAAGCATAACTTTTTTCTTGCAACAGAAATAGTTCCAAATTTTTGGAATTACTTTTTCAACGATTTTCAATACAACATGAAAAAAAAGCTCATTCTAGTAAGATGGTTAAACTTTAGTTCGCAGGTAGTTCTTTTTTCTTCTTTCTTTGTTATATAACTATCAGAGCAAAGGTTGTCTATGTGAAGTGCTTGTGAAACAGTTCAATATGAACCTCTTTGTGGCCAACTGGCTGTGCGCGTTGTCTTGGCTTCGATCCCTGTGGGACTTGACCTACCTCAGATACCAACCCGGGTAGTGGTTTGGATTTCACTATAAATAGTAGTTCCGTCTCATAGAGTCTTGATGCTGAAAAGCAACATTAACACTCCATTCAATTAATCAATTAAATAGATCCGCAAGGCAATTAAGTACAAACGAACATTACAAGTTGTAGAATAGGAACGATGCAGGGAGACACACGGAGCGTGGGGTCCAAGTTCGATCCCCGTCCGCGTAAGTTTGTGCTGGACAACACCGTGTCCGTGCGTTTTCTCGAGGTACTCCAGTTTCCTCCCGCATTCTCATGTTAGCAATTATTCCATCATCATGCACTTGCCTTAATCATCCGTCTCTCTTATCTTAAAGGTCTTCACTACAGCGAAATTAAACTATCGCTAATTTTAGTATTTCTGTAATATCTTCAAAGCAAATAAAAATATTCCAAAAGTAGAAACGTAGTTAACTAGACAATATGCTTTGCATGTGATTCCGTTATCACAATTCATCTATCTGCTTTCGATTTACAACTGTAGATATATTTAGCATTTCTTGCGGGTTCTGTAAATAGCGGCATACCAAAAGGAGAAAAGTGAATTGTAGTAAAGGTATCACATCCAAAGTCGTATTGTCTAGTTCACTACGTTTCTGCTATTTGGATGTTTTTATTTGTTTTGAAGATATTATAGAAAAAACTCTAAAATTAGCTGTAGTTTAATTTCGCTGTAGGGAACACCCTTAAAGGACGTAAACGTGAAACGTAAAACTGAAATATTTCATTTCATAGGAAAGATGCAAAATGAGCAGAATAGTGTCGTTTAGTCTGTAATGGATTTCAGCCTCCCCATCCTATCAATAATACAAAACATTTTAGTCTGTGTGTAATGCGAATTCCTAATAGTATACAGTGAAACTAACAGGTGTCGCTACCTGCACTCTCTGCCTGTCTGATGCCCAATAGATGCCGCTACCGTGCAGGCAATTTGCGGTTTTAAAACTATTGCGCAACGATTTAATTGCAACTTAAACGCTCGTTAGCAATTTAAATATTTCGAAAGTACAAGAAATGTAACCGCTTATAGATTTGAAGATTAACATTTGTGTATATTTCTACAGTAATATATGGTAATGAACGGGGCCACAGTGGATCAGTGGTAGAGTGCTTACCTCTGGTGCGTGGGACCCATACTTAGATCTCCGACGAAGTAAGTCTGAGGTGGACAAGATCGTGTTAATGCGTTTTCTCGGAGTACTCCTGTTTTCTCCCACATTCTCATTCCACTAATTCTTCCAACGTCATTTGTGCTTCTTCGTGCCTAAGCGGTTAGCGTACGCGCCTTTGGGGTGGGAGACCTGGGTTCGATTCCCAGTGGGAGCTCATATGGTTTGGATTCCATATTAATCAGTAGGTCCACGTCTCATATAGCATCGCTGCTGAAAAAGACATTAAACTCAAAATCAACAAGACTCAACTCTTCCAACGTCATTCATAGGGATGGGCACGAGCGAGTTCGAGTTCAAACAGACATCTTTGAGCTCAACTCGAGAACACATCTCGAAAAATTTCATCCAACTCGACTCGAATTCCGGTCGATTTCGAGTCAAGTCGAGCCGAAACGAGCCAAATCCTGTGTGTAATTCTAAGTACTGTCTACGAATATCCTGCATGTATAATTATTGTCAATGATACTACTTCTACTACAACTTATTATTATTATTATTATTATTATTATTATTATTATTATTATTATTATTATTATTATTATTATTATTATTATTATTATTATAACACCATATACACGAAAGATGGGCGGTTTGTATCTGAACACTAAAAGTTAGTTGAATGCCGATCTCGGTAGTCGTAAAGTCTAAGAGGCAAGGACATCATTCACAAGGTTCCGGGTTTATATTCCGGAGGAGGGTGATGGTGAACATGGGGTCATACGTTTATAGAGCCCACCAAATTAATTGACCTAGGACATAAAGTACATTTCCAAGGGAACTGCATTCCTTGGCATCTCTTCACCTAGAAGCTGGTAGATCTCGGATCAGCTTAATTTCCTGCGTAATGATTGAAAACAGTATAGTATAGTATGATACAATGAAAATTCTAGCACCTTTTCTGCTTCGAACTATTCACTCTTCCTTATCCTAATAGCTTAGGTAGCAGAATACACTTAAAACAAAAGAATGTTTAATTGTTTAAAGAGGCCTAATGTCATGTGGATTGTTGTTCTGCGCTCCCCTCCCTACTTCCACAATACGCACTGATTGAAATTTCACCGAAAAGCATTCAGAAGACTGATAGATCTAGATCATGACAAATCTATTACAAGAGATTTCTTTGCGTAAGACAATTGGAAGTTACCTTCTAATTTCCGAACTATAATTTGTGATGCTTTTGATCTTCACTTAATTTATAACTTCAAGGTTTCTTCCTCGAAAAACTGCGGATGCAGAGAATCACTCAGGGTAACTACTCTTTCGGGGCAAAATTAGGGAAACTTACATGAAAGACACTAGTGTCCTTTCGTATTATAAAAATTATTTTCCCATTATTATTCTAGATAATCTTACAGCTTTAGTCCTGAAAAAGAGTAGAAAGCTCCCTCATTCCACAAAATCTATAGAAATATTCAATAATTTAATGTTCTTGGCAAACGCTACGTATTATTACCAGAAAAATATATGCGCGTCCTTTGAACAAACTGCGAGGTGGCTCTGGTGGCTAAGTGATAGAGCGTTCACCTCTAGTGCATGGAGTCTTTGGTTCGATTCCAGCTCGAATCAAGTGAACTTTGTGGTGGACAAACACTGTGTGCGTGTGTTTTCTCGGAGTTATCCCGTTTCCTCCCACTTTCTTTACTTCTCATTATCACCAGCTCCTTTAGCCTCGTTGGCATAATCATGGAACGTAAAACTTAAACATTTCATTTCATTTCCTTTCAAATCATCTAGGCAGCTACTTAGACAAGCTTATGAGTATTTTCTTTCTGCATCTTTCTCTTGAATATTTGTGGTCCAATCCCCCCTCTGCCTAGAAGTTTGGAGGGTTTACCGATTCAAACTAAGTACAAGAAGCAAAAATGAAAAAGAATGTTGTCCGAATTACCGATGGTAGATTTACAAAATACGAAACACATCAGCAAAGACATTGTTCCAAACAGCACGTTGTAAAACACAACCAGTCTCCAGAGAAATAGTTTTCCCCCCTCCCAGCTGCGTATAACAGTGCTCGTCAAAAGATTCAGGGACACAGATAAAATATATTACCGCTGTTTGCCAGATCTACATATTTATCCATAGATCTAGAGATTTTTCGTCCCAATACGGAAAACCAGATTTTTTTTTTTTTAGTATGGTCTACAGATTTTCTGTAGTGTAGGAAAAATATACTAAAAAATGTTGTGAAGCACACAGGTTTTTTTTTCAGTGAGTTCAATGAACTATATAGGGCCTATATTTTACTCCTTGAAGCTATCTTTCTAGGGAGAAAATCCGAGGACGGACAATTGTCAAAAATATCTTCCCCTTCCTTTTCCCCCTACCCAGTTTTGGATCTCTTCTATCCTACAAGAGGTCTGTCATAAATAGAAAATAATGACCATAGAACGAACAAACTCGACTTTTGTTTCACATTATGTAGACGTCAAATGTTGAATGCCGCTATTCTAACATTATCACTATTGCTGCATGAAGCATTTTTGTTAGCAGATGAGTGACAAACAGTTAAATCTAAGATCTATCGAGTCTCTCCTATAGGTTTTTCTATTATTATTGAATTGACTGAATGCATTTGTTACCTAAATATGCGTTTGTATCTGTAATTGAGTATTATATATAGGTCTAAACTGAAAATTAATTGTTACGTTAAGGAACTTTTAACTAGGAACTTTTTTTTTTTTTTTTTTTTGCTTTCTCTTCCCTACCAAATGGCGAATATACTTGCCTTCTATGTGTTGTCCCGGCTCTATTCTTGACAAGTTTGCTTGTCTCGGTTTCAACAAACTGTAGAAGCAAATTTGTTATTCTTTTTCGATTGATTTTCTGTATGCGCAAAAAGCTCTCAAAGTTAAGGAGACGATTTACAGTACTAAAGTTATACTCAAAGGAGGGGCTAGGGACTCATGGCCCCATCCACCTGAACCAACGAAAACTACTAATCACTGTTTCTATCTATTAATTCTTCAAGATAACTTACAAGAAATTTATCGAGTTGGAAATTTACACCTGACTGTACAAGGACTTAGTTTCGTAATAGTCTTCTTCACAGCCGAAGCAAGAAGTTATTTAAACGAGGGCACAGATACAAGAAGATCCATTGAGCCAGACATACAACCACTTCAATGAAAGCGACATCTGACTTCTAGCGAACAAGTAAACTCATATTGAATCATCTGTGCAGACTCTAATGGTGCAGTTGGATTAGATGGGCCGGCTTACGACTTCTTCACCACAGAGTCAAGCTCAGAAAAAACGTTAATATGTCATGCGATAGCTCACCTCAAGCGAGTCGACTCCAGCTGTTGACTCATCACTTGAGCCAAGTTGGTGGCTCATCCCAAGCGAGTCGGCTCGAGCCATCGCTCAATAGAGCCGAGTCGATGGCTCATCCCAACCAAACCGGCTTAAGCTATCAGCCCAATTGAGCCGAGCCGATGGATCATTCCAACCGAGCCGGATCGAGCAGTTCTCTTAGTTGAACCGAGCCGAGTCAGTTAACATCACTGCCCCGATTGAGCTTCTGCTTGGGCTCAAAAATTCAACCGTGTAAGTCTTAGTCTTGATTGCAAGAACTACAATATGTAGGGGGCTACTTATATTGGTGCTTATGACATTTGAGAATGTCTCTTATAAAAATCTACTGTTTTCTCGTTATTGAGACGAGACGAGACGCGAGAAATGTCCATTCTCGTGAGCAACATTAAAAGTAATCCACATTAATGCTTACATGGCTTTCGCTTTCCAGTCTATTCAGGTCATGATTTCAAAACGAGTTGAAACGAGCTGAACGAGCAAGCCGTTTATCAAACTCGACTCGACTCGAAACTCGACCTTAAAACATGACTCGACTCGAGAAAATTATCTTTGACTCGACTCGTGCCCATCCCTAGTCATTCACTTGCCTTAATCATTGTCACTCTTAACCTAAAGAGCATAATCGTGGGGGACGTTAAATTGAAAACTTGAATTCGTTTTATTTCATATGAAAGATGCAAACTGAGCAGAAGTCAGTAACGCTTTAGTCTGTAATTGCATTTCAGCCTCCCTATCTTATTAATAATATAAAAAACATGTCAGTCTGGGTGTAAAGCAAATTCCTAATAGTACATGGTGAAACTAATTGGTATCTCTACCTGCACTATTTGCCTGCCTGATACCCAACAGATGCCGCTAGCATGCAGGCAATTTGCAACTTTAAAAGTATTGTAACGATTTAATTGCAACTTATATGCTGGTTAACAATTTAAATACAGTATTTCCAAAAATAATACAAGAACCGTAACCATTTTTAGATTGAAGATATACTTGAAAATCGATAAGAATGATACTGAACATGAAGATGCCTTGCTGTTTATTATTATTATTATTATTATTATTATTATTATTATTATTATTATTATTATTATTATTATTATTATTATTATTATTATTATTATTATTAATATTATTATTAAGGCAAGTGAAGAATTAAAGCTTTTAATTAAGGCCGATTTCAACCTATAATTGTACAGAGGGTCGACGGCTTGATCACAATAACTAGTTTAACTAATAACAACACGTACTCGTAAGAAACAGCTAAAGAAAAATATAATCGCATATACTTCAACCAAACGACATAATACAAACTATACCACATTGGGTTTCGAAATTACCCATACAGGGTCGCCCTATATTAGAGATGCAGCAAAAGCAAGGAAGAATGTATTTCTTTCTTTTTCTTTTCTTTCTTTCTTTTTTTTTAACTTTCGAGTGACGATGGAAAAGTGACGATTTTGTTTGTTTTCCAAAATCAATATTTTATTAACAACCCTATATTATTATATAAGTAGTTTCTCTGCAGAAAATTCAAAAGGAATAATTTACTCTTGGGAGTGAGCTGTTTCAGGCGATTTTCCCAAAAATCATTCAGACAATTTTGTTTATATTTCATAGGTGAATGCTCCATTAGAAAAGCAACAATATGGCACAGATAAATTTCCATTAAAAATTCAAAAGGAGTAGTTTGCTCTTGGGGTGATTTTTTCTCGGGTGATTTTCTCAAAAAAAAAAATATTAAGGAAATTTTGTTCATATATCATAAATAAATGCTCCATTAAGAAACCTACAATATAAAACTTTTCGCTTTAAAAAAAAAGGTAGTTTATTCTTATGGGTGTTTTTCCGAGCGATTTTCTCAAACACCACTCCGGCAATTTTGTTCATGTTATGTTTCATTAATAAATCCACAATATGATATAAATCATTTTCCATCTTCAAAAAAATCCCAACAGGTAATTTATTTTTTTTTTAGATCGATTTTCTCAAAACCGACTTAGCTAATTTTGTTCATATTTCATAAATAAGCATTTATTTAACAACCATGTAATATGGCATGAATAATTTCTCATGAAAAAATTCACAAGGGGTAGTTTGCTCTTGGAGATGCTTTCTTCGATATAGTTTTTCGAAAGTGCCAATTATCATTTTGTTCATAATTCGCAAATAACTACAGCATAATATGATTCAATATAAGAAATGAGAAGCAGAAAGTTTAGTGCGGTGGTCCATACCTTATATTCTTTTATAAAGTTGAGAAAATTCACTTCATCTTTGATCCTGTATCCATTTAACCAGTTCGTCCCACTTGAAATCCTCAGAGAAAGCACAAGCCATTTTACATGAACATAGTTATATTTACGGAAAGATATTTAGCTTTTATAAGAGAGACAAATCCATCCCTTTACCCGGACTGAATTTTCCATCGCAAGCAATTATGAAGATTAAAGCCAGGGTGCATCAATTTTATCTTCAAATCAACTTGAATAATTTCTATGAAATTTTGTGAAAATTCGAGATTGAGCTACACCTAATTTTGCGTTAAACACTTCGATGTATCGGTAGAAAAAAAATCTTTTCTACCGCACTTAAAAATTCACCTTGAAAATGGTTCTCATAATTTTCATGTGGCTTGGGAAAACTTCGAGAAGGTGATTTACTTGAAGTCTCGGTTTCGGGAAGATTTATTCATTAGCTTGTAGAGAAAACCTCTTCTCGGCAGTACCTTAACTTCTACAGTACCTTATCTTCTAATATATATTTCTTACGTATGAGAAATCGATTTCGAGTAACTAATTTAGGGACATCTGAAGAGAAACATACCTCGAAATTGGCTATATTTTCTTATTTTTTTAAAAATATACTTTCAACTAATTTTATGAAAACCGATGCAAGAAAGGAATTTGTCTCTAGTGAAACTCATTTCAGGAGCTCCTAAATTTAAAGACAACTCAAACGATATTCATAAAATTTGATTTACAAAAAAGAAAAGGAAAAGAAATTCGTATTTGGATACAACACAGAGATTTGAAAAGTTACTGGCTTTGTGAAAAGTTATTCGATGCAGTTATGGAAAAATTCAGTTCGGGGTGCATAATTATTTAACGAAATGCATTAAATCAACTGTTTTCTGTTCTAACGTGCGAGAAGGATTACACAGATTTCAAAATAGGAAAGAAAAATAAGTCAGTCAATGACGAATTTGTGAAATTTAGCGAAAATCTGTGTTGGGGTAAGAGAAAACAATCTAGATAGGTCTCTAAATTAAATATATATAATTTGTATATTGAAGGTAGAAAATTTGTTGAAAACTCATTTAAAGATAAAAGAAAGATATTAGTTAAGCCTACACTTTGTAAAATCTTATTTAAGAACGTCTGCAGGGCGCTCACTTTTGTTGACACCTCAATGTAAACCAAGGAATTGTTAGCTCATTGTAAATTTCAACTTGGATGTGGTTCTAACGGTTTACGTTAAATTCGGTGCCACAATCTCGTTTAGAGTGCAAATGAAAGGATTTAACCAGTTTAGATTTTAAGAGAAGCGTCTGTTTAATTAAAGGAGAGACGTCTAAATTTTATGTCGAAATTACTCGAACTGTTATTTATGAACTTTTTGTAAAAAATCGGTTTCTGATCAAAGGTCATGACTTTTAGAAAATTTCTTTAGAAAGTTTGTAGGAAAATGTATTTCATGGGGAGCATTTCGATGCAATAGAATAAGTCCATCCAAATTTTATACTCTAGTGGTTACTGACGTCCGCGTGGTCCCGGGTTCAATTCCTGGACGGTGGTTCAAAATTTTTAGCGTCTACCCAGGATCGTGAGGCAAACTGGGGAGTCATGTGAATAAAAGTCGTGATAGCCACCAGGTGAAGAAACCTCCTGATACGCCTGTTAGAGACAGGGCGATGCAACAACACTGACCACGCATTCATTGCTAGTTCAGCTGGTCGCTAACAAATGGCGTTGGACCTACTCAGGTCCACAAAGGGGTGTTGCGCCAAGTCGTTTGGTTTTTGGAAAGTGGAAACTGTGTAAGCACTGGTGCCAAAACATCTGAGTGAGAACCGAATGAGCATTTCTCTGGCCCACGCATACCATATGCCCACGTAGAAAAATCATTCCTTCGTCATAGCATGACGGGCGATGGATCCCAAATACCACTAACATGAATCAAAACACCAGAGCATAGCATGGAAACATAACATCCGTCGTCACACTGAACCAAGAAATTCAAGTTCACGACATCTGCAAAGAAAACAATATTTACTGTTTTGGGGCTGTCAGGATGTTATTCATGTTGAATTTCTGGCAAAGGATACGAGCATTACTGCCGACACGTACTGCCAAACCATGGACAGGCTGAAAGGAGTCATAAGTAAGAAATAAAACCGTGTTGTTACTGCACGATAACGCACGACCACATGCAGCCCAACGGACACAAAACACATCATGAGTTTCAATAAAAACTTCTTGACCAATCTCCGTATAGCACTGATTTAGCCTCTTCCGACTACCATTTGTCTGTACCCTTAAAGAAACACCTCGTTTCAATACAGAGAAGAGGCGGCGTTTCGATTAGTGCTCTCAAATGGGTCGGGTCGGGTCAATCGGGTCAGCTCGGGTCGGGTTGTCGGGTCGGGTCAATCGGGTCAGCTCGGGTCGGGTTGTCGGGTCGGGTTGTCGGGTCAGCTCACTTTGGTCAACTGAGCTTAAACTCGGCTGGAGTCGAAAGCTGCTGTTTTTCACTAGCTGCCTAATTAAAAATAGCAATTTTCAATTGATTTTATAAAAGCCATAAATCTATTTTGAACACTTGCAGCTAGTGTTTTTATGGTAAATGCTTATATTTATACTTGTGTGTACTTTAATTTGTAAATGTGGAAGATTGATTTTACCAATCCACTGTAATATTAATATCTACGCCAATATGGAGTCTGGATTTAGAACTGAACTAGAAGTTGTTTAAGCAAGGCTAAAAGAAAGATTGGATATAGACGACCAAGCCCAAGCATGGCTGCGGTGGCTCAGTGGTAGAGAATTCATCTCTGGTGCATGGTGTCCATGGTTCGATCCCAGCTTGTGCTAAGTAGGCTTTGTGGTGGAGAAACGCCGTGTAGTGGGTTTTCTCGGGGTTCTGTTTCCTCCCATTTTCTTCATTCCACCATTTCATTCATTTCTCATGGTCACCGTATCCCTTAGCCTCGGTGCAGAATCGAGGGACCTTAAACTGAATATTTCATTTTATTTCACCAAGCCCAAGGGCATCGATACAAGAACAAGATAAAGATTGGATATGCAAGACGAATTGCATAGTGATCTTGCTCTTGGCCTTGTTTTGGTGATCACCAAGTAGCGATGAGCATATTTTCTTGCTTTACGTATAGTATGAAAGACCATAATCAAAATCACACTTGGTCTTGATTTGTACCTATGAGGCGAGCATTCTTGGCTCTTGTATAGCATGAAAAACCATCAAAACTACGAAATGCAGGACCAAGACTTGACTGCAAGACAAAGAATAAGACGCAGTATTGATGACCAAGACCCAGGGAGCGAATTGATTGAATTTCATTTGTTGGGCTGAAAGTGATGAAATAAAATTAGTACTTTGTAATTAAATATCATACTGTATTTTTAAATTTTAAATTACAAAATTCATATTATGTATCTTCTTACGTGCAACTATATATACTGTAAAATACGTTTTAATTACCGAGAATGAAAAATCAAAGTGGCACGGGTCCCGGAATCATAAGAACCTATTTTGGAATGAAAGCTGAAGGCCTGGAAAAAATCACAGGTGTTCTCCTGTTTCCTCAACCCTTATCATTGTAGTTTAGCAATTTCTTTTTGTCTCCGCCAAGAGACTCTTGCTATTGCCTTCCGAGAAGACCCCTGCCGTCCAAGCAGGTGAGAATTTCGTCACATAGAACTAAAGCAAGAAAAAAAATAAACTTCTCCCACGCCGGACATTGGTATCAGTTATAAAAAGAAATAACCAAACCTCAAAAGTGCCAAATATTCATTAAGATGCATATACAAATCCCCGCTTGATCTAGCTAGTGATTAACGTGTAAAACTTCGGTACACGTGGTTCGGGTTTAATTTCCAATGGGAGTGCATTTTGGCGTTCACCCAGTGTCGTGACCATAGTGCTCTCAAACGGATCGGGTTGACCCGACCCGACCCGACCCGACTCGGATCGGGTTACGGATCGGGTCAACTCGGGTCGGGTTATTCGTGTCGGGTCAATCGGGTCAGCTCGGGTCGGGTTGTTGGGTCAGGTCAATGAGGTCGGATCACGGTTCGGGTCAGTCGTGTCGGGTCGGGTCATCGGGTCGGGTCAGTCAATTCGGGTCACGGGTCGCGTCGGGTCGGTCTTCAACCCGACCCGACACGACCCGTTGAGAGCACTAGTTTCGATACATCGGAAGAGTCACAACGGGCTACAGTTACCTGGTCACTAAACGTGGAGTGACATTTCTTTGAAAAATACATGGATGATTTGCTGTTACGTTGGAATTCATGTTTGGACCGCAATGGTTCCTATGTCGAATGTTAGTGTGATATCATCGCAGGTGATAATCCTGACTGAATTGGAATGGAACCGGATAGAATTCGATGTCGGCATTTGTTCATGATTTCAACGGAATATTTTGTTTCTGAATTCAATTTGTTTTTGTTTCTGAATTTAATGAAAACTTTTATTTCTGAATTCAACGGAAACTTTTATTTCTGAATTCAATTTCAGATTTTGTTTCTGAATTCAACGGAAACTATTTCTGAGTTCAACTTCGGATTTTGTTTCAGAATTCAGTGGAAACTTTTATTTTTGAAATCAACGGAGGGTTTTGTTGTTGAACTCAAGGAAAGGTTTTGTTTCTTAATTCAAAGACTGATTTAGTCCTTGAATTCAGGGGAGGATTTTGCTCTTGAATTCAACCGAGGATTTTGAGATGAATTTTCGACTTTCTTAAGCTATGACATTACATACTATGTTCACCTTTAAAATGATAAGATTCTGATTCCCAATGAAAACAATCCAAAAAACCCTATCTCTGCTTGACCTTTTAAAAAGTATAAAGAGAATATGACAATGGTATAAAATCACGCAAACCTGTATCACGATTGTACTGTACACCATGGACTGTAAACGTCTGGTTTTTAAGCTCATGTAGTTGGATAGTTGGCACGTTTCCAGCAGAAATGCCAGAGCTGAAAAATATCGTATCTTCTTGGAAGCGTATCAGACAAAGGTAAGGAGCTCTTCATAACTTTATGAAGCTGTCCACTTGGGAGGTGATAATTGAATAGAACAAGACAGGCAGCGTTGTCTAAACTCCGGCGTTAAGCTTCTATCGGTTTCCTCAACATTTCCTTACTCCTCGCAATGATGAAACCAAAATTTCCTTATCTCCTTGCATCAACAGCCATTGTGTTTATCTACAAGTTAACAACACGTTTTCTCTCTTTCTCCTTACCTTGCAACAGCATCTTGATCATTTCTGTATTGAAAATCTCTCTCCCCTCACACACGTCAAACTTTCAACACCATTACTAGACAAGCAACGCCAAACAAGGGTCTACTTTCAACTTCTCAAGGTTTTTCTACGCATTCTTTATTCTTTACCGAGTTTCCTTGGTTTCATAAAAAGGTCGATATAATTCGACAAAATTACTACAGTAAAAGTTAATAAGTTCGCCACATCTTTTATCCATCTAGTTCATTTGGCTCTATACCTAAACTGAGATATCATCATTATTAATTTTAAGGCTGTTTTACAGTCACCAGAATAGCGTTTCCATCTTTCCTTTTATTATTTTTTTCCTAAGAGTATTTCGTTCAGAAAATGTAAAAAAAAAAAAAAAATCAAAACTTTGCCCAAAGACCAAATGAATTAATAATCTAGAGATATAAGCTATGCTTTTTTTAATGATCAGTTTTAAAATGAAAATTAAATCTAATCTTTAATTCAACATCTGAGCGCTATGTCCTTTAACCTAAAGGGTACAGATGATTAATGTAAGGGTTAGTAGAAGGGGAATGTGGGAGGAAACATGAAAACCCCGAGTAAGCCACGGATTCGATGTTTCCCAATACAAACCCACACCTAACCAGAAACCTCCAACACCAGAGGTGAGCGCTTTACCAGTGAGCCAGCGTATGCTCTCTTATTTATTGTTGAGAGCACTTTAATTAACCTTTATTAGGCTAACTGAAACTTCCCAACTCTATCAACGAATTGAAAGTTCACTCGGGGCTATATAGTTAGCATACGTGCCTTCGACGCGGGTTCTATTCTCAGCGGGAGCTTATCTGGTTCGGATCCGTAAGCTTCTATCCACATCTCATGTCGCCTTGCTGTTGAAAGGTATGCTAAATCCGAACTTCATATCGATATCAAAATTATCACTAGCACATATCAGCAATATTTTACACAGTCTCGGAAACATGGACATCTAATGATAAAACACCCTGGTATATACAATAGTAGATTGAACAGCTCCAAACACAGCAAGAGGTAATTTACTATATCGAATAACTGCACTTTGCTGTTTAAGAAGATAAATTAATCCACGAAGTTAAAGGGCGAGTTTATAAAAGTAAATGTGAAATAAATAAATAAATAAATAAATTATAATAATAAAAAGAAAAGCCTATTTTGTACAGTATAGTTTTAGATTCAAATTAGGGGGCAACAGTTTACATTGTAATCCCCAAACTATCAAAATGAAGAATAATAGTAGAAGTTGGAATTACAGCGCCTCTTTATTATAATTTTTAAAAAAATAATAAGAAGGTCTTACCTTAATCACTATCACAGGTACCTTTTTTTAATACTTGTATTCCAAAAGAGAAAAAGTGTACATACCTGAAAGAGAGCAAAAATATTTTATTTTTCTTCGAAGGATCTAAGTAATAACACATAAGAGTTAACAATTCATTACTGCAAATTTAATAATATTGTGAGTGAAGCTAAGTCACTATCTCAAGAGTTATGCATAATATGGAAAAAATATTCATGTAAATATAGCGGAACCAAATTCACGTAATTAATTCTTGGCTTTGATCTCGTGTTGGAAGGGAATGCTTTCTGAAACTTTGCCATAGAAATTACACTAATGGAATTAATAATGTGCATTGTAGAATAAATTCGTCAATAAGAGACAAGTACATTGTGCTTGTAAAAAAAAAATGACGTTTTTTTATGACAGTTGAGTTCCTCCACTTCTATAACATTGTAGCAATAGTGTTTGGTAGCTATAATTATACAAGTTCTCGCAGTTATAAAATTCAATCAATGTTCCAAACTTTACCATTGTCTAAGGAATGGTTTGGGATATCAAATTGATGTAAAAGGTGCTTTTTTTCTTTATGTCTATTAAAATTCATCTATCTAAGCAGATTAACGAAATAAAGCCTACTTTTTCTTACGAAAAGGTCAAAATTTCAATTCCTTATAACTTTTTTTATTATTATTTATATCATGATCATAATATTTGATAAGGTAGTTTCGATGTGCATTGTCCCGTTTGTCCCAGTTGCTTATTATCCTTGTACCGATTTTAAAAGCTCGAATGTTTGTGATACTGTAAGCGTTCTTTGTTTGTAACACTGAATAATTAATAAAGTATTGCAAGTTTACGTTTAAGATGTACCGGTAGATTTGAAATGTGCTATATAATCTGACGTAGTCTCGTTTTCCTTTTCTTTTTTAAAAGGAATTTTATGTTGAGTTGGCAAGAATTTTAATCTATTGATGTTCTAGAATATGTTAAAAAAATTTCTCTTCTTGGTATTTGTATTGAATAAAATTTTAGCGTTTTCTCCGTGTTCGTTTAAAAGTTTAAAAAGGGCGTTTCAAGATGTATGGTCCACCTTGTATGTAGAATCCGAATCATATGAATCTCTAGCAAGGAATCGAACTCGGTTCTCTCACACCAAAGGCGAAAATGTTATCATATTCGTAAGAGGGAACTGTTTATATTTTTATCTGTGAACGTATGCCATATGTAACGTTGATAGCTTACAGTCATACGACACTCGCAGCAATGCATTTATTTATAATGTGGCTTGTGAGGAAAATAATAAGACTGTGCTCAGTGGCGGATCTAGCCTAGGGCCGGGGAGCCTAGGACCCCCAGTTTTTTGAATGACATAAGTAATTTAAACTATTATTTACATATTTTTGAAAGTTTATAGTAAACTCATGATATACATATCATAGTCTGGGTTCTGGTTGACTACCAGTTTTTACCGGTCTAGATCCGCCACTGACTGCGCTATCGTTGCTTGTTAGGAAAGAATAACTATTGAAATTCAGCTGGAAACTCGTAATATTGTTACTCTTACATAGATCGTTGTAAAATGACTAGATATTGCTCTCATGTCTTCGACTTTCTAATACATCAAACGTTAAGATCGTGCTTCATAAAACCTTTACTTATTTAGTTGCCCTAATAATAAACAGAAAAGCAGATTCATGTTCAGTATCATCGCTATCCATTTTCAAATACATAAATAAGTTCAAATAGTATAATTTAAGTTACAATTAAATCGTCATAATAGTTTTAAAAGATACAATTAAATCGTTACAATAATTTTAAAAGTTACAATTAAATCGTCACAATAATTTTAAAAGTTACAATTAAATCGTCACAATAATTTTAAAAGTTACAATTAAATCGTCACAATAATTTTAACTGTTACAATGAAATCAGGCCCGTATTTAGGTAAGTTCTATTCTGTGCTCGAGCACAGGGTGGCAGAATTTAGGGGACGGCAAAATTTTGGAATTATTTTTAAGATTCACAATAAAGTAATATTTAAAACTAGAAACCCGCAGAGTCCCGCGCAAGTGCGAGAAAATATGTTAATGTGTTTAATTCGCTCTAGTTACAGTACTTACTAATTAGCTATCTTATCTGATTATTTTTAAAAAGTGGTGAAGATGAACTTGAACATCATGAAAACTGATACCGTTAAACTCAGTGACCTCGAAACATAAATTCAACACTAATATCTGTCGTTTTCGATTAGTTTTAAAATTTCTCCCCCTCCCTGAGAAGTGGAGTATGATCTTGAAGTTGAATTGGATTAAAACTGTCAGTATTCATCTCAGTAACCCCAAAAACTGTAAACTCAATTCTAATATTGGTCGTTTTCGGAAGAGGGACGGCAAATTTTGTGCGGAGGGCGGCAAATTATTTAGAGCACAGGGGCGCACAATATATAAATACGGGTCTGAATGAAAGCGTCACAATAGTTACAATTAAGTCGTCACAACAGTTTTAAATCTGCAAACTGCCTGTACGATAGCGCCATCTATTGAGCATCAGATGGGCAGATAGCGAGGTAGTGACACCTATTAGCTTAATCATATACTATTAGCAATTAGCGTTACTCATAGAATGATATATTTCTGTATTGTACGATTTTTGAGAAGTTTTCATTAAAGGCGGTAATAAAAAGACAAAGAGACAATGAGAGTAGGAGTTCGAGAGTGTTGAAAGGATGGAAAACACGCTGTTACACCTACTACAATAGGAAAATGAAGAAAGCAATAGGAAAATAACAAAAGGATGGTTCCGTTTTACTGTTGGTTCCGTTTTACAGTAGATCTACTGAATAAGATAGTTCTGAGAATTTCCAGTATTCCATTTTTCCCTCCTGTTTATTCACTTAATTTCGCTACAAATGAACTTCCTTCTCAAAAGCAGAGTTGATGGTTAGTTTTTGAGATACCGTTAGGAGCATTGCATCGGAAGCTCCTATTTTACAGGAATTAGTGTTTCTTCCTAAGAACTTGACAGGGAAGGAAAGAGTATATTTATGATTCCGTGAGATCTGAACCACATGATCTTTCACCGAGAATCAAAATCGGGTCTTCCGTGACTTACGACGGCGCGCTAATAATGTAGCCAGAGGGAGCTCCAACATAAGATTTTCCAGTGAAGTTACAACGAATTCACGATAACTGTTCATCCACAACATTGATCTTAAACTGCAACTTGCATAACAAGCGATTAAAATTAAGAACGAGTTCAAATACCGACTTACAATAGTTATGATCAACCAACTATAATTTATTTGAATATCTTCAGTACCTATCTTGTTACACTCTATTGTACGTGCATATATACAAATAGTGTCGATCATTCACTACAGCTTTAATGGGGAAAAAATATGACACTGCCACGAAAAAATTGAAGTGCTGTGCGCCCAAGTTAAGAACTACATTCTTCCAACGAAATTCCCGAAGAAGGGTCAATGCTCAGTCGATTCTGTATAAGTTTATAGCTTAATAGTAACATAATGACAGTATCCCTGCCAATGATTCACTGTAATTTGTTGAAAATACTACAGTACACTAGCTTATCTATAAACGACAAACGTTTCAGCTAATACGCGGCGCTCGCGTGGAGGTAATTTGCAATTTAATACTATTGCGACAATTTAATTGCAATTTAAGCAGTTTGTTTCAGTTTAATTATTTGAAAATGATTACAGTGTTTATACTCAATACGAACGTGCATTATTGTTTATTATTAGGAAAAAAAAGCCATAAGCATATTTAGATTTAAGCACTAATATTTGTATAAAAACATATTCGTTGGCAAACTTTTTAAAAAGTGAATATAAACAATTAGGGCTTTTAATTAAGCAAGATTTTAATCTATATCTTACAGCGGGATAAGGGCTCCACTGGAAGAACCAGTATTACATAAGGTGAGAATTTTGTTGGTTGGAGTTTACTGTCCCTTTTCAATACCGAATCTATATGAGACGTGGACCTAGTTTAAGGACGCATCCTAGCCACCGTAATGCATTCGAATCTCAAGGCTACCCCACCGGAAATCGAACTCATGACCACGTGCGTTAAAGACACGCTAAGGACTAGACCAGAGGGGAAGGTGCTAGACCAGCTGTAATAGATTCAAAAGGACAGTACACTAGATACTAGCCGAATATCATATTCTCTCGCATAATGCAAGTAGTATAGATAATTTAATGTCTCATCATTTTCTTCATTAATCAAGCCATAGAAGAGAGGAGAGCAGAGAGCAAGAGGAGAGAGACTTGAAACTCGAGGTTTTCTCTTGTGTGTACGGTCGTTTCTTCATCTTATGCTCGGAACATACTTAAATAATCTTTTTTACAGTAAATTAGCAAATTATAAGTGATAATGATATCAGAATAGTGATTATGAAACATGTAGGCCGTCTATGCATCACACTAGCTAGTGTTGATCTTGGGGTAGTAAATGCGCATTTGAACTGCCTAAAGAACGGGCGAACAAGGTCCAGCGTGTGGAAGACCAAACAAAGTGACCTCCAGTGATCGCTCTCATTTCCGCTCCAACGTTGCGAGGGAAAGGAGCCTCATTTGCAGCTCAATTAGCTGCATCCTTCGCTCCCTTTCCTCCCCCCCATCTCTTGTTTCCAAAAGGAGGAGACCTTCACGACGACGACGACGACGACATCAGCCACTAAATCTCATCTGATAAAGCAAAGTGAATATCGCAAACAAAGGATGGTTCCATTTTCGATACAACGAATAAAAGCGGAAAGAGAGGTATATGGACATCGTCCAGGTAACGGTCAAAAACAATGGTTTAGATCGTTTTCGAGGAAATTCAATTTGTTACTAAACTCCTTAACTCCTATCGTTGGCAGGGCAGTTGATCCCATTTAAAAAAAAAAAAAAAAAAAAAAAGGATGTACATGCACGTACTACGTCTCCTAGCAAGCTCTTCGTCGCTAAGCTTTCTCCCATTAAAAAGAAGTAAACAGGTTTTGATAATGATAGTAAAAAGGATGACGCGTAGAAGTTCCAATTTCGTTCGATAGCTGCCATCTAAAGGCGCAATATGTAACTTCTAGCATTCTTGAATTATACACCTTTGTTTCTATAATATAAAATGGGATATGGACACCCACCGTTAAAATCGCCGTTACCAGTGAAGACGTTAACACATTGACTCCATTAACGTTTGCTGTATCTGGGGTCACGGTAGCTCAGTGGTAGAGCGCTTACGTCTGGTACGTGGAGCTCCTGGTTCAATTCCTCGTCAAGTAAGTTTGTGGTTGACAACACCGTGTTCGTGGCTTTTCTCGGGATACCCTATTTCCTCAAATATTCTCATTCTACCAATTGATCCACCATCATTCACTTGCCTTCAGCATCGTAACCCTTAGCCTGAAGGGTATAATCGTAGGACGTTAAGCTGAAAGGTTTCAAAGAATAGCTGTATCTGTTCACTGCCAAATAATAATAATAATAATAATAATAATAATAATAATAATAATAATAATAATAATAATAATAATAATAATAATAATAATAATAATAATAAAATAAAAATTAGGTTTCGTTCAAGAGTTGGAGGTATATCGTATGGAGAAACGAACTCACTCAACATTATAATCTTATAATGCCCAATATAGCGTGATCCTAATAAATTAAAGACAATGAAAAACATCTAAAATTTAGAAAGAAGCCGGATCTGCTAAATGCTATTAAATGAATTGACAGTTAATTTATGTAACAGCCATTATACTAATAAAAAAAAATAGTGGAGAGATGTCTAAACTGAGAAGTCCGATTTGACGGGGGTCGAGCTATATCAGTTGATACGAAGCTAGAGCCCGAGTCAGAAGCAAGCTCGATTCCCAATATAATGAGTAAACGCAACCATGAGTGCGCGCAAGACCCAATGACGATAGCGAATATGAGCTCTTACGTTAGTAAGCGTGTGCAAATCCGAGTGAGGCACACTTGTAAAATTGTCATCTATGGTACACATAGTGTAACGTAAAATTTCATTGGTTGAAATGGAGTTTACTGTTTCCCGACCTACCGTAATGTGTTTAAATTTCAAGGGAATCAACTTCAGGACCAAAGGCGCACAAGCTAACCACTAAACCAGCAGGGAAGGCCTTTACATCATTTTGTTCAGGTAAGGGAAGGTATAAGACAGCCTTATGTTAAGTCTACTATTGTATGCAGCAAAACAGTATTGAAATCACATCGTTGACATTTATTCATTTATTTGTGAGTTTTGTTGATTTTGAGTTTAACGTTCTATTCAGCAGCGAGGCAATATGAGATGGGACTTACTGATTAACGTGGAATCCGAACTACATGAGCTCCCGCCGGGAATCGAACCCGGTCTCCCGGGCCAAAGTCGCGTACACTAACCGCTTAGCCACGAATGAGCTCTTATTTATTTGTGGTACAACATAATGAAACATGAATAATGTTGTCAAATGGATGTCAACTAAATGTTACTCAACATATATTTTAGATTTAAGAGGAATCGCACCTGTACATCATATGTTCAGAATGTTGACTGTTACGTGACACACATTCTTCATAACGGTCCTGTAGATAATTGAACATGTTAGTGAACACAGATTGCTGGAAAGACAAAACAAATGATCCAGTGGAGTATTTAAGGAGGGCTTCCGGGCTTAAGCACCCCGAAATTTTATTTACCACTTTAAAGTAAATATCTTGTAGAATGTTCACATTTCCAGGAATAAAGTTAGCAAAGTTGCCCCTGAAACGAAATCGTAAATACGCCACTGAAATAATCGAATGTTCTCTCTTAACTCGGGTATAATGGTATGGAGTTATCTGTTTGAAACATTACTTCCTTCAGCATACCCCATATGGAAGCATCTGGAGCCGTGAGGTCAGGGAAATGGGAAGGATATGGAAAATTCGTTCTACAGGAAATCAATCTCCAAACTCTCGTAGGCAAGGACAAATGACACTTATAGTGTGAGCAGTAGTTCCGTCTTGCTGCACCCATTGTTGTTGTAACGACAGACTTTTGGTGCGGCAAAAACCATGAAAATTATGCAAGAATGGGTCAATAATCAACTGTCGATTGATGTAGCGATCAAGATACATATGTTTTCATCACTGAATCGTACGTTGCTGATGAAATTTCCATCTTCATATGCCATGGATCCAGAGCAATACAGTAGACGTGGACACTCATCTCTTGCAGTGAGATGCTGCCCCACACCGTATGAGCGTAAATACTGCTCGTCAATAAACACCTTCTCCTCTGTTGTGAGCAACATTATCTTCGTGCCAACTGCACACTACGCTAGTCCACACACAACTGAGCACACATATGGCGCTGAAAGCTCATACTACATTGCACTTGCACGTGAATTTCAGTACTGTTTGTTTTGTCGCATACTGTACTTGCGGATGCAATACAGTAGTTATTTCCAACGGAATATTCTGTGACGTCAAAGTTTCTTCTCCGTATTTCAGTAAATCACACAGAGATGGGAGCGAGTAGGGAAGGAAATCTGACGTTAATAAAATACAGTAGTGAAACGCAAACAAGAACACCGATAGTATAGTCAAGGTTTATCCAACTATACTAGTAGACGATTTATAACGTATTCTCCCAGCACCTGTTTATTCGATTCTCTACTACCCTCCTTTCTACCCTACCCTCCTTTCCCACTACGATTTCTCTAAGTGTTAAAGCTCGCTCCTACGTCATACACCGGGCAGTTGAATATGAAGTTATAATATTGAAATTTGAAATAATAGATCTCTACCACCTTCTCTGAAATTATAGATCTTCTTTGTTTTAACACAGCAATAACGACGTACATGGAACCAATTCTTGGATGCTTAATACATATTTAAATAAATAAATAAATAAATAATATAAACTTAATACCTCTTGCGTTTTTGCCCTGATATCTGTCGACAGATGGTCGAACAGATAAAGTACGTTCCAGTATAGCAAAAGTTGGAAGTCAATAAAGAAGTGGGAAAAAAATGGGACGAGATTTATAAGAGCCTTTAACTGCACCTCTTACTATGTTTGGTAAAGCACCATTTAATCAATAATGAGGAACATGCTTTTTTTTTTTTTTTAAGATGAGATATGGGGCTCTATATTTAAGTACTTAAATTTACGTACCATTTATTTATTTATTTTTTTATTTATTGAACAATTTCCCAGATACAGCATAACTTTGCCATTTTACACAGGGACATGCTAACAAAAGAAAGAAAAAAAACAAGACAACAATAACAACAACATAGAAAAAAGAGTGTAAAAGTAAAACTATTCCGTCAAAGCTCGTTTAATTGCTCTTTCAAACACTGGGTAGCTCGAAAAAATGTCCACATCAGTTGTTACTTGATTATAACTATTGGTATTCTATAAAAAAGAGACCTCTGTATAACAGCCAACCTAGGACGGGCAAGATGGAATAGGTGGGTATTCCGAGTGATGCGGGAAGGGACACGTAAGGATAGTTCTTGAAGTAATATTTCCGATCTTAAGGTTCCATTAACTATTTTATGTAGATATTTCAGGTCAGAGATAATTCTGCGTACTTCAGGAATCTGAATATTAAGATGTCGCAAGAGCTCCTTCTTAGATAATATTCGAAGTGCAGGAACACGGAATCGGACTATAGCAATGAAGAAATTGAGAACAGAATCAAGTCTGGAGAGATGTGTAGGTGCTGCCATGGCCCATATGGGAGAGCAGTATTCGATCTTGGGCGCTATTAAAGTCTTATAAAAAGTTGCTAATGAAGAAACAGTGCGTTCATTGTTAGGATCATGCTACTGTTAGTACGCCTATCCGTCCGTTACTCCACACGCCAACTGTTTAAACAAAACAAATTATTATTATTATTTATTTATTTATTTTTGCAATAGACAGTGCGATTACCTCGGTCGATTGATTGATTAATTGAGAGGGGGAAATAATAGTGACGTCAGCAGCATGGCCATTTGTTATCTCCGCTGAATTCGCTAATAGCATTCAATTAGTTGGCATTATTACAGGTAACGGTGATTTTAACGGTGTATGTCCATATCCCATACATGAAATAGAGAGTGCTTTAACTACCAGCATAAATACTTCATTTGTATGAATGTGATCCTTATGTGTCATACTTTATTCGGATGATCCTCTTCGCCTGAGTTTCCTTCACTACTGTAGTGTTTTGAGAAGAAATGAAAACACGCTGTAAAAACTTAAAACATCATTAAGACTTTAGTTTCACTCACTAATATACAGCACTAAATAGAGAAGCTAAACCATAACGAAAATAATATACAACCACTCTTCCTAACCCGTTTCTGTTATGATTCTCATTGCAGAAAGCAAGTCAGTGAGAGGTAATTTTGGCAATGGCTTATAAGTGATGTTTAGATTGAATTTAATTTGACAAATGGCTGTGACAAAGGAAGAAGGATATCTCTCAATGAATCCCTTGACTGCCAACTTTAACTGGGAACAGCTGCTCTAATGCGCATGAGCGCTACTACTGGTCTCTACGTGAATCTTATACTACGCACGTCATTATACATTTCACAATATGCACTCATACATCTTATGCATGGATCTCAGAGTATTAAAGGGAAACACAGAATTCATTTCAATTAGTACTACTTTACTCCTTTGATAATCCCATTAGATTGCAGCAGTGCAAGCTCCGTCTCAAGAAAGACAAAAAATCTTAATGCATCATCAAGATAAAATAACTTATATAAATGTACTGTACTAGTAGAAGTGTTCGTTCTTCGCACGGTTAGAATAAGGTTTAACAAGTATAAGAAGATAAAATTTAAATATTATGGAAATTGCCCCATTTGCTCCTTTAAAAGTGGAATTTTCATAAATGCTGGAATACGTGTTCTCTTATTTTTATTATTTAAGAGTTTAAATACCGAATTTCACATCTTCAACTTAACCAAATCGTTGCATTAGTCTTTTCTGAAAAATCCTTTCTTATCCCTTGCTGTGGTAACGAAAAAAGTTTTGTGTGCCAATTTCAAGTTTCTAGCTTTAGTTATATGGACGGGTGTCGATAAGTACGTAACTTTTACTTTTTACATACAAAAGTATGTTATATAGATATGGATAAATAAATATTATATGAATTATTTCCCCGTACCCTTTTTATGTGGAGTTTATATGTTTTGTTCCATCCACACGTAACTTCAAAGATTTATGAGTTTCTTAGCAAAAAAAAAAAAAAAGAGAGAGAGAGAGAGAGAGAGAGAGAGAAGAAATAAAGAAAGGAAGGAATACAGAAAGAAAGAAAGTTTGAAGCCTTTTTACCACCCTTAGCATCTGCCGAAATCTCACATTTCTAGATTGTGATCGAGTGTTCTAGCCACCTTGCCCCTGAATTAAAATAAATTTTGTTGGGGTCTGCATAGAATTATTCCATTATCCTATTGAAATATTCTATATATGTTCTGTACATCTCAGAAAAATCTATATTATAGCAGATGTGGTAACGCTCCGAATTGAATTTGTAAGGAAATGCGTCGTACCCTGTAATGATGTTCTTGTAAGTAAAATGCATAACTTTCGCTTAAAACTTTCACCTAAATGTGCGCTAGCCATTAGACCAGTGATGAGACCGTGATACTTTTTAATGTGTAAATATTTATCATTTAACAAACATAATTGTACAGATAATTTAGTTGTAGAAGAGTGCTAACAATCATAATGCATTATATATATTTTATAACACGCTTTCGACAACCATAAATAAGTAGCAAGTCTTACAGCACTGTCCACTTCTATCTACAGGCATTCCCCGACTAAAATTATCGACTAAAATACCTCTAGAATAGCACCGACATAAATGCACCAAATGTTAGTTTCGAGCTATGCTTCACGCTTCGCATGTTTCTTCTCGCTACAGATATACAGTAATATTGGTGCGTCGTTAGCATCACATTTGAAATTCTACTTGAGTTTCCCCTTTTATTTCTGAAATAACAAATTAAAAAATAATTGGTATAAAGTCTTATTGATATACTAACGTGTACGTTGCCCATAATTGTAATTTCATAAATTATACAGTACTTGTAATCGAAAAATTAAGATTTGAATATCACAGAAGGCTCAGTAGGCTTACTACTTGCTTGTATTCAAACTGAAGTTTCACTCATATCTACGATGCACGACAATGACACTGTCAGTGATTATGCAGGAAGGTTTATAGAATATGCTCACATACATGCACACATAAAACAAAATAAAAATAGACACGCCGACGCAAATGTTGCACAGTGAGGCAAAAACTAAACAAACAAAAAAAAAAAAAAAAATGCTCAAACTAAGCAATTTTGGGCAAAAATAAACTGGAAAGTTAAAAATTGCCACACTTGCTGGTTTCACCCACAGGGTCAACGGTTTAGTCGGCCAAGCTAATTTGATCATATTAAACGATTGAAAAAAAAATACAGCAACGGTGCAGAAGAGAATGAGAATAGACGTTTATTTCAAACTTAACATTTGCGATGTTGTAATGACTTCAAAGTAGTGTATATTAAAATTGAAAAATTGGCTGCCTATCAAAACATCTTTTTTTTTTTTTTCGGAAAAATGTGTACATGTGCCAAAATAAATAGTAAGTGATGTAATTATGTTAAAACGAAAAACAATATTTACATTTCCTTTGTAAGAAAGAAATCATAAATCCTATTCACAGATGTTTAACCAATGCTTTTACAACAATTAAATCACACTTTCATATAGGTAATGAGGCACACGTACGTACTTTTTTGGTGCTAAGTTGAAATGACCATTTCTGCGTCGATTAAATTAATATTAAAAGAAATAAAGTGATGAAATTTACAAGGTGTCGATGGGAAGTTGGTTCTACGCATACGTAACAAAAGACATTATTAACAGCTAGAAGCTTTTTTTTATTTAAATATTTGTATTGTGGCATCATGGTCAGGTGGAAATAAAAAGCTGTAATTATGTACAGATGAACCCTAATTATTTTCAGCCTTGAATATACAAACGTAAAAATTACACACGCATCGTGTATATAAATATCCTAATATGCTAGAAAAGAATCGCACACCATAGATTAAATGATCCTAATTATCGTTTTCTTTTATAACATACTTACATTAATATACTACTACTACTACTACTACTACTACTACTACTACTACTATAATAATAATAATAATAATAATAATAATAATAATAATAATAATAATAATAATAATAATAATAATAATAATAATAATAATAATAATAATAATAATAAACAGTTTGTACACGGAGTTACTCTGTCTATACTTCTGTCAGTACACAATTCCATATACTTGTATTTTTTTCTAAACTGCCAATTTCTGTCTTTTAGAGTCCAAAATATTTACCAACATGTTAGTTCGAAGCACTCAAAAATCTATACATAGTGCTGCATTAGTGCATTCTCCTGAAGGAATGCAATTAAGCAGAAAAGAGTGAAAAGCAAGAAACTCTTCCAGTAAAGGCGGCGTGGTATGGCGTTCGTTGGAGGTATCTGTAAGCAAGAGAGATAGGAAGAGGGAGAAAAAAAAGGGATGGAGACAATCTTAATTTAGTCCTGTTTACGTTTTTCTAACGACAACGTTGTTTCATCTCGAGTCGTAGCTCTTTCGCTTCCGTCGTCGTCTGGCCAAAAACAATGAGGTTATTTTGAGCTAAGCTGACCTGGAACTAGCCTTCCCTTCAAAGTGCACACGGGGGAGGACAAGACCAGCCTCTTCTCTCTCCACGTATCACAGCCTTCATATGCTTCTTTCTACCACGGAAAATACGAATTGGCTGATAACTATACTATTATATGAATCAAGATTGTTAATAAAGTTAACTTAGAGCAAAATTGAATGCAGCATATACCTATTACTTAAGGGTGCCATACACAATAAAACTTTCCGAGGAAAGTATTTATTTATTTATTTAACAATTACCAGATACAGCTCTGAGGCCATTTTACACTGGATATCTAACAATAACAACAATAACAACAATGGAAAGGATTTGGGAAGGTAGCGGCCAGGGCCTGTTTAGGATTGAGGGAAACCCTGGAAAACCCCAATCAGGATAGTCGGCAGCGGGAATCGAACCCGCGACCTCCCAAATGCGAAGCCAACGCTCTACCACTTGAGCTAAGTATGAGTGAATGATAAAGCTAGTATGGGTTAAAAGCTTTGATGCGACATGGAAAATGAAATGAAATGAAATCTTTAAGTTTTACATTCCACGCTTATGCCGATTAGGATAAAGGAGATGGTGATGATGAGAAATGAATGAAATGGTGGAATAAAGAAGGTGGGAGAAAACGGGAGAAGTCCGAGAAAACCCACACACATGGTTTTTGTCCACCACAAAGTTCACTTGGCTCTAGCTAGGATCAAACCAAGGACCCCGTGCACCAGAGGTGAACACTCTACCACTGAGACACCGCGGCCCCACGATGAAATGGGTCATAAACACTTTTCGTTTCATATTTTGGATCTATGATTTTTAAAAAGGTACGATATTTCAATGTAAACAACAAATATAATAATGGAGGTGTACAGATGGAAGCCTGACTAAACTTGTAATTCATTATACTAATAACCGTTTTTCCTATGGAAATTTCGATTATAGTGAATATCGAGAACTCGAACGTCAGTAATTCGAATAGCTTGATAATTCGAAGTTTTTCCCAATCACTTTGATTTTTCCTTAACACCCATGTTAAAATTTACCTCTAAACTAGATTTTGTACATTTAGAAACTCGGCAAATCGATGTTTTCGTAATTTCATAGCAAAATAAAAACCGTGACAACAGAACACAAATTGACCAGCTTCAGAAATAATAGAGATTCCCCAAAATTGGATCCAAGCCAGTGAAGCTCTGAATGTATAAAGGATGGAATTTAAGAATTCGTAGTCTTTGACGATGATGTTGTAGTGCATGTGAAGAATTCTCCGACGCAGATACGGAAGAAAATGAGAAAGAAGAAGAAGATAATGACATTGTTCGACCTGATCCTAAAATTGAGCACGCCAGTAACGTTCTTGATTTACTGAAACGTATGTTTAATTTTTTTTTAAATCTTTTTTTCAACGATAGTGTTGTGAAGTCAATCACAAAATTGGCTTTCGCTTCAGATTTTATAAGCATACCTCAAAGTAAACAATCCAAAATGGACGATTTCTTAGTTAATGTTTAGACTTATTTCTGTAGCTAAAACAATATAGTCCAGCTGTTCCAGATTTTATATAGTACATAAATTACGTAACTCATTTTTAGTGTATTCTAACAATCATACATTTTTTATGAAAATCAAATCGTTACTTCTCTTCAAATATAGAATGTTAAATATCTTCTCTTTAATCATTATTGCACAAAGATCTTGTCAGAGTCACAACATAAAGTAACCCATCCAAAGGGTCTAGGGCCTCGCTATTTCGAATTACTTGATAATTCGAAGTTTTTGTAGAGGGGCACGGTTGCTCAGTGGTAGAGAGTTCACCTCCTGGTTTGATTCCCACCCAAGTAAATTTGTGGTGGACAGCACCGTGTCCGTGGGTTTTCTCGACATACTCTCGTTTCCTTCCACATTATCATTCCATCAATTATTCCATCATCATTCACTTGCTTTAATCATCATCTCCCTTAGCGAAAGGGCGTAATCTTGAAACTTTAAACTGAAAGATAGTTCATAGTTGAAGTTTGTGTGGTTCCACTGGCATTCGAGTTGTTGAGGTTTCACTGTATTATATAATAAATTCGATCTTTAAAGTGCCCAGGAAGCTTCCAACGGTACAGCTGCGTTAACGCATCTGTTGTTTACATTGAACTATTGACTTTTTTATTTACAAAGAAAAAAATCATAGACGTAAGATACGTATACACACAATGTATAATGAGAAGTGTTTATGGCTCACATTAAACGGAATCTCTTAATCCATACTAACTGTATTCACTCCTAGTCTCTATATACAAGTAAAGCACTGATGACTTCAAAGAGGATTTTCGTTTTTTTTTTTTTTTTTTTTTTTTTTTTAAGTATAGATTCGGTGATAATTGGTATTCTCTATAAAAAGAGAATTTCGGCTAGCTTAATAATAAACATCACGATATTAAACAGATTTAACGAAAATATTCCTTTGTCCACTGGCATGGTTCACCGGTCTAATTGCAAGACTTGTCCATTGGAGGGTTCGAATCTCGAACAGAGCACAGGAGTAATGCATTGTTCTTTCACCATTCATTTCATTATCATCCTTTATTTCTCATTTGCTCTTGTAGCATGAAAAAAAAAAAAAAAAGAGGCGTGAAATGTTAAATTCGAAGATAAATTGAATATAATACAATTCTATTGGTGTCGTTGACGGGACGAAGCGATATAAAATTTTCCTGACGAGATGCAGGACTGGCCAGAATTCTTCCTACAGAAACAGATATACTTTACAAGTCGAGATAGTACCTTCACGGCACCTTTTTGAGAGAAAAAAAAGCCTTACATGTAGTCTCATGGAAAATAATAATTTCCATCTGTTGTTCAGGTATGAACCTCCATTCACACCTACTGAGAATAAAATTCTATAATGCTGTACTTTTATTCTCTTCTTGTCACGATTTTTAATTTACAAATGCCAATTTGTAAATGAATCTTTAGAAGCAAGAAAAGGCTATTTTGTGAGACCTTGACTAAAGAGTTGAGAAAAGGACTCATAAAATGCTTCGTGTGGAGCATTGTACTGTATGGGACAAAAAAATGGACATTACACAAAAATAACGACAAAATGACTGGATGCTTTCGAAGGGTGGATGTGGAGAAGAATGGAGAGAATTAAGGAGATCTGATACCTCTTTGCTTAGGTTTCTAACTCTCCATTTGATAACATGTAAAATTTAATATGGTAATTTCTAACAAAGTATTGCAGGTAATGACTTGAAATTTTTAATACAAATACACAAGACCCATATAAATCCAACCACGGTCTCCAATTTACGTTACATGCGTTAGATTAATTGTAACATATTCTTCAGTAAGTTTGGCAACTATGCTGTATATAGTATATGGATAGATCTTTTTGAAGGAATTGAGAGCCCTCTGAACCTCTAGCCCTACTAGTCTTCGCGACACGTGGTAGTGATTTATGAGCGCTTCAGGCTAAAAACAAATGTCGCCTCTGATCCTTTCTTTCTAATTTTCTTTCTTTTTTTCCTTTTTTTCAAAAACTTGTTTTGGGCAGCTTTGCCCTTTGTCGGCTGTCTATAGAAATAGCAGTCATACTCCCTGAAATTGTTGATTCTCGGTTGGAACAGTCACTTCCTCTCCGTCGTGAACCTCATTGTTAGATTCGACAAACAAAAATAAACTCGAAGACAGTAAATGTAAAAAGACAACACCAGCAGTAGTTTGTATTAAAAATTTGGAACGAACAAAAATATTGTATCTAAATAACGTATTTGTGTTAAATGTACTTTATCATAATAAGTTCTATATTGTTCTCGTATAAGATGCTATAAATGCTCTATTTTGTAATAAAACTAAAAGTAATGTCGTTGAAAGATGGTATTAGACTTGGCAAAAATTGGTTTTGTGGGGTCAATGTAATAATTTCATACATACAATATTTTTATTCAATTTTCAGACATTAGTGTATTGGTAATATACAAAGTGTACAGTACATGTAATCAGTGTACAATATTAAGATATTTTATTGATAATTGCTTTTTGGATGAGTTAACTTCAAGTATATAATCATTCTATTCTTTTCTATAATGTAATTAATATAAATGTGTACACAGAGTATAAATGTTGTTTGACAATAGTAAGGTATTTTGTTGGGAAAAATGCTTTTTGTAGGTTCGTTTTAATTTCAGATATATAGTTTCGTTTTCATAAAGTAATTTAATATAAATGTATCAACAGTATAAACGTCGTTAGTGTTAGAAGTCTAGTGAAATATTTCGTTGATAATATTGTTGTAGAATCATTTGAATTTTAACCTTATAGTCGTTCAATGGGGTTTCATAGTCTAATGGTTAGAGCATTCGACTCCTGATCGCCTGGTTCTAGGTTCGATTCCCTGCTAGAATACTCAAATTATTGGCGTATGCTCATCGTCGTGAGGCAAGCTGGGTAGCCGTGTGATTAAAAGACATGACAGTCTATATAATTAATATAAATATATACACAGTACAAATGTTGTTTGACAGTAGTGAGGTGTTTCGTTGATAATTTATTTTTGTAAGATATATACTATTTTTATAATGGTAGAATGTGTGTATACTATTTATAAGATGTAGACCTATACATTTCTTTGTATAGACTTTTATAATGTATAACGAATTTTTATAATCAAGAGCGAAAGTTTAAAACCTTACAATGGGCGAATCTTGCCACAAAAGCGAGATGTACCCGTAGAAAGATTATTATTATTATTATTATTATTATTATTATTATTATTATTATTATTATTATTATTATTATTATTATTATTATTATTATTAATAATAATAATAATAATAATAATAATAATAATAATAATAATAATAATAAGAAGAAGAAGAAGAAGAAGAAGAAAAGGAATGAAGACGTACTAAAAAAAGCTAGTAAAGGACGACAGATCATGAAGATAATAGGAAAGAGAAGAGCATGCTTACCTATCTTATTCGACACTCAGATCGGACACCGTGTGGATAAAGAAAAAGGCAGAAGAAAAACCAGGAAGTGGAAGACCAAGGATAGAAAAATCTGTAAGTTTTACGTTCCACAGTTATGCCTGGTAGATTAAAGGAGCTAGTGATGTTGAGAAATGAAGGAAATGGTGGAATGCAGAAAGTGGAAGGAAACGGGAGAACCCCGAGAAAACCCCCACACATGGTGTTTGTCCTCCCCAAAGTTCACTTGGTGCGAGCTTAGTAATGGGCAGTGGGAATATTCCCGGTGGGAAGGAATTTAAAAATGGGAATATTCCCGGGTTTTTTCCCTGACCTATAAATTCCCGGGAAGGAATTTATTTTCAACTTTTTTACTTTATCTTCCAAATTATAAGAACCATATGACTAATTACTATATTTTAACATATTACTATTTACTTCCAGGTTTTAAAGAATTTGGAGGTTAAAAATTTAAAATTCTTTGACTGTACTTTATATAACTAATAGTATGATTTTTTAAGTTCCATTTGAATTTGCACTAAAAAGTAAGCTAATTGTTTATATTGGGGGGCCAAAACTAGCAAAAAGTAGGATGATTTACGGAAGAAATGAGTTGATAGTGATGTTCAAGTAGTCATGAAAGTATCGAACACAATCTTTTAGGGCAGTAAGGGATTTGTACAAACCGTAAAGATAAGTGGAAGTGATTTATGTGAGAAAAGAAAGTGAATTGTTGGTAACGAAGATATAAAACAACGTGCCATGCGGGGCGCTAACCCGTCTTCACTCGCTCTGCAATGCTGTCTGAATTTAATGTTGGTAACGTAATTTAACGTATGAAACCATAAAACAACCGCATGAGAATAGAATATCGCAAAAAAGTAGGTGCAAAAGCTGGCCCCCAATGCTAAACAACGGCCAAAATTAGCAAAGTACTAATTTACAAATGATGGAAAGGAACATTTTGTAAAGTAATTTAGAATTAAGTAAACTTATGTAGAACTAGAGATGAAGTACTATTAACAAACCCTGAACCACCGTTAGTAATAGACGTCGGTCTGTCTCCTCTCTCTGACTCAAATTTCTGAAGAGGTGCTCGGACTTCTCTTACATGTGCATTAACGCACGAAATTTCGAGAAATGGGCAGGAGGAAAAGTCATGTGTGGCAATGTAACATGCAAAATCATAAAGATAAGAAAGTATCTTGCAAATATTGTAAACATACATATTTATTCGCAAATGTTGACAAAATTGTTTATAACATTTAAAAATTTAATATGTTTATAATATCAGTAGTAGAGTCAAGTTTAGAAAAGCTACTTACATGTAAATTTAAACTGTTTAGCAGTTTAAAAGTATGTGGACTTACTATACCATTTTTGAAATATATTTACTTTCATAGGACCCTATTGCAAATAAACATCCATTTATGCGTACTCTCTAAATATAATAGAATATTAATAAAATAACATCGTTCAGAATATACATTTTAAAGACTCCTCTGGGGACAACAGTAATAACATACTGTGATATAAAAACGAATTTATCTTTGAAATCATAATATAATAATAAAATGCAATTTTCTTTGTGATTGTACATAAATTCCCGGAAAATTCCCATTTTGGGGAATCTTCCCGGCAATATTCTCGATAAATATCTTCCCGGGAATTTACCAATCACTATCTCTGACTCAAATTTCTGAAAAGGTACTCGGACTTCTCTTACATGTGAATTAGCATATTAGATGTGAATTTCGAGAAATAGGTAGAATGAAAGTTCGTGTATGGCAGTGTTACGTGCTAAAATATAAAGATAAGTAAGTATCTTGCAAATTTTGTGAACATAAATATGTATGCGCAAATGTTGATAAATTGGTGAGACATGTATCTTCTGGCATTTACCCAATCTAATTGGTTTATAAAATTTATAAATTTAATGTGTTTATAACATCAGTGGTAGAGTCAAGTTTAGCAAATCCACTTATATATAAATTTAAACTGTTAGCGGTTTAAAAGTATTAGGACTTACTATATAATTTTTCACACATATCTAATTGATAGAACATATTGTATATAAATATACATTTATGCGTACTCTCTAAATATAATAGAATATTAATAAAATAACATATCATCGTTCAGAATATACATTTTAAAGACTCCTCTGGGGACAACAGTAATAACATACTGTGATATAAAAAACAATTTATCTTTGAAATCACAATATAGTAATAGAATGCAATTTTCTTTGTAATTGTACATAAATTCCCGGATAAATTCCCATTCTTCCCGGGAATTTACCCATCACTATGCGAGCTGAGATCGAAATAAGAACGCCATGCATTAGAGGTGAACGCTCTACTACTGAGCCACCGCGGCCCGACCAAGGATAGATGCAGTAACGAAGAAGAGATCTTATCAAATTATAAAACAGCTCTCCCAGGGGAGAGAAAAATTTTAAAATTTCCTTCTTGCCCATCAACCTATAATTGAAGTGAGGAAGATTATTATTATTATTATTATTATTATTATTATTATTATTATTATTATTATTATTATTATTATTATTATTATTATTATTTTATCGAGAATTACTTCTGGGTTTCCTCCTAAAAAAATACACACACTATTTCCAACTATGGTTATCTTACTTTTTACAAATTTGTCTAATTCAATATTGGTTTAAATAGTAGTTTTCAAGCTACGAGTTCTTAGACTAACTGAATAGTGCACGCCCCTTCTGGCTCACTCGCTACTATTTAACATTAAATTTCAGATGTCTCGATATATTTGCATAAGTTTATTATTTCTAAAATAAACATTACGTACAAGGTCCATTCTAATTGATATCAAGTTTTTCTGACATGTGTATATTACGCATACCTTTCTTCATTTGCATTACTCATATTACCCCAGAGAACGAACAAATCTTAGAGTTCTGCTTTGAACTTCTCTTACAATAGTAAGCAAATATACGAGGAACAAATTTACCATTATTGACGATGCGGAGGGGAGGAGATTTTCTGAACTAAGAAGGAATGTGTGCGGGTACAGAGCAGAGGTCTGTACGGGCCCGGCCCGTGAATTTACAATGTGAGGCCCGACCCCAGTCCGAAATATGTCTTAGTATTTAGGCCCGAGTCCGGACTGAGCTCTGTGATAATCAAATGAGCCCGAAATAAGTCCGAATTACAGAAACTTAATTATTAATTCAAAATTGTATTTTTATTTACGGCAATTCGAGGTTTGATTTTGCAGTTGTGTTTTAAAAGTCCTCCACAAAGAAAGGTGCAATTTGTATCGTTTTACACAATATTTACAAAGTTAGGCCAGAAAAAGTCCGAGAAATATGGTTGTATATTTAAAAATTCATAGCCCGAACCCAGAGGCGTCATTTAGGGGGCAGGGAGGGGCATTTGCCCCTCTGAGTTTGAGATTTATATATATTTTATCAATAGAATAGTAGTAAAGATGCAAAGCCGTGGGCAATCGCCCACCACTAGAAACGCCTCTACACTAGAGGTCTGCACGTGTTCGGGCCTACAAAGCATGCGTCACTTCGGGCCCGGGGGGGGGGGTTCGGGCAGTAGCGTCATTTCAGATTTGGCTTGGAGGGGCAAGACCCCTTGATATATATAAAATTTCGCGTTTTTCACTTACGTTTTAGGGACCTCGCAAAGACCAACGAGCCTAAAACGATTTGGCACTCACTTTTGTCGATGCAACAATAGAAACAAATATGAATTCGGACTTATTTACAGAAAAACAATACATAAGGCTTCAAACTAACTTTTCATCTATTCGTATATATTAGATCGCTAGCATACGCGACAGGCGGCGAGTTTATTTTAAGATTGCATATAAATCGTTATCGTTGAGATGAATTGTTTTCGATAATTTTTTTTATAATTAACAATTTTTAAAAAGGGGGGCAGGAAGGACTCGTAAACTTTACACGCCTTGCTGTGCAGATGGTATGGTCAAAATCAATACTTACTGGATAGTGAAAGTGTAAGTGTAAAGGCTAATATGGAACAGAGAAACAAAAGAGAACTTCTTCAGAAAGGAATTGGGAGGGGAGGGGAGGAGAGTACAATGCTGTAACATTTGAAATGCGTCTTGATCTGTATACTTCAACAAACTTTTCTTATTAGATTACGCAATTTCTAGTTTCTTACTCCGATTATTCAAAGTATTCAAATGTTCTCGGAGGGAGTGACCGCCCCTCCCTTTAATCCGTCCGTGGTGTCATTCAGTTTTGTTTTTTGCTACTAATTCAAAATGCTTTCCGAAACAAGTTGTCTTCTTGTGACTGCAGGGGGTGGAAGAAACAAACAAATCGTGAAAGGAAGAAAGAAGTGGTTTTGGGCTCTTACAGTCCAGAGCATTCTAACCACTAAGAAGTGAGAATCACAACGTAATTTTTCTGGTAAGAGCGTCCTTTTAAAAGCAGCTAACAAGCAAACAGATGGTCAGCCCTCTCCGCTCTGCAGCATACTTTTTATTCTCTGTTGCCAAACTTACTGAAGAATATATTACAATTAATCTAACGCATGTAACGTAAATTGGAGACCGTGGTTGGATTTATATCGGTCTTGTGTATTTGTAATAACAATTTCAAGTCATTACCTGCAATACTTTGTTAGAAATTATCATATTAAATTTTACATATTATCAAATGGAGAGTTAGAAACCTAAGCGAAGAGGTATCAGATCCCCTTAACTGGGTCGAACGTAAAACAAATTAGAAATAGTGGAGCATTTTATATATTATTAAGAAGAGGACGAAAAACTAATTGAGACATTGGCTAAGAAGGAACTGTATCATGAGATACATGCTAGAGGGCATGGTGGCAGGAAAGAGAGGCAGGGGGCAAACTAGACTACAATTAATGGACAATATCAAACAAAAAAAAGTCGTACGTGAAGACGAAAGGTTAGCGGAAGACCAAGAAGCATGGAAGCTTCTCAGTTGCGGCAAATAACCCGCTAATAATGGCAAAATAGCTATGATGATGATGATTATATAAAATTACTTACTTTGGCAATATGTTACCACTTGTGACGTTTCAAGGGCACAATCTTACTAACAAGCCAATTTATACTTTTAGACAAATGTCTAAAGACGTCAATAACTTTAATACTTGCTGAATCACGCAAATTCAGATTATACGTTATTGATTTCACTATCAAAAATTCTAAAATAAAACGTTAAATATACCTCCACTACACACAAATGAAATGTTACGAACCACAACCGACTGAGAACATAATACACTAGACCAGAGGTTCTCTTCTACTGGCATACTACCAAGGCGTATTAATTATAAAAGTAACCAAGAAAGTTCTATTGCTTTTTGTGGAGGCCTGTGTTCAATTGGCCCTCACACCGTGAGTTGAATGCCAATGGAGATAAGGCGAAGGTCAGCTGATGGTATGGGTATATCCAACATATTACCTGCTTGTGGCAGTTCAGTTACACCGTGAACTTACGTAAGGACAGAGTGAACATGGGACCTCCATAAAGCATTGTAAGTATATCTATGATGTACGAGTTCAAACTGGGGTCAAAGGCTGCTGGAGCGGGGCGGAAGATATGCCAGACCTTTGGTGAGGGTGTCGTCACTACGCGGACAGTGCAGCAGTGGTTTAACAAGTTTAAGGACGGTGACGAAACATCCGAAGACGCATAATGTGCCGGAAGACCAACACATGTACAAAATGAAGATCTTCAGGCAACAATTGAGGCGAACACGAGCCAGACATGTGAGGAACTGGAACTACAATTCAGTGGAATGGAGAAACCATTCGGCAGCACCTCCATCAACTTGGGAAGCACTACAAGTTGGGTCGATGGGTCCCACATGATTTGACTCCGAGCCAGAAGGCAATGCGAGCAGAAACCTGTGTTTATTTCCTGTCTCGTCTGAGGAAGGAGCCATTTCTGGACAGGGTGTTGACATGTGATAAGAAGTGGGTCCTGTACGAAGCTCCACGGCGGCGTCATCATTGGTTACCATCCCATGAACCGGTTCCAAAACAGCCGAAACCAGCACTACACCAGAAGAAGGTTCTCTTGTGTGTTTGGTGGACTGTTCGCGGCATCGTGCATCGGGAACTGTTGCCAGCTGGTCAGAGCATCAATGAAACTGTGTACTGTCAGTAGTTGAATCGTGTTCAAGAAAAACTCGAAAGTCTGGAACCAGCACTTCTGAGTTGCAAAGGGGTCCTCCTGTTACAGAACAACGCTAAGCCCCATGTGACTAGGATGACTCAGGACACCATTCTACGCCTTGGATGGAAAACACTATTGCATCTGTCATACTCCCCGGACGTTGCACCATCCATGTTCCATTCCTTGGACAATCACCTTAGAGAACGCCAGTTCAAATCCATAGTAGGGGTGGAAATGCACTTGATACCTTCTTCGCTTCACGACCCATAAAGTTTTATCGCGATGGAATCTATGGCCTTCTAGAATGTTGGCAGAAGGTCGTCGATGCTGATGGGGACTGTCATTGATCTTCCAGGTACGTCTTAGGTGATATATCGATGTTCGAAGGTGGTGGCTGAAAAAGCGACAGACTTTCTTGGTTACCTTTATATTAATACAGTACTACGATAAGGCGTACGCAGCACCAAGAGCAGTTCGCGTACTGCAGGGTGATCTGAAAAACCCTGCACTAGAGGAAATAAGCAAATGTTTTCAACTTTTTACTGCAGTTTATAAAAACATTGTTCTTATTTATTTATTTATTTATTTATTTATTTATTACGGCTATTATATTTCTTTTTATTATGTTTCCACATTCAATCAATTCTTGAAGTCTATCGCAGTTCCGCACTGTCAAATAAAAGTAATTAAATCTCTACGTATCCTCCATGTTATACCGTACACATCAACTTCAGAGCAAAATTGGTTGCATAAGAACATAGGATATAGTATATTATATACAGTTAATAGAGAACAATTCTTCGGTGCATGAACAAAGAGGCTTTTTCAGGATAGCCAGAGTCAAAACAGAAAAGAAGATCACAGAGAAATTAATCATTTTATTTATTATGGTTTATAGCGCGCCCATAATAAATACAGACGTGGACAAATTATTAGTTAAAGGGACGACGGTAACGAATAAATATTTATCCATGCCAGTACAAAGAAACTATTTCATTCGACTACGTTATACTGAGAGTAGACCAATTAACAATTCAGAACAGTAAAAAAATACAGGGTATAAATTCTACGTATAATAATAATAATAATAGCACGTTATTAATTGAAAATGAGTATTTAAGATGATTCTTTGTTTTTATTCTATTTCACAAATACATAAGCTATTTATCACGTATCTTTTCTTAGGCAATGTTCACTGAGAACTAATATATATGCAGAGAAAAAATGCTGTAAAAAATTTCAGCAGAAACTTTAGAAAAAGAATGCACCGTATAGCACGTAAAATATCCTACTAAAGTGAAGATCTGGAGTGCTATTGTAGCTTATGGACCAAGTAACATCCATGTTGTAGAAGAAATATGAACAGCGTAAAATATATGGACGTCATCAGAGACAGTGGGGTGCCAATAAAGAATGAGTGGTTTGCATCTGGTGATGAAATATTCATGCAACACATTGCACCTTCTCATGAATCAAAAAGTCTGAGAGAAAGATTTGTTCCGAGGGGCATTTCTGTGCTAAATCACAGGCCAATAGCCCAGATATAATACTACCGTGGGAAATATTTCAGACATGAATCTTATCGAGTTCTTATGGCAAGTGCTGACATCAAAATCATCGAAGTTAAATGGCTTACAACAAAAACCTAATTGACAGGTTATATCCTTACCATTTAGAGAGAGGACATAGAACTTTCAAACGTATATAAAACAATGATTGAAAGTATACCGAAAAGATTTGACAAGGAATAAGTTATGCCAGGTATTGCTGTATAAAATAGTATCTATTGTTCGTCGTGTACATGCATAAATTTAGAGAAATAAATGTGTCTAAAAGTAGATTTCAATTCCTCATTTTGCTAATAATTTGTCTGCCATCGCTAAACAATCAATGTACCTTACCTTAAGTCACATTTTCTTTGTGACTTTGAAATTTGTTGAGCTTTTCCTGAATAATAATAATAATAATAATAATGTTTATGAAAGATAAGTCTCTTTGACCGTCCATCAAAGAATTAATAACTTGGATGGACGGTCAAAGAGACTTATCTTTCATAAACATTATTATTATTATTAATAACTTCGTTTATTTACAGTAAAAGAATGAGCTATAGTGAAAGTTATGTAAAAATATTGTAATATCATCGGTTGTAAGTAATTATACAAAATTTCACAGCTTTAGTAAGTATGGGGCTCAGTGACAGTGCGCCTATCTCTGGTTTCTGGGATTAAAGTTCGATCCCCGGTCAAGGAAGTTTGTGGTGAACAACATCATGTTCGTGGATTTTCTCGGGATAGTCCCGTTTCCTCCCGCATTTTCATTCCACTAATTCTTCCATCATCATTCACTTGCCTTAATCATCTGACTCCTTTAGTCTAAAGGGCATAATCGTGGGACGTTAAACTGAAACATTTTTTGTAGTTAGTATGAAAGTTGGTGAAATTAAGGTGAAAAGGTTCGACCCTAATAATAATAATAATAATAATAATAATAATAATAATAATAATAATAATAATAATAATAATAATAATAATAATAATAATAATAATAATAATAAATATTTCTTACAATTTTTCATTTTATAATCATTCATTACTTTTCTCGAGTGTTACGGTTCATAGTCAACGGTTGGCAGATGTTTTTATTATTATTATTATTATTATTATTATTATTATTATTATTATTATTATTATTATTACTATTATTATTATTGAAATAAAATTTTTAAGTTTTACGTCCCACAAGTATGTCCTTTAGGCTGAAGGACATGGATGGTTAATGAAAGTGAATGAAAATGTGATGTACTTGGTGGAATGAGAATGCGGAAGGAAACAGGAGAATCCGAGAAAACCTACGGACACGTTGCCCACCACTAAATTATCTGACCTGGAATCGAACCAGGGATCCCTAGTACTAGAGTTGAGCGCTCTACAAGTATTTAGCTGTGTGGCGTGTGGTCAATACATAGGCTCCTGTTCTGCTCTTCCACTAGAAATGAAATCCGAGAGCACGCGCGCTATTCGAATACAGGGGAGATGTGGATTTTGATGCACAGTATATAATTGTAGCTAAACATACTGCGTTGTTCACATGTTTTGAAATTATTCTGTACATCTTGTACCTATAAAAATGGAAATACTGATTATAGATGACCAGAAAGGCAGAAAATCAATAGCCCATATCGAAAGTCCATTGAACATTTCACCGATGTTTTACGTAAGCATAATTGGCATACTATATTCAAGAAAATATCTGAATCCTCACAGCACTTAAACCTGACTATTCATTACTCTCTAAATAGGTTTTACAAATTGTGGTCTGCGCACCACAAGTGGTCCTCGAGGTTTGCTTTTATAGTACTTTTAGATTAAACATTAGTGAAAAGACAAAGAAAAAAAGTCACTTCACCGGAACCGCATATAAGACACATTACAGTTGAATACGCACACATATGGTGTTTAACCCAGCACAAAGCTCACTTGGCGCGAGCTGGGATCGAACCAAGGACCCCATGCAGCAGAGGTGAATGCTCTATCACTGAGCCACCGTGGCCTCCATGAAAAACACTGAAACAGACCACTAGCCAATTAACATGTGCGAAACAATTCCCAAGTACGCTCAGAATGATTACTCTGTTATTACTCTTATAGTTCCCATTTACTCTGTTTCCTAACTTTGCCCGGTGTTTAATATTTTATTCATTTTAATTTCTTATAAATAAATAAATAAATATTGACAAATGTTACCATCCATTTTCGCAGTTCCTTTGACCAATTGTCTCCAAAGTGTACTTACTGTTCATAGAGGGTAAATCCATATGTAACAAAGGGATTGGATTCTCTTTACTGTGACCAGACAAAGGGCATTGTTCAGTTGTGCTACCTTCCCTTCTAAGCCTACAAAACGTTAGTTTTACTTATTGATGAAGTCAAACAGAACAAAGTCCCGTCGATAAAGCAAGCACACATACGAATTACTAACACTGAATTTCTGTTTTGTCCCATTTGTTTGTCTACAGATGGAAAATATGGATCTCTATGCAATATTACGACAATATTTAGTGAATGAGAGAAGAGCCTGAGGAGCGTTTAGTTAAAAGAAAAAGAAAGAAAGAAAAAGATAAAATAAAAAGAAAGAGAAGAAAAATCAGCTGAACTCAGTTCGACCATAGAGGTTTAATAGCACAACTATGCGGGGCGCCACATTACAGCGAACGAATATCAAACTGACTGATGTACAGCGCCAACCTTGGTCATTTCTGTAATCTCCAGATCCTACAACTGTGTTGTTTCAGCGAGCGGGTCAAATGGAAATAACGATCTCACACTTATAGCAATATAAAAACTAACTTTTATCCAGTTTATTTCTTAAAAAAATATATAAAAATAAAAAAATGTAGTTGCATTTGTTCACAGTTCTTGTGTGTGTTTGTGTGTTTTAAATACAGTATTTAAAAGAAAACTTTCCTGGGCGAATGCTGTTGTTGTTAATACTATCGAGTTCTTCAAAAAGAAGGAGTAAATTAAAATATTTATTTCTAATGAATGACAATATGTAGAAACACATACGTTACATCACTGGATAAAGAAAATTTCAAAGTTTTAAATCCCCACCTATTAAAAACATTTAATAACTAGCGGCACCTTCCTTTGTTCACCAAAAAAAAAAAAAAAAAAAAAAAAAGTGACGTCCCAAGAGAAGTCGTTTTGTGTGCTGCAGTATGCAAAGAGTATATTCCATTGTTAGAGTGCTACATGCCTTTCCTTTGTGAGTTCAACAAAGAAATGCCTCGATATAAACAGATTTACAATTGAGGGGGTGAGCGCAACAGTGGTCTAACCCATATTTTTAAAAATGGAGACAAATCAAGTTAAACTTAAACACATGTGGTTTTTTTGTACAATATATGTATGTACAATGTATGACACATTCAACCACTGTGTTTGCTTTTTGCTTTTGTTATATTGTACAAAAAAAAATGTTTAAGTTTAACTTGATTTTTCTCCATTTTTAAAAATGTGGGTTAGACCACTGTTGCGCTAACCTCCTCAATTGATACAGTAAATTTGTAGAAGATGATTGCAGATTCAAAGCGAAAAGTAATGGTCATCCTCGCATGTCAGATGAAAATGTTGAGTGTACCCAAACTGCTTTCGAACGTAGCCTTAAGAAATTCACAAGCAGAGGAAGCGGAAAACTTGGAGTTCCGCAACCAACAGTATGGCGTGTGCTTAAAACACGTTTGCAGCTGAAGCCGTATACTTTGTAGTTACTCTAGGCATTGCATCCTGCCAATCATTTACAAAAAATATATATTAGAATTTTGTACCGTAATTTTTCAATATTTGGAAGACGATACTTCCTCTAAAAGGCTAACTTTTGCCAATGAATCAACATTTCATACCTCTGGCAAAGTGAATCGCCACAATATTAGAATATTGGAGACTGAAAATCCCAGTGTAGTAATCGAACATGAAAGAGATTCTCCAAACCTAAATGTTTTTTCCGCCGTATCAGTCAACAAAGTTTATGACCCTTTATTTTTTACCAATGAAACTTTGACTGAAATTACATATTATGTGGGCATGCTCCAAGACTGGTTGTTTCCACAAATTCAACAGAATCCGGATGGTTTTATCTTCATCCAAGACGACGCTCCACCTCACTTCTACCACGAGGACGGTAGTATCTTTAATGACACAATTTCAGGACGATGGATTGGAAGAGGTGATCAACATGTTCTTATTCATCTCCTCCAGGGTGGCCTCCAAGGTGACCAGATATTACCCTTTGCGATTTTTTTTTCTGTGAGGGGTATATAAAAAAAAGCGTATATGTACCACTTATGCCGATTGCTTATTCCACTTTCTCAAAGGGGAATGCCTGCTATTCTTCAAGATCTGCGAAATCGAAAAAATGAAATGAAATTTTTGAGTTTTACGTCCCACGGTTATGCCGGTTAGGCTAAAGGAGACGGTGATGATGAGTAATGAATGAAATGGTGGAATGAGGAAAGTGGGAGGAAACGGGAGAACCCCGAGAAAACCCACGCACACGGTGTTTGTCCACCGCAAAGTCCACTTGGCGGGGGCCAGGATCGAACCCGGAAACCCAAGCACCAGAGGTGAACGCTCTATCGCTGAGCCACCGCGGCCCCCACGAGATCGAATTGTTACAACAGTCAGTTCAACCAGGGACCAGTTGATTCGTGTGTGACAAACGATTGATGGTATAGTTGCATAACAAACAGTGCTCATGTTGAATGCATAAAATAAAACTTTGAATTTTCCTCTATTCGCTGTGTATTTATCGTATCGTGATTTATCTACCTATTGTCATTCACTGGAAATAAATATGCTAAATTTCCTCCTTATTTTTGAATAAACTATACTAGCATTACTGCTACTATTTATAATAATAATAATAATAATAATAATAATAATAATAATAATAATAATAATAATAATAATAATAATAATAATAATAATAATAATAATAATAATAATAAATAGAAATATAAGATTGTGATTGTTAAAATTAGATTAGTCTCTCACGCATACTTTCTATCTGTATGACAATGTTCCGTCCTCTCTGGGTCGCACTTGTTCACGAGGGTGACAGGTCACAGGATCTGGTGGATGAAAGATCTGATTGCTTCCGGGTCACGGATCACGAACTTAGTGACCCGTTCCGTCACTACAGCGCGGGCTCTATAGCTAACGGAAGTGATCAATTGAAAAATCATACTGTCTGCCTGTGTATGTTTCTAGCTCACGAAAACAGGTTCTAGCTCACTTACCCTAACGGAGCTAGGTGGAGCCAACTAAGCCAGTAGAACAGGTGTATGGTAGTAAGCTTGTTTCTCTTCTAGTTCATAGAGAATAATATTGCAGGCTAGTAATTACTTGCTGGGGTAGAGAAAAATTAGGATTAATGATAGCATGTATGAAAGACCTATATAATTATGGAGCCATTATGGAGAATTCGAGACTAATGCAATATGTCAATCGCCGGGGCCAACTAGTAGGCAGTCTGAACATAAAACACTCTGACTTACTACAGTGTCAAGGAACAAGAACTTTTACACAGATATGGTGGAAAATAGAGCTTAAAATCTGGAAAATACCCGCGTATACGAACCGGCGACTGTAATGAAATAACAGAGCAAAAATGCTATAAAAGCAACATGACGCATTATTTTAATGTGTATCCACTACACCGTTATGAAACAAATTGAATCTATTCGCCGACAACCAAAAAAAGGAAGTGAAAAAAAGTTTGGCTAAAAATTGTCCATTATTACATGATAACTGAAAAAAAAAATGCACGTCCGCATGGGTCTGCAATGAATCTGTGTTTACGATTGGCAGAGACAATTAATGTGGTCATTCTTGTGGTTTATGGCATCAACAGAACGACTCTTAAGAGAGACAAACCAAAATAAAATCACTATAAAAATACGTAGCTACTACTGACGACGGTTATGCTGAGAGAACACAAGAATCGCTGTGTATGGTTTCCACAACATCGGACTCCACTCATGATCAGTATTTCTGGCTAAAGTCGCCTCAGTGAAGTGTACTGAGAGGGAAAAGAAACAAACACACTAAAGAAAGCTAAAACAAACAAATTGGTAAAAGAAAGAATTCATATGGTCATTATTGATGTTTTAAAAGCCTTGTAGAGACTACGTGTTGCTTTTAAAAAAAAAAAAAAAAGTCGTGTTTAAAAGCTATAATTCTTTACAACTAAAAAAAAAAAAAAAAGTTTGTCCAACAATCAATCTAAACTCTATACCATGTTTATGCAATTATTTGATGCACTGGCGTCATTTGGGGAGGGCAGGGGAAAATTGCTTCCCCTTTGAGTCTGGGAAACGTAAGCTTTTTTTTTTTTTTTTTTTTTTTTAACGAACTGTATACTAAAATACTAATAAAAAGCACGAAACGTTTATATCGGTGGACTTGGCCCCCTCCTCCCTCACAAAACCTGGAATGACGCTACTGACTAGTTATTCTCAACATTTTGTTGATTTAAATCATTCGAGTAAACAAATAATAACACCACAGTCGCCCCATATACTGCATATAGAGACATATTAGCGTCGCTACATATACTAACATCTATTAATATAACAATTTATTACTAGGAAATAATGTGACACAGAATTAAGCACTAAGACGTTTGTTGCTTATTATTAGGATTACGATTCCGTCAGTTAATTGGATAAAATAATAAAACAAGTATACGAACAAAATAATAAAATTTGCTGTTAGGAAACTAATAACACTGTGTTGCAGGATTACTATCGTATTATTTACGAACTGTGATTTTTCCGTAACGATTGTGAATTTGCCTACTTTCTTTTGTTTCTCGTGCATCAATTTGGGATGCTTATTTCTGTACTACTACTATTGCAGTATTATTATTATTATTAATAATTTACAAAGAAATAGTAATACAATAAAATCAGTTGAACTCAGTTATAACGTCTCTAAGAAATAGCGTTTATAAACGAGTTGTAACCGAGATGTGTTGCGTATTATCAGGAGTGGCGTATTTACGATTTTGTTTCGGGGCAGGCTTTGCTAACTTTATTCCTGGAAATGTGAAAATTCTGCAAATAAAATTTAGTAAATAAAATTTCGGGGGGCTTAAGCCCGGAAGCCTCCCCTTAAATACGCCACTGATTATCAGGCATCGAAGGTAGGGAAGGAAACGATAAAGTATTGACCAATGATTAATCGTATTAGTACAGATACGAATTTCAGATACATTTAATACGAGTTTGCAGCATTTGTGAATGTCGTATTAAACATAATATAAAATCACTGTCTTATGAGAAATTATAGTTGGTTCCGCTGAATATTTGACGCAATAGATGAGGTGTGTCGTGGAAACAGATGTTCCTACTTCTGTTCAACTGTAGTAATACTGTTAATACTAAGTCTGCATTACTGTAGGGCTACTAATCATAAAACCCTTGTTAAATTATTTAAATGACACTGGTTATCACCAGGCCGGTAGCCAGCCCCAAAATGTAGGGGGGGGGCGGTAGCAGTTAAGGGGTGCGATCCAACCATATTATAGTTCATTTGCAAACCTACCGTGAAAATTTTAGGGGGGCCTGTCCCCTAGACACCCTGGATACGGGCCTGGTTATCACATGTTGTACGTACTTATACGTACTTCCCTCCCCCTCCTCTTTATTCTTGACGGATTTGAATTCCAAACAATAAATAAACTTATTTCGTAAACATGGAGAAACCATTTAATCAAGTTTCACAGTAATCAAATAATTTTACAAAAAGCTATTGTGTCGTGTGGAACAGGCATATACAAAATACCAGTTGAATCGAATGGTAAGATAAAGCTTATCTTCGCTTCAAAAAATGTACACTTTGGGGGGCAAGTACCTAACTATAGCAATACACAATAAACCATTTGTAATTGTAAGTAATAAGTTAGTACTAGGAACTATTATTGCAAGAACATTACATTTTATTGCAAATAAAACTTTTTCGACATTTCTTTAACCATACAATGTATCATTTTCTCATTGTTGGAACTGGTAATTACGCACTAGGTGCAGTAACAAAGGAGTCATAACGGAGCAATACATTATTTAGTATAGCCGTAAAGATTGCATTTATCTTTATAGGAAGGCGTGAATACAAAGTTTTAATAACCATGTGGTTTTCCAGGATATGTTTGTTTTAGCAGAAGACATTTGACTTTTGTGTGTGTGAGATAGAAAAATGTCAAGACACAGCATAATGAAATTGAAGAGAAAGCATTGCTATGATTGAAAGTATACTAAAGGTGTTTATATCTAGCAATCGTATATTGAAATTCGTGCTGCCGTGCAACCTAAAGAGTAGTCCGCGATATTATAGAGATTGAAGCATTGCAGATCTCTTAATGTTAAAATCAAACGTGACTAATCTCTGGAAATTTTGATATTAGAAATGATTGCCAAAAATAAATGCTAGGCAACATGAATTTATAAAGATTCGCTACCTACTGTTCTTCATTCAAAGTTTAAAAATATGTGAGCGCGTATGGGAAAGGAGAAAATCTGGCCTAATCGCCAAAACAAAACTTGTTTCCCGGAAGCAACCACTACATTGGGGTGATAAGAAGGCTTCGTTGCAGAAGTTTTGATAATAGAGCTGGCGTAGGTCAGTGTTAGTGTTCTGGGATCAGGAAGTTCTGGGTTCAAATTCCAAGATTGGTCCATCATGAGATAAATGAAATGAAATATGGAGTTTTATGTTCCACAATTACGTCCAGTAGGCTAAAGGAGAAAGTAGAGATAATATAGCTTACGAGACGAGATTTTTCGCTATCTCGTATCGAAAAGATGCCTTGAAAGCGTTGTCTCGTCTCGAACAAGTGTTTCTATTTGAAGAGCTTCCTACCTCGTCTCATATCTCGCTATAAAAACTTTGTCTCGTCCAGACCTGCCAACCTGGGAGGAATTTTAGGCGGGAGACTTCCTAGAAATATAAACTATAATAAAATAGTAGTAGCCATTGGAGGACGGATAGGCTATTAGTCTCTCACTCACTCATTCTCTCTCTCTCTCTCTCTCTCTCTCTCTCACACACACACACACACACACACATACACACACACGTATAAACACAGCTCGGCCCTAAATTCGATTCGTTAATTTCTACTGTGAGTGACCAACACAAAATTGTCTAATGATGGGGAACAGGTGCTTATGGATGGGAAATAGGTACCCACTATTATTGTAGTTCAATGTATAATTTGTTTCAGCCGAAAAATAAATTAGGTGAAATTTCAACGGTATTTTTTTTAAAAAAAGAAAATGTATGTTACGCGGTTACTTTCCCTTTTCCTATTCCGACTATGCGGTAGTTTGCTACTTCGTTGCGGGAGAGCGGGAGTGAACGTCGAAAAGCGGGAGAGTTGGTAGGTCTGATCGTCTCGTGAGCAACCTTAATCAGGGACCCCTCGCACCAAAGGTAAGCACTCTAAGTCACCATACACTCCATCATGACAGTTTTTCAGAGTTTGTCCTGATGTTCCACCAGGTGAATGCCAGGATGATAGTCTTAAGCCCTAGCTGACTCCCATTCCCTTTTCTTTCCCGTTCCTGTGCTTATTGTTAAACATTAATATAGACAGAAAAAGGAAGAGTTTCAAGTTCAGGTTTCGATCATTCTGTGTGGTGGTTCAGGAGGTTTATAGACTTAACAAAGATATTTTGGGCGAATTTTCTGTCTATTGTTCTGTATAGCAGATTATCTTCAACTTGTAGAAAGTATTTTCTGTGTTAAATGCATATGAACTGAACTGAAATGAAATGAAATCTGTAAGTTTTACGTCCCACGGTTATGCCGGTTAGGCTAAAGGAGACGGTGATGATGAGAGATGAGTGAAATGGTGGAATGAAGAAAGTGGGAGGAAACGGGAGAACCCCGAGAAAACCCACGAGCACGGTGTTTGTCCACCACAAAGTTCACTTGGCGGGGGCTGGGATCGAACCCGGGACCCCAAGCACCAGAGGTGAACGCTCTACCACTGAGCCACCGCGCCCCCCATGCATATGAACTGAGAATAAATTTGTCCGTTGTGAAGAGATTACTAAAAATGTATTGGCAAAAATAAAACTGTCTTGTTCAAAAAAAAGGGAGGAATCTGTCCCCTTTCAGGTCTTACATTCAGGTAAACTATGTAAATATTGACGTGAAATGTAGGGGAAAATAGAATAGAATAGAATAGAATATTTTTATTGTAGTTAAACATTTGTTGCAATAGACAACATCAAGAGAGTATACAAAATATGTACATTGAATATATAGGTACATAACTAATCACTTTTTATTTTTAATTCTTTCTCAAATTCTAAAACGCTATACACAGCTGTTTCAATGAGCCAAAATTTACAGTGTTTCTCAAAGTTTCTATTACACACACCACGAATTTCTGTAGGTAGAAGATTATACATCTTCATGGCAGTGTATTTATAACTCTTTTGTGTTTTACTTAACCTGAAATATGGTATATCGAGGTCGTCTCCGTATCTTATGTTATAGCAATGAATTTTATTTCGGGTACTGATATTTTCCAAGTTTTCTTTAATATACATGAGACAGCTATAGATATACATTGAGGGCACTGTCATGATTTGCATCTCTTTAAAGAAAGGTCTGCAAGAGTCATTATCACGTAGCCCTTTAACACTCTTATTGCCTTTTTTTTGCCATTTAAAGACGGTTTGAGCACCAGTTGAATTACCCCATAATAATATACCATAGAGCAATAGAGAATGAAAGAAAGCATACTAAGCTGACAGAAGTATTTTTTCACTAACAACAGTTTTTAGTTTACGTAATAAATATATAACTCTAGATAGTCTTCTACATAGATTTTCAGTATGTATGTTCCAGTTTAACTTTGGATCTAAGTGTATTCCTAACAATTTTACAGAATGACACTCAAAACGTTGATAAACATTGATAAAGGTTTTTCTCTACGCTTAATCCCTATCAAGCTTCACTTCACAATATGTGCACCACTGTCAGTAGTATGTACACTGACTAGCCAAAACAATATGACCACCTACCAAATATCTGGATATCCATCTTTGGCTCGAAATAGGATTTGACACAAAAGCAAATAAGACCTTGTTAGGTGATTGGAGACATGGTGCATGACATAGTACATACAAGTCACTTAATTCTTGTAAATTCCGCGGAGGGGGCGATGAGATTAGACATGGCGTTCAATGACATCCTAAATGTATTCAACCGGATTAAGATCGGGTGAGATTGGGGGCCACTGCATCAATTGAAACTGACTACTGTGTTCCTCGAACGTTGGTCCTCTGACAAGGAATGTTGTCCTGCTGAAAGATGTCATTCCCAGCTGTACATACAGCCAATATGAATGGATGTACGTGATCAATGAACTGGCGATAGCTAGGAGCCGTCATACTCTCCTCCATACGCACTGCCAGGACCATGGAAGACAATGTGAAGGTTCCCTAAATCATAATAAAAACACCATCGATCTGTCGTCATTCTACTGTGCACGTCTTGAGCACATGTCCCCCTGAAAGACAACGTAATCTGACCCGGTCATCGATGTGATGAAGGCAGTATCGTGATTCATCGGAATGCTGTTCCACTGTTCTGCTGTCTACTGACGGTGAGCACGTGCCCATTTCAGTCATTATGAATGATGCCGTGCGGTTAACATTGGTAGTGATTGGGACATTGGATGCGGAGGGTCATATCTATGTTTAACTGTGTGCTCAAACACAATAGTGCTTTGTCCAGTGTTAAAGTAAGCTGTTGATTGTGCCATAATTTGCTCCCTATTCTTCTGTACCAACCTGGACAGTCTACAATGCTCGATATCTTCAATGAGGTGTGAAGACCCCAAAATATTGTGGTTTTGTGCTGCTTTCACCGTCCTTTTGTCGCATTTGGAAGACACTAACCACGGCAGCTCCCGAACACCCGACCACCCTACAAGATGTCCGAGATGCTCGTTCTCAGTCACCTAGCCATGCATATACAATATGTATATCAAACTCTGATATACATATCCCTGGCATCAGAATGATTAATCGAGTGAGATCTCGGTCATTATGTGGAGAGTAGTTCAGCTCTATCCCATTTCTCGTACGTCAGACTAACGGCATCGTTTAAAACGTAGTGTTTGGTCATAATATTTTGGCTGATCAGTGTATGCCACCGTTGGGAAGAGAAAAACAACAAATAGATACAGCCTGTTACTTAACAGTACTGGTACTTAAAGAAGTTGTTATTGCGGAATAAAATCTACCCATTATTATTGGCAATGATCGATATAGCTACGTTTTAGTGCCATAAAAAATAGCTTCTCTCGATTTTCTTGAAAACTACGCATGAGAATTTATCTTCAGGGATGCCATTTTGTTCAGATCGATATCGTCTATCGATTGGTACATATATTATCTTTGAACAAACAAAAATTAAAGTTTAAGAGTTAATCGAAATTTTGGGCTATATCTCACTAACCATACAATATATTGTCATCTTGCTAGTGTCGTAATGAAAGGCTTGATAAAATTATTCTTCAGTATCAGTTACATCTTAATAGATGGCGTGGTTATCATACAGCATAAATTTTTAGGTTTACAAAGAATCACCTTTCTTGATTTCTCGAAAACTGCGCATGATGATTTATATTCTTCCAGAAGGGCGCCAATTTCTCTGTAAATTTTGGGGGCTCATTCAGATGCAGAAGGCATATATGAGGATTTTAAGACAAATTGAATTCAAATTCTGCCAAATATTGTATATTCATATCAAATACAATGCGGAGGCCCACATGAGCTTTAGGGGGCGTGGGCCCCCTGGCGCCCAGGATCCCGCCTTTGTTCATCCATATCATTTTGTTTAGCTCCATGAAGCCTATTGTTTGATATACTGTATGTCTCATCTTTGAACAACCATTTTCCACGTTAAACACAAATAATATTGTAAAATGTGTTACGTTTGTTAGAATATACGCTGTAGTACTCAATGTTTCAGCTTCTCCTCTATAGTATATCTCTCCATTTCCCTGATAGTCAAAAATAGTTCCATATAGACAGTTTGACCATTAAAAAGTTTCGTATGGTTTTAATTTTATATTAGTAAAATGTAATATAGTATCGACTCTATAGTGCATATCAACCATTGTTTCTCTCCTACTCGACAGAACACACAACAAAGTGTTATCGTCATAAAATGATGGTCGCCTTTACAGCAGTAAATTTTCCCAAAACTTTTTTTTTAACACTAACACAAAAGTCAACAAATCAAAATACTACTACTGAAGATTATTTGCAGCGGCATTTCATATCCCTGAGTGTAGTTCTCATCAATTTCAAATAAATATTGAACTTAAGAGGCTCAAAAAAAAAAAAAAAAAAAAAAAAAAGTTATCATCACATGTGTGATTTTTTTCTCTTATTTGTTTGCATTAAATGAAAAGTCAACAGAAGATAGCAATAATTCTGTTTGAACATTTCGCTACTATCTGGCTGTTATATTTATAGATGTAGGACGTTGTGTAAAGACAAAAATAAACCCTTCCTGCTTTTTAACTTCCTGATAAGCATGATGGAAGACAAACAAACAATAGTGTATGCTCATTGAAATAGCGGCGATAACGTTCTCAACAAAATGATGCGCAAAAGATAATTACGTTTTTACGCTTATTTACTAACTTAACGAACTCTTTCTATGACCATGTTCATAAATGAGTCTACGTAGATGAGATACAGAGGAAAATACACACACACACACACAAAATCCCCATCCAAAATTACTGTAGGAATGCAGTAGTTCAGCATTCAAAATGTTAAATAAACTTATCTACAAAAATTAACAAAATGTTCGAAACTGGAATTTTACTATATATATTCAACCAGGTCCATATTTACATACGGGTACAGAGCCTGGCGGACATGGCTACCCGCAGCTAAGGGCGGTTACCCCTTGGTTCTTCGAAGAGTGTTCAGTTCTTGGAAGTACTTGTCAAAGCAAACTAATTTGCTGTCACATACTATAGTACTTAATACATTTATATTAAATATATAGTATACTTCAATTACTGTAGTTAATAAAGATATGTAAGTAAATGTTTTCTTTCTATAATGTATTATACGCACGTGTGAGTCAAAAGTAGGCAGTGGCGGATCCAGGATATGATCAAGGGAGGGGCTAAACAATAATTTGCCGTTTTATCCAGTGTAAAGCAGAATTGAAGCCCATTTTATCCAGTGTAAACCTGAGCGTCAAGGGGGGCTATAGCCTCTTAGCCCCCCTGGATCCGCCCTTGAAAGTAGGTATGTGTATTCGCAACTGTGCTTATTTATCGGTCTTCCCCTACCCCCTTTGGACATGGCCTCTTGGCTCTCCTCGGAATCGGTCTTATGCATCCCCTCTGGACGTCCCTGTAGAGTTGCATATTATACAGAAGTTATGTATGCGAAAAAATAGGCTGTCCACAAGAGAAAAATTTAAGAGCAGAAGCTCAGAATTTGGGCAGAAAGGCTCATATACGTCCATATTATTATTTTACCCATGTGACATTTTATTCAGTCATTATTGAAGTTCCGATGACTGTCTGAAGTAGACAGACAGATTTACTTACATATCTTTATTAACTACAGTAATTGAAGTATACTATATATTTAATATAAATGTATTAAGTACTTTATTCAGTCGTTATTGAAGATCGGATGAAAAACAACTTCCGATCAACTCAGTATTGTAACTAAACGTTTTTTCATATAATTTCAAAGTTTGTTTTTCATTGTTTTCAGGAATTGCATAATGTAGACAGATCCTTAACACACCTTTTGATGCACTGAAACATCCGCAAAGTTGCCAATTCAGAGTGTTAATTTATGAAAACTACAATTTCCCTAGTCCCCTCTTACAGAGACCTTATCCGATTAGTTATCGATGGAAGTGAAAAATTCTTTTTTCTGCTCCATAGTTTCCAACCTACTCCAACTAAACAAACTGAAAATTAACGACAGAACATCCACACGTATGAGTTATGAGTCAATTTACGTGTTCTGAAAAAAAAAAAAAAAAAATTACACCTTCGGTTACATCTGGCAAAACAGTGTGGTTCCTAGTATACTTCAATCGTTGCTTCCTAGATTAAAAATGTATGCATGAACAAGGCTTTATTTTGGTATAACCATTATTTGTGTATCACTTCAGGTTCAAAAGTTCTACTATCCCAAACTCCGGGTTGTATTGTATATTGGACACCCTGTATATGAGGCCTGTAGGAAAAGTATCCGACTTTCTCTGTTTTGGGGAAAACTACATGGTGGAGGTTGGCTAAATTTTGCGTGGTCGAAGAGGAGTCTATTATGCTCTATGTTTTTGTTTTTAGCCTGCAGGTGGCGTAACTTTCACTAGTGTCTTTTTCTGTGGAAAAGTAGTTGTGTTGGATGTTCTTGTGTTGTCTCGGAGCGGATCTAAAATAGTGATGACGTGAGTATGCTAATAGAACCGATAAACCGAGTCAGAACCGACTCAGTGAATGCATCCGATCTCGCCAAGACCTGACATGGCTCGCAAAAAACTCAGAAATGTTCGACAGGCACGTAGTAAAAGCAATGTCGATTCCCGTGACATTGTGCATCCTGAGTACGTACAGGAAGAATATACTGGTATAAAAGACTTCTCTTAAGACATTTTATGTCGTCTACGTGGTGACGCTCTTTGTCCGAAATGGCCAAACTTGTAGAACTCGTAGCCCGGAAGACTGTACCAGGATAATGATTCTATACATGCGGCTTATGTGATTGCCTTTCTAGGCACAGCACAGCATTTGAATGGTTCGTCAAGCTCCCTATTCCCTTTAGCCTAGTGAGACTTTTGAGAGTTTCCAAAACTCAAAAGCTACCAGAAAGAAACTCGCTCTCGCACCCGTGAGAGGTCGTAGCCCTGAGATTTGGGACACTAGCACCATCTCCTGCGCAAAAGGCTCGATACCTTTTAGGCCTTTGAAAGGTATTTCGTATTTTTTTAACTGCCAAATATTTGATCAGATTTTTAATCATTACTTCTATCATTACTATTATTATTACTCTTACTTCAGGCAAGGAAATTATGCTTTTGATGTAGCATGTGTATGTATGTTTTTTTTTTTTTTTTTTTTTACGACGTTGTACAGAAAGTATACCGATTTCATAGACTGCACACGGTCTTCGCTGATCTTATTTAGACTATGTTACGGGCCTTTTTTCCTTTCGATTTCATGGCCCTTGGCATAATTCTGCGCTCTCTGAGTGCTCTTATTATTGTATATACATACCTATGTATTTTTTTTTTTTAATTTAATGTTTGGGTTCCTTTTGCGGATCCTGGTTCAACTACACCATTTGCACTACTGCACAGTATGGTTAATGAACCACGGTAAATTTGGCTATTGAAAATTTCAGTTAAGCCCTAAGCATGAGCTTTTTATTTTAACTTAATGATCTATCCACCACTATTCGTTATCCATCAGATAAGGTGGTGCAGTCCATACAGACCCGTGACCTGGAGTTAGTTTCCCTTGTTTGTCACTACCGAGGTTTATATGAGACGCTGACTTAACGCCCATTAACGCAACTTCTGCGTTAAAGCTTTAAACCTCAATAACACAGCCCCTAATTAAGGTAGAAAGATAATTTTGGTATCAACATGTTCCTGAAAACCGAAGCTTTCCGCCGGTATACATTTTATGCATGTAGAGGGTACCATGGCGAAGGGGTGAAGGTAATTTTTTTTTTTTTTTTTTGCATCACCTTTCTCGGGGACATTCTCCCTTGAGTATACACTCATAAACACTGGTATGTGAAGCAATGAAGTAGTCCACTACATGGTAATATCCTGTAAGAGTACTTGTTGCTTATTAGAGGAGAGGAGGGGGTAAAGTTGGTATTTTTTTAGTCTAAGTTTTTTTTTTTGACGTAAATTGCATTTATTTTGAGGACGGTTATATATGACAATCTTTTTTTTTTCCACCGAATTGGTCTAAAAGCATAACTCTTGTTGCTGTAGATGATAATAATTCTTGCTGCTGATAATCAGAGGGATTACCAGAGTCGCCACTGCGAAGGTCTGCAAGAACCCTTCGAAAATGGGCGTTTTTTAGTAGAAATTTCCTTTTGAATTTTTATTTCGCTTTGTATTGCAGCTATGGCTAACATTTTTTATATTATACATGGTGGCCCAAAAGTAGGTATACAGTACCGTACTGATCAACTCATTGCATTTTATATAATTTCTGATTGTTATCCATCAGATAGACTTAGTTTCTTTATAATTTGTTCTTAATGTGTTTTGACTTACATCTTAAACTCGGAAGAGCCGAAGCAAATAAACTAGAATGTTATACTTGATCAATGCAGGAGATACACCTACTTTTAGGCCACCCTGTAGTAACAAGTGTGTTGCCTACATATTAGCATCATTTTGTCAGCATAGGGTGACTGCAAGGATTGCCAGAGCCCCCAAATTCTACTTTTTTTTTTATATTTTAAGGACTTTTTAGTTCTTCCTCTAGGAATAGGGCGAGAATTCCACAAATGTTACCTCATTGGAATCTGTATTCCATTTATTCCATTGGCTTTTCAGCGATGTGTCAATCATGACTCTGTTATAATTAGGGGGGACACCAAGGCCCCAACGTGAGAGTCTACGATTTCGTTCAAATCCCTGGCGGGCGTAGAAAGGTTAAATCGTCGTGATGTTTTTAATTTTTTTTAATCCTCTTCCACCGGGAATCAAACACGGTGCACATGCTAGCCACTAGACAAGCACGAAGGGCTAAGAAAAAAAATAGGCACGAATCCTTCGTCAATCTCTACTGTGAAGGCGCCATTAGTTATTTACATCTTAAGGTGTTTGGCTCATTTTCTTTGTGTTATTTGTGAAATACGGTAGTTTTGATTGAAATCTTGATATCACTGGGCATCATGTCTCTATCCTACATATTTCTTTAACATTTAACAGAAGCCGCGATGGCAGTTCCTCTGTTTACAACTTTCTCTCTCTTAACTACACACGATTAAAAGAAAAATACGTTTTCCTTCAGGCAGGGTTTGTTTGCCAAATCTATTTATTATTATTATTATTATTATTATTATTATTATTATTATTATTATTATTATTATTATTATTATTATTATTATTATTATTATTATTATTATTATTATTGAATATTTACAACGTTATGGTGACATTCCCCCAAAGGCATAAGAATTAAACGATTAGACTGTCTGTAAATGTCTGCAGCTTCCGCACTATTTAAACTGTGTGATTACCGCCATTTAGCATGTTGTTCATAGGAGTACCAAGGTTATCTGCAGCTTACTTGTTTCTTCTTTCTTTTCTTTTCTCCTTTCCTTTATGCAGGCGTTGCCGAGAAAAAAAAAAGAAAGAAGCGAGCGAGGAAGTAATGCAAAATACCATGAGCAAACTCTACTCGTTGTCCTTGCTTTATTTTCGTGACGTCATCAATTTGTTTTCGTGTGTTCAAACAAAAGTATATAGTTGTATTATGTTGTTACATACAGCAATTACCGTTGTAACGCGTTTTAGTCCTTTGTGTATATACAAAACAAGCTCCCGACCGTTTGTTTTTACTATCTGTATATGGCTCCAGAATTAACGCATCCATCTTCTCCATGTGCGATGCGTTCGCGCGTAATCTAACACCAATCTAGTTGTTTTGTTGACAAAGCTTTTAAAAAGCCTAAGTGAATCCTGCGAGCATGCGTTACATCATTGTCTTAAACAAACAATATGTACGTGATTTTCAGCACCTAGTTAACGTTGGTTGTTGATAATAAATGTGCGTATTACGTTCTGATGCTCATCATTCTGGGTTCCATTCCAATGAGAGAATGGCATTTTTGGTGTTAGCTTATCATTGTAAGTAGTGTTGTCCACGGGACGAGACAGGTAACATGACATTTTTCGTATCGTTTTTGAAACGAGAGGAGAAATTTCAAGAGTCTTTTGTTTGCAACACTACTTTACCCGAGTCTTAAATCTCAAATACTATTTTGGGTTGCATAATTCAAAGTAGAAATAAATGAAGTAAAATCGTTAAGTGTACGTTCCTAGGCTAAAGGAGACGGTGATGATGAAAAATGAATGAAGTGAAGAAAGAGGAGGAAAGGGGAGAACTCCGAGAAAACTCATGCACATAGCGTTTGTCCAGCACAAAGATCACTTGGCGAGAACTGGGATCGAACCTAGAACCCTAGGCATCAGAGGTGATCACTACCACTGAGCCACCACGGCCCCTAATTCAAATTAGAAAATCTATAAATTGATAATAATGATTAAAGGAACACAATGAAGAACGTTTATCAAAGTTTAAAGATATGCAAGTCATTACACAATATTTATACTCCAATAACAAACATAGTTTAAATGTTTAAATGTATGTTTCTTGGACCTCTCGTGATGCGAAAGGATTCTGACTTCTAGTTGAAATTAAAAAAAAAAAAAAAAAAAAAAAGGCCATAAATTTCGTGCATAAATTGAGGAAATAAAATGAGACGAAAAAGAATTCTTCGAGAACCCAGATGAGACAAAAGATTTACCCCCCCTCCCCCCCAAAATAGTATTGCTCACAATACCAGACAAGTTGAGAAATAATGTAGTCTGTCTCGTCCCGTGAGCAATACTAATTATGAGATAGTGGAGGAACTATAGTGGCTCAGTAATAGAGCGCTTACCTCTGGTGCGTGCGCTCTATGGTTCGATCCCCGGACAAGTAAGGTTGTGGTAGACAACATCGTGCCCGTGGGTTTTCTCGTGGTACTCTCGTTTTCTTTCACATTCACAATCCACCAATTCCACCATTATCATTCACTTGCTTTAATCATCGTCTCCCTTAGCCTAAAGGAAATTATCATGGGACGTTAAGCTGAAAGATATTTTTCTTCCTTAGTCCAATGTTAAGCTTGCTAGCTAAGAATGATCTTTTCTTGTTGAATGCCTCTTTGACTGCGGCAATTCTTGACCTTTCTCTTTGGCGCAGTACGAGTATCTCGTTAAAATACTTTCCAGATATTTGAAGTGCCAGATATCTACTTTTTCAAGTTCTCTTTGTTCTACTCTGACCCATAAGGGAGTGCTTCTATGGGACATTCGATTTTTCCACATTGATTTCCATTCCATATACTTTCCCAGTGTGAAGTATTTTTGCCCATCATTCTCCTGTAGTCTTTCGGTTCTAGCTATAATAAGCTTATCATCTGCATAGCTGACTTCGTCAATGATCTCCCTACAATCTTGAATTCCAATTAATGCTTCCTTCATTAAACATTCACTGTAAATGTTAAATAACATATTGCATCCTTGCTTGACTCCTCTTCCTATCTCCACACTATTAGTTTCTCCTTGTAAGAATAAATAATTGAAAGGCTATGATAAGGTGGATACAAAGAAGCTTTTGTCTATACCAGCAGAACAAAAAAAAAAAAAAAAAGAAAAAAAAAGAAAAAGAAAGAAAGAAAAAAGAAAAAAAGTCAAACAGAAGTCAAATAGGTATTATGAGAATTATAAGAGGCCCAGAGAGAATACTCTTTGAGCCAAACTACGAGTATTAAGATTAATAACCCATTTATATAATGAAAAAAGGAAAAAAAAACAGGGAAGTTGACGTTTATTTTAACATTAGAAAAAGTACAGTCACTTATATTTTTATCGCCGATTGAATCAAACATAAGTATTATCTGGAGAATTTCTTCGATTGTAGGAAGTGGTAATTAAGGAAACACATCAGCATCACGGCTACCACACCACGCATGAGAAGAGAAAACCGTACGAAGGCGTTCTTACTTTCAATGCAAAGCCACAATAGGGATGTAGTTGAAGAAGACGAGTGGACAGCGCATACAAAAGACCAGTTTATTAACAACATGCGAATGACTCTGAAAGAACCACAGATTATAAACTAACAGAACGGAAGCTGTTTCTCCACCCCCTCCCCCTCTCGCCCTTGTCCACTGCTAAGTTTAACAGCTGCTTCTTGTTAGCTAGTTGTGAAGTCAATTTTTTTCGAACTGCTGGATTTAATTGGATTAATTTTCTAAGCATGAAAAAAAAAAAAAAATTTCGCAACAAAAGAATGGACAAAAGTGACCTTCAAGATCAAGAAGAAGACGACTGGCATTTTTTTCTTATCTATTGAGCGTGAATGTGTGTCGTAGATTATTAATAATTATGGTCTACGCACCACTCAATCCGTACAGGAAATGCTAGTTCTCCCAAATTCGGAACTGGTATTTAGTCTTCGTAGCGTAATTAGGAATGTTAATGTTTCTTGATTTTGGCTTTGTGATGTTGAAACTGAAGTCGAAATTTCAGTAGTTGTAAGCACTCATCGTTCTCAGGTCTTAATTGAGAAACTCGATAAAAAGAGAGGAAAAGGAATGTTTTTATTCCATTGTCCTGGTATTTTCCTTCTGCTTTTGCAGGCATGGCGTTCTTAGAAACCACGAGAAACGTGTGTGGATTTTCGCAAACAATTTTAAAACACAAATCCTCAAAGAGCAGAAAATCGAAAAACGGCTTCGTACATGATTAGATCTGGTGAACATCTATCTGTGTACATATTTGATGGTTCTAGGTCACTTTCCGGCGGGAGCTCATTTGGTTCGGATTCCACGTTAAGATGTACGTCCACGTCTCATGTAGTTTCGCTGCTGAAAGGGACACTAAAATGAAATCAAATCAAACCAAAATTCTTTCTATGCGAAAAAGTGATGACACACAACTTTATTATTGTAATAATAAAGCATCGCTTTCTCTTTCTTTCTTTCTTTTTACTTCTGAGAGACTACAAGTAGTAATGAAAGACTGGGAATAGCTACAAAACTCATAATTATTGAAATCTGTCTGATTTACGTGTTTTTTAATTACATACAAGTTACACACCAGTATGATTTATGCGATTATTTATTTTTAAAAAAAGCTTTTAGATGTTAGATCATATGTACAAAGACCTAGCAGGAAATCATTCAATGGGTCAATGCAGTTTACAGACGAAAATCCATAAAAAATTAACTTGTTCATACAAAAGTTGTAAAATTACATTCCATCATTCATTTCTATTAACGACTTAGTCGTTTCAGTAAGTGTCAACAGGTAACTGCCAAAGGATTGCCATGGTAGTCTAAAATTTATGATTATGAATATATTATGTTTCTTAATGTCATTTTTTTTTTTTTTTTTTTTAGAAAGTCAGAAGATTAAGTACTCAAGTTACAATCAGCTTATGCTTTTTTAATGTTATTAACTGCGTTCAATCTAATTCATTCCTATTCTACCTCCCGACCCACGCATACAAATACCAGTATATACAGTGTGTTTCAAAACAACACCGACAACGTTTGCAAGGTGATTCCTGACACCAAGATAAGGTAAAAAGTATAAACCTATCTGGGTGTACAAATGCTTCCTTTCGGTGTTATTGGCTGCCGAAAACATGAAAAAATCAACTTCAAAGGTAGATAGCTCTAAAACTATGGGACCCACCCTAGTCGGGTCAACACTTCACTCAGAAACTAATATGTGCGCTATCTCAAAATGCATGTTTCAGAATCCTAAGATACTGACGCAACAACTTTTATAGAGTTTGGATACCTTCATATAATTTGAAGTACTCACCAACTACCTCTATAAAAATTGATCCGGAAGTACCGCTGGGTTTTGAAACATGGATATTTGATTAGGGCACATGCTACTTCCCAAGTGAAGTCTTGACCCGATTACGGTAGATTTCATAATTTTGGAGCTATGGACCTTTGAAGTTCATTTTTTCATGTTTTCGGCAGCCAATAACATCGAAAGGAAGCATTTGTACACCCAAATAGGTCTACACTTTTTGTCTTATCTTGGTATCAGGAATCACCTCCCAAACGTTGTCGATGTTGTTTTGAAACACCTTGTATATATGAAGGTCAGTAGCCTTAATTAAGACCAAACGTACTCTTACACCTTCCTTCACAATGAAAGTTAATATTGGAAAATTTAGCTTAAAATAAGCCTACAAATGATGAAATTTACAACCCTTAAAAATATAACTTAAATTAAATTCATGTTTACCTCTTTTGTAAAATGAAAAGAGAAAAGGAAGACAACCTTTTATTGTTAAAAAAGACTCAAGTGTGGAGATATTATATTTTCTCACCAAAAAAAGAAAGAAAAAGAAAAAAACTCTTCTTATATCGGTTTCTGCGGAGATCGAGAACATTATATTTACACTAAGACAAGGAGGGATCTCAAGATAGAAAGAAAGAAAAATAGAAGTGTAAATTAAAATAAATTAAGCAGAAATATGTTATCTGTATAATCATAGCCCCCAATTAAAATTGTTGCTCAATTGTCATTAATTTGGTAAACAGTCTACTGAAAAACTGTCCTCAGTTAACTGATAACAATAACTGAAAAACCCTTAGCATTAGCTCAGAGTAGATGCCTTGTTTTCTGCAACTAATTTGAGTTTCATAAGGAAAGTTCAAAGTAATATATGTGAGTGTTAGAGGATCTATAGTATTGGTTCACATATGTAGGAGTTGTACTCATATGTCTGTCTCCTACTCCTACAAAACTTCCTTGAATGTTGAGACGTCCCTCTGCCACCCACGCGAATAGCCAATTACAAGTTAAATAACTCAGTGTCAGCAGGCTTTTGAAAGTCTATTTCAGTGCCAACTGGACTCCATTGGTTATTTCCTACGAATACATATTTGAGAGGCTAAGTATACATTTAGATCCACTGAATATAAAAGATCAAAGATGCAAGGATAAAAGAAATGGACCGGAAAAGGAAAACAAAAGCGAGTTAGAACTTGTGTTATAAGAAAGAATGGTGGTTTGTTCTCTGAAATCGTCAAATAAATTTCAATTTTAGAATATGATACAGGAACGATAGAGAAAATTTTCCAGAAATAGAACAGCATGGTTCTTTTATTTATAGGTATATGTCTATATTGCTTTTGCTATGATTTTTCCGCATTCTTCTCGTAAAGACCAAGCACTTCGAGGTATTTCCAATAGGGATTCTCAGCTTCTTTAAGGTGATGTTCGTTTATCATTTGCCTTCAGTTGCATTCTCTTCTTTTACTTTATTTTCCGTTTATTGTTCCTTACCAGCACCAACGCTGTATGAGACGTGAATAAGGATGCGCACGAGATGAGTCGTGACAGGATTTTACTGACAAAATTCGAATCGAGACACGGCTCTTCCAATAGAGAAATATATATTTTTCGAGTCGAGACATCACTTTTACAGCAAATTTTCGAGACGAGACAGCTACAAATCTTGTCTCGTGCGCATCCCTAGACGTGAAACTATAAACAATTGACCATGAATCTAAATTATATGAGTTTTCACTATGAAACAAGAAGACCATAAGACGCATTCAGTGTACAAGGAAATCAAGTCTACTTTTTAAAAAAGTTCTTTTGGATATGGTTCATCTTTACAACTTTTACCTGAAGCTTCTTTCAGAGGTTAAAAGAGTAATGTCCAAATGTTGTAAATAACTCTCACAATGTAAAAAAATAAAAAAAAAGTTTTGTACTTAAAGTATCGTTTAAACTTTGCATATTTTTTTCACGACTGTAGTTAATGGACTTAATTCCCTTGTGCTCTGAGCGCCAAATATACAGAATTTCATTTTTGTACTGTGTTTTTAATAGAGGTCTTTACAGGCTCGGGCCTACAAAACATAGATCACTTCGGGCTCGGGTCGTGAATAATTAAGTATACAACCATATTTCTCGGGCCTTTTCGGGCCTGACTTTGTAAATGTACTATACAAGGATATTTATTAGATCATTCTTTCTGGAGAACAGTTCAAGCACATCTAAAATTTGTAAACTGAGACGCACACCCTAAAAATCTATCATTGTGCAGTTGAGGGAAAAGCTATGTAGCGGATACAAATACTAAAACTAACAGAAATAAACATGCTTAGTTTGTCTTTGAGTGAAAGTACTGTTTCTTACTCTGCATTAAAGGAACAAAAGTATTTAGAACAAATTGTCTTTTTTTTTCTTCAAGATAATGTCAGTTTATATTTTAGTTTATTATTATTATTATTATTATTATTATTATTATTATTATTATTATTATTATTGCCTTTTCTTTTGCTCATATCGGAAACGTTTCTTTCACAAAAAAAAAAAAAAAAACCAGCATTCCCATTTTTACTCGTAAAAAGAGGAATCAAACGTTGCCGAAACTTAATAGCAACAATTGCACCTATTCCCCACTTTAACAGTTCAAGAAAAAGGAAAACTGATGATTTGGTGAGCATGGGGGAAAAGGAAAACTACTTTGAGGACTGTCTGATAGGGGTCTGATAGGACTGGCTGAAGACCTATCGAACTTCGGGGGTGAAAATTTATCGAGTTGTCATCGGTTACTCGAAACCGTTCGAGTATCTGAAATTATCGAATTTTCGGGTATTATCGAAATTTCGAGTATTATCGAAGTTTCGGGTATTATCGAAACTTCGAGTATTATCGAAGTTTCGAGTATTATCGAAATGTCGAGTATTATCGAAGTTTCGGGTATTATCGAAATTTCGAGTATTATCGAAGCTTCGGGTATTATCGAAATTTCGAGTATTATAGACATTTCGAATATTATCGAAGTTTCAGGTATTATCAACATTTCGAGTATTATCGAAGTTTCGGGTATTATCGATATTTCGAGTATTATCGAAGTTTCGGGTATTATCAAAAGTAGTGATGAACAGTTCGGTTCCTTTACCTCTCCAATGATTTCTTCTTGCAGCCAAACTAGTCAAACAACTTTTTCCATCTGACAAGTTATTGCAAAGTTGTATTTGTCGAAATCATATGTAAAATTATTTTTCTCCCTCCCTGTTATTGGCGCAACTGCCCCGTTATTGGCGCAATCGGCAAAGTGACTATTAGTAGACTAACGTGGTCTTGGATTCCAATTCCATTCGGGTGATGCATGTTTTCTCTTCCTCTTTCTCTCTTCTGACAGACTGCTTAAACCTTGTACAAACCTGTGGGGAAAAAACTTTTCCTTCACTACATTGCTAAGAAGAGAAGTTATAAAATGAACACTCTGCATATATGTAATACATATTATATACAACTATGATAACCTCGAATACATCGTTTCTTTCGAACACTCCGATAATCCCGAACTTTTCAAAATATTCAAGCGACTCGACAAATGCGATCATATTGATATATTTCTGTATTTGCTGCTTTCAAACAATTCGAGATTCTCGAACAGTTCGAGTGTCTCAAAGTTGTCTAATGTTTCTTACATTTCGAATGCCTCGAACACTTCGAGAGTCCCGAACATTTCGGAAGTCTCGATCATTTCGAGAGTCTCGAACATTTCGGGAGTCTCGATCATTTCGAGAGTCTCGAACATGTCGAGAGTCTCAAACATTTCGGGAGTCTCGAAAGTTCGATAATTCGATAAAATTAAAATTCTTTATCGATGAAACGGTTTTGAAATGTTATCGAATTGTTATCGATTACTCGATTATCGGAACAGCCCTACTGTCTGAATGAGTTCAGTACACATACACTTGCATAAGAATTTGCACACATTGACATTCTGTTTAAATATTTAGAGTATTCGTGATTTCGATTCGTGAGAATTTATATAAATTAAATTAAATTAAATATTTAGTTGAACGTCCCACGTTATGGACCGAGCTTAAAGGGAGAAGGAATCTATACAAACGATCTTTTTTTTTTAAAAAAAAAAAGAGACAGAGAGAGAGAATTCATATAGTTAGTAAGTGTAAACAATAACTTTTATTTCGTTGTTCTCTCTGAATCATGTAAGATTTTAAATTGCAAACTTAGGGTTGCCAACTCTTCTGAAGAAAAAAAATCGGGACGGGACAATCGGTGTTGGAGCCCCCTTCTTACCCCCCTCACCGGAGACGACTATACACGTACGGCGTGTCATTGAAAACAATATAAATAATCAGCTGAGTAACACGAACTGAATGAATGCGGCACTTTGTTTTCTTCTTTATCCCCAGCAACAAATTCAAACCAAAACAACTACAATTTATTTGATATAAACAAAGTTTAGAGAGAATTCGTTAAATTGATTCTATATATAAACCGGTGCGTGTAAAAGAATGTTATTTCTTTGTAAAAATGGCTCAGTAAAATTATAATTAACTTTGAAAATCGATAAATCGGGACAATATGTGTCCCGACTAGTGTCCGGTCGGAACCCGGGACAAATAAGTCAGAAATCGGTACAGTCCCGACAAAATCGGGACGGTTGGCAACCCTGCTCGATTTGTTAATAAAACATACAATTTTGTGTTAATTATTAAGTTTCTGTAATTCGGGCTCATTTGATTGTCATACAGGCTCAGGCCTAAAGGTTAAAACATATTTTGGACTCAGATTGGGCCCCACATTATAAATTCACGGGCCGGACTGGGCCCGGGCTAAAAGTTCCGGCCCGTGCAGACCTCTAATTTTAAATAGCAAAATTATATATATATATATATATATATATATATATATATATATATATATATATATATAGTTTTATATCTTTGTCACACTGATCGTAGTCGCTAACGCTCTCGCCTTCGGTGCGAGCAGTCCCGGGTTCGATTCTCGGTGGGGGCACTCGGTCGAAAAAATGTAAAACGCTTTTTCAGGCCAGCCACCCTGAATGGGGTTTTACTGGGTTTTCCTCATTCACACAAGGCAAATGTCGGGGTGGTACCTAACTTATATGTCCCAGGCCGCTTCCTTCCTTGCCCCATCCTTTCTTCCTTCCCATTCCCAGGATAGTGTACTCGCCGACGGACGTCATCCCCCCAAAACGTGAAGGGCTAAATGGCCTTAGATGCCGAAAGCCCAGAAATCTAAATCCTAATCCTAATTCTTGTCACACTGAAGTTGTGAAGATTGGGATCCATTATAAACGTGAGCTCCGAATCACAACCGGGACTTGAATCCGGCACGGTTGACGTAAGGAAAAGACCAGCCCTCACAATATTGGTTGTTCTACAGCACATTTTCTCGTTTACCAAAAGAGGTGACTTATCCCCTCATCGGCGCCACCTTATATACGATACAAGATTAAATTACTTTTCTTTCTCATAAATTCAATTCGATATATTGAGACCGAAACAACATACTTTTCCTTTGTGCTCACACTAGAAGAATTTTTCTTAAGACGTCCGCCAAATAGCAGATGTGCAGCCTCTATTATAGGCCCAGAACTTAAATTTGGATCAGTATAAGGAATTCTCTCGTACTTATCAAGACAATGTTCTTAGAAAATTGTATACTTCAGCCTAGAGTCGGAGTGAAAATAACACTCGTAATCTAAATAATGCTTCGTTACCTTATAAGGTGGGCATACGACTAAATGTACGGCTAAAGGAAACCGAAGGTTTATCACTGAACAAGCCAAACTTATAAAATTCGTGTATCATATGCACCTCCACCTTGGTCACCTTAAATATCTCTTTCCTCTAGCCTTCCCGACCACAATTCTACGCACTCATGCGAGATACATGTTCTGTGCACTTTAGACGTCTTGACTATATCATCCATGTGATACTCAGTGATCTGCAGCTATTGTAAAGTTCAGTGATGTGTAAGATTCTAAATTTTCCCCATTTGTTAGTCTGTTTTCGGGCCAGATATTTATTCTCAAAATGTTGTCCCCAGAAATCCTCAGTCTTTATTTAGTAGTCAACAAAGAACAAATTTTGGTTTGATTCGAAAACAGTTGCAAAATAAATTATTATAATAATAAATTATGCAGAACAGTGTTAGGGAGTAATATATATATATATATATATATATATATATATATATATATATATATATATATATATATATATATATATATATATATATATATATATATATATATATATATATATATATATATATATATAAATTCACCAACCAAAATGTTGGGGAAAACCTCCATCTTGATGTTTTAACGGAAACTTTCTCACGCAGAGGAATTTTTACAAGAATATTGTTTGCGGTTCCTAAATATCGTATCACTTCGTTTGAAAGCTTATAAACCATAGATTCAGAATATAAATAGCAATTGAACATGTATCTGTCATGCAAAGTATAGAAAGAAACAACTGAAGTGATTTATTTTAAATTGTGAACACGAATTTCTAACTAATCATCTCTGGTAGCACTGTCATACAACGTCTTCAAAATGACTGGAAAACTTTAGCGTACAGTACATTGTCTCAATTACACTGCAAACTTTTTTTCTTTTTCTAAATTCGTAAAGAAGTATTTTCTCTTCGAAATTTATGTTCTTTTCAAACACGAAATCTTTCAACTTGCAGGATATCCAACGCTGTAATAAAGTTAGAATTGCCTCGACAGTCAATTGTTTGTTCAGGATGTAAACACCAAGGATGTTATAAATAGAGGATCTGCCCGTATGTATCTTCATCCTCTTCAATGATGAAGCCAAAAAAAAAACAACCGAGCATCGGCACGTCTGATTGGCTATTCTCGTTTCTGCCATCGCCTGATTGGCTACTTTAGTTTCCGCCATGATTGTTGGCTCAAAACATTGCGATCCTATTGGGCGGAGTGAGAAGAGTAGGGGTGGCGACACTGTGACGTATGGCTTCAGGAGTTTGTTGTAAGGGCAGATCCTCTATTTTATAAGATCCTTGGTAAACACAAAACATGTGCATTTGCTTAATTCTAGTAATTGTTTTTCTCTTGTGCCTGTGTACAGATGATGATATTCTACGCACTTTCTGCACTGATTCTTTAATCAACAGCAAAACAAATGCAGTGTACTAAGACTGACTGAAAAGAGTGTTCTAGGAGTTCCATTATGTATCGGTTTGCTTCAACAAGACGTAAAATTTGTGTTTTACTTTGGGATAAATCGGTATAACAGTTATATACCGATTTTTTTTCTTACAAGAAAGAATTTGAAATTTACAGGAAGAGGAAGACAGTAAAGTATGGTTTAAATATAACATGTAGTACTAAATTGCCCTCTTCATTGAATGTATCCCAGGAAAGCTCAACTGTATGCATTGATTGTGGAGAAAAGGCAGTTCGTAATGACAGAGTCCAGTCAGATGTCATCACTGTTCGATCAATTGAATTCAAGGACCACAATGTACAGATTTGCCAGAATCAAAATGATGAATGGGGACTTACTGTCATGGGATGACTAAATGCAATTATTTCAGATTTACATAGTAGCTGGAGCTATTTACTATCCAGTTTGTTCAGCAAAATTTTAGGACAAAAAAGGGAATTCAGATTATTTTCTTTCTTTAACTTTTCCTTCAAGTAAAGGAAACAAAAGAAAGAAATTAACGAGTAGGCCTCTTGAGAATATAAGAAAAGAAGCATTCAAGAGTTTGTTAGTTGAAGAGCAAAAAGAATGATTAAAAGACAATAAGGGATTTCTCTCTTACAGTGGCGGCTCTTCAGGAAAGTTACATCGGTAATAAATAAATAAATAAATAAATATATATATATATATATATATATATATATATATATATATATATATATATATATATATATATATATATATATATATATATATATATATATAGGCGCGGATCCAAGGGGGCTATAACCCCCTTTGATGATCAAGTATACACTGGATAAAATGGGCTTCAATCCTGCTTTACACTGGATAAAGCTGCAAACTATGGTTTAGCCCCTCCCTTGATCATATCCTGGATCCGCCACTGTATATATACAAGATGTGGCAATTAAATAACGAGACTGCCCGCCTCCTGTCGCGCAGGATCGTGGGGGGAAGGTAGCTTAGTGATGAGCGCAAGAGTCTTGATCTTGCAGTTTTTGCAAGAGTCTTGCATGCAAAACCAAGACCAAGACCAAGGGGTGCAAGACCAAGACTCTTGCGCAAGTCTTGCACAAGTATCGGCTCAGTAGTAAAGCGTTAACCTCGGGTCCATGGGGTCTCTGGTTCGATACCAGCTTGCGCCACGTTAGCTTTGTTGGTGGACAAACACATGTACGTGGGTTTTCTCGGGATTTTCCCGTTTCCTCCTACTTTCTTCATTCCACCATTTCATTTATTTCTCATCATTACCGTCTCCCTTAGCTTCGGTGCATAATCGTGAGACGTTAAACTAGATATTTAAAAATATCAGTGGTATTCTCTTCCAAAACTAAAGAGAAATGTAGTATTGAACATCGAAGGCATCTAAAGCTTTTGTGTGCGGGGAGAAGGTAGGTGATGTTGACAACGTGAAGGAAAGAGTCACAGCAGCTTGTTACCACATACTGGACAGAGTAATGAATGCAGAATTTGGTAATGTGGGTGCAAATTTGGGTCGGATTAGACAGAGTTAAACAAATATATTAATACATACGTAATAAATACGTTTATGCACATATTTAAAGAAACTGCATACATGGATACATGTACGTGTAAACTATGGCTGTATTCAAGGAAACACAGTATCTGAGAAACCGAAGACTAAGAGTACATGTTTCACAACATAAACTACTTAAGTACAACAAGTACAAGATATGATATCTTATAATTGCATTCTTCTGTTGAATAGGGCCATGGCTTTAAATTCTTCCATGATATCTTCAAAATTTATGTTCATAGAAATCGGATTTACAACAGACAGCAACATGATTTAAAAACAGAAAACTACATATCTAAAACTGAATGAATTGTTGTAGGAAAAAAATAAGGTCGGAGTTAATATGGGTGTAGCCACACCTACTGCACCTATTATGTAGCTCCATATGATCATGATAGTGTCGTTTGTGTCCCTGTGAATGGAAACTGTATATTACACTGACTGTCTGTCGTGTTACATGGAAAGAGAATATATACAATATTTATATATCACGTAGTCATTATCTAATTTTGTTTGAGATTTTCTCCTCACTCTGTATTGATTTTAGGTATGCCATATACAGAGTGTTAATGAACTTTGTATCATAAATTTAGGAAATGATTTCTATCCAATGCAAGAGAAATTTTAATAAACATGGGACGGAAAACATCTCCTTTTAGAGTTAAAGTATAAACCGCCGACTATGCAAAACATCACATCCTGACTTGAAAATAATGGGATCCCTCGTTAGCAGTTTAAGAAATTTCACAGGAACTAATATGCGCTCTCTCTAAATAGTCATCTTTCACAATCCCTCGATACCTGCGTAACGAATTGTATAAAGTAAGTTGGGGATACGAGGCACATCTGTAGGTGTATTCATTGAGTACTCGTTGAGTGGGTACCAGTGGAAGCTAAGGCGTTTTAAAACATGATGTTTTGCATTTTAGGCTGTTTTAAAACCTGAAAGGATAATTATGTTTATTAGAATTTTATTCATGCATTTGATATAAGGAATAACCACCTAAATTTACGGAACAGAGTTCATTAGTTTCTGTATTGGTGCTAGCTCATATTCTAAATCTATTTTCTTCAAGTGGAGACCTCTTTTATTAGTTTCAATATTTCAAAACAACACCCTTCACTTGCCTTCTTCGAAAACAAAATTTATTGTTTTGAGCGTAATGTTGATACCAATATAGGGTAGTTACTAGGCATCAGACTTTACACTCAATCATGTCATTTTGTTAAGGTTGACGTGACCTATCAACTGATATGGCCTACATCTTATCTTTGGACAATATTTTAGGTAAATAGAAACTAAAGTTTAGGAGTTAATTAATTAATTTCAACATAACAAGCATGATTCCCAATTACAGTGTTTCACATCAACTGAAGTAAAGGTTATTAATGGTATTTTATTATATAATACTGTATCTACTATGAAAGCTACTAGATTTGCATAATGTTTACCTTATTAATGTATACTCTTTACTCTATGATCTACAGGATGTTTCAAAACAACACCGACAACGTTTGGGAGATGATTCCTGACACCAAGATAAGACGAAAAGTATAGTGCAACGTGGGTGCACAAATGCTTCCTTTCGGAGTTACAGGCTTCAGAAAACATTAAAAAAATTAAATTTAAAGGTCCATAGCTCCAAAACTAAGGGGCCTACCGTACTCGGGTCGAGGCTTCAATTAGAAACTAGTATATGCCCTATATAAATATCGAAGTTTCAGGATCCTGCGATACTTCCGCAATAATTTTTATAGAGGAAGTTGTTGAATACTTCAGATTATATGCCCATAGCCAAGCTCACTCTATAAAAATTGCTGCGTGAGTCCCTTAGGATTTTGAAACATGTATTTTTGGATAGCGCACATACTAGTTCCTAAGTGAAGTCTTGACCCTACTACGGCAGGTATCATAGTTTTGGAGCTATGGATCTTTAAAGTTCATTTTTTCAAGTTTTCGGCAGCCTATAACTCCGAAAGGAAGCATTTGTGCACCCAGGTTGGTCTACACTTTTTGTCTTATCTTCGTGTCAGGAATCACCTTGCAAACGTTGTCGGTGTTGTTTTGAAACACCCTGTATAGGACTACGTGTTTGAGATTTTCATCTACAGTGTATCATAAGCAATTCACTTCAATTTTATTTTTTTTTCTCTCTATCTTCTCGGGACTAATGTTCATTTTCAGATGACCACAAGGAAAAGATCTCGAACCACATGTGGTTCGCGGACCAGAGTTCGAGAAACATGATTCTATATCATTATTCCAAATTCGCTCGTTTAACTTGCCAGTGCCTATATGAAAGTGCATTTCCTTTATTTTAAAACCGGACATTCAGATTATAGTTTTTTTGGAATTTGCTCTCGCTGAAACAAGCCGTTCACATTCATTAAATAACATGAATCTACTCTTTTCCTCTTTTTTTGTTATAGTCAGTATGTATACAAGATGACTTTAAAGTCTGATATAGTTGGTTTGCTCATCTCATATCCTTCCATTAATTTCTCTTGTGACATTTTTATTTCTTTTCTTTATCACATACCTAATCTCCCATCTTTTTCTCCTTTTCTTACTTACACGACAACTTCTAATTCCGGCTGTAAGCTTTCTCCAGGTTCCTTTGTAAAGGCAATGATTCGAAGCACGGATAATATAATTTTCTTTCATATCAAGGAGAACAAGTACCCGAGATGTCTTTCGCGTTCTTTGAACGTTCTGAAATTAAATCCGAATCTTATATTAAAAGATGAGGAGGATCTGTCTGACTTTTGTTCCAAGCAAAGACTGATCTTATCCAATAGAAATCTCACCCGCATGTTTACTTCTCTTCCTGATTAGAAAAGCATGATTGTAACAACATCAAATTTTGAGCAGTTATCCTGACTGTAAATTCTAACTGGTCTTCCGAAGAAACAGTGGTTTAGTGGTTGAGCGCTTACTTATGATTTGAGTGCAAGGGATCCCTGGTACAGTTCCAGGCTATATAAATGTGTGAACAATATTTTATAAGTGGGTTTTATTGAAATCATCCCTTATTCTTTTAACGTTCTCTTCCTAACAATTCTTTCATAATGATTGAATTGCACTTAGGATGTCTCTTCATTATTCCACTGGGCACAACGTAATACGCAAAATAAGGATTGTATGTTATTTCCAAATCATCTTGCTAATTGAATAAACTAATAAAGGTTTTCAGAGATCACCTCAGTGCTTAATTATTATTTTTTTTTCTAACAAAAGCATTTGAAAACCAAAAACATAATATTTCAAAGTTATAACGTGTCAGAATTTGACGCATCAATGAAAACGTACGTTATAGAACGTTTTAGGAAAAATGGACCGCTATTCAGAAGGAATTAACTCTTCCCCTTAAGATATACATAATCTATACAATTATTTTTGGTTTATATAATTATCTCCATGTACAAAATACGAGTGTTGATGTTTGATTTAAATTTTAGGGTCCCGTTCAACACCGAAGCTATATGGGACGGCATAGAATATGTCTGTCACAGGTCACTCTCTCAAAAATATGATCTTCCTTCTCCCCTGGCCATCTCGTTTTCAGAGTCTACCATCATTAAGAAACGAGAGTATAGCTACATAACTTAAACTAGCTTAAAGGACCTGAGACTCATTGCCGCCGAAACAAAACTTTGTCATTGAATCATGTTCTATGCCGAGTTTGGGTTATAATTACCTTCCTCGTTCTTCTTCCTGACTCTCTTTCCTTCAAGCTGCCTAAAAATTAGTACGGTACTCTACGCATCACGCACATGTTTCCCGTTCAACTGATGTATTATTGTGTCCATCATAGATTTCTAAATGTCTTATCCATATGATATTTTGTGAGCTGTAGCTGTTATGAAGTTATACCCAAGACTTGGTTTTCTAGAACCCTCAATACATGTTCTCTTTGCTCTCTCTGCAGCTACGAGCAACACTACGGGCTCAACTATGGTTCTGTACATTTTATTTATTTATTTACTTAAACAAGCATTCTATAGGAAAAGAGGGCTACTAACATCAAGGAATATGCCGCTGGACGTTCGTAAACGATTTATTAAGACACTGGTATGGAGCATGGCGCTTTATGGATCAGAGTCATAGACATTGAGAAAAGCTGAAATATCCAAGCTGGAAGCATTTGAAATGTGGTGTTGGCGAAGAATGCTGCGCATATCATGGACCGAAAGGAAAAGGAATGAAGACGTACTAAAGGAAGCTAATGAAGGACGACAGATCATGAAGATAATAGGAAAAAGAAGAAGAAACAGCATGCTTGGCCACCTTATTCGGCACTCCGATTGGATCACCGTGCTGATAGAGGGAAAGGCAGAAGGAAAACCAGGAAGAGGAAAACCAAGGATAGAATACCTAGATGCAGTTACGAAGAAGAAACTTTATCACAGTATAAAACAGCTCTCCCAAGCGAGAGAAAAGTTTTAAAATTTCCATGTTGCCCTCCAAGCTATGGTTGAGGTGAATAAGGCGATATTTGTGGTGAGCATAAAATATTTTCCAGCCTTTCTCATTGGTCTAGTGGATAGTACGTATTATTGTGGTTCAGATTCCACCTTAAATTGAGGGACACGGTGGTTCACTGATAAAGCGCTTATCTTTTGTACGTGAGGTCCCTGGCTTGATCCCCGTGCGAGTAAGTTCGTGGTGGATAACATCGTGTTCTTAGATTTCTTGGGATAATCCCGTTTCCTTCTACTTTCTCAATCCACCAATTCTTCCATCAACATTCATTAGTGTCAATCATCGTCTCCCTTAGCCTAAAAGGGCATAATCGTAGAACGTTAAATTGAAAGGTTTCAAGGTTTTCACCTTAAATTGTAGGTTCATGTTTCATCTAGCCTTGGTGCTGAAAAGGGACTTTCAATTTCAATAAAGACCAATACACAAAGTCGTAGATATACTTTTTTAGAATATTAACCTAGTTTCTATAATGTTTATTGCCTTCTTTCTTGCTCGTTAACATTACACCAAAGTACTTAAAAAAAAAAAACATTTAAGAAAACAAAATAAAAATTACAAATCATTATTTATTAATCAATATTCTTTTCTAACTCTTTATGTATTGTGTTTCATGGAAGATGGCAAGAATTCCATACTAAATATGTTGGAAGAAAATAACAACTAACGACAGAGTGTTAGTCGCTTACAGAGGAATGTTAATAAGCAGAAACAAGATAACTAAGCGTTACATATTCCCTCGAACGTGACTCGTATTATGTTATGAAACTACTTCAAACAAACGATGCAAGAGAGCGCACCAGATGCACAGTTAGCAGTTTTTTTTTTTTTTTTTTTTTTTTTTTTTTAGTTTCTGCTGCTAAAGTGAATATGTGCCAAAAAGTTTTCAAGCAGCACTACATATAATAACAGATTAAATCTGACACAATAATATCAATAATAATAAACAAATAACATGACATGTTATATGGGAATATTTTGCATCCCTCTCTTTCTCTGTGTCTTTCACAGAGAATTTGAATTATCTCGACGTCTCACATGAAATTAATACCTCGTTTGAGCGTCTTAAGGAACCCCTTTTCCTTCCCTTCCAAGCAAAGTATTGAAAAGAAAACCGATGAAACATGGGTTTGATTATTTGGAAAGAAAATTGCAAATACCGAATTTCATGCTTCTATCCTTAAAGAATTCTTATATATATTCGCACTGCATATAAAGAACTCTTCCTTCTACGTCGAATTTTCAGAAAGCTCTCCTTAGTGATATCTTACAAATCCTATTCACTGTCCAAATTTCACGTTTCAACTTCAGCAGTTTGTTCTAACCGTTGATCACTCAGTCTTGTATTTAATTCTTTACAAATTTAAAGCAACGTCAACACACATACCAAAAAAGCTCGTTTTCCTTTAAAAACTGCAGTTGGTTCCAGGCATTTGAAGAATTCCAAATTTGACACGCAGAAGATACATTTGTTTGTTATAAAGAGGTATAAAATCACTATTCATAAACTATGTAGTCAAAATCAATATTAATCTCGTACGAAATTATAAGTAAGATTCCAACGATACAACATTACTAAGAATTAAAATTATAAGTTCCTATTTTTTTCTTTTGTAAATACGGGAAAGAAAAAAATCAGCGTTAAAATTAAAAAGTTACAGCAAGCGTTTGGTTACTCTTTCGTATGAAGAGCTTTGTGTGAAGGAAAGAGGGGGGAGGCAGTCAAGTTAAAAACACATATTATTGTTATCATACATGGAAACACAATAATGACAAAAGGTTATGTGGAAAGAAAGTTCTGTTAACATTTGATTCAAGAGAGAAAGGAACGTAGATATTGTAAAATCTTTTTTTAATGCTTTTTTTTTTATTCCTTTACTCGAGATTTCTTCATAGTTTGTTATTAAGATACTTACTAACATATCCTCATTTTATTGCCCTAACAAACCAATATATGTTGCCAGTAAAATAGTTTAGAATGATCGAGCCCTTGGTCTGATAACCAGAGTATTTCATGTCACGGACCCCCCTCATAACGAAATCCTGGCTACATGCCTGATTATCATCAACAAACAAATAAATAAAATAAACTTTTGACACTATACAACTATATGCCAGAATGGCAGATGTGATTTCTCACTCATTTTTTTAGAGTAAGTTTAACTTAATAAATTCCACTTGCGGTAAATTGCTATCATTGGACCGCTCTCAATTGCTATCAATAGTTCGATAGGGAAGAAAAGCTCGATCAAATATAGAAAACAAAATAAAGAACTGACAAAGATAAAAATTAAGACAGAAGTGGTGAAAACTTAAATAAAATAAAAAATAGAAAATAAACATCAAGAACAATTCCTACAAATAGTAATAATAGTAACAAAACAAAATAGATACAAACTAGAAAGAAAAATATCAGAGAACGTTAAAAAATATCAATTACATTGCATGAACACGGTCATTAGAAACAACACTATATCCTAAAGCCCGACTAAGATTATTAGGCAGTCCTATGAATTCTCTGAGGTATGAGTACACCGGGCATTGCACAAGAATGTGCCAAAAATTCAGTACGGCAATACATTTTTCACAATAAGGGTAGTTCACTTTACAAACTGATGAGGATTTAATGTTGTAGTTGTTATTAGTTGTTCTAAAACTTTATTCGTATAATTGAGTTTATATGAACGAATCAAAATTAATCCAGTGTTATTTTTTTTTAAAAAAAAAAAGAGTGTAATATTTGGCACAGATAGTATAAGCGTTTCTGGTTGCACTGTATTAGAGTATAGTAGATTTCAATTGTATACCCTCTTATACATAAAGTGGACTACATTGAAGTGCACATCCACTATTCACTCAAAATGAGTTCAAAATCGCAGTTAATGGTATTCTGAATTCTATTATGTCAGCATCAATGAATAATGTAATTTTCTTCTTCTAAACCCACTTTTTTTTCCAGTTAGCTCCGCTATGACTGTAATGTGCCATTGCAATTATACTAGCATAATTTTTTTTATGGACCAATACTTTCCGAACGTACCGCGCACTGTAAATTTTAACACATAATTTTCGGTCTATGTATTAAAATCATTTGTTTGTTATTTAAACCAAAATTAATGTAGGAGCTTCAGAATAATCTAGAAAAAATTATATTTCGGGGAATAATTAATTATTTATATAGTAAGTCATAGTAAATTTCTGCATATGGGCATTTCAAATGGATGATTATTGAAATTATAGATATTTATTGCAATGTAAATCATAGGTCAGTAATTGTACAGAATTTTCTGAAATTGTCCACCAATCTAATATTTGGTAGAATAATTTAGACCCCCTTCGTCCCTCTGAGATGCCCACATCCTGCTAAAATCCGGTTTCATTCCGTTTTTACCATTTTTATTCGCTTTGTATTTTCCGCCGCTAAAATTCCTTTGCTCTGATTGGGAACTATATTTCCGCCTTAGTATTAGGGCCCGCTTTCACCTTGTTCTGCTTTTGCCGTGCTTGGAGTTAGACCACGTTAGTTCCACTCCTTGACAATTGGCATTTTAGACAGAAAAATCCGAATTATCCAGGTAAAATTAGTTTCAGCTAAGAAGTAAACAGTGTGGACGCATTTGGGAGTCTCAATAGATTGAAATTTTATCTAAAACGGTCAAAAAATCAGTGAGATATGGATGAGCAAGTTAGGATCGCCATGTTTGAATCCGAGGACAGGCCTGAAGTGACAGTGATCTGGTTTCCGTTTGCGATAGTTTAAACAAATATCCGGAGATTCTGAAACATTTAAAATATTCCCCTTTGTTTGCATTTTATTTAGGTTACGATAAGCCTGTCCATATATATAGTTTGTTTGTGTAGTTTATGTAACTTCTTTATTATCAACATGGCGGTATGTGTACATTCCTCTGTAGTTGAGTTAATTACTATTATGTCAGTGTAAATGTTAACAGGGACTCTTTGACAATAGCTTCCAACAGAAATAGGTTGAATAATTTCATAAAGGTTCTTTTCCCCTTAGGAAAGGAATCTTTTCTTTAATAGTTTCAATATGTCCCTTCCGGGGCATTGACCATAATCTTAAAATTGAAAACAAGAGTTAGTTGATAGAAGGGCCACCTGGCTCTGACCCGCTTTCCTCCCTTCTCAGTTCCCAAGCCGGTTTAGAATAGGGTAATATTAGTGATTTATTTGGATTATATGTAGTAATTAATATGTACAGTGATATGTGTTAGTATGCGTAATGTTTAGTTTATGTGATGTAGGATGTATATGTGTAATTTAGTATGTGGTTAGTAGGAGTGATGTATGTGTGAAGGTATGATTAATCTATTTAAGGACAGTGTATTGTTGCTCATTAATTATTTATCTCTTTTGGTCCATAATGCAAATTTATAGTAATTCCGTACCGTTAGCTCATGGTATACAACGCATAGTTAGCTTTCACTATAGTACAAAGTGTGTTTAGTAGTACAAAATTTATTTTCATACTCCAACGCCATCTTACGTCTCGCAACCAACTACTCGTTAATGTTTTCTCCCCCCTAAGACTTAAGAGCCTAGTCAGTTTAAAATTCACCTCTGTTTAGAAATTAATGAAAAACGTATTGCAGTTCTGTCCCATATAAATAGGTAAATACATAAATTGTATTGTCATCTAACTGTTCTGAAAAGTACAATACGTTATATAGGCTAGTAATTAAATAATTAATAAAAAAAAGAACTTTACGTTCGTTGTTAAACCGAAGTTTGCCTACATAACACTATTCTGTCGCCCGAGTGCACACTTTCAAATTTTCTCTCTTGATTACGCTCTGTGATCAACCTCATTGTTGTTGTTTTTAAAATATAATCACTTTTAGTTAAGAGTGCGGTCAATGATATTAAATTTTCATTACATATATAGATAATATGAAACCGTGAAGTGCAAATATGTTGAGATGTGTGTGTAGGAAGAATTGAGTGTTGGTTTACGCGGATTCTCACGTATTGATCAGTGTACGATAGTTCATGTAGTGGCTTGTTGATTTTAGTATATACAGAATGAGACTGCTTTGAACAGTCTTAGGCATAATGATAGAATAGGGTGTCTATAAAGGAATTTATGTTATAAATGAGAATAAATATAAACAAATAAGAATAGTGATATTATATATATATATATATATATATATATATATATATATATATATATATATATATATATATTAGTAAGTGTTATTAAATAAAAAGACACCTATGAATATATGAGCCCAGTTGTAGTTTTTGCCACAAGGTATTGATTATTTATATATATAGTGATGAATGTTTTGAGCACTGACCATTACCTTAGGATTTCGTGTGAGGGAGTGTGTTGTGTGAAAATGACGGGTTATGTTTTCACTTTGTGGCTTGGCATTTACTAGTAACCGTACATACTAACTGCTTATCTGGTCGGATGACGTGAAGTGTTCATGTAGCAAATGATTTCGGATAATTTCCAAGTAATCGCAGAACAGAATAGCCATTTCCTCATTTAGTACAGTTTAAATATACGCGTTCAGCCTTACATTTGTAATAGTACTTTGAATTTTTTTTCACGTCACCTTACTAAGTCGAGTTCATCACTGTTCGTAGAGGTGATGAAATGGATAGGAGTGAATAATATAGTAGATTTATTACAGTAGAGTTTCATATTTCCGTAGCAAGCTGTCGATCCCCTCAAATATTTTTATTTTCCTTAGTAAACTAAGTAGTAATCAAAATTAATTGACACCTCAAGATGTAGCGAATCTTGCGGATTGGAAGCTACTAGTAAGAATCTGCCAAATAACTTGCTAGTACAAAATTTATTTTATTTATTTTTTTTAAATTCTGGCAAATCCCAGTTAGGATTTTCTCTATTTTATTGACTTCACTCTAGTTTGCTGTACTTTACTCTGAACTCTTCTCAGTTTCAGAGGGGTATGATATTTTTAATTAGAAATTCTAAATTTAGAAACCACATTGACCTTCCGGTAGGGCCGGAGTCTCTAATGGCATTGACCGGATACAGCGCGTAGTATGATTTCCATAAAGCCCTTGTCTTTGTGAAAATCGGACACGGACTACTCTTGCACTTGGAGATGTATATATCTTAGGCCACGCATTTAGTAGGCCACTTATTTCGACATAATGAAGAGCATATTTGGCTGTGAAGTTGACGGATTGTTGCATGTTTAAAATTCGACCACTTATCTTTATAGTATTTAGTGTCCTAGCTTATTTCCTTTGGCGCGCCTCTGTTTCCTCTTCTCTATCTATCCCTCTATTCTCTTCCGTAAGAATTTTTTTAACCTTCCTCCCCCACGAGTTTTGAACTTGACGAATATCAACCCTTTGACATACCTTACTTGAACTTAGACACTCAATTGAGATGTTGCGAGACAATTCGTGGAGGTATTCGCTTTGGTCAGATATCAAGGGACTATTTCCATCACAATTTGACCCACTGCAATAGAGAGCGATTGTCCGGTGTACAATTTAACTTTGTTTTCGTCTCCCTCACCGTGCTTTAATTGGAGTTCACCGTTGTATTATTCGTTTTCCACTTTTGTTTCTATCGATCACTCTAGAGATGAATCCTGTGTAGATGTTTGGACCCATAAGTATTGTTAACACTTTAAAGTTTCATCATCCGGATGACAAATTGTAAGATATGATTTCTGTATTGCACTTCAGTTTACGTGGCTGCCTTGCACTTTAAATGTCCGTTACCTCGAAATTATTCAAGTATATAAATGTTTATCATAATGTGCGGTTAATCAGTCATTATATAGTCGAATTTTGTTGTACGTAGTGTTGCAACCTCAGAATTTGATTGTGAGGGGTAATTAATTTAAAATATTAAATCTATATATATAAAAGAGAACGCACAAAATCCTTTGTCCGCTCATCACGCTAATACGGCTGAACCGATTTCTTTCATTTTTGGGGGGTTGTTAGGATTTGGACCCTAGATGGTTTTTATCATATCACTTTAATTTTCAATTACCAGTGTCTTGAGATAATTGACCAATCAGGTGTCAATACGTACAAAAAATCCTTTGTTCGCTCATCACGCTAATACGGCTGAACCGATTTCTTTCATTTTTGGGGGGTTGTTAGGATGTGGACCCTAGATGGTTTTTATCATATCACTTTAATTTTCAATTACCAGTGTCTTGAGATAATTGACCATTCAGGTGTCCATACGTACAAATCCTTTGTTATTAGTTCATCATAGGTATAAAAATAAACGTATTTATATGCAACCCGCATGACCCTGTGACTCGGCGGGTTAACATAACTGACAGGCGCTATAAATCACTTGAAAGCGAAAAAGTAAAAATTATCTAAGTAACAAAGTTTATTGCGTTCCGGGATGACCGCAGCGAAGCGGGGCGGGTTGGGGTGACCGCAGCGAAGCGGGGCGGGTTAACATAAATGACAGGCGATATAATGTTAACATTTACTGCAATCTACTATGGTTTTTATCATATCACTTGAAAGCGAAAAAGTAAAAATTATCTAATTAACAAGGTTTATTGCGTTCCGGGGTGACCCCAGCGAAGCGGGGTGAACGCTGCTAGTAATGGATAAATGTATGTATGTTGAAATATGAATGCTTAACGAATATAAGTGTAATATTGAAGAGAAGCGTATAATGTTGAATTACTTGAATAAATATGTATAAATGGTTTTGTTACTGACCCCGAACGGTTAAGTTGGTTGCCATAATTTCGGAAAATTCGACAAATGTAAATTTAGAATATACCGCCCATGTTAAACATTATCTTTAGTCCTTGGAACGTAGTTAACGTATATGTGTATGTATTAACATATTCTATTATTGTATTGACTGCATGTGGCACAATTAAGGCAGGTTGTCGTAACCCTAAGTTAACATTCAACTCATCTTCAAGCCAGTGAACCTAGAATCTCTCATAAAATTAATTTTCAATTCCATTCGTCATTTACAACCTTTGAACCCGAATAGTGTTTTTTTTTTTTCGAATTAGTGATTGTGGTCTTGATATGAAAAGTGCTTACAACCGAAACCTCCTTGAATTCAGAAATTTTGTGTCTTCTTTAGATTGCATTAATACTATAACTACCAATGTGTGAGTCTAACATGATAGTGATTTTAAAGCTAGTGGATGGACGAGATAACAAATGGAATAACAAATAAGTGATGTAGTCACAGTGAAATTAATGGCAAAACTTTGCTTTCTTAAGTCATGAATTGAAAGAAAATTACATAAATGAATAATTCTACACACTGAATACGTATAATTCATAAGTGTCTGAATATTGTTTCATTTGCATATCTAAATAAAGTGAAATAGTGTGCATGGACACCAAAAGGGTGCACTACGGACGCGCAATATAAAATACCTAAAATCACGAGATTAGACTCGTTTAACCCTCATCTTAAGTTTTTTTCTCTTCTTTCATATGAGATATGATAGGATGAAACTAAATTTTTAAAATTTACGCTTTATTTTATTAAGGTTTTAAAATTCCTTTTTTTCTTTCTTTTGTTAATACCGAATTATATTGATGTAACTTAAGATTCCATGTGTGATGATATATCTATATGTATACTTATTTGCATGTTACCAACATTTTCTGTGCTTAATTTCAATAGATATACTAAATGTTGACAAAAATGTAGTTAGCTGATAGTTTCCTTTAAATGTGATTTACCTATATCAATACATTGTCTTGTATGTATGTGTGTGTGCGTGAATGAATGACAACTTTAGTTTTAAGTGGTTACTTCTAATCTCAATTTAATATAATAGTACTTACTAATGTGTGTATACCATAATATATGCATATTGGTGCATGGCCGAGGTCATGAAAGTAAGTAACTCTGAATTAATCTAAATCGGCTCTGAAAGGAAAGCCTAAACAACAAGATAAGCTTGGATAACGACAGTCTTTTCAAGAATCTCGGAAACTCCTATTTGTAGAAAATGTGTAAATCACTGATTTTTTTTTCTTTCCTTGATCAAATGCGTGTTTGATCTTTGTTATGGGAATTCAGTTACTGGATAAAGGTTATTCAACATTTGGAAATAACAGACAAACGTTAAAATTAATACTTCTCATCATCTGGGCTGGGTCAGGGTAACTCCCACTTGTTTAGTTTCCTGGATCCAGGTCAGAGCAGAATGGGGGAACATGTGTCTTATTAGGAACAATTCAGAATCGATCCTCGAACAATAAAATTCGGGTATTAATCACTTTCAATACTTAATTAAACCTTCTTACTATACTTCCACGATTATCCAGTATTTCTTCATTTTTAGTTCCTTCTTTCTTTCTTCCTTTCTTCTTCTACTTCTTTCTTCTATCTTCCCTCTTGATTTTCATATATATATCTTCTTCACTCTTTCTTATTTTAAATAAAACTGAAGAGAGGTCGTGGCTGGGAGTTGTCGCTATAGACACGGTCAATAAATTAATCTGATTTTCTCTTCAGAAGTCCGATATTAATTAACCAATAACAAAACGTACGTAGAAAGTGAAAATCAGGAATTCATTTTTACTTTAAGTTATTTACTAAATTATCCGAATGGAAGATTGAACTACAATTTCCCAATCACGACAGCTCTTTCTTTTTTCATGACACCACACTGCACCATATCGTTCTTAACAAAATCTCCCCAATTCTTTCTTGGCCGGTCTCTGCCTCGTTTCCCATTCAGTTCTATAGCATCAAATCGGTGAACTACGTATTCGAAAGGTCTTCTTCTTATATGCCCAAACCATCGCAGTCTACTTTGTTACAGTTTTTTTCTAATACAGGTCTCATCCTTACTGTTTCTCAGATCACTTCATTCTTAATTTTGTCCTTCCGCGTCACTCCACACACTAATCGCAGCAACTTCATCTCCGCAACATGCAACTTCTGTTCCTCTTTCTTGTTCGTTGTCCACCATTCCGCTCCATATTATATGGCAGGTCTCACTACTGATTCGTAAACTTTTCTTTAAAGGCGTACTCATATCCTACGGTCACACAATACTCCTGTCGCTTCTCTCCATTTTGTCCAACGTTTGAACCATGAAATGCTCCATATTACACTTCAGAAATAGTACTAAAGGGAAATATTGTTTTGAAGAAGAAGATCACCATTCCTGAAGTGTAATATGGAGCATTGTCACTGAGGAAACGTCAATGTCCAGATACCCACTTGTCCGGCAATTTACGACGAACGGACTCCCATCATAGTTGTAACACAGCTGTGTTGATATATTCAGTGAGAGATTGAAAAAAAAATGAAATGAAATCTTTGAGTTTTACGTCCCACGATTATGCCGGTGAGGCTAAAGGAGACGGTCAGTAACAGATTGACCTCGTAGAACAAACTCGTCATACACGATTCAGTAGATGCCGAAAATAAAATTAAAAAAACGCAAAGAAAACACAATCTGTAGCAGCACTTTCACACAGGGTCGGACTTCTCTAGTCTTTTTGCGTCTCGGGGATTCCTATGATTTCCATTAAAACCATACTACCTTACTGTCGAGGTCACATCTGTAAGCCTATGATCCATCCTCTGTGATAATACTGGCCAGGAATGTCCGGTCGTTGGCGCCTGCTTCCTTCAGTTCCCTGCTGATGATGACACGAGTATAATTCCGGTCCTATGTGAAAATCTTCGGCAAGAATTTCAGCCATACATGTTGGATCCCTATAGGTCTTCCATGAACATTTGGCAACATGAGTCGATGGAAATGTTTAACTCCACCACAATTTCACGAACAGTCAGTCGACGATCGAATCTTATAAGCGCACTGATCTGAGCAACTTTCTCCTCACCCCGACTCACGGATGAGAGATCAGGACGGGAATCATTCTCCACACAAATTCTCTCAACCTGAAAAGTGTAAATCAGTAAAAAGACAGTTGCGCGACTTATTGATGCATCACCTACGTCTCTGTACAAAATTCAATTCTCATTCGTTCTTCCTTTCAATCACTCTGTATGTATAGCAAAATACACTGTTATGTGGCAGATGTTGTTTGTATGTTTCTATTTCAGTGGCATATATACTCTTTACGCACTACTCTTTACTACTTCTAAGTAGAAGTTTAATTAGTGGCATTTTCAAGTTATTAAAAGGTGAATATTCATAAACTGTCACTGTTTAATGTCATTGATTTATTTAAAAAAAAAAAAAAAAAGCATACATACATGCTATAATCATTACTATAGTTTCCGTGCTTGCCTTTTATGAGATGAACATTGGTAATAAAAAGTATTCTTTTCAGATGAAATTTAACTTCAACAGGTGATTGATTATCTACGTGTAGTTAACACACATTTTCTACTCGTAAGTTTCAGGGAAAATAATGCAAATAACGTGCAACATGCTTCAATGAGACAAAACGAGAATTGTTTCTTCTTGAATTTTACTGTTTCTCGAAAGGTTCTTTAGTTTCAATTTCATAAGAAATGTTGTACGAAGGAATTTCTAGTACAAAAGAGCAACTTCTCACTTAGCTTCCATAGGCAAAAGACAAAGATTTTTTTTTTTTTTTTTTTAATTTCCCAGAACATTTGTTCTAGTGCAAACTTGAAAAAAAAAATGATATCACTCTTGCATAGAATTAGTTCAAACGTTGTAGCATTTCAAAACTCGATACTCCACTCGTCTGAATGGTACGGGATCACCGTTATACGCACCATGAATTATATCAAGAGGGGGGGGGGAAGTACAATACACTCACCTCTAAGGTCTCCAGAGAATGCTGGTTTTTTTTTTTTTTTTTTTTTGTAACTAAGGATTTGTTTATGTATACTCGGAATAATCTTGAGAAATTTTAACAATAATAATATTTAACTTTTGGAGTATCAAGATGGGGTCAATTTGACCCCAGCGAGATATCTTCTATTTTTTATTGCAGTAAAAAATATATGCTGAAATGGTCTTCTAGGAATGCTTCTATAAGAACTTCTTGAATAATTTTGTACACTTAACCAATATCTTAGAGTCTAACTTGTCTTTTTATTTACAGAAAAGGAAAATGGGGTCAAAATGACCCCATCTTGGTCAATCATGAAATAAATGAGTTCATTTCTCATCCCGCCAAATGTAGATGGCGCTGAGGGCATGGCATTTTCGTGCAAGCGAGTTTTAACGCCAACCTCGTTTTGTTAGTTTCTCTTATGTGGTACATTTTCCTCTTTACAATAAATGTTCATTGCTTGTATTGTAACAATAGAATATCATTTGATCTCTTTGCTGGCCTTAGAGTCACAAAAACCTATGGGGTCAAATTGACCCCATTTTGGCCATTTAAGTACAATTTATATCTTGGTACTCCAAGGGTTAAGCTTAAGTTGAGCAATACTTCAACGTCAAATTCATTTATTATCATAGTATTATGTTGGCGATCTCAAACAGATAGATGCAATTGAAAATAAACAGGCCATAACAGAACCTTGTCACTTGCTGTTCTTTCTTTCTTTCTATTAACACTGTGTATGTGAACAGAACAGCCATTAAAAAACAGGATTAGTCAGAACATTTGAAATCAAACACTTCTGTGAAAATAAGACAAAATGTTTCTGACATTTGCAATTTTTAAAAAACGTATTTAGCTATTATTATTATTGTTGTTGTTGTTGTAGTTGTTGTTATATAAGTTTGTCATTAAAAATTAGGGAAAAATGTTATAATTAAGTAAATTAAACTTTTTAGTGTTTTATTCATGTTTTTATTTATTTTAACAGACGTTTTAATCGCTCTAAGTGCTTTTATAATCACAGTCGTACCACTGATTATCTGTATAGAAGAGATAAGTAACTCTGACAATGGGCGGAATTAGTGCGTTTAAAACATCAGTGTAAAAAAATGAAACATCAAAAGTTGAATTTATGTAATTACAGATATCTTCTGTGAAAATTTTGTACAATATTATAAATTTACTTTTCCTTTAGATAACACTGACCGAATATGTCTTTCCTTTGATAAAAACGATAAAGTAGGTAAGCCCTGCACCTTAAAACGACTTAAACACATGATCCTTTATCATTCATTCAATTATTCAACACACAAGGCCCACACAAATGTGTTGTAAATTCTGAAGGGACAGTAAAGTCAAAGCGTGATGCAACACGAGAACTGTTCAACTTCATTTTATTTCTTTTTGCGATCAAGTGGCTAGCGCGCTTGGACTCAGATTCGATTCTCAGATGTGGGTGTTTGCAGAGTAAGGCTCGGACCCCACTTCAAACAGTTGGCTTCGGCCCATATAGCCCCGGTGCTAAAACGGAACATTAAATGTTTATTTTGCAGCGGAACAGCAGAAGGAAAAAATACCTAGAGGAAGGAAGCGATTGAAATATACGGACTAAATAATACAAGATATAGGGAAGAAAAGGAACATGGAAATGAAAAGTCTAGCTCAAGATACAGAAAAAAAAGTACATGGAAACGAAGTCTAACTCAAGATAAAGAAACAGTACATAAAAATGAAGAGTGTAGCTCGAGATAAAGAAAAAAGTACATTGAAATGAAGAGTATAGCTTAAGATAAAGAAACAGTACATGGAAATGAAGAGTGTAGCTCGAGATAAAGAAAAAAGTACATGGAAATGAAGAGTATAGCTTAAGATAAAGAAACAGTACATGGAAATGAAGAGTGTAGCTCGAGATAAAGAAAAAAGTACATGGAAATGAAGAGTATAGTTTAAGATAGAGAAACAGTACGTGGAAATGAAGAGTGTAGCTCGAGATAAAGAAAAAAGTACATGGAAATGAAGAGTATAGCTTAAGATAAAGAAACAGTACATGGAAATGAAGAGTGTAGCTCGAGATAAAGAAAAAAGTACATGGAAATGAAGAGTATAGCTTAAGATAAAGAAACAGTACATAAAAATGAAGAGTGTAGCTCGAGATAAAGAAAAAAGTACATGGAAATGAAGAGTATAGCTTAAGATAAAGAAACAGTACATAAAAATGAAGAGTGTAGCTCGAGATAAAGAAAAAAGTACATGGAAATGAAGAGTATAGCTTAAGATAAAGAAACAGTACGTGGAAATGAAGAATGTAGCTCGAGATACAGAAAAAGAAGTACGTGGAAACGAAGAGTCTAGCTCAAGATAAAGAAAAAAAGTACATGGAAACGAGGAGTCAAACTCAAGATAGGGAAGACTGAAAAGTTGCGTCAAACCTATCGAAGAGTGGTTATCAAAGCATGAGAAGATAATAGTTAAGGTGAAGCAGTTTAAAGCAAAATAAGAATTGGATTGATTATTTTTGACCATGACTGTAAATGGACAAGATACTGTAAATGGTAAATTATTACTGTGTGATACACATTTTATGAATACGGCATTATTAACACATACTCATATATGTATACTATATATGTAACAATACCTATGCAACTGAATCTGTTATTTGAATACGCACTATAATTTCTAACAACACAACACATAGAAGTGTGTCCGAGAATGTAATGTTGAGCTTTGTTTGAATGGTACATTCCTTATAAAAAACTGTTTTACATATATGTATTTTTATTATGAATAGGGCGTTTCTACTTTCCCATAATCGTGGCCAGGTATTTTAAGTCAGATTCGTTGTTAATGTTTTGAAATGTAGCTTGTAGAGATGAGTTGCGGTTTTCATATTCAAGACAGAAACTCCCTAGAAAGTGTCTTGTGTTGATATCTTCTTGTGGTGTAAGATATAATTTATGGAGAAATCAGCTGCAAATATATTATCGTTGAAGGATAATAAAGACTGACTAATTTGCCAAGGTAATTGATGTATCCGTGAGAAATAACCTTAAATGAACAACCCATATGTTGATGCTACGACCAAGATTAGGATTTCTAGGGGGATATTCCATACATATACAAAAAAGGCACGGAAAAGGTGCTAAAATAAAGCGAAATAAAGGGAGAAGAGGTGGCACTTCCCTCTGAAAAGAATACGTATGAACTACGTACTATGTACAAGATACTTAATATTATTACGTACTCTCCATAGTATGTACTTAACAATATTAAGCATTTTATAGTAAGCGCGTTTCTATTGGAGATTAAATGTTTTTGTAGATGCTAAACCCACCTAGACTAGAGGGATAAGCTTCGTATTCAGAGAGACTGGCAAATTCTGTAGATGTTGCAAATTCGACAACATTCAGATTCTTCTGAAAACTAACCTCAAGTTTTACTTTTATAATAATAATAATAATAATAATAATAATAATAATAATAATAATAATAATAATAATAATAATAATAATAATAATAATAATAATAATACGCATAAACTGCTGCCTCACGAAAGTATATAGCTTATTGTTCTTTTCTCAAGTGTTGTGCTGCCTACAAATCATGACTGTTGTCTGGCTGAAAAAGTTCGTGCGACTTGGTAGTTGCATCTGCATTGCTTGAATCCAGATAAAGCACAACCTACTTAGTCCTGTACAAATTCTAGCACATTCAGTTCACGGTACCCAGGAAATTTGAAATACAATTTTGAGACGTAGCAGTAAAACAGGAGGAATAGGGGAGATTGGAGGAGGAATAAAACCATAAAGAACCTCCCCCCCTAAAAGGAAAATAAGGTGCTGGAAAATTATTCCTATTTCCAACTAGAAGCAACGTTTTTCTCATTCGTTACTTTCAGAGACCACGTTTCTGTTTTAAAAAGGAAAGTGTACACCAAAAAATCCTAACGCTAGTTAGAACGAAGATATTTTGTTTGCTAATATTGTTATGTACTGTAATTTATCAAGTTAACACATTCTCAGCTAATTCCATAGTTACAATGAAAGAGTTTTCTTACATACCCTTTCTTTTACGATGTAATACCTTCGTCCGCAAAACATACTTTCTTGTTTGGCACAATCAATTCGTGCAAATCAAACTATCACCAACACCATAACAACAAATGGACACTAGAAACACAAAATTCTAACTGAATGATCTAGGAGGATTCTGCGTAGTTAAAAAGACACGAGCTGCCGTTCTATCCTTTTCCATGAAACCTACTAACGTGTTTACAAAAGCCATAAACAAATAAAATAGGAAGTCTGGGACCACTAGTTAACACCAGGACAACAATTTACATTTACAATTTAAATTACGTTCCACACTTGTTTCTCTAACGCACCACGTCAACATTAAAAAAACAACAAATTGTGCATTATTAGTTCATTGTTAATAGTATTACACTCAAGGTGGTAAGAAAGAATGAGACAGCGTGTTGTTACGTCTTCTCAAAATATTGCCGACAAAGAAAATAAATTAGCCTATCTAAAATTTTACAATATTTAAGTACTGTCTATCTGTTTTAAAGTTGCATTTCTGCATCACTCAAAATGTGTTCAAAATAATTTTGTTCGCTTGTTCTTCATCATAGGCGTTTTCAGTGGTGTAACTAATGGGCTCGCAGGGCCCGCAATGCGGGGAGGCCCAGAGCAAAAGGGGGCCCAATTAAGTTACGAAGATTAGTTTATCTTAGGATGTTAAAATTATGTGATGTTAAAAATGTGGGGATCAACTGTTACCTCATCTTTTGCCAGTAATGACGACAACTATTAAGTAAACTAAAAGACAACAAAATATACACTGGCAAGCTAATATATTATGATCACTCGCTATTTTTTTGAACGAAATCGTTGGGCTGACATAAGAGCTACGGTGCACAACGAAACTGCTCCTATCAGTGACAGGATTCTCACTCGATTAGTCAGTGTAATGCTTGTCCTTGTAATGGGGAAGGACGGCGATATATCAGAGCTTGAGATGGCCAGGCGGCTGTGGATGGCATTTCGGAAACAGTGTGACTTGTTCGATGTTCGCTATTTGACGTGCTTAGTATCTCCAAGGTTCGGGAAAGGACACTGAAGACATCACCAAACCAAACCATAAGAAGCGGCCACACCTCATTAAAAATTTCGGACGTCGTAGACTTTCGAGTTTGGTACAACAGAATAGGAAAAAATCAATGGCACAATAAATAGCAGACTTCAACAGACAGCAGCAGTGGACAAATCACGAATGTGCCTGATCATGCAGTTCCCCGCATGCTCTTAGTTATCGACCTCCACACCTGTCATCCCACATGTGTACCATGCTAACCGGAGGACATAATCGATAAGACTGGAATGGACACATGCCAATCGTCACTGGATCGCAGCACAATGACACAACACTGCATGTTCTGATGAATCATAATACTACCTTCATGATGTAAATGGCCGGGTCAGAATCCGTCATGTTCTAGAGGAACGGCTGCTCGAGATGTGCAGAAAAGAGTGACGACAGGCCGGCAGGGGCTCCATTATGATCTTAAGAGCTTTCACATGGTCACTCATGGACCCAGTAGTGAGTGTGGAGGCTATCGGCAGGGCATTGATGATCACGTACACCGATTCATGTCGACCATATTTCCAGCTGGGAATGGAATCTTTCAGCGGCACAACGCCTGTCGTCACAAGGCAAGTGGTCCGAAGAGCACTGTGATAAATTTCAATTGCTGCAATGGCACCCAAACTCACCCGATATTAATCCAATTGAACACCTTCGGGATTTCATTGGACGAAACATCCGAGCTTATCTACTTCTTCAGTGAAATTTACTGTAAGTAACTGACTTGTGTAAACAGATTTGGTGCGCCATGCCTCCAGCCACTCATCAATGTCTCATTGTTTCCATGCTAAACAGCATTATTGCTGTCTTTCTAGCCAAAGGTGAACATACCAGATATTTAATAGGTAGTTATAATGCCTTAGCTAGTTACTGTACTACATTCGTAGCACAATACCACATATGATCGAGTTTTTTCTCAATCTTGAGCATTGAAAGCCAAAAAAATCAATATATTGATACTGATAAAGTAGACAACGGATTCCTTTTCCAAACGATTCATCGCTTTTGGAAAATTGTGGGCAGCATCATGAAGTTTTGGTGAGTTTTCATACTCGTATACTACTAGTAGTCTATAAACATTTTATGTGTTTATTTAGGAAGAAAATGCTTCTCCTAAGAAACTTTTTTACTTCCTTGAAATTGCTTCTAATAATAATAATAATAATAATAATAATAATAATAATAATAATAATAATAATAATAATAATAATAATAATATTTGGTCTAGGAATTAATTCGTGCGGTTTTTAATAAAAATTGAAGCTTTATTTCAAAAACAAAGTAAATAAAAACGTTAACAAAAATATTGTCCATCGCTAGGCACTACTTTCTCCCATCTTTCAGGCAATTTACGGATTCCGTGTCGAAAGAATTCCTCATCTTTTGACGCAATCTAATCAAAGATCCATTTTTCGATATTTTCTGAAGAAGTGAACCGCTGTCCAATCAAATCGTTATTCATGCAATCGATCAAGTAGTAGTCAGACGGAGCAGTGTCTGGTGAATATCGCGGGTGGAGTAACACTTTCCATCCGACATTTTCCAAATAGGTTTTAACCGGTTTTGCGACATGTGGTCGAGCGTTATCATCTTGATAAATAAGTTTATTATGCCTGTTATTCCATTCTGGTCGTTTTCAGGCCAGAGCTTGCTTCAAACGCATTAATTGTTGTCGATAGCGGTGTCCATTAATAGTTTCACCAAGTTTCAGAAGTTCATAGTACACCACACGTTTCAAATCCCACCATATATACAGCATAACCTTTGCACAATGAATATCTCGTTTCGGTTGTGAAGGACCTGGTTCACCTTGCTTCACCCAGGCCTTTTTTCGTTTAGGATTCTCGTAATGAATCCACTTCTCATCACCAGTTACAATTCGATGCAAAAATCCCTTCCTTTTCTGTCTTTGAAGCAGCAATTCGCAAACGGTTTTTCTTCTTTCAACGTCTTTCTTTTCAATTCATGTGAAACCCAATAAGACATCTTTTGAATCATTCCTATGGCTTTGAGACGTTTGGAAACGGTTGTTTGCTCAACTCCAAATGCTTCTGCAAGTTCGTCCTGCGTTTGACACGAATCCTGATCAAGCAATGCTCTCAATTCTTCATCTTCAAATTCTTTTGGCTGTCCAAATTGCTTTTGGTCTTCCAAGCTGAAATCACCACCTTTAAACCGTGCAAACCACTTCTGACACGTTCGCTCAGCTAAAGCATGGTCACCAAACACTTCCACTAAAATATGATGACTTGCGGTAGCACTTTTCTTCATGTTAAAGCAATGAAGAATAACTCCCCGCAAAAACACTTTATCAGGCACAAAATGCGCCATTTTCAGTTGAAGAAAAAATGTTGTTGTTTCCGCTTCAAGCAACTGACATATACTAAACAAGATGCTCAATAACAGTAGTTTTCAACGCATGTTTGGATCAACGAAACTATGGGACAATAAGCTAGTTACGCCATCTTTTGTAAAACCGCACGAATTAATTCCTAGACCAAATAATAATAATAATTAGTGTGTTACTTTTTACCCATAATATTCGGAAGAAGTGACTGACTAGATGGAATTTCTCTGTAAATTTCACATTCCTTGATAGTGATGAGCAAATGCAAGACCAAGACCAAGACCGGGGTGGTCTTGGTCTTGGTCTTGGTCTTGGTCTTGCACACCGAGTCTTGGTCTTGGTCTTGCACTGGAACCTTCGGTCTTGGTCTTGGTCTTGGTCTTGCACACCCAGTCTTGGTCTTGGTCTTGGTCTTGCATACCCAGTCTTGGTCTTGCTTGCAAGAGTCTTGCAAGTTTTACTTTAAAGAAATCTTATGTTTTTCATAGGTAAATTTTACTCTGGATATAAGGGATAATAAATTCTACAAAGCTCCAATAGTAACGGAAACACAATATATGTTTCTAAATGTAACATAGTTTATCTTCGTGTAAGTATGATAATAGTGTACAACATAAATGATGACCTTTAATTTTTTATTGGGTGCCGCTAAGATATTTAAGATATTACGCTTCGCTACTTATAAGATAAATCACGACGCTTCATAATCTTTTTATATTTTTTAACAGATCCAACACTCCACAGGTTCCGAAACTGGGGACGCTACCCCTGAGACGAATGAAAGAAAATCAAAACGGTACAGATAATTGAAATACCATGAAATGCAAAATTATTTTTACACTCTAAAGGCATCAGATCTTTTCTTTCAACCACATTAGCTAATTTTTGTATTAAACAAACTTATAATTAAATATTGAGATGTTGTTTTACTGATTCCAATGGGGCATAATCATGGACATTACGCAAAAGCGATGGAAAAAAATACCGACTTTGGAAACCTGGGCATGGTGAAAAATGGAGAGAATTTGTGTTGAACGGAAAACGAATGAGAAGGTGTTAGAAATATTAGCAGTAGCAGAAATAAGAAAATGAAATGAAAGCTTTGAGTTTTACGTCCCACGGTTATGCCGGTTAGGCTAAAGGAGACGGTGATGATGAGTGATGAATGAAATGGTGGAATGAAGAAAGTGGGAGGAAATGGGAGAACCCCGAGAAAACCCACGAGCGCGGTGTTTGTCCACCACAAGGTTCACTTGGCGGGGGCTGGGATCGAACCCGGGACCCCAAGCACCAGAGGTGAACGCTCTACCACTGAGCCACCTCCGCACCTCATACATGTTAAAAATTTGATTAAGGTCGGTCTTGTGGTTCAAGAATTATTAAGTCGCAACTTAGTCACTTTTATTTTTATTTATTTTTTATTTTTGTATACCTCCCCCTCCTCCTCCTCCACCCATACGTTGCTCCTTCAAAGTGAACTGACAAATAACATTCCAGGCCCAAACCTGATCTATATTGAAAATTTGATCGATTTCGAGCGGGTGGTTCAAGAGATTAGGAGTCACAAACATAGTCACTTTCAATTTTATAATATAGATTTACTGTTGTAATATAATGTTATATCGCTCAATCCCCGATGTTCCGTATACCTAAGAAGGCTAAAAGTTATATGGATAAACAATTATTCAACGTATAAGCATCCGCCCATGAAATCAAACTTGCGGTCACATGCACTAGTTTTTGTCAATGTCATGAAAATGTTATTTCGATATTAATTTTATGAGTGCACACTAAAAATTTACAACGGGTGCTCGAGTCTCATAGCCAAGGCCATACTCATGTAGTCAGCACGTATGGTGTACGGAATTACCTATGTTCAATACTACATTTCTCTTCAGTTTTGGAAGAACACCACTAGTATGCTTTGAAGTGAAATGAAGTATCTAGTTTAACGTCCCACAGTAATGCACCAACGCTAAGGGAGACGGTGATGATGAAAAACGACTGAAATGGTGGAATGAAGAAAGTAGGAGGAAACGGAAAAAATCTAAGAAAACCCACGCACACGATGTTTGTCCACCAAAATAGCTTATATGGAGCAAGATGACACCTGTGTGGCTTCAAAACGAGCAATATCTAGAGAAAACGCGAACAACCAATTCAGGAAACGATATACTGTAGCTATATGCTACAGGGGCAGAAACTACTGGGAACACATTCACTCCAGTGGCATTTTTACTGAAGTCAAAAAATGCAAGTAAAAGATGTAATGAATTTTCTCCTTTTTTACATTGTATAAACAAATTCAAGTACTACCAGTACTTGTGCAAGACTCTTGCGCAAGAGTCTTGGTCTTGCAAGTATGGTCTTGGTCTTGGTCTTGCATCCCTTGGTCTTGGTCTTGGTCTTGCACCGCTATTCCTGGTCTTGGTCTTGGTCTTGGTCTTGGTCTTGCATGCAAGATTCTTGCAAAAACTGCAAGACCAAGACTCTTGCGCTCATCACTATTCCTTGATGAACGTAGAAAGTGGGGGCCTTTTTGACATTTTTGCGGGGAGGACTATGTCTTCTTAGTTACGCTACTAGGCGTTGCATCTTTATTGGCAGATCACTCGAAGACAGTGTTCATAGTTTGAGGGAAATATTCCTAATCTAAACCTATCTAAATATTCCTAGAAATATTCCTAATTCTACCTAAATTTCATAGATAAATTTAGCAAAAAGAGAAAAGGGGAATTTTTCGATAAAACGTGAAAATCCAGAGAAATTCTCGCGCTGACTGATTGGCCATCGGATAGAATGCCAGACGATGAGAGGTTGAGGTCCAACTAGATTGACCGAGGACTACTTCTCTTAATGATGACATTCTTAATAATTTATTGTTCAAATTATTCGTCAATGATCTGGCTTCTTGACACTAAAAGAAAGCAAGTGTGCCCTATATGTGCTTATGTGTGTAATGAAGACATATCATCGGATGAGAACCAGAGGAAAGTAACTACAAAAATGTTGTTTTCGTTCTCTTCATTTTTGAACATAATTTTGAAGGCCCCACTTGGTGTAAATGAAACGTAACGCCATCTGTTTTCCTTATCGATCATTTGTTGTAATGTAGTTCAATTACCATCTTATTAAAAACACACCTTTCTGAGAAAATAATACTTTTGTCCTCTCGCCTGTAAACCTACGAAAATGGAGTTACATCCCTCTGGTTCTCATGCGACGATATTTACTGAGTTCTTGTACATGTAATATCTCAAATACTAATTCGCAGGCTTATACCTTTACCTCCAGCTCTTTTTCTTTTTTTAACATATCCTTTCGAACTTAGGGATAACAAATTGATCACTTTACCGACTTATTTAGTGACCTTATGTGTTTACAAGGAAATAACTGAAACCTATCTTCAGGTAGAACATTAGACTACGACAAGAGAATAGTTCAAATATAATTTTGTCTTTGGAAAATTAACGAATTTTTCATCAAAACTTACCTCTTTCACGTGTAATCAATTAAGGGGATGGGGAAGGGTATGTATAATCTGGTTGTATCATACGGAGTAATTACGTAAAGTTGTTGGAGAGAATCTGTGGAAGAGAATACAAATCACTGCTCCTCAAAACATTGAGTAAACTGAATGGTCTCCTAAGGATACTATTTTTTTTAATGCAATCTTACTCTCTATTTAGTTATTAAGCCAGCATTCTCATTGGTAGCATGGAAATAAAGTATTAGAAAATAAAAGATTTGGAACTGCTATTTGTAGCATAAGAAGCCTTTCCTGTAGTGGCACAGACAGTAGGCCCAACAGCAAAAAACAGTGCTACTGCCAACGTTGGCCCTAAGTTGTAATTAGCCATTTTTTCCCGAGCATTTGCCAACTGGTTCAATTGGTATGAAATGTAGTCACTATGAAAAGTAAAATTGCGATTGGAAGCATGGGGTTGAAATTGTTGGTAAATGATGGTAAATTGTTGGTTGGCCAACACACACAACGTACTTTTCACATTTACCTTGTGGAATTATCAATATCACTTCTCAACCATGCCAACCATTAGCCAACAGACCAAGTGTGCTGCTAAGATTCATTAAATAAGGCCATGGTTCCAACCTATTGATTCAGACATCTATTCGATATATTCTTACTACAAATAATTACAAGATTCTAATTCTTCCACCTTTCTCCTATACAACGCTTATAACAAAAGAGCTGTAGCCAAGGCGGGAAGTACACGAGAACGAGACAAAAACACACGCAATGTTTGTGGTGACGTCTCACTTCCGGTAGACTCGGCAACAGAAGGTTATATACATCTAAATACTGTTCCACCCATATGTCTGTCATCAGACTCTCTACGTAATAACTTCCTCTTGAAATAGTAACATTTCGTTATCCGCTTTTTTTTTTTTTTTTTAATACAGTAGCCACGACTTTCCTTACAAAGAAAAGCAATATGGTATCTTTCATCTACTCTCTTTAAAATACGGTTATTGGCCTCACAGACTAATAACTTACATCTTTCTTTAATGAAACCTATAGAATTAGCCACGCTAACAGCAATAGCAAGCGTATTATACAAATCGAATTCACCGGATAAATAATAGGGTTATCACTTCAGCTTCTTCTCTTGTATTGGTAATTTTGTCACTTAAAATAATTAGATAAGGGGAAAATATAGGATTCAAGAAAAAATAGTCCATTCAGCGTAACGTGGATTGGTGAGGTGAATTAACCAGGGTAGAACGCTCAGTGTTTTTCCTCTGTGGCGCGTGATGTAGTAGAGGAACTGCTTGAGAATTAAGATTAGTTGTAGTAATGTACGCAGTAATTGAATAGTTATGGATTTATTACACACGTAATCCTTGTACATGTCAATTTATATTCCTGCGATATTCACTAGAATTTTGATTTCATAGTTTCAAAGAACAAGAAATTTCACATACGGACACACCGTTGTGGCACGTGCTAACACGAATCCGATCACACCAAATTATCTGCTCCTTCTTATAAAAATGGAAAATGGCCACTCCGGCTCCCAATCTCTGATCTATCTCGTTAAGTAATTGACAATTGTATCGTTATACATAATAGAAAATTCATTAGGTTGGTAACCATGCCTTTCTCCACGAAAGAAAGAAGAAAATTAGTAAAACAGCACTTTGTTTGGAAGCTGATTTGTCTTTATTAGCAGATAAGTACATAAATTTCTGCGCCAAAGAACAAGTATAGCTTGAAGGAATGCAATGCCAATTCGATTACACATCTGCTAGTTTTACGATGCAACACAAGTGATTAAGAATTTGTCACGAAGTCACGATCATATATGAATCTTTCTCTATCTCTTTTCCCTCCCATCTCTGTTTCTTTTTACACGTGCATATACAAATAGTACAGTAGATGCTTGTCAAGTAATTACTCACTGTATATTAATTTCCGTCTATACTCTTACTGTACTGTACTACGTACTATTCGTTACTTTTGCCACAAGGTTAAAAAAAACAACTCTGTTGCACGTTATCCGAACTACTTTCTAACAGTTATAATAATGCAACATACTGTGCATACGAGAAAGAGAAAGCTTTATCAGTTGCCATGGTGCGATACGAAATCGGCCATAAATTTTAATGTTCTCCAACTTGTAAAGTTAAAGAAAAGATCGACCTGTTTGTCCTCTTGTTTCAATGTTTCTAGATTAACTTGGCTTTCCACACATACACACGATGAGCTTAAACGATAATGTCCATAGCTAATATCAATTGGAAAGCTTCCTAAGAAGATTAGAAGGAAAAATGAAAATATATTAATTAATTCATTAAGTAAAAAATCTGGATTTTAAGATTAGAGTCGCAGCATTTTGGCTGAGTTGACTATTACACTACTATTGTTCCAAAGTTGACAAATTGTATTATTTTACATTGTACTAAATATTCATAAGATACGGCACAAGTCACAACCAAAACTGCCCGGGCGTAAGCCCGAATTCGCCTGTAGTAAATGATAAATTGTTACAAAGTAAATGAATTGAATACAAAATACAACGATACTTGTATTTCAATCCTTACTTGTATTTGTGGGCAGAATTTACTTTTAAATTATGCACAAGCTGTTTAAAAAAGGAAGAAGAAGAATATAAAAAAAGGATATAGACGTAATTTCTCTTTCAGTTCTTATACGTTATTTTGTTAATATAGTAATTCGAATTCGACGATGTGAAATTGATTGTCATAGGAACACAAAATAAATAATGCATAATTGCGGACCCATCTTGTGAACACTATATGTACATTTTTTAAGGTGTGTAAAAAGTTTAATGTGTCATATCCTACAATAAAAGGTAATATCATGATGCCGCGTGTAAATGGTTTTTGATGAAAATCAGTAGCCTTGCAGTTATATAAATATATGAAGTGTGGGTCGTTATAAAAAAGGGAATCTAAAATATTACTTGTAAGAAATAAAATAACTGCACGAAGTGGGAGTTTCAAATGCCATCTTGTCTCGAACTCCCCGACAATTTTTAATCTTTCTTTGATTCAAAATTCAAAATTAACTATACTTCTGTCATATAAACACGATTACGTGTAAACCACTGAGGTAGGATAAAACAAACAATCAGTATACTCTATTCAGATCCAAAATATGGAACTATTACTGTTCTATGCATTAACATTTTTTAAGTAAACAATTTCAAAAAGATTATAAGCTAAATAAAATAAGTCCAAGAAGCATTATCATCTTTTAGGTAGGATATTCAGGATTGATTCTCAGTGGAGGCTCGTGCAGGTTTCCAATGCTAATGAAAAAAATAAATAGGAAATCACGACGAAAAAATACAGGAAGTTTCGTGAAGCTGTGAAAAAGGAACATTCCAATTATCCATCCAATAGGTAGAAATAAAATATTACATGGAAATTACACGAATTGTTATATGAACATACATTCTACTCTAAATGTAACTATATGGGTAATCATCTTGTTGCAAAATTTTATACGAGTTTCTTAGTGTTTTCGTACGTAATTCACCAGTAAAGAAACGATCATAAGAAAAGCGTAAAAAGGATCTGCATCAGAAAATCAGTCAACGTTCTGCAGCTGGCGCTTTCAAGGTGAGATTTGACTATGTATAACATATTCTACAATTACTTGCCTACAGTTAGTGAAGAAAGTATTGATACACCTAAATAAATTATTTGTAAGTCTTTAAAACCAAACTCCAATGAACTTTTCAATGAATATGACGAAACTAGTTTATTTTGTGTTCCATTTTGTAGGTGTATGAATATTTTTTGCGCTAACTGTATATTGTTTGGTGTAATTATCCTTAGACAATAAGCAGGAAAGGACGAAACACAGAAGAGTCTCCATTCAACCACCCTACTGTGGAGACAAAAGGCCCTCCAACAACCCACACATTTCTTTATGTTATTTCCACAAGTGGAAGTAGCAATGCCATAAAAATATAGGAGATTTCGTTAAAATATAGGAAATATAGGAGTTTATAGGAAGAGATGCACATATATAGGAAAAATAGGAAATATAGGAGCATTGGAAAGCCTGCTCATGTCTCTCAAATCCCACATTAAGTTGTAGGTCCATATCTTTTAAATCTTCGGTCTTAAAATGGGAGCAACATAGTATTTAAAGGTCTGTTGACGCACCACTTTGAAACTCGAAGCACTTTTATGAGAACATTTACCTTCAATTGAAATCAGAACTTAAGCTCTTGCAATTAGTTGTTGCTGTCAGCTACTAGTTATACGACGCAAAGTTTACTTTCACTTTTAAGTCACAACAAAATAAATGGTCTTTTCAGTATTAGATCATCATCGCGAAAAAATAATCTGTATTTATAATAATGTTCTAACGAATCTTTTAAAATCAAATATTGCATTGTATTTGCTGATCCTTATGTTGAATACGAATTTTTCATTTTTGATTGAATGGTAAATCAAGTCCACTATCAACGCTGCATTTTAGATAGCTCATTTATTATCTAACAAAATCAAATGAGCGCGCCAAGTCTGTCAGAAATAATGCGAGTAGTCTTACACCTTGTCACTTCTAGCGAGAAACATATTTAAATTGCAAGTACAGAATATACCTTGTATATACAAGACAGAAATTCTGACTAAATCTGTCCCCCTCATAGTCAGTACAGTGTTGCTGCCTTGATATCTACAGGTGTGTGGTTGTAGTGTGTATTGCGCTGTGTTAATATCACAATGTGTCAAGCAGACTCTGCTCATACGCATAAATTCAAAGATGGGTCGAGAAACAAGCTGGATTTTACTGTATTAGATGAATGGCCAGCTGGCATCCTCGACATCAACTCAACGGTTTAAGCTCTATGGTCTAAATCAATGTCTGCTGTGAGCAACACTCTAAATATTGTTCCCTGAAACAAGCAATAGTAGTTTTCACATTTATTGTTCACATTCTACCATGATTCACCCTTCACCTTTGGCATAATGAGAACATAATGCTCTAGAAAAAATCCAAGACCGTACTCAAATTGGATCACACCTTCCGAAGTTATAAGGTATTGGATATTCGCCCATGCCTTAAGGTTCTTGCTATACTCGCGATCATTTTTAAAAATTTAAAATTATTAGTGAATACCTTAAAGATAAACAAAGAAAACATATTAAAATAAAATCGAAACTGAGCTAGATAGTGTCTACTAAAATGTTCTTAAATGAACTAGTAACTTTTTTCCAAATCTACTTAAATCAATGACTTACAATTACTTATTCATTTACTTGTTTGTTTTTGGACATTAGAAGCATGGCCGACGCAAGTAACGTTCTATGAGTTGAAGTATCTGCTTCTGATTGTTTTCTTTCTTTATTTATTTTTAGTGTGGGATTTTGTGTTTTACGTCCTTATGCACCGACGTTATGAAGGATAGGATTTAATATTAATGCGGTCTTCGAATTACAAACGAGGCTTGAATCTGCTGCAGTTATTGGATGAGAAGATCATCATGCAAGATCAAACTTTATAGCATTGATCTTTCCCCATCACATTATTTCGCCTCCATGACATCTTAAATTCAAGAATAAGTAACTGGTCGGTTCTTTTAAAACTAAATTTGGCATATCGCTGAGTGGAACAAAAATGAAATTAGGCATATTGTAAAATCCAACACAAGCAGCTCTATCAAATTTTTCCGTGTAGAGTATGTTGATAATACTGCTGTAAAAAAAGCAATAACACAGCCCTTCAAAATCGGAAACACAACTTCATCAATAAAGAGCTAAATTAAGTGATGAAGCAATGCTTTATCACTTTCTGGTCCAACGAGTTTTCTGCTCATTGTCATTAACATTTTGATTCTTTTTTTTTTTTCCTCTTTTCTTTCTGAACAGGAACTATCAAACATTATCATGCATGACAAAGTTAACTTCCCCTCCATAAGACTTGCCAATTTACTACAGGCTGTTTTATAAATATTTGAACATACATACAAATACGATAAATAATGTTATTCATAGTATATTACTGAATATACTTACGTTTGAACGTTTTACAAATCAACAATAGCTTCTGTATTATTATGTAGGAACTTACCTGCAAAGAGAAGTAAAAGATTATACATATTTTTTAAAAAAATATATGCTTATTAAGGATTTTTGACTTTTTCTTAAATTTTGTAAATAACCAGATAGGGTCTAACAAGAAAGATTACGCTTATTTTGAAAAGTGAGCCATTTAATTGCTATAAAATGTTATGCAGTGTACTGTTGGTTGTTTTCAAGATGTTCCATATTCTATAGACATTTCAGTGCTGCATAATTTTGAAGTTCCATTGTTTCACCTATAAAAGAGATGACCTAGGAATGGTACTAGTTTATTAGTGCACAACTCTATTTTTGATCATTTTGGACATATTTCATCTATAAGATCTCTATGTAAAGCACCTTTCAGAAGTTCAAAGCATCATGACCAAATGTTGAAAAAAATGTAATGAAATTTTTACTCTAACGTCCCACGATTATGATATTCCGAAAGGCATTTCTTTGTCCCCACTGGCGGATCCGGGGGGGGTGTTACGATATGGCCGTGCCTACACAGGGGCGGATCCAGGGGGGCGATTGGGGTGATTGCCCCCCCTTCCCAGAAAAGGAAACTTTCTTATTTTATATATAAATAAACCCATTCATAAAAAGTTTGGAGCTCTTAAAAGTAGCTCTAAGTAGCAGTATTACTACCGACCGCCCCCCCAGAAGTCCGTCCTGGATTCGCCCCTGTGCCTACAGTTGTTTCATGGACACCGGGGAGACATGAAAGCAGAACGTAGCATGTTTATTGAGCTATTATTTGTACTTTATTTATCTATATAGGGGGGCGCGGTGGCTCAACGGTAGAGCGTTCACCTCTGGTGCTTGGGGTCCCGGGTTCGATCCCAGCCCCCGCCAAGTGAACTTTGTGGTGGACAAACACCGTGCTCGTGGGTTTTCTCGGGGTTCTCCCGTTTCCTCCCACTTTCTTCATTCCACCATTTCACTCATCTCTCATCATCACCGTCTCCTTTAGCCTAACCGGCATAACCGTGGGACGTAAAACTTAAAGATTTCATTTCATTTTTTATTTATCTATATATTAAAATGCTGTGTTTATATGTTTGTTTCCAAAGAAAATTTTATATGTTTGTCTCCAATCCTTTCGTCAATGAGATTTCGAAAACCACAAGCGCTAGAAGCGTGCCGTTTTCATTGGTCGATTTCAAATTTTCTGTAGATTGTCCAGTTCTAATTCAAAAAAGCATGGCCATTATTTCTTTATTACATTTTTAGGGGTGCACTGGAAGTGTTGCATTTTTTTAAAAGTAAATCATATCCTATGAGTTATACGTTCCAACACTACATAATTGTATACGGAAATGGTATATCTCTCAGGCGTTCGTTTCATGTCCAAATAATAATGAAAAACGGAAGATAATCATTTATCTAGTCTCAGATGAATCTTTATCGTTTGTAGCGTTTTGTCCAATAAACACCATATCACTGACATTATAATTAATTGTGTATGTAATGTATTTGCTTATTAGACCCTACATACTGCATGGAAGAAGAAAGAAAACAGTGATCATACATGAATTATAAACTCCAAGAGGAAGTAGGCTCAAATCTTGCAGATGGTGCGAGATATTGAAAAAATAATCGAAAAATCTCTCCTTTATGGTATTCCTTGCGGATTTTTATCAAGACGTCTTTCACTTGTATCTGTAAAGGGACATGTACAGATGTGAGGAACGACAAGGAGATTCATGCTTATATGTGAATGACACACTATATAGAGTGCAGGTTCAACTAGTGATCATTTAATAAAATAATATATTTTACTATTTTGATTAAAAAATATCTCAATACATGCACAAAAGACCCCCTGGAGCACATTTTATAACACAAACTTATAAATGTATCAACGAAAAAGCGGGAAATTTTAAAATTATTAAAATTCAATGTGAAGAAAAATAGGTTACACAGTGACGCAAAAATTTAGATTGCTTTTGCAGTAAATTGAACAGTAGTCACATCCTTTGATAAAGGTAACGTAATACATAAAAGACAGTGTCTAATAGTGTCATTGTTTTTTTATTTTGTATAACTCGTATACGGGTTGGTGTTTTGCTTGTCGTACCCCTTGTTTACGACAAAGTTCCTAAAACTGTCAAAGTTCATCTCCAAGACCAATAACAAATGTTGGCAACATCTTGCCATGTGCGATGATTGAATAGTCATATCGTAAGAAACAGTGACTGATATCTATCACCGAGAGAAGATTTTACCATCTTCACTCCACGTTCAACTTATTGGAGAGACCGGTACAGAGTTATTAAAGAGACAAAGTTCAATAAATTATGAAGGTACAAGTAACAGATGAAGATAGAAATTATTAATTAATAATTGCATAAATCCAATCACTTCTAGTCTTCACAAATACACTTCTCGATTAATAAGACTAATTACCCTCTCTATCGATATAGATACTAATTATTAGTTTTTTCTTCAAATGTATATATTTTTCTCCCTTATATACGTCAATATAGTGGAGCATTTTAGTATATCATACCTATGTATAAGTTATATTTTTTGCTACTCTTTAACCACCCTCTTATATTCAGTATTCAGTAGCGTCCTTTCAGAAGTGGCACTTCTTAGTTTCCATCTATGTACTAAATTTCAGCTCATCGGCTGAGTACATTTTACTGCAGCGAAGTTACATTTGTCATTCGCTGGGAGGATTCTAATTGGAGCCAAACCGAGTATGATGTGCTGTAGTTACTAATGAAACAATTTCTTCTGAAATAGGAACAAAATTACATGGCGTTTTGGAAAAATTTTGCCCTGACAAAACTTTACACCCAAAGTAAAGTATCCCTTGTGAACTTTTTCGTAAGAAATGACTTATGTCGTATATTAGAGTTATTAGTGAAAACATTTATTTATGAAATGTGAATAAAATCGCCTGAGTCATTTTTGAAAAATATCGTTCGAAAAAACTCATCCCCCATGAACAAACTAACCCTTGTAGATTTTTTTAAAAGGATAAATGAGTGACGCTATGTTGCAAGGTTATTAATAAAATATTGATTTATAAAATATGAACAAAATCGGCTGAGTCGTTTTTGAGAAAATCGTCTGAAAAGAACTCATCCCCAAGAATAAATTAGGTTTCTCCAGTATATAGGTCAATATATATAGGTATAGAGGCGTGAATTATACTAACCTATATATAGTTCAACCCAGTAAAGGAATTGAAACATTTTGATATGTCACATATAAATAATGACATATATGTATGATTTATAGTTTCTTTTTTTAAATTTATTAACCTACATTAGTGGCGTTCTTTCAAACCTGGAGATTTTTTAATCCCCATCTGTGTACTACATTTCAGCTCGATTACTGAGTACTTTTTGCTGCAACGTTGCACAATTGTTACATTCGTCATTCTCTGGGAAGATCATCCCTACAATCGAATCAACTAATGCCCAACATGTGTGTCCATATAATAATGCAATCTATGATAAAAGAAAATAATGTACTGTACATTATAGTTTCTACACAAAATATGCTATTTCCTTTCGTCGATGACTATAATTCTGCCCTTTCATGTCTATATTTTAACTTTTAATCTTTTCGATATTACTCCGGAATAATAAACATCTACAGTAGAACATAGTGTTAATAGACATTTTCAGCCATATTTCTTCGGCAATTCGATTGCTAATACGATTTCTAATTATTATTTTCTTTTACACTTAAAAATCAATTACTACGATGCAATGAGGAAATAATTGTAAATATTCATGCTATAAACAGGCCTCGAATTCATGACTGATTTATCTTGTGATCGGTAGTCAAGCACCTCAGATTACTCAACTACGAATCCTTTAATGCCCCAGTCTTATACCCTTTAGGCTAAAGGATACGGATAATTAATGTAAGTAGCTGATTATGGTGGAATGAAAATGCAAGACAAAACGAGAGAACCCCGACAATATTGTCCACCACAAACTCAGATGGTCTGGGTCCTCTATCACCAGAGCTGAGCGCAATTTTTTTTAAAAGAAAAAAATCCTGACTCATACTGTCATTATTTGACTTTTCATGATTACTAGATTCGACAGTGACACGAACACAGAAATACCGCGGTCAGTTAAAAATGCCATCGCATTTCAGAGAGTCCGAACCTGTGATGGATTGTGCTCCATAATCCGAAGCTAAACACCCAGAAACACTTGGCTACTGTCACTGGCTGCCAGTGATCCACCAACCATGCCTCTCAACTATGAATACCGTTTCGATTTGTATTATCGCATTATTAGGAGTACTTAACGTTCATTTTTCAGATTTTTATTTTTCAATATGACTGTAGTTTCAATACATTGTCACAATAATAACATGTACAGTTCATTTAAGTGTATATACTATTACCAGTACAGTACCATCATAATACACGAACAATTAGCATTATTTATGGATTAGTTGCTTTCTTCAGCATGTGTCCTTCCAACAGGAAATTTCGCACTTTTATTCAGCCTAGTTTTCCACAATTATTTTCCTTTTCCATTTTTTTTTTTTTTTATTTCCAACGCTTTTCTTAGCAAATTGCTAGCTACGTCACCGCTTCTTTCACAATTGATTTATCGTTTCTTCTTTGTTTATCTTACTTTCACACAGCACCACAGTTACAATCGTTATGCTACGAAGTTTAGTTCATTTCTTCGGGTTTGTTTGATGATTCGATCTCGTATCTTCCCGAATATACTGCAAGTTTACATAGGAGTACAACATTAGATGGCCTTCTATTTAAATTTATCATTACGTAGGTACACAAGAAAAACAAATTATATCAAAGATAGTGCTTAAAAGAACTTCAATTTTAGATTTTCAATGTTCCAAACTGTATAACGATAATGTATAATCATAATAATATGTAATCATTCCAATTGACAAGAAATGTACCAAAAGTATGTATTAGCCATAAAAAGAGGTAAAGTGATATATTGTGATACGAACTTAATCTGTTCCAGAACCTGTTCAAGTTCCAAAACAAGCTTCTCCCAAGGCTCTTCGCTAAGTTCACCCCTACTTTTTTCAATTTTAGTGAATAACTTAAAGATAACAAGAGTCTAATATAAATAAAATAAAGAGTTTGTTTGTCTGTCTGTGTGCGGCTTGGGGACCAGATGAGTGGGCCGAAAGTTACCAAATTTGGGTTACAGATACCTTGGTCCAGGCCCCAGACCAAGACGAAGAGTTTTTTCTCAAATTTCGAAATAGGGGGGCCTCAGGAGGCGTTTACTGGGACATGTAAAAGTAATAGAAAATGACCGATATTAGTGTCGAATTCATAGTTTTTGCGGTTGCTTAGATCAATGGTGACACTCTGATCGCATTAACTTCCAAATTCACCCAGTTCGGCTGTGGGCCGTGGGTCAGCGGGGGAGGGATACCGAGATATGTAACAATAATCCAAAACGACCTATAGTAGTGTCAAATCCAAAGTTTTCGTGGTCGCTGAGATCAATGGTGCCACTTTCATTAACGATCACTTCAAATTCAGCTACCATTATATGCGGGCCTGGGTTCACCGGCGGGAAGGGGGTTACCGAGATGTAAAAATAATCCCAAATTACCGATATTAGTGTCTCAAATTCATAGTTTTCGCGGTCGCTGAGATCAATGGTGACACTTTCATTAACGATGACCTTCAAATTCAGCTACCGTTGTATGTGGACCGGGGTTCACCGGCGGGAAGGGGGTTATCGAGATGTAAAAATAATCCCAAATTACCGATATTAGTGTCTCAAATTCATAGTTTTCGCGGTCGCTGAGATGAATGGTGATACTCCTACAGGTGTTGACTTCCAAATGCAGTACCCATGAGAAGAATGGGCATTTCAGCTAGTATATATATATATATATATATATATATATATATATATATATATATATATATATATATATATATATATATATATATATATATATATATATATATATATATATATATATATAACACAAAGTGAGCCAGATAGTGCCTAAAAAAACCGCTATTATATAAACTAACAATTGTTTCCAAAACCTTTCGTATAGTGTACAAATATGGGTACCCAACAATTAAGACGTAATAAACTGGGCATCCAAATTTCTGATCTATAAGAAAAGGTTTGGATACGGTTATTAATTTATTTAATAGTGTTTTGTAGATACTATCTGGCTCACTTTCTATACTTTTCATATTCTTCGTTATCTTTAAGTTATTTATTAAAATTCAAAAAGTAAGGGGGTGAGTTTAGGGAAGAGTGTTAATCCGTTCCTGAGTTAAACGAACTCTAATGATTTTAACAGTTAACAAATAAAAAGAACAGTAATCTTTATACAGGGCTATGTATATGAAAATGGATGTATACAGGATGTCCTAAAAGTAATGGTGGAAAATGAAACCACAGATCCCTGGCATCAAAACAAGAAAATAAGTTTATATGACAGTCCGGAAATGGACAGGGCGGAGCTAAATAGCTTCGAATGTGGGGGGGGGGAAGGATCTTCACACTTAGGGACAGGAACTTAACGACTTACAAAACCGCATTGAAGATGAGTGTGAACAGTTACGCAACACACCGGAAGTGATGGAATGCATTCGAAACTCACGATTAGCACTTTGTATAGATGTGGGAGGAAAGTACTTTGAACATATTCTGTAAGTACGTTTATTGTTAGCATGTATGACCTAGTAGCTTGTAGTGCTACTCTGTGTAAGATACTACCTTACAAATACAGTACGTCGTTGTGAATTCTGCCTATTATTTCATTACATGCCACTACTAGTTACACTTGTTCTTATTTCTACCCTCTCTCTGCAAGTTTCTGTCTGGTATACCACTTTCCATTGCTCCTGAGATCATGCAACCATGCTAAGTGGTCTTTACTTTGACTCCCATTGTACATGTGCATGTAATTGTGTCATGGAGGGAAAACCTTTTTTTCTGTATGGTTTCCATCTTTACTGCACCCTTTCGCTACCCCTGCCGTACAGACATGTGTGAATCCCTATATGACGTATGGAGAATCTCTGGCGCAGTTATGTAACATGTAACATGCGTTTAACATGTCAAAGTGATATGATTTTTGTCTTTCTGAACCACCCCCCTAGCTCCTATCACTATTCCACTGGCAGGTGTAAAGTTCGTTTCCCCCCACATTCGAAGCTGTCTAGCTCCGCCTCTGTCGACTTCCGGACTACTCTTGTTTTGGTGCCAGGAATCTGTGGTTTCAGTTTTCGCAATTACTTTTGGGACACCCTGTATGTGTAAGTGCGTATATTCGAGCATGCCTCTAGAACGCCTGTATTAATTATAACCGAACTTGGTACACATATTACTTACAGTCTGCAAAACAGTACTGTTGGTGAAGGTCCCCTAGCACACCTAGGGGGAGTAGAAGGGAATAATATATAAAATTATAGAAAACTGATATTTATATAGAATACTTAATTTTGGGGATCGCTGAAATGAATAGCGACACTTCTGATGCCGTTTAAATCCAACTTCAACCCCAATCGGTACTCCGGGGAGAAGAATGATGACACGAAAAAAATAATGAAAAACGACCGATATTAGTATCGAATCCACAATTTTCGGGATGCTTAAGTTCATTGCCTAGACTCCCTATAGCATTTAAGTGTAATTCCCTTTAGCACTCCTAGGGTGGTAGCAAGGGGTTAACAAGGAAAAGTAATCGAAAACGAACGATATTAACGTCGAATGTTGGTGAAATGTATAATTACGCTCCCGATAGCGTTAAAGATGGTTTCACCTCGACCGAGAAAGATATGATGGATCAACACGACCATAGATCATTATACCAGCAACAACATCTTTTAAGGATTTTGGAAACCATCCTTGTCTTTGACGAAGATCCAACCTCTCTCCCACCCATTTATAATATTATCATAACAAATCAATTTTTAATCAAAAGTAACAAAATCCGATGCAGGTTATCACTCAGAAAACTGAACACCTCCCGATGGCGATTCCTGTTGGTCGGTACTAGCGCATATGGTACTCGTGAGTTCAATTTTTCCACCAAACTGATTACACTGAGCCGTCGAACGTAACTCATATGCAATAGCATGAACACTTTTCGGAGGATCTGCTTCTACATATTCCTGAAGCTGCTCATCCGAACGTGATGTTGGTCGGCCTCAAAGTGCTGTATTTGCAATGCTATGTCACAGTAACGAAATTTGACAAACCAAAGGCGAATGGTGCGTACAATCGTCACTCGTGGAGAAACGCGCAGGTTATGTTTTTGAGCCTTGCTGTGTAGAATATCTAAGTTTGAATTTATAAAGAAATATCACTTGTAAGTGTGTGTTCTCCATAGCAAACTTTTGTAGGTCCTTGTTCAACAACGCACTGCCTCCTGATTGCCTGGCTTTCTGAACGTGTACTGAATGAGTGACGTTAGATGCGTGATCTTAGTCTATCCCTGTGTTGTTGTTGAGGTGAGTTTTCCACTAGACGTTTCAACCTAATATTTCTTAGGTCCATTACAGGTTGTTATATAGCCTTCCCTGCTGATCTAGTTGAAAGCGAGTGTGTCTTTGGTGCACGTAGTCTCGGATTCGATTCCCGACAGGAGAGTACAAAAAACTAAATTTCATAATCATTCACTTTCATCGATTATTCGTCTCTTTTAACCTAAAGGGCATAATTGTGGGACGTTAAACTTAAAAAAGTAATTTCATTTTATTCAGGTTGTGATATTTTGACCAATTCTTGTATGTCAGGAGTTATAACATAGAATCACAAAACACGGGATTTTTAATAGGATATTTACATTGCGAAGAATAGGTTTCATCTCCGAACTTAGCTTTTACTGAAACCGGAAGTTATTAGATCTACCATTCAGACTTCTATACAAGAGTTTGGATGCATGGACGGACACAGTCATTCTCTAAGATCTGTAGTTGAACGTTACTTTTCATTATTGAGGCTCACATGACTTCGCACAGATAAACGAATCCGGGTCTTTCGCACAAAGGCACACATACTAATTATATATACTAATATATATACGAATACTAATAATGTACGAAGCTCCTAATCCAATAAGACTTCTCATAACAGAGAAAGGGAAACTATTATACATTTTTCAATTGGCACAAGCTCGGTCATGTTTCTAATAAAACATTTTTTGAGCAAGGGCATATATATGCAATGTATCAAAAGTTAGATCACTAGGTTAGATGAAATAGTTTATAACCAGACAGATCGGCGACCAGTATAATATTTTTTATATCTACATTGGGTAGGAGCTAGAGGAATATGAATTTAAAAGAGACACCCATAATACGCTTGTAAAATCGGAAAGATCTCAGTAAATTTGTTAGAAGACTAGTTAGATAGGGGTTGAATCTTCTTGGCTACCTTACTGTTATACCTACAATAACCGATAGTAGCCACTGAAAGTGTACTTTTTGTGTTTACGAAGACAAAGGTGCGATATAATAATAAATATGAAGAATTTAATTACTTTCATTACGAGAACCAATATAATGTTCATAACCTACTATCGAAAAATTATATATATTAATTGCTAATATTTTAAAGATATTTCGAACACACATATCAATAGACAAAAACTACTTATATACATTTTTGAACGATTTCTAGGTTGAACATGGTGTAACAGACAAGCCTACACTATGACTTAAAAATAGAACAGAAAAGCAACTTTAACTGATCTTTTCATCCCGCCAACCTTCATTTGCTTTGGACGAATGCCTTAGAACTTTTTAGAGGAACTACATTGTCCGTCTTCTAATAATTTTTCACGTATCTCTAATATTTATTTCCAAAGAGTGTGAAATTTTTTTTGGCAAAAACATTTTCTTTTTAGAAAGGAAAAGAAGAAAAAACGTATATTTTCCAGTTGTTCCAAAAATAATAAACTAACGGTCCCGTGGTTCATCGAACCTTCCACTTGACTTTCATTCTCGCTTGACATTTATCTCTTACGATATAATTAGGTAGCTCCGTCTGCGGCTCGGTGACTCATATCTCTGTTCGTCAATATGTGTCGCCTAATTGACGCACAGCAAATATAGAAATAACTTCAAACAATATACACATAACATAAATACTATATATACCTGTATAGGATATACAGGGCACAAATAGAAGTGAAACTAAATACGCCTCTGCAAATAAATAAATAAATAAATAAATAAACGCAACCCCCTATGAAAGTACGTGTGAGCAAAATGGAATTTATACTACAGTTGTTCGTATGACTATACAGAAATGATTACTATATGTCTAACTGTAATCAATATGACGTGAAGGCTCCATTCAAGAAAATTAATTACAATAATCGTATAGTTAGCTAAATTGTATAAAGATATTATTAAGACAAGAAAATCGAAATTTAATGAAAAACAGGACTGGGCATCATCGACGCTCGAAGAAACTTTTCTAGGGGGTTCACCTCCCTGGTTGCAATATTACTTTTGGTAATTTTTTTTATTTGTATTAAGAAAATCTTAAGAAATTTAATACATTTTCGTGCGCCCATGCTTGGCATATATACTGCTGATTTTATTAATCCCGGTCTCATCTATTACGTAAGTAAGATAATGTATTCCGTAAATAAATTTTCTCAGATATCTCTTATAATGAATTATTTATTAGAAATTTTACATTTTTGTGTGTAAGTAGGTGTATAATTTATCTACGTATAACTCTACGATCAAATGCCGCATGTAGATGTAATCTGTTGTCTTGAAGTATGCAGACAGGTTAGTATCACATTAAACCACGTAAAAAATTGAAAAATACCCATTAAATTGGACTAATCCTTTCTTAACTGAGAAGAAAGATGAGGTCCATAACACAAACATAAAGGATGATCAGAAAATCAAACATCTTTCTCCTCTTCCAGCTCCCACTGCGCTATCATCTTTCATGTTTAGGGTACATCCAGATTTCTATACTTTTAATTTTACTAATTTACACTTCTCCTTCAACAATATTTTTACTTTAAAAAAGAAAATCTTTTGCTACCTTAAAAGTCAGGGTTTTTACTGTTAATATTATTCGTGTCGAACGAAAATTCGAGTTTGTGGGGGACCAGGAGCGCAATTAATCCCATTTCTATTATTTTAAAAGGAATAATTGCGTTAGAAAGATTAAGTTAGGATTCGAAGACATCATGTATTTTTACATGGCTCAATTTTGAAAATAATATTAAACAAATAAAAACATTTAATTTTTCTTTACAACATATATTTTCACTGTAAATAAATACAGTAAATGTTTTTCTGATGCAAATACAGATTTAGAATACGTGGGAATGCACCACAAATTCTTCACAATATACCTTTGTTAATATGAAGTACTTGGAATTCCATCCCATTAATATTGTAATAGGGAAAACTTAACCTTGTAATGTAGCGTAGAATTTTATTTTAAAAACACAATTTTCACACGTGTAATATGTCAATTTGAGTAATTATTCTTGCTTCGTACAAAATAACTTCAATCAACGTAAAAGATGTATACCATTATCATCATCATTGTTATTATTATCATTAAAACTATCATTTCAGCATTACGACCTTGGGAAAGCAAGTGCAAATTCTGGTAACAGTAAATAGAAATCTAGAGATAAAGCGCTCACAAGTTATGGAAAGATATTTACGTAATGCAAACAAGACCATATATGTATAAATATATCAGCGTATCAAATACTGTATTAATATTAAACATATTTACAAATGGCTTAAGATTATTATACGGAACAACATTGATTTCACATAGAATCAAATATCATTACTTTCGTTTTAACAAATTTCGTTACATAGTTAAACTCGAAGTAGCTCAAGTGAACGTACAAAATTTTGTCCGCTCATCACGCTAATACGGCTGAACCAATTTCTTTCATTTTTGGGGGGTTATTAGGATTTGGACCCTAGATGGTTTTTATCATATCACTTTAATTTTTAATTACCAGTGTCTTGAGATAATTGACCATTCAAGTGTCCATAACGTACAAATCCTTTGTTATTAGTTCATCATAGGTAAAAATAAACGTATTTATATGCAACCCGCATGACCGTGTCACTCGGCGGGTTAACATAAATGACAGGCGATATACAGCGGAAAATAGCTTGAATCTTCTGTTTAAAATTTTTTAATTGATTTGCTTATTTTTACAGACACTTTTACAATATGCCAGCACCGGGATGACCGCAGCGAAGCGGGGCGGGTTAACATAAATGACAGGCGATATAATGTTAAGATTTACTGCAATCTTCTATGGTTTTTATCATATCACTTGAAAGCGAAAAAGTAAAAATTATCTAAGTAACAAAGTTTATTGCGTTCCGGGGTGACCGCAGCGAAGCGGGGTGAACGCTGCTAGTATATATATATATATATATATATATATATATATATATATATATATATATATATATATATATATATATATATATATATATATATATAAAATTTTCTGTGCTTTATTAGCTCTAAAGGTAAAGCTTCCATCTGTAAAAGATGGTCTATCACGCTTTACTTTATTTCTGAGTAGGTGACGGAGGAAATGAAACAGCCAGCGGCTAACATTTAGCGTTTCATCACTGAATTTTCATTTACCTGTAATGGAAAACAATGGATAGTCTAAGTTCGTGTGGACTGTTTGGCCAGAACTCGAATTTCACATCTTCAAGACCTAGTCGACAGATATAGAGCACATAAGTTATAAAGTGTTCCGTGTAGTAACCTCTACAAGCGAATTTAACAGAAGTTGAATACAATCTGAACGGTCGGGAATTACATTAGAAGAAAATATCAAAATGTTCTGTAGGGACGAGGCAGTTCTCGTGCCCATACAGGCCTGGAGCCACCCCAAAAATGTAGAGGGAGCTCGGTAGAAGTTAGGGAGACCGATCCAACCATATTATAGTTCATCACCATATTATAGTTCACTAGCAGCGTTCACCCCGCTTCGCTGGGGTCACCCCGGAACGCAATAAACCTTGTTAATTAGATAATTTTTACTTTTTCGCCATGGTCACTTGAATGGTCAATTATCTCAAGACACTGGTAATTGAAAATTCAAGTGATATGATAAAAACCATGTAGGGTCCAAATCTTAATAACCCCCCAAAAATGAAAGAAATTGGTTCAGCCGTATTAGCGTGATGAGCTAACAAAGGATTTGTACGTTCTCTTTTATATATATAGATTTGCAAGTCTACCGTGAAAATTTAAGGGGGGGGGGGGCAGCAAAATCTAGAGGGGCGGCCCCCCGTGGATACTATGTATAATCTGTCGTCCCCCTTTCCTTTGGAAAACACAGATCAAAGTAAACGGAAGATTATTTTGACCATTCAGAGGATATTTTCAGAACATTCGCGTTTGTTGAATTCGTCCTTATTAGTCGGAATGCCTCATACGTTCCCTACTAAAATAAAATAAAATAAAATAAAATAGCTATGTGTACGTGCCAAAGAACAAAACTGTAAAAGAATGAGAACGCCTTCTGACATATAAGGGTACGCACTCTCAGCGGGGTACGCAGAATTTCGTCGAGCAAGAGGTGTTCAAGAACTTATTTTTATCTTTTTAGGACTAGGGTGATTTCTTACTATTGTAAACATTTATTTTTCTATATCTTGATCAATGGGTTTTAAACCCGATACCCTTCTTACGTACGCCACAGAGTATCCCATCACAATGTGCATAGTCTTACGTTTGATCCTCGTTGAGATGTTGTCTCAATTAGTCTACAAGACGTAACTATATACTGTAAACCTAAAGCGAAACTAAACAATATTTTCTATGTGTAGTAGAATTACGAGGGCTATCCAGAAAGTAGATTACGTTTTCGTCTGTGTCCGCTAGGGGCGGGGCTAGCGCGGCCATCTTGGGGTCAGAGCGTTGCGCAGCTCAGTCGGCATCTAGCCGTGCTAGTGAGAGGTTCGTGCTGTGCTCCGTTAAGATACTGTGACGGTTTGAAATGTCTGCGTTAATTGAAAATCCCGCGAGCTGCGAGGTGCGTGCAGTAATAAGGTTTCTGACAGCAAAAAACTGTAAACCGATAGAAATCTATCGGCAGCTGTGTGAAGTGTAGGGGGACAACATTATCACTGAAGGTGGAGTGCGACAGTGGGTAATAAGATTTAAAAATGGCCGAACCAATGTTCACGACGAAGATCGAAGTGGGAGACCCAGCAAAGTGACTGCCGAACTTGTCGAAAAAGTCGATGTTAAAGTCCGTGAAAATCGAAAGTTCACAATAACGGAACTTTCTTTGAGTTTTCCACAAATTTCGCGAAGTTTGTTGCACGAAATCATCAGCGAAAAGCTTGGTTACCACAAGTTTTGTGCAAGATGGATTCCAAAAATCTTGACAGAGGACCACAAAAATCAGCGAATGGCTGCAGCGTTGCACTTTTTGGACGCCTACAATAAGGATGGTGACTCTTTACTCGATCGCATCGTTACTGGTGACGAAACATGGGTGAAACACGTGAACTGTGAAACGAAATTGCAATCAATGCAGTGGGGGCACACAGGTTCTCCCCAAAAACCCAAGAAATGCATGCAAACAATGTCGGCAAGGAAGATGATGGCGACTGTTTTTTGGGACAGAAAAGGTGTGATTTTGGTGGACTTCCTGGAAAGAGGCACTACAATAAACGCTCAAAGGTATTGCCAAACTCTGCAAAACCTCAGAAGAGCAATTCAAAACAAGCGCAGAGGAATGTTGAGCTCTAAGATCTTGTTGATTCACGACAACGCCCGGGCCCACACGGCAAATGTCACGCGTGAAGTTCTTGAATCTTTTCAGTGGGAGTTGTTTCCTCATCCGCCGTACAGTCCCGACCTGGCACCGAGCGACTTCCACCTATTCCCAGCAATGAAGAAGTGGCTGGCTATGCAGCGTTTTGATGACGACGAACAGCTGCAAGAAGAGGTAACGAAGTGGTTGAAGTCGCAGGCGGCCGAATTTTTCGACGAAGGAATTTCCAAGCTCGTACATCGCTACGATAAATGCCTTAATTTGAATGGTGACTATGTCGAAAAGTAGTATTTGTGTGTGGCTTTCATCTGTATATAATAAAATTTGTTTCCTATACTTTGTTGATTTTTTATTCCAAAACGTAATCTACTTTCTGGATAGCCCTCGTACAAAAACTGAAATGAAATGAAAGCTTTGAGTTTAATGTCCCACGATTATACCCATTAGGCTAAAGGAGACGATGATTTAAGCAAGGGAATGATGATGAAAGAACTGATGATATGAAAAGTGAGTGCCCCCTAGAATTACAAAGTAAACTCACTTTTCTCAAAGTCATGATTCACTATGTTTACTGTTTTAGTTCTATGACGATAATGGTTGAAACCGGAAATTGTTAATTTTTTGAAGCAATTCCGGATTGAATAGATGGTTAAGGGAGTAAATAGAACCTACTATTGGGAAGCAGAATCGATTACAAAATAATTGCATATAGATATCTCTCACCATTTTTCTTATACGGAAAGCAATATTGAAACCGGAAGTAGTACCGTAGTAAATTTCAAACACTTCCGGTTTTGATAGAGTATTGCGGTTCGTGATAGTGTATACTCTGAATCGATTGCACGAAACTGCTTGTCGCTATCTATTACCATTGTTGTTCTATGGTGATGAATGTTGAAACCAGAAATGGTTAATTTTAACCATTTCCGGATTCATTACACGGGTAAGGGAGGAGATAGACCCTACTCTTGGAAAGCTGAATCAATTGCAAAAGACGCATCTCGATATCTCTTACTGTTTTGTCTCAATAGAAATCAGTAATGAAACTGGAAGTAATATTAAATTTAAACCACTCCTGTTTTTGTAGAGTGTTCGGGATAGTCATGGTACATTACTTTGAGAGGCTGAACCGTTGTTTGGAGAAACCGTTTCTCGCTATCTGTTACCATTTTCGTTCTATGGCGATAAATGTTGATACCGGAAATAGCTATTTTGAGCCACTTAAGGTTTGAATAGAGGGTTAATGGAGAAAGTGAAATCTATTCTTGGGACGCTGAATCGATTGCAAAAAATCGCATCACGATATCTCTTACCGTTTTTGCTCTGATATCTGTCCACAGACGGACAAAGTCGTTCTATAAAACTTCCGACACTTACGCATAGCATAGTCTAAAAACTACTGTATGTGCAGTCGTAAGTGCACATTTACATTCATGATTTAAGAAATGCAGTTTCATTCTTGAGAGTAAAAATGCCTTGGGCACAAAGCATATTACCTCCCTTTCCCTGCCTTCTCAATAGATGAGTCAAGTAAGTGTAAAGTTTACAAAAAAAAAAAAAAAAAAATTTGGTTCCAAACAATAAATCTATTAGGTAAAGAAAGGAGGGAGGTTTGGGTTTCAATTTATATTCATGTAAATACGTTCTCTTCTCCTTCCTTATCGTTGATCCATTTGCTCCTTAAATTTCAATCTTCTGGAAATTTAAACAAAAATAGCAGTTCTCTCTTCCATTATAATATTTATGTCAACACATGATAATAGTTCCATATGTCGCTCATGTCTTTGGAATCCATCGAAAATAAATTGTCGGAAGTAGGTACTTGCGGAAATACGTCATTCTTCACCCATCCATACCGTAATACGTCAGTTTTGGTTCCGGAGGCATTTATCCCTTAAGCTCCAACGGAAAGTCAATTTTTCTGTTTTTTTAATTATTATTATTATTATTTTATTTTATTTTATTTTATTTCTGTTCATCGAGGTAAAGCAACAGTTTTGAGATTTTCTTCAAATATAATGTTCTGTTCTAAGAGAAATGCAAGAATCCATTTGAGAAACCTTTACTCTCTCTTTGTTTGATAATCTGGCGATTTCTATTCCTGTGCATTTGTTTACAATCTATTGGAGGCTGATTTACGTTAAATTCTGTTGTGAAACGAGAAGTTTCTTTCTTTCCTTATTTGAATTCGTACGAAGCATAATTTGATTTTAGCATTCGAAGACCCTTATTTGACACAATTAGATTTCTAAATATACTTTTTATTATTATTAATATTCATTTTTGTGTTTGCTTTTAGATGTTTTAGCTTTCAAGAACTTGATTTGTCAAACAAACTCAAACAAACTCATGGTTAAACAAACTCATGGTGCTCCTTGGGCGCATGTAACCCTGAGCATGTGCAGTCTGCTCATTTATAAACACGGGAATGAAGAAATACCCAACTTAACAATCCATCTCATTAAGCAAACAGAAAAGATAATCAATCATATGTATCATGGAAGGCAATTCCAGAAAAATAAGTATGTCCATCTTCTGATTTCCGGTACTTTAGTAACTATACTGAAACCTAGATGGTTGATCAATGGTTGACCAAGAAAATGTTTACATATAAAGTGGTAAATTCACGGAGTAATAATAGCGTATGCCATTAGGATCAAGATAGAAGGTCACGATCCAAAGTCAGTCAATTTTTTTTTTTTTTTTTTTTAAGGATTTGAAAAATAAATACTGAAAATAGTTAAACCGCCACTAACTAAAAATATGTAGACCTATATAAAGGGCAAAATGCACACAAGAACAACACATTCACATCAAGGCCGTATCGGAGGTAAAGGATGTGTCTAACAGAGATGGAATGGTTTACGAAATTCATGACCCATGACCAGAAGATCCGGAAGCAGTCAGATCCGTGACATACCAAATTCGGTGACTCGGGCAGACCGTGACCCGGAGACGATGAAATATCGTCCTATTTTATTGAGGTTATGTATGAAGCTGTTAATGTATTGTTTCTAACAATCACAATTTTCTCCTCTATCTGTCTCTTCTCACTAAATCTTTTTCTTTTATTTTCTTTTTCTTCTGTGCGTCTATGTATGTTAAAGCATTACACTAAAAGCTAACTACAAGTTCTATAAGAGTATAAAAGTGACTATAAGAGAACCGAAAAAAGTAAAATTGCATATTTTTATTATGAGTAATCGAATGAGCCTATAAAACTTGTCGTGTAGATATAACACGTACTACAGAGACTAAAGAGTGCTTTGAGTAGTCTGTGTTCAAGACCACGAAACTAAATTTAAAATAGTTACATTATGATTTCTTGACTAATAAATTTCAAATATGGATATTCGAGTTCAAGTGTAGTGGACATCAATAATCCATTTTAAAGTTCTGAGGTGAAGATGTAGAGCTGATATTTCGGCCGCTTCCAGCTCATCGTTCTAGATCACAGGACTAGGTCTGAGAAACGACCAAGATAACCTGGACCCGGTAATCCGTGACCACTCCATCACTGGTAGTCAGTTCCATTAAAAGCATATTTTTCTATATTGCTTTTGCGAAGGGTACTCCCAGGAGATATAAGGATGTGTGTGTGTCATAGACCATGTGGAAAAGAGCATTCCTATTTAGGTTCTATTTGAATGGTTCCAAGAACGACTGATATAGGGCTCCTGATCATTAACAATAGCACACTTGGTAAGCACTATGTAGGTCATCAAGTTCAGAATTACAATAATAAAGCTGAAAAAACACGTTGCTCCAACGTAGGTCATGTGTACGTTGGTCAACCAACAATTTGTCGTCATTTATCTGACAACTAGCAGCGTTCACCCCGCTTCGCTGCGGTCACCCCGGAACGCAATAAACTTTGTTACTTAGATAATTTTTACTTTTTCGCTTTCAAGTGATATGATAAAAACCATAGAAGATTGCAGTAAATCTTAACATTATATCGCCTGTCATTTATGTTAACCCGCCCCGCTTCGCTGCGGTCATCCCGGTGCTGGCATATTGTAAAAGTGTCTGTAAAAATAAGCAAATCAATTAAAAAATTTTAAACAGAAGATTCAAGCTATTTTCCGCTGTATATCGCCTGTCATTTATGTTAACCCGCCGAGTGACACGGTCATGCGGGTTGCATATAAATACGTTTATTTTTACCTATGATGAACTAATAACAAAGGATTTGTACGTTATGGACACTTGAATGGTCAATTATCTCAAGACACTGGTAATTAAAAATTAAAGTGATATGATAAAAACCATCTAGGGTCCAAATCCTAATAACCCCCCAAAAATGAAAGAAATTGGTTCAGCCGTATTAGCGTGATGAGCGGACAAAATTTTGTACGTTCTCTTTTATATATATAGATTTCAACCTCGCACTTCCAATTGAAATTTCATTTCTTTCGTAGGGGTTACGTTGACAATTGAATTGGTTGGCAAATGCTTCGCAAAGCTACCAATTACAAGGTAGGACCAACGAGTAGGCATAATTAAACTAATAGTTATTTGAAACAACTTCTACAATGTACTGTGTGTGTTAGAGAAGTAGAGGGAGTGTGATGTTTATACAATTACGCATTCGGTGGGAAACAGTAAACTACCTGTCGCAAAATAATAATAATAATAATAATAATAATAATAATAATAATAATAATAATAATAATAAAATAATAATAATAATAATAATAATAATAATAATAATAATAATAATAATAATAATAATAATAATAATAATAATAATAATAATAGGTGGACGTTGTGTTCTCTTCATTCTATTCATTGCATCAATCTATCTACAACTTTGAAAATTATTATCAAGCCTTTAAAAAACAAATAAAATTGATACATATCAATTACTTTATTACATAACTGATGTGAATGCAGAAAAAAAACTAAAAGCCACATCAGCAAAAAAAAAAAAAAAAAAGACACATTTTGCTTTCTGTTCTGCAACTGACAAAGTTATAATACCGTCATAATAGCCTCGAGCATTCAACTATGTAAACGGTATCAATTTATGAATTAAACTTGAAGCTCATCCAACAACACAGGATGCTTTCGTTTTCTTTTTCTTTTTTTTCTTTTTTTTTTTATCATCGCTTGATTATATAATTACAAGGTATGTTTTTCCGTCGTTTTCAATTCGACCTACTTCTTGAAATGTTTTTTTCGTAATTTGTTACTACGTACGTGGCGACTTGTACTGATGTTAAACTAACTTCGATCATGATTAAACCAATTGCTAGAAGGCTTTAAAAACACTATGATAAATAGTGTACTTCACTATAGTTTTGATACAACACCTCTTAAAATGCGCTAACGGAACGAGTTACATGTTTCACACGGGCATGTTGCACATTTTCTTTGTCTTAACGAGATGAAAGTATGTCTAAAGTTGTTTATTAAGTTTGTTTACTATTTTTTAATTTCATTTTACGTTCTTGTGTTCTGAATCTGTCTGTGTAAGCAGAGATGAATTTAAACATTTTCATCCGGGGAAAGGAAAGATATGAACTCCTTTCGGTCAAAGGATTTTTATTTTCCCTGCCATGAATTATCTAACTGAAATGTTCAAAATAAAATGAAATGAAACTTAGTTTAACGTTGCACGATTACACCCTTTACTCTAAAGGGAATGGATGGTTAATTAAAGTGAATGACTCTGGAATTAAATTTTTGTTCTCTTCCACTGGGAACCCGGAACCACGTGCACAAAAGGCACACATGTTAACCACTTAACCAGGGTGAAAGGCGCTGAAATGTCCCAATACACCTCGAGAGAATCACTTGGGATTCCTCTGGATGTATTTCTGTGTGTCAGTAATTGTTATGTAATATTGTTACTACTGTACAACAAAGTGAAGAAGGAGAGAGTTAGGTAGCTCAGTGGTAGAGCGTTAATCTCCGACTCCAGTCCATCTGAGTTTGTGGCAGACAAAACCGTGTCAGTGAGCTGTCTCGGAGTATTCCCATTTTCTCCCACATTTTCACCCCACCAATTCTTTTATAATCATCATTAACATTTATTAATCATCCGTCCCTTTAGCCTAAAAGACAGAAATTTCATTCCATTTTACATTTTGATTTTCGTAAAGTGATAGCAATGCGAGTGACTAGAGGAAACTTCTAATATACGATGTTAACAGTTCATGAAGGGACTAATAAATTCTAACACTATTTGAAAAGAAAATGTATTCTGAACAATGTGATAGAACGTACGGCATGGCTGGAGCAAAAATTAGAAAACGAAGGAGAAAACTGCATCTGAATGGTTGTATTAGAATTCATAATCTCTATGTTCAAATGCAGATCATAAGAGTGTCTCAATTGTAGCAAGCGGCCTGCCATTCCTGATGGTAATTATGACATAACAGCTATAAAACACAACATACTGGCGACTGTGTGCATCACTTTGTATTTTGTGTGTACAATAACAATTATTTCTAGATTGTACGTTCCTATTGAGAGATCTGCAATCATAGAACCATGAAGAAAAAAGTATGGCATACCATCTTTGTACTATTGTTAATTGTAATAGCAGTACCCGACTGAAATGTATTCTCATTTGCTCGCTGCTTGCTCTTTGTACACAAACTATACGGTACGTAGTACACACGGTATAACAGAAAAGGGAAGTTGCATAATTTCAAACTATGAAGAAATTAATTGTACCTGTACCTAGTCGGTGAGAATTGATTTAAAAAAATAACACCTAACATTTATTAGAAAGTTGACAATGATTAAATATGTTATTCTGTTTAGTATAAAACTATTTGGGAAGGGGGAGACCCATATATACTGTATCTCATGAGTAACGTCTTAATTGTATCTGTAATGGACGTTCAAAAACAGCTTTTGAATTATATATTCAAAGATTTTTTACCTTTAGGTTTGGAAGCGTATAATATTTTATAAGATAAACAACTGGTGATTAAAAAAAGAAGGATTTTTAGTTTTCGGCTTTTTAGAAAAAACGAAATCGGCTTTTGAAACCTTTGTTAGCATACTTTTAATTTACCTGTTGTCTTAGGCACAAAAGTGCTTTTCGTAGGATTTCACAGAGTCCAATTATGAGCTGTCGTAAATGAATCAAATGATGACCAAAGTAAATCAGACATCCTTGTAACAATTCTAGAATTGTGCTCTCTGTTGTCTTTTACATACCGACTCAATTCATTCCCATTCTCCGTGCTCCAGGAAAGTTCCAAAGCAAAGATATACGGAAATTGTATTTGACTAACACTTACTCCTGTTGCTTGCTTTTACCAAGGTGAGCCACACAGCTAACGATAATGAGGCTAGACATGGCTCAAGAGTGTTCTGGCAGGAAGGAATGAGTGATCGAAAGTAAAATTATTTTTCATATTGTAAAACAATATTTTGCTGTGGAACGAATGTATGAATGTAAATTGTTTGGATTTGACACCCAATACTGCCTTTCCATGGACACCCAATACTGCTACATCTTACCTACTCTAAAAAAAAAAAAAAAAAAAAAAAAAAAAAAAAAAAAAAAAAAAAAAAAAAACCTTTTGCTTTCATTTTAAGTTCAGTGTAAGTATCAAAAAAAAAAAAAAAAAGCGCAAACGGTATGAATTTTCCAGAGCTGTATTGAGCGAAACGTAAAAGTCTGGAAAGTAATTATGTATATGGTACAAAACGAAAAGAAATCTTGTACAATAACATGAGATCTGTATATTTTATATTTAGCTTTGGTCGATACAGTATACAGATTTTTAAATCGTACTTCTTATGGACTTCCTGACGTGAGTATAAAGTAAACAATTGTGTTTTTTAAGAGTCAACCACTAACAGCAATAAATACCTATAAATTTCCTTCAACAAAAGTGTTCAAGTAGCACTGTGCAAGATTCTTGCAGGTTGGTCTTGGTCTTGCACCCCTAAGTCTTGGTCTCGGTGTCGATCTTGCATGCAAAAAGCATGCTCTTGTGCTCATCACCGTACATCGTAGAAAGTATATCAATGAAAGGGAAAATCTGATTTAGCTACGTGGAACACAGTCAGTTTTTAATTTTTATAGTTTTAAATTAAACAATATAAGTAGAACTTGGAGTCGGCAAACTGATACGTGTCTAGATGAAACACTCAAATACCGAATAAACTATTTATATTATAAGAACTGAAATGAAGAAAAGTATACATGCTTTGATAAACTTCTATTTGAGATATACATTTCATCACACTTTTGTCATAATAAGCATCTTCAGTGCATATTTTTCGTATTTTATGCGCACAATTACATGAGTTTTTTTTTAAAAAAATCATGTTCGTATAAACGAGTATACTCCCTACTTGTGTTTCTATATCTAGTATTAAACCGGCGAATAGAATATTCCTAAATACTCCTGTCTTCTACAAAGTAAGGATACAAAATGTAGACACAAGTTTTTCATACCATTCTGATCTATTAACATCTAACTACATGTCTACAACTCATGTATTCGTTTTAGTTTTAATACCAGGCACATTATTTATAATTGAGGCGATCTACGTAAAAACGGCATACAAGTTTATGTGCCTTTTTTACGCGGGTTACATATGCTTGTTCTACGGTGTCTAAAGGTTCAATCTCAAAAAATGACGGTGGCACAGCTTTTTGAAGTCGACAGTCATATGTAGAGATTCTATTATAACGAAATGTGGTTCTTCAGCCTGAGTTGCAAGTTTAAGCAGGCGACTTTGCACTACGTTGTTCTTCAGTGTGGTCGAACTCGCTGAAAAGGACACCAAAACGTAGCCAATTCGCTACTCGCATAGCGATATTTCAAAGATAATAGGAAAAAGAAGAACAGCATGCTTGGCCATCTTATTCGACACTTCGATTGGATCACCGTGCTGATAGGAGGAAAGGCAGAATGAAAACCAGGAAGAGGAAGACCAAGCATAGAATATCTAGATGCAGCTACGAAGAAGAGACCTTATCAAAGTATAAAACAGCTCTTCCAAAGGAGAGAAAAGTTTTAAAATTTCCATGTTGCCCACCAACCTATGGTTGAGGTGAACAAGAAGAAATTTGGGTGATCATTGCACACGACACACACCAAGTAGACAATTAGAATTTGAATATTAACACAACTCCCCATTCCCAAACTATATGTGAATAACCAATTTTATAAAAGGGTGTTCTGGCTTTATTGCTTTATTATACATGTATGTAATGACTACTCGAGTTACTGCTATGCATTTACTGAATATGACGGTTGAAAAAAATCCAAACTCTGATATTTGTTTGTTACATGATTGTCTGAAAAGTCAACTTCGGAAGTTTCCTAATATTTCTACGATTGTTTTGCTATCTGATGTCACAGATGGTCAAAATATAAATTTTCTGATGTCTAAGTTTACTCTTTTGTTTGAAAGAGCTTTGAAAAAAGGATGTGCATTAACTTTTTCCGGTCGGAGGACATATTTTCTCTCAGCGGGACAAAACTTTGGTCTGATCAGAAAGAAAATTTTACAAAAAGAGGTGACTGGTAATTCAAAGTTTTATCTAACTGCAACGATGTTGTGTAAGAAAAACCCATCACCTTTTGAAGTTGTTATGAATGCAGAGTTTTATATAATTGGGGGCCTTTTCTAAACAGTTTCTTTCTTTAAAAGTTGTCTGAAAAACGAAAATTCCTTTTATTTTAATGAAATATGTTATTATCGAATTATAAGGGGCGACCAACTTAAACCCGTTGGTTCCATGTATTATTGGTATAGTGTGTAGGAGGATATTATTTATTTAATAGTGTGTAATGGCTAATGTCCCTGTGTGTTGGGTGTAGGAATGTTGTTGATACGTATTTCCATTTTGCAGGTATAACGAGTGAAAGGTGGCGTTAAAGATCCCCAATCCGTCCAAACAGGACCAGCGTGCTGTCATCCAGTTTCTGAGTGCCGAAGGTTGTCAACCAGCTGAAGATTTAGTACCATAACTTATGTTTGACCCGTTCGCTATGGATTGAATACTAATGCGTCTACCCGCAGCTATAGCCGCATTTACCTTTTCACGCGTGTCTTCTGTGGCAACAACAAGGGCTTGACCAGGACGGAGATAATCAGTGGTTTGTTCACGCCCCTTCCGAAACATTCTGGCATAGTCCACCTCTGTTGTTTTGGAGGCGCATGCATCACCATACACGTCTTTCATACATTGGAACACTTTAGCTGGTTGACAACCTTCGGCATTCAGAAACTGGATGACGGCACGCTGTTCATGTTTGGACGGATTGGGGATCTTGAACGCCATCTTTCACTCGTTATACCTGCAAAACGGAAACACGTATCAACAACATTCCTACACCCAACACACAGGGACATTAGCCATTACACACTATTAAATAAACATTATCCTCCTACACACTATACCAATAATACATGGAACGAACGGGTTTCAGTTGATCGCCTCTTATATTATACAATGGTGCATTTCTGTCTTCTAAAACTTATTTTGGATAGTATGAAGTGTTTACTTATTGCCCAATTTTTCAGGAGATTGAAGATTTTTGGAACATAAGAATTACACGGTGTTCTTACTTTGAAATGAATCAATTAAAAGTCAATGATGTTAAAAGTTTGTATCGCTTTTTACAGCAGAGCGATACTGACTTCATATGATTTTACAACCACCATAACTTTCAGTTTCAACACAGTTTGATAAATAAAGATAGTTTCTGAATCTTTCATATGGCTTTCAATTATCCGTTCTGTACTACAAAAGTGTTTTGCGTAAAAAGGGCACATAAACTGCACATTTACTCATTAATAGGCAAGCAAATCCAGTGTTATCGGTAAATTACGTTTTGCATAGGATGTATCTGCGGTTTATTGCCAACTCAGTAACCGTAATTTTATTGACAGCATACAGTACTACCACTTTTGTTTTTGCGTTTAGTCAAAAATAGTTTTCTTCTACGTGCCCTTTTTACGTAGACCGCCTCAATTTTTACTTCTACGGTATTTTTCAATTTCCTTCGTAAACACATGCTTTTAAAATACTATACAAAGCAGACACTTAATTTATTACCCAATGGAATTCGTTTAAAAATACTCCTTCCCTAACTATCTGCTCTAAAAATATTATGACATCGGCATTCCAACTCATAAATATATATTTTTTAAACTTTTTTTTTACACTCTAAGCATCAGCAGTTAAGTTTCGTAACGACATTTCTGAACTTATTCAAGTGTAAACTTGAAGAATATATTTTCCACACTAATCATCGTAATCAATAGTAAATCAAATGAATACCAAAATATAAGGCACAACATATTTTGAATTATTTCTACTATTTTATTATTATTATTATTATTATTATTATTATTATTATTATTATTATTATTATTATTATTATTATTATTATTATTATTATTATTATTATTATTATTATTTATCTCTATGATGGTTTCGACAAGGAAACTGAAATACCAGGTTTAACATTATTAGTATGATCATATGAACGGCTTCCTTTGTTGAGTCACTGTAGAGAGGAGGAATTTATACCCATTATGAATTACCAGAGGAACTTTGATCCATTTCTCTTGAAAAAGAATGGTAAATTAGCTAATTTAGGAAATTATTACCTGACTGCTGTTCCCAAACACTCCAGAGTAGCTCAACAAGATCAAACCGAGTGACTGTAGAGTAGATATAGTAGACTTTCAGCTTCACTTCGATTGTTGTCACCAATCTTTTAGTGTATATTAATGCATTATGATATCTATAAAAGATACCAACTTGCGAATACAGTGTATAATTATTGGATACTCGTGCTATCCAGAATTGTTGGTGTTGGTAGTGATGTTGCCTTTGAGAACATCAGGATTAGAGAGGAAGTACAAGGTGTACAGAAGAAGGAAAAATTGGGAATAACTGTCGTGCATCATCGTAGGCATAAATAATCCGAATGGTAAATCTCTTTGGAGTTACTCCATGTTCACTCAGCCAGAATGAATATGGATTCATCATAGAAGAGTATATATTTTACATCAATCCCAAGCCACGAATTTCACCATTGAAATATACATTTGGGATCTGTTACCACAAAGATTTGGTTATCGTAGCACGATATCTGATGATAGCCCTATGAAGCTCCAAAAAGAAAAGTTTTGATGACAAGATGCCTGTTTGATTTGCAGTAACTTAGGAGTTCTGGTAATTCACGTTTGGACACAATATATCTAAATACGTAAATGTTTAGATGAAAATGTGTAATAACATCGACATCTAATAATAGCGACTAATTTAAACTACTAGAAAAATTGAAATCTTTAAGTTTTACGTCCCACGTTTATGCCAGCTAGGTTCAAGGAGATGGTGATAATGAGAAACGAAGGAAAATAGTGGAATGAAGAAAGTGGGAGGAAACGGGAGAATCCCCAGAAAACCCACGCACACAGTGTTTGTCCACCACAAAGTTCACATGGCGGGAGCTGGAACTGAACCAAGGAGTTCATGCACCAGAGGTGAGCGTTCTATCACTGAGCCACAGCGGCCCCTTGAAACTATTGGAGTTGTTTGATGATGCCTACTTGATATAATATTCGAACAAAGTGGAGTAAGTACTCTATTTTATCAAAGGAGCCGGTTCATGTTCACATTGTTTCAGGATACATTTTTGTATACATATCTTAATATGGTAAATGTTTCATATCTTACTGAAGGAGGGGTTAAAACCCGGAAAGCCTGTTATGCGTACACCACTGACTTGAGCAACATTTTCCTCCCATTTTTTATCTCTTTCGCGAGTTCTCACCTTTTGCCAGTGCCGTCCATAGATTTCATGGGCCCCCAGACAAATTAAGTGGAAATTTCAAATTTAAAAAAAAGAAAAAACAATCTTTCTCAACAATTGAGGTTCTTCCCTTATAGGCAGCCTGCTTTCATGTGAGGGACCCGAGTTCAGTTTCGGCAAGAATACATGTGGTTTAAACCTTATGTTAAATTATAGGTCTACATCTCACATGATGAACTATCGCGATGGAAAAGGAACGCTAACTTTAACTAAGCAACCAAAGTCGAATTAATTGCTCAAATAATTGTCTCATTTCAATATTTTCACCGGAATTATTCAAATTTTAATGTGAGTGCAAAGAAAATCTTATTCTCGAATAGACTGTAGCTCTTTTTTTTTTTTTTCAACGGAAGTACACTAGATTAGCCACATTCAAAAAAAAAAAAAAAAAGGATGCTTAGAAGTTACTCGAAAGAGAAATTGAATCAATGTGTTTGAAAGACGATCAGTGCATCTTTAAATTTGAGGTTCCGAGTAGAAAGGAAGAATTCAACAAAAATTACGTCGAAACTGAACGTCCGGAAATTACATTTGAAGCATTCAGCGAAGAATACCAAACTGCTCTGATAGAGAGTAAGAAGAAGAAGAAGAAATGTTTTGTAAATACTGTTTCTAATATAGTTTCGTGAAAGGTAAAAGTGTTACAGAAAATTAGTTAACTTTGAGAAACCCTTTATACTTCAAAGGATTACTTGGGTAGTTGAACTTTGTGGCAGTGTCGATCAAAATAAGTTAGAAACATGATGTTCAGTACCGTAACCGACTTCCTGAAAGTTATACAATTCGTGTTTTCGGCAGCTTGTGTTGGAAGTCATTTTGATGATCCATATCTTCTATGTTTTGCTGGATTTATGGCCTGCCTACTCCTATGCATAATGATGATATTTTTAGTGGTATCTAAAGAAGTGGTGTTTGGAAAAGTGATAGTTTTCTTCCATCTTCTCGGAGCATCTTTACTCATCACTGCATCAACTTTGCTGCTGGTTTTCAAAAGTGATGCAATGGAAGACGAGGCCAAACATATAATTATTTTAACAAGTACATTAGGCTACACTACCAGCGTTCTGCTCATTGTAGCACTTTTCCTGCAAAAGTACTATTAAATGATTGCTTGTTAATTTCGATCAACACGAAAATTTCTCAGCAGCATTGGTTGTTATCATCTAGCCAAAAGTTACTTCTTTGAATGCATTATTTATTTATTTATTTATTGGGTTGATCGTAAGTTCGTGCGATTCTTATATTTTAATTTTATTCTGCTGTTCTGTTAATTCAAATATAAATACAACATAGACATAACATTAATATATTCTACGAGTGTAACAATACATTTTACTGTCACTCACATTAACTCACAATCACTCAGTGTTGTCTTCGCTATCTATGATGACCTGCCAACGTTCAGGTAGCAGTTCAATGCCTCGCCTGTAGAAATGTTTTTGTTTTGACTGGAAGAAATCTGACACATTAAGTGGAAATATGAATTGGTCAAGAGAAGCTTTTCTATGCTGTTCTTTCAGCAATCGCTTCATTCCCGTACACTGTCGTTGGCACATATTGTTCTTGCACTGGATCCTCGGTTAAACTCCAAATTACGGTGAAACAACGGAATAACGATAAACAACCGCTTCACGCCACATTGTTGCCAACGCAAAAGAATACCGCACGAACTTATGCATCGACCCAATATTTTACAAAGGCATATCTCTTGTTTGGGTGAAGGAGAAACTTAGATGAAAACCATATCAGATTCAAGTTTATTTTAGCTTATTCATAATAAATAAGTATATAATGTGGAGAAAAGAAAACTGATACCTCTAATTGATGCGTTGAGCAGAAAAGTGGCCTAAAACCATCATGTCGTGTTTCTTGAGTTTTACCAATGTCATTGACAATCAAAATGCATATTTTGAGCGTAAACCTAGTCCAAGTTAAATTTCATGACATTAACCAGATTTTCTTTCTGTATTAAATGAATTTTTCTTCTATCCTGTGTGATAGTGTCTCAATTAAAATTATTTGGTTGGAGAATTTTGTGCACAACACGTCAATTGATGTGTTCGAAACTTACATCGAAAAAAAAAAAAAAAAACAGACTGATCGGTTTTGATTGATTATGATCTATTTTTAACTCTAGATTCTGTTTTAGAATTCATGTTATTAGCAGAGGTAAGTGATACTCGTATCAGACATTCCATATTTCAAGAAAATTAAAATATGAAATTTAATATTTTTGAGGAACCATTCTAAGGTTTGTGCTGTTTGTTTTGTGTAGTTTAGTATTGTAGTTAGATATAATCATGCTTAAGTTCTTCTATGAAAGAAAAATGTTCCTTTCTTGAGTAAGTATGGTAAGAGGAACTTTGCGAAGGGTCTGTAGATACTTTTTTCTCAGAGTATCACAAAATGTGTATGTATAGTGAACTTCAATTAAGCGAATAGTTATCATCGGGAAGAGGGTCGGGCTGAGGGAGCAGATTCATTCAACATTCATTTGATTCCCTTCATTGGCACGTTCTCCTTGCCTCTCTGTTCCGAATCCGCTGCCACACTCACGGATTGTTGATGGAAGACTTGCTAGTGGATGAAAATTGGACATCTTCCTCTGACAGGTGGATGTGCACCCTTCCGTCCTAGCTCTTGGGTGCAGCGTTTTCTATTTTTTGTACAACAATCTTAAAAACCATGTTACAGAAAATCCACACACTATTCTATTTATTACTTGTTTTATGTTTGTGAGTGCTGTACTCTGTTAATTCACGTTTTTATTGTTTCTTCTGACGGTTTATTATTATTATTATTATTATTATTATTATTATTATTATTATTATTATTATTATTATTATTATTATTATTATTATTATTCCGTGGTCATGTTCTTGTCGACGCGAATGGGGGTTTGGTGCTCCTCTCATTCTCCTTGACCATGCTGTTTCCAGGCTGATCCTTCGGTGAGGGTGTGACTATGGGATTGCTACGGGAGTAGCGTTAGTTCTGATGAACGATTGCGGCGATCGAACGCACTTTTCATTCATGAATGACAAAATTATAACTCTCTTACGGGTAAAGAAACATTAATTTCGGGTCCGAGCTAACCTTCTCCTAAAAAGACCAAATTTGAAGTGAGCGAAAGCAAAGCTCAACCCAGTGTTGGGAATATGGAAAAGACAAGTATCAGATTCCTGTAATCCGATACCTTCATTAAAGAAAAGAATGTTGATAATGTGAGTGCTGAATCTCTAAATATGATAGTAGTATTAAAGACTTGTCCCGTTTTCTTATTAACAAAGTTATCACGTATACAGCAGAACAAGCTGAAGACATTCCAAAACTGCGAAATGATACTTTACTAATGGAAACGCATGAGAAGCACACTGCGAAGACACTTAAATTGAATAGCATTCGACTGGTTCCCCGTATCAGTCAGCAGAACCTCACCATCTAGTGTATGTCAGTCGAGGAGTGATTTCATGTTGGGAACTCCTAAAAGTCACTGAAATGGAGATCAAATCCAATCGTTGACATAGCCCCATTAAAAGTAAGAAGTCAAGTAAAATAGTAGATACGCAGTCACTGATTCCTCTTTTCAGTTTGCCTACTCTTCCATCGTGAAACCTGAATATGATCGTTTAAAAGAACAACCCTCCCCAGTTCTCTGCTGCTTTAAATGTTAGTATTTTGGAAACACTAGCATGTCGTCTAACGCGATTGCTGCTCTTTGTGCTAATTACGGACAGAAAAGTCATGGTACGGAGCCCTGTGTAGCGACGAAACCCTATTGCGCTAATTGTAAGGATGATGACTGGTTGATCTAGGGATTGTCCAGCTTTTCAAAAAGATAAATAAATCCAACGACTCATGACAGTTGAAAAGATTTCTGCTAATGATGGAAAACGTCCCATCAGGGACAGCGTTCCAATTATACTTCTCATTCCGTTTGCATCCCTAGTTGCAACTTCACGGAGGTTTGTTTCAACCCTGAACATCCGACATTTCCACCTAAACAACGTTTCCAGAATGTAAGTGTAGAATCAAAGATTCTAGTCTCCGCCTCGCATAACAACAAAGTCTATGCAAGTTGTTCGTAGCGCTGTCTAGAACTAACGGCACCTTATCGTCACTCGCCATAAATTGCTGGCATCAAATTAAGCCAGCACATTCGCTGACACCTTTGTGACCTAATCCTCTCTCAGAGGAAATCTTAATCCTCATAAGTTCACAAGGTTAGAGTCTTCGTGGCCACATAGCTAAATTCTTAAGTAATTTTCTTGACGAACGTTATTTCAACCTGCGTGCGGGGTCCTAATCCGTCAGAGCGATTTCTGCGAGTTTCCCTCAAGGCAGCATCCTTAGTATCACGCTGTTTGCTGTCGGCGTCAACAGATTTCTTTCTTATATCCAGACTCTTGTTTATGGTTTGCAGTAGCTTGATTATCTAATTATTTGTTGCCAATCCAAATATCTTCAGATATTACTCGACAAGCTTCAACTTACTTTAAATCGTTTTGTCGGTAAAAATCTAATTCTATCGCTACCAGCTAAGGAAAAAAGCTTTATTTACCTTCAAAAATCAGTATACAAGAACTAACTCATTAGGCAACCAAAGAGTCTCCTCTAGCTCCTAGTGGGGCCACTCAAACGAAAAAGTGTGAAAACCTCTTCAGGTCAGCCATGTTTTTCCTGGGTTTTGCTCATTCATACCAACAAATATTGGGATGGTATCAAACTCAAAGATTCCAGGCCGCTTGCTTCCCCATTTCTCCTAGCGTAATAGTTAAGGGACGTCATCTTTCGTACGTGACGGGCTATAATAGCCATATATACCGAAAGGCCAGAAATATAATTTCTAATCCTAATCCTTCTTCTAGCTTGTAATGATAAAACTTAAATTTTATTGCAGTGATTTCCCTCCAAGGCCGTCACTACGTCACTTATAATAGTATTCATATCAACCAGCTAAAGTTCTAAACTATAAGGAACAATTTCTCCTGTACTGGATAATAACGAAAAGAGTGGAAGCAAATGTTCAAATGGAAATTTTATTATAGGAGTGAATTTCTTTCTCTTTTTCTCCTATGGAAATACAAAATGTGAGCACAAGTGGTAGCATCAAGTTAATCACTTGTTGCCAACAGTTGCCAAGTTGTCGGTCGCATGAAAGGACAGAACATCTGTTACTTTTTCGATCCTGACACATACCAAACAAGATTCTGATGATTTTTACATATGTTTGGAAACACACTTCTTTTCAATGATACTAGTGCATACACACACATACACACATAGGACGAGAAAAACGTATATATGCTATATGATATACGCGTTTTTTTTTGTTTTTTTTTTCATTTTGTTGTCACGTTAAAGTAAATCAACGACAAGATTATATATTCTGCAAAAGGATCGAAATGCCGATCTTGCCACCCTCATGGCCATGTTTATAATGTAAAAATTTCAAAATATTGTAGCTTCGAAGTTTTTTGAAGTAACCATAAACTACTAGAAACCTAACTATGACACCAGTAATTAATTACGTGTATATTTAACTATTAAAACTTAAAACAGATTTCATAGAACATTCGAGAAAACAAATTTTCTTCGCAGTCGGAAGTGCCATTCAATTTTCTCATACGTCAGCGATTCTCAACTTATAAGTCGCGACTCATTTGGGGGGCTTGAAGAAATGTTTAAGTGGGTCGACACGTAATCACATTATACTAAATTCTTATGTTCAAGCCCTCCCCGCTGGTGTAGTTGCCAGCGCGCGAGGCTTTGGTATTTCGGGTGGGTTCGATTCCTGATGGGATAGCCTTGAAGTTTGAACGCATTACTGTGAATCGGATTCTACCTTAAATTGTAGATCATGAGTCACATAGCCTCGGTGCTGAAAAATGTTGCTAAAATCAAACCAACTAATCTTATGCTCAATTTATATCCTGATTTTTTTTTTTTTTTTTTTTAATTTCATCTAGAAGATATCAAAATCCTTTCATGTCACGAAAGGTCCACAAAAGATGCACTGTAAAAAATAAAACACAATTTAAACACTTTAGCACAGATGTTGAGGGGAAAATTGATAAATAGTGACGTTAGTTCTCTAAAACCAGTAGCTAGTATGACATATTTAGAACACTTCTTCTCGGCGAAGTTTGAAAACAAAGTGATGAGATACATTTTGTACATATAACTGGGACATACTTGGACAACACAGTATCTCAAATGGGTGAATGTGTATAATCTGGAGGTACAGTATTCAAAAACTGTCGGTAATGTGTAAAATGTCCTATTGTGTCTAAAAGTAGTTTCTTTATTTTTTGCAGTGTGTGATATAACAATATTTAAATCATAGACAACTGTCCTAAAAGAAAATTAAAGTGTAGTGCTTGGACCCCCTGACGAAATTCTGCGTATGCCACAGCTTAGCGCAAAGACATATACCGTAGCCAGCATATTTAGTAGGTGATGATGGGATAGTTAACCCTTTATCTGTTTTACATTATTTTCTTAAAGTTTTTGCGAGAAAATTTCGTTTAAACACCGTAACTATTTACTTTTTGAACAATTCCAAATATGAGGTAAACAATGTGTTGGGTAGTTATTTAGTTAAAAATATTGTTACTAGCTTCCAAAATTTTGACTGGAAAACCAATCGGAAAGAAATCATTAGCAACACCTAGGTGCAGATGGGAGGACAATATTAAGATTGATCTTGTAGAAATAGGAATACAAATTAGAAACTGGATCCATTTGACAGACACCAGTGGAGAGGTTATGTGAATACGGTACATACAGTGGCGTATTTAGGGGGGTGGCTTCCGGGCTTAAGCCCCCCCGAAATCTTACTTAGTATAGTAAAGTAAATGAAATATCTTGCAGAATTTTCACATTTCCAGGCAAAGCCCCCCCCCCCGAAAGTTAGCAAAGCCCCTCCCGAAACAAAATCGTAAATACGCCACTGGGTACATAGTATATAGTTGCCTACGGGTTCCATAGTCCATAGAGTTAGTTATATACTAATTTTCATGTGATAGATGGACAGAATGTGCTTTAGTACCTAGTAGGCGTACTGCACCAGTAGAGAAAGATTTATAAGGAGTTACGTGTTTATATGCTGTGTTCGTCAGAGAAGCTTTTAGGTTTATAGAAAGAGGTTGAGAGAGATTATGTGAAACGTTCTACATGTGAAGTGCGTTTTTTAATATTCTTGCAAGTTCTCTGATCGTTTTTCTTGTTTAATCTTAACATAAATCATCTTATTAACTTAAAACATCAACACTTTATCTAATACAACAACAACAACAACAACAACAACAGCAACAAAAGATAAACAGAAAACTAAGAAAACCTGTTAAGGAAAAAGGAAGCGCCTGGAAAACTAAGAAGCAAGTTTGAACTAATAAAAACTATAAAAACCTTGTCAATTTTATAACATTTTTTATTCAAAATAATTATTACCAGAACAAATACCCAACTTTTAATATATGAATATTTAACACTGAAAATTATTGTTTTTTAAAAAAAAAAAACTACATTATTTACTAATGGCCGTCAGAGACACTAGTTTCATTTTATGACTTCGGTTATACTTTGTAAAAAAAATTAACTGGACTTATGCAAGATGTAAAACATTAAGATAATTTACTAAGGATACTAAGCATACTAAGGATTATATCTCCTTTCATAAAACCTATTTCTAATTTAATGTATCTAGACTGTATTAAGGTATTACTTAAAACAAGAAAGACGATTTGAAAACAAAATAAAAATGACGCCCACATTCTTAGTATACACAGATTAGCAAACAGTTGAACAATTGCTGTTACTACGATGTTGAGATTACAGGAGTTTCCATAGCGGCCAAAAATAACCGATATTAAGATTAAAGTACTATAACCCCAAAGCTTTACTACATAATGTGTGACCCTATAGATTAATACAACCTGACATTTGATGGACATTGAATATTTTGTAATATTTTGTACAAAATGCTCTCTTGTTTTATTCCTATCAATAAAACAAAAAAATTGGCCTAGAGTTTGGAGTAACAAATGCATTTTTAACTTGCAGATCTAGCGAAGTTTTGACAGGGTTTGAAAAAGCCCGTTTTTTTCCCTAAAAAAAAAAACATCTGGGCCTCTATGGGTTTTTCGGGTTTAATGAGGTATTTTCGGGTTTAATTCTTTTCTTCGAAATATTTACATGTCTTTGGGATAAAGTGTTAAAATGTGATTTCTGTTTCAAAATTGTCATTGTCACAACTTGCAACAATTTTCTATTCATTGCTGTTTTGAAATAAAATGGCCGCAATTTTGAAATTTTACATTGAATCGCCGAGAAAATCTATACAGCAAATTCAGAATGTCTTGTGCTTCTACTCTCAAAATTTCAACTTAAAAGTCCGAAAAATGTATCCCGTAGTGTGGATACCCGCTATTTTGAAAAATGGCCTTCATTTTGAAATTTAACGTTGGATCGCCATCTCGTGCTTGTACGCTGAAAATTTTAAACTTAAAAGACCCAAATTTGTAAACTGTAGTGTGAGTGGTACAGGCAGACAACCAACCAAATGTAGATCGAGTCATCCCAGGAGACTCAGTGACGTTCGCCAAGAATGAGTACCAAATATATTAATTTAAAACAAAGGTATAATTCATGTTTTATAAAATAAATGCTTCAAAATGTCTTATATGAAATTAAATATTTTCCAGCGTAAAATAAATGGTTTTATTGTTGAAGTTCACTTCCGATACTTTGTGCGTTCAATTACGGGAATTTCCCGAGCACTTATTGCATGACGGGTCTTTCCCGAAAATTAATTTAAAACCATTAACAAAGATATAATTCTTATTTTATAAAATAAATGTTTCGGAATGTGTTAAATGAAATTAAATATATTTCAGCGTAAAATAAATAGTTTTATTGTTGAAGTATTCACTTCCGATGCTTTGTTCGTTCAAATACGGGAATTTCCCGAGCAGTTCTTTCACAACGGGTTTTTTCCGAAAATGCAGCTCTCTTTACTGTACATTGAAAGTTCCACTAGTACGGGCGAGTCTGGCGAGGGGACGAGGCGGACACGTCTCCCCAATATTTTAAAGTACAAAATATTCAAGATTTTATTTTAATTTAATTTACTTACTAACGACAGAACAACATATAAATAATAGTATTTATATTTATTTGGAATATAATATAACTGTGTGACTGTGAAATGGTTATAACAGAGTTCTTGATATAGCTCAGGAGGTCCGTGAAGGTAAGCAGAAAGGTAAGAAATGGAATCAAAGATAATAAACAGGTTCCGATAGGTAGTATCATTTAAATCACTTTCTTTGATGTCCCCTCCCCCCAAAAAAATATATCCTGGAGACGCCAGTGTCCACTAGTACGGAAGTTTGAATTCAGCTTCAAACAGTACGCGTTACGTTATCTTCGGAATTCCAAGCATTAAGGTTCTTAAATTTGACAAGAATTTTTACGCTATTGCTGGTGTTGATTCTACAGAATACTTATTTGAAGGGTAGCAACAAATGACTGAACTAAACCGTTATTGTTGGAAAACCAAATTTTGTGCCCCTTCGTGGCTACACGGTTAGCGTACGCGCCTTTGGCGTGGGAGGCTCGGGTTCGTCGGAGAGAGCTCATATGGTTCGGATTCCACTTTAATTACTAGGTCCATGTCTCATACAGCCTCGCTGCTGAAAGAGACGTTAAACTCAAAATGAACTCAACTCAAAATCAAATTTTACTGAAGAATACTTATGTTACCATCAAAAGTAAGAAATAATAGTTTTACTAATGTATTTACGTATTTACTGGTACTACCGGTACCTATGGTCTTAAACCCGTCAACGTATAAGAGATAACGTCCCTTGGCGTCGGCGAGCACACTATTAACGGAAAATATTTTCTAAAATATAAATTTGCATATTTTACTTCAAAATAGGCTATAAGCATAATCCATACATTAATTTATTCTATAATTATCTCAGGCTAAGGTAAGTTTTTTTTATTCATTCAGTGCATTCAGAAATTCATAAAAAATCTTATGTTGAATGTTGTTGTATACATTAACTTGAAAGGATCCAATTCGCCCAAGGAAAGTCCAAAATCTGATAAAAATCACTTTCAGTATTGATCACCTTAGTTGTAAAAAATATACTAATAAAAAACTCAAAAACCCAGATGGGTTTTAAGGTGTTTTTTCAGGTGGGTCCAACCCGAAAAAACCCAGTAGGCTGACTTGGGCAACCCTGCAATATGTACCCCTAAATTAGTCAGGCTGAGAAAGTCTGTATAATCACAGCACACACGATCGACCACCATTAGTATAAAGTAGGGTTCTTTAACTGGGATCAGAGGTAAAAAAGATAGAGGTAATTAGAATCTACGAGTGGTGGAAACATATTTTTTAATAATTTTTAATTTCTTATTTTGATAAGCATATTTTTATGTGCATACTTATTGCCAAATACATAAGAACATATTAAATAAAGTTTTAAAGTGTTAAAGAATCGTTTAATAAAACAATTGGAATAAAAGAGGAATGAAACTGGTCAAAAACTGAATATTGAAATACGAGAAAAACACAAATATTACAAAAACTAAATACTGAAATAAATTGAGTTATTATGTATATATACAGAGTGTTTCAAAACAACACCGACAACGCTTCGGAGGTGATTCCTAACACCAAGACAAGACAAAAAGTATAGACCAATCTGGGTGCACAAATGCTTCCTTCCGGAGTTATAGGCTCCCGAAAATCTGAAAAAAGGAACTTTAAAGGTCCATAGCTCCAAAACTATGGAACCTGTCGTAGTCGGGTCAAGAATTTACTTAGGAACTAATATATTCGCTTTCCAAATATCCAAGTTTCAGAATCCCGCGGTACTTCCGCAACAATTCTTATAGAGGTAGTTGGTGAGTAGGGCTACTTCAAATTATATGACCGTAGCCAAACTTCCTCTATAAAAATTGCTTCGTGAGTACCTTGGGATTCTGAAACATATACTTTCGGATAGCGAACAATTAGTTTCTAAGTGAAGTCTTAACCCGACTACGGTAAGTCCCATAATTTTGGAGCTATATAGACCTTTAAAGTTCGTTTTTTCATGTTTTCAGCAGCCTATAACTCCGATAGGAATAATTTGTACACCCAGGTTGGTCTATACTTTCTGTCTTATCTTGGTGTCAGGAATCACCTCCCAAACGTTGTCGGAGTTGTTTTGAAACACTCTGTATACAGCTGTACACGATATGCAGCAATAATAATAATAATAATAATAATAATAATAATAATAATAATAATAATAATAATAATAATAATAATAATAATAATAATAATAATAATAATAATAATAATAAAGCTTATTACAAACCGAAGATTTTTTTATGGGGAGTCGCTGACAAGAGGACATATGAAATAGGCTGAGAATGCCTGGTATTGTCCATGTTTAAGCGGAACACATACGTATTTAGGCACAGATACCATGTTGGAATAGAAGAACATAATTGGTCTAACTTTCACTGTTGCTCTTGAAATATTGGAATGTTAATTTGTAGCATTTACATTATGTGTTTTAGAGGTTAACGTAACTTGAAATTACCAATATCTCATGTTACAATTCCCTCTCTTTATGGTATTTTGAAACAAAATTGTAGGAACAATCACACGAACCAGGATACAGGATATAAGACGGAAGCAACACGAAAGATGTTGACCTTGTTAACAAGGAATTTAGAATCTGTTAAATTCACTACAATTTACAGTGGTCTTATTTCCTCCACACGAATACCAATCGTATCATTAATTTAGACCACACCCTCTGGTAACTATATCAACACATTAGACGTGCAAATTAACTTAACAGGGTATAATTAGCAGCAAAAAACATGATTCGCTTTATATCATGTAGTTAAAAAGTTCTGAAGTCTGAAGCAATCGTTTTCCGCTTTACTTATTTCTATAGAGACCAACCATCTTTTACACAGAAACTCGCGGCAACACTGTATGTGAGAATCAACTCCTAAAACAGGTCCTCTCTTCCACTACCAGTGCCCTTCACAGACATCCATGAATCTTACTTTCATTAGAAGACATGCATGCAACATGAAAATACATGAAACATACTTTAGAAAAAAGCTGTACAACGTATTCTCCACCTTAAAGCTTTGTATTGGTTATAAACCACTTCGTGATCCTATTCAATGTTATAGGATCGCTTATAGTTCTTCCTCTCTCTCTCTTTCTCTCTCTTTTAAGAGACAACGTGGAATCTAACGCTGCAAACAGTAAAGTTTATTTAATGTTGTTTTCTTACTAATGTGTGTCCATGTATTCGAAATAAATAAAGTTAAGTGCTTTCAGTACATATATCTCGTTAAGTGGACAGATTTATTACACATATGAAAGATTTTTTCAAAAAACTAAATTTTTACTGAAAAGCGTGATTACATCTAGCGATTACTCTATTAAAGAGATGGCGTGGAAGACTCGAGTCCGGTTCCCGGCGAGAGCTCAAGTGGTTCAGATCCCACGTTAAGCTGTAAGTTCACGTCTCGTATAGTCTCGCTGTTGAAGGAGTCCCTAAACTCAAGATTAAATTAAACCTACTGAAGAGACGCTATAACATTTTTAAATATTTTAGTTGAATACTAGTAAGCGGTTAAGATATACCTTTCCAAAATTCAAGATATGTATTTCGGGGCACGAAATGAAGCGAAATGGACATAATAATCTGTTGCACCTTTTTCTGTGAGATTAACACATTTTCTATCTTTTCTTTTCACTTTTTTGATTCTTTAACATTTTTATCTTCCCTTTTCGCCAAAGCCAAATTGGAATTAAGTTTGAGAAAGGATGCGGAGGTAGAAAACTTCACAACTTAACTGAACTTCTTTTCCGTATGTTTACAAGATATGATCTATTAGTTTCAGTTTATCTTCAGAGGAGTTTCTTCGCATATAGATATATATATAAAGTAACTTTCTTCTTGTGGGGCAGGATTTTTTGCAGGGAGGGCGGATTTTTACGTAAGCAAGCCGAATGTTTGTTTCAGGATGTGAAAGCATTAATGACTTACCATGCATACTACATATATAACACACGTATTATTATTATTATTATTATTAGTTTTATGTTTATGTTTATGTTTATGCTTATGTTTACAGTTGAAACATGGGTTGTGACACTTCAAAGTTAGAACTACAGTTGTAGGAAATGTGCCAATAAACTATTCATAAGAAAAGTGAAAATGTTTTAGGAAGTCAATTTGTTTGACTTCGTCTTCATATGAGTAAGCAAAGACGGAAAAAAATCGAACAAAAAATATGATCATACTCAGACACTATTACGCAATACTATAGCAATAAAATTGCAATTCTGTACACCCAGTTAGGCAAATGAGAGTAATAAAGTTGATGATTAATCACGCCGGAGTATGATTTTGATCAAGCCGTCTTTCTTTATATAATTTATCATGAAAAACAAGTATTATTCAGACATGTTAAAGAAATACCTAGCTTAAGATGTATCAGTAACTCTACACAAAATTTCAGCAGTTTAATTATACTGTATATTATATTCTTTACCGTTTTCCTTTTTTTTTTTTAATTTTCGTTAACGCATTCATCAAAATTTACCATCTACGGGTACGAATAAAGATTATAAAAAGGAAAGTTGATATTCAAATTTATTAGTATTACGTATTTAGCTCATTCTTAACCGAATTGTTAGCGTATGTGACTTCGGTGTGCATGGTCCTTGGTTCTATTCTCAGTGAACGCACTAAAATTTTCCGATATTGAGCTAGCCAACATCTTAAGTCAATTGGGAAGCTACCGGAATTCAGAGACAGGAAACTCCGATCTATAAAGCATAAAATAATGGCGCCTGGGAACCGGTCACACATCACTCAGTTGAACGTGAACAATCTGGCTGGCCACAGCCTTTCATGGCGTTGTAGCGCCAGAAAGTTTAATTTAGTACTTTGTAGCAAATTTCATAATTATTTCAATGTGTAACGAAAGAAAAATGAAAAGAATATGACTTTTTTTTTTATCTGTCTCTCCCGCAATTCACCTCACCTCTGACAAGTGAGTACTGGAAGAGAATACAAATACTAAACTTTGTATCGCAAGAGCTCACGCAGTACTTTGGTTGATCATATTGCCCACATTTCAGCCGGTATCGCCACATAATGCCTGACGTATGTGTATGTGTGTGTGTGTGTGTGTAAGAGCGTTTCTTCGTTATAGCAATTATTAGCACTCTCCATTATGTGATTCTGACTATGTACTGATCAGTACTGTACAATTATTGCATTTGCAAAGCTCGTGATTATTATAATGTGAAGTGGTTTGGATTCTTTTTCTTTCATATCTACGCTATTATATAAAAGAGTGAAACTGACTCACTCAACAATATAAAGGGCATATTGCTATAGCTAGAAGCAAAATTTGGACAGAAAACTTCCTTTTTTCCCAAGAGATAACAAAGTTTTATTTTTAAAAAATACTTATCTTAAGGAAGATTAAAAGGGCTTCAAATATTTATTTCAAGAATAATCTTTATTTCTGTAAAGTAGCTCACATTAGAAACATTAATATTGGCATATGAGTTTCCCATTAAAAACAACTGAACACATGTTTCAGCATTTTTCGAAAATCCCGTTCTTAAATGGGAAAAAGGTTGGTAATTTATAGCTACATTACAACTTTTGATTCTATATGTGAAACTGCCAAATATAAGGATTTACTCAACTTAGAGGTGTGGAATTCGGTATTTAAACTTAATTTAAAATGAGATAATACATTTTTCAACGTTTTTGACTATATCCTCTCCTAATGGGGGAAATTTCTAATTGTTTAGACAGAAAAAAACTCAATGTGAGTATTTATGTAAATTTGAGGTATAAAGTCCGGTACATAAACTCCTAATTGTAATTAATGTAGGGTCTTAAACGTGTTTCAGTCTTTTCAAAAATTTGGCTCCTAAAGGGAGCAATTTCTAGTATTAAAATTTTTGACCCTTGAATCTAAGGATTCGCTTAAATTGGAGGTGTGAAATTCGTCATATAAACTCAATCAAAGATGAATACACATACATATGTTGCAGCGTTTTCGAAAATTCCGATTTTAAAGAGGAAAAGAGGGTCAAGATTTACAAGAGCCAAGTTTCTGGTTTTATATTCATTAAACTTTATTCTTCTCATGCGAAGAACGGGCACTTCTACTTGTTCTGTTATAACCACTCTTCATTTCCTGCAGTAAGCATGTGTAAATAAACACTTAACAGACGAACCCCATTTGGAGGGCTAGGAAGTCGTTTGGGTGGCATTTCCCCCTCCTTCCATGGTTACACCCCTACGCAAGGATCTCCTTCTGTGCTTCAAGCAACAGAACCTTACGTTGGGAACATATATTATCAACGCGGCTTTAGTTTATTAACAAAAGTGCAAATCTGCTGCACAACCAATGAATTTTTTTTAAAAGTCAGCAATGCAATATAATGCCCAAATTAATGATAGCATACTCTTGGATCGCTGGGAAAACTCCTGTCATGGTGGACGGCTCTAGGATTCGAATTTGGAACACCTCAATGTGAATCAAAGTGCTAACCGTTAACCAAACTGTATAAAAGAGGCTGACTGCTGATTTCAAGCAAGCACATTAATACAGATGAAACCGTGGAATATTGTATTAAAACATGCCTACGTACAGCAGAGTGTAAATGCATTAATGACTAAAATAAAACGCCAAAGATAACAATATCGATCATGATGGATGTACACTATTAATGTATAAAACTGTCTCGTATCAAAACATTTCTGTATTCACCATAACGTTTCACTACTCACAAAAATGTCTCTATAAATGGAGTGCAAGATTAAAACCCAATAAAATTACACCGAGTTACAACGTTTGCAAATCAAATCTGCATTAGAAAAGAGTTCAACTTCGGAATAAGTGTATAGTCAGCACGCGTTTTGTAAGTGCATAATCATGCACACAGTTCCTGGATGAGAATAGATTTGTATACCACGTTAAACAGTAGATCCACATCTCATTGCTAGAAAAAAATCTCTTCAGTTCTTCCTTTTAACCTAAAAAAGATGGATGATAAACGTGACTGATTATGGAAACACTGGTGGAATGAAAATATGGGAGGAAAGGAGGAACCGTGAGAAAAACCACAGACACAATGTCATCCAATACAAGCTTATATGCTTTGCGGATTTTATCAGAGAGCCATCGCATCAGAGATGAGCTTTCCACGTTTCATCTAATCTGAGTAAAAATTAGTGGCGTAGCGTCGTTTTCATCTTAGGGGAAGCTGTTATTTTTAATGCATAATTCTTAAATCACTATTATATTATTTATTTTAATGCATTCTTCTCTCTATTTAGAGGAAACAGCGCTTCTAAGGTTTTATGGACGCTTGTAGCTACGCCCCTAGTAGATATGTACTTAAAGAAAAAACATGAAGATATTCGTATTCCATATATAGTAAGTAGATCTAAACTTCATTGAATTTACGTGAAAACGGACGTTACAGTCAAAACATTCAAGTTGTTTATTATTATTATTATTATTATTATTATTATTATTATTATTATTATTATTATTATTATTATTATTATTATTATTATTATTATATCATTAGCTTTTAACGGGTAAAAATAGTCTAGAGAAGAAACATATACGAATCGATAGATCTTATTCAGCTGAACAAAATGATGTACTTGAGTGAAAATACCTTACGCGTAGTTTCGGAGAAAATTCAAGTAAACGAACTTATTTGTAAACATAAAAATTGACGCCACACGAGAATCATGTCATTAACTGTGGTGAAACTGAAGTTGAAATATGTTGTCATTAACCTCTTCATTATGACACTAGCAAGACGTAGAGACGTAGCCTAAAATTTTCATTAACTCTTTAAGGGACACCATACAAAAAGCATTGCATTTCCTCGTCTGTGTGATTTGGATGACTTTTGAATATGTTGTAGCTCAGGAACTCCCAGTCAATTGTTTATGTGGGGCCAATTTCCTATGATCAACCCTGTGCCCACCAGAGGTCACCAAAGGTCACACTGGTTCAAACTTGGCATACAAAAAATAGTTGTATGTTATACTGGGCTACGGCAAATGAAGATAGTCTACGTACCGGTGTGACTTTTGATGACCTCTGGAGGTCACAGGGTTGGTCATATGGAGTTGATCCCATATAGACAATTGATCAGGGGATCCTCAGTTACAACACATCCAAAAATCACCAAAATCGGACAGACGAGGAAATGCAATGGTTTTTGCACGGTCTTTTTTACCTGTTTAACTAAAGCATTGTCCAAATATTAAACATATGTCGGCCATATAGACCACATCGAGTTGAACAACATAACAGCTTGATTATAAATTCTCATCCGTAGCTTTCAAGAAAATCGTTTTAACAACACGAACTTTTGTGGCACTAAAGAGTAAGTCGTTCGTTACCGATGATAATCGACAGCGTTTTATTTTGGTGGAAGAAATTGTTATACAGCGTTCTATTTTGGTGGAAAAAAATGTTATTTATTTATGCACTGTTATACAAAACCAACTATCTGTTAACTAGCAGACTGTATCCACTATCTACGTTTACAATGAATGCTTAATGAAGGAAGCACTAACGAAAGTTGGATATTTTAGAATTGGGGGACAGATCATCAACAAGGTGAGTTATGCGGACGTCACGGTTATTATAAGTCTTAAACCGAGGAAAGACTACAAGGAGAAGATGAACAGAATAGTTGATACTGGGAAACAATATGAAATGGCCATCGACATCGAAGAGTCGAAAGCCATAAGAATATCACGTGAAAAAAACGCCATTATGGATCACAGAACAACAATGAGGGCTTGAAGAGTTCGGTCATTTCAAATGTCTGGGATGTAATATTTTGACGAAAGACTCTTAATGCCAAAGAGATCAGGTCAAAAATTCCTGTAGGAAAAGAGACATTTGATAAGAAAAGATCATTCCTAACTAGAAGGTTTAATATTGGACAAAGCAAGAAGCTACTGTTATACAGAGTGGCCCAAAAGTAGGTATACAGTCCTGTATGTTTTATACATCTAGGTCTGTATACTTACTTTTGGGCCATTCTGTATATGGAGCACAGTATTGTATGGTTGAGAGACTTGGACATTACGAAAGTTAGAGAAGAAATACTTGGACAGTATCGAAATGTGGTATTGTAGGAAGATGGAAAAAATAAACTGGACAGGAGAGTAACAAACGAAGATGTTTCAAAACGAGAAGAGGACACTCTACTCATCCTAAGAAGAAATTGCCTTCTTCATACCGCCATAGAGAGTAAAATGGAGGAAAAGTGAGGAGTAGGAAGAAGAACACAACTGATCTATGACTTAAACAATAGAAGAAAATGGATGAGAAAGAAAATGGAAGTTAAAGGAGGAAGCTAAAGATCGAGAAACATGGAAGGAACATTTCCAGACCCTAAAAGGGGGCAGTGATATCTCCTATTAGTCCCAGGACCTGCCTAATTGCACATAATAATAAAAATAATAATAATAATAATAATAATAATAATAATAATAATAATAATAATAATAATAATAATAATAATAATAATAATAATAATAATAAAAAAATTTATCTAATAACAATTTCTTCAATTTTATCATGCTTTTACTAAAAACAGTGAGATATGGTAACATAATACATATTCCTTCATTAATATAATAATCAGTAAAAAACTATATTTGAGGAGCCTAGTATCAAAATCTGCCACATCCATTTTGTTTAATTTCGAGTAATCTCGCAAAACGTGCAGTGAAGCTTCATATATACGCGTACAGTACAAAGTCCCATATTTGTACTAGTTTTTTAGTATGAAATATTAAGCTTTTAAACAAAATTCTGCTTCCATGGAATTCCTTTAGATCAAACATATAACAAGCAATATAATTATAACTCAATTTCAGTAAAAAATGGATTTGGCTGTTTTTGATACTAGGCGCCTTATTTGCAAGTTCAAAGGAAGTAACTTCTGACAACGAAGGTTCTATATCGCATTTTTGATGGAACTTTCTATATTAAAGCAGCCATTCGTTTAATAAACCATAAATACTGGTTTTCGGTTTCCAAAATATCACTTTCTCTCTTTCTTACATGCGCTCTCTCTTCTCATCCCCTTCCCCTCCCTCGTACTAACAATGGCAAAGTAGTATTATCACGATATTTTTTTTTTTCCTTAATACGCAATATAGTCGGTACGCATAAAACTCGGTCATCAGACAATCTTCCGGGCGTTTCGCTTTTCATGTAACCGAGCGGCGAATGAACAGAAAAAGCAACGTGGAAATGGTCACGTTCGCCACGAAGCACAAAGAGAGAAAAAAAGAGTGAAAGAAGTAGGATAGAAAGATGGATCCATTGAATATGCTACAGAGTCACGTGATGATGCTTTTGGTGGTTCAGTTCAGTGGTTCCTCCTGTTAGAATAAAGAAAGGGTGAGGCTACAGGTAGAGGCAGAGAAGAAGAGACTTTTCAGCTGGCAACTGTTGAAAAAATTACGAATGTCCACTCATCACCTTCATGAAAATAAGATTAGAAGAGCAGCAGAATTGGGAAGTTGTTGGCAGTTCTTGTGATATATGGAAAGCAAGGACATTCAACAACAACAGCAGTTGCAAAACACTAGACACCAATAAAATACAAGAACAATTTACTACATACAATACATTCCTACAAATAAACTAACATTTAAAACAGGAATCTTCACGGAGCAGAGATGATTTTTTTTGTGTGTGTGTGTGTGTGTGTTGGAACTGTTCTGAATTACGCCACATTGCTTCGCCTAAAAATAGCAATACAAACAAATGTAAAACCTCGATTTAAAAAAAAAAAAAAAAAGCGAACTCAATTATTAAACAATATGAACACTGTGCAATAAAATTCTGCAATAGTATTGTCTTGTAATGACAAAAGAAAATGTCCAAGGATGAGAGATATATCAACCAGAAATCAACAAAAATGTCATATGCGTGAGGATATATCCTCAACATAATTTTTAAGAAAATCAACACGAAATTTTATAACGTTAAAATACACGTAATTCGTGATTAACAATTTATTTAGGTCTTTCATTAAGATATTATCAATAGGATAAGTACAGACTATGTCCGATAAGGCATCCCCACTGGTCCAGTAGCTAGCGAGTGCACTTTTCGTTCACGGGGTCCTGGGTTCGGCCCCTGAAAAAATAATTTCAACGTATTGCAGTCGTTCGGCTTCCACTTTAAACTATAGGTCCACGCCTCAAATAGTCTCGGTGCTGAAAGAGAGGTTAAACTCCAACTAATCGATTAAGACATAAAGCGTTTTATTTTTACGCTTGTTTACGTTAAACTGAAAGATTCCCTTTCATTTTCACACGGGTGTCTTATTTAGCGGAGATCTCATTTTTCTACCATACCTTTGTTTTGCCTTTTAATTTTCTTGCTCTGTTTCATAGGATATACAAATAATTTTATTTCACGTTCGTTATGATTGAATCGTTACACATCTACACGTGATGTTTAACTCTGCACTCAAAAGTTTAAAAAAAAAAAACTAACAATTGTCCGTATTTGATTAAGGTCTAAGACCAACAACAGTTTGTGACCTTTCTATGTTACAGAAGTAAGATACAGCCTGGATAGGTCCTGTGATGTAACTAGTAGTTTAATCTCGACCTATAAAATGTCAGTAGTACTGATTTTATGTGCAACCAGGTAAATAGATAAAAATTTTCGAGAAAGACACAATATTTACCCATTAAAGTTAAAATGGGCACACACAAGTTGATAAAACGATTTCGGGTTACGTGATAACAAATATTATTGCTCAATGTTTCACTTTATTTGCTGTTCGTGCTTATTATACGCAAACAAGGTGCGCAACAAGCGTCAAGTTCAAAAATAAAACGGATAAGCACGTTATCGCATACATATGTTACCGTGAAATCAATTTCTACAAAGCAAACCTAAGTACATCTATCTACTATATACGTATAATTGTCTTCCAAAGTTAAAAATACTATATTATAACGAACACGTGTTTGACCGTTTCATTAAAAAAAGAAAAATGCTGCTGTGAAAATAATCAAAACTGTTGTGTTTTAGAACCATTTCATTGTCATCAAACAAATAAGGAATCAAAGTTTTGTTAGATATCTTCGGTACGAACAAACGCTGCTAACACAAGTTTATGCACGTTGTTTAGAATAATGAGATTAATTCAATTTAGAGAGAATTTAGATTAATTCAAATCTTCAAACAGATTAAAGATAGCAATTCTATTTTTTCAAGTTTAACCTAAAATTTCGAGGATATCATTAAAACTGAAATTTTAACGACAGATAAATCTGCGACAAAAGTACATAAATTTTATTGGCATATTTCAATTGAGTCTGTGTGCTAAATTTGTGGAAGTCCTTACCTGCAGCCAGCCGTACTTCTATAAAGTCGTAGTTGAAAAATGCATTAAAAAAAAAAAAGAATAGTTCATTAAAAAAACTTTTCATTTAATTTTACATTTGTCAATGCTTTAGTAGAGATCACGCTATTACTTACAAGGAGCACTGCGGGGGAGGGGGAGATTAAGTTAAGAGATGTGTCCTGCTCACAAGCTTTCCATTTATCTCTGTTCAAATAAATTCTGCAGAGTGTTCTAGGAGAACACTACTATAATACTTGGATAAAGATAGGGTTGCCAATCTTCGTTCTGCCAAGATAGGGCAATCAATGAAGAGAATAGCAGTCAAATTTTATTTACTACCTACCCACATTTTGAGAGGTTCGTAACGCAGTGGCAAAGTCTATTTCAATTTTAATTCACATAAACATTTTTCTTTCTTTATGTTCTATTGAGCCACCTTCCAAGTGATGTATTAGATATACCGAAAAATATTCCCTCTATCCATCTCTCTGTTGACAAATTGTAGGTTGACGCCATTTGTACATAAACTAAGTCACTATGACAATTCTCCTTCAAAAGTTGTACTCCGCCATTGTTCCTGTTTTGCCAATTTAGACACCATTGATCGAAAATAAACCCAAGAAATCATGTCAAATGTAATTAATTACAGAGTTTTTACTTGCTATTAACCTTATTGAGTGTTGATCCAATTTATACCTCTTTTTTTTTTTTTTCTTTCGTACTTGATCGAAATGTCTACGTAGCATTGTTTCGTAAGTGGCGTAAAGCCGCACCCGTTCCATGGTCCACGCATGCAAAGAATTCAGAACTAGTTAAACATACAACCAAGACAGGTTTATTGACTCCTTTCTCTCCTCCTCCCCTCTCCTCGGACTTACACACATCTACATAGTGATGGGTCAACTTGAGAGAGATTGTCTTGGCATGAATGAAACCGAGACGACGAACGGGTGAAAGCATTGTCCTTAGTCCTCGAACTAAAGAAAAAAGTTAACGAAGGGAATCTTAACCTTAAAAAAAAAAAAAAAGTTTTTTAAAGAAAATGTAACGAGTTCCAGTTAGGAAGCTAGTTCTCCTATCCTACCTTAAATTCATGGTTTTTACATCATTATCTTTGGAATGAATCAGTCTTTCGAATAATACTACATACAATGGCTTCCGGATGCAAAATTCAGAAGGATTTCGGACACTTTTTGAGAAAATGAAACAAAATGAAAATCTGGTAACCTGTTTTGGTTGCTCATAGTGGGTGCCAGGCTGCAGATACCTCAGAAAATAACGCATGACACCTCGATTTTTTTTTTTTTTTTTTTTTTTTAGTTATTGAAATATAGGTAATAGAAGTATGAAGTTAAAAAATAATTTTTGAACCAAAAATATAGTGCGAAACTGGTGGAAAATTAAAAAAAAAAAAAATTTAAAAGAACTTTGGAAAACTCCTACTCATCGTATTCTAATTATCTTAAATCTAAGATTTATACATATCGCTATCTTTCGAATACATCAGATTCAAATGATACAACATAGGCCTACATCCCTTACGCTCCATAAATTTAACAGAAATTTGAGTTAATATCCAGACATCCCCCCCCCAAAAAAAAGAGTATTTTAAAAAAATTGGTGCCCTTGTTGGGACTCCAGTGTCAGGTACATGCCCAAAATTTACAACTCCATCAACTTGTACATGACGGAGGCTCTACATTGGCCAAGTTACATTTGCGTACGGTTAGCAAGAATAATGATATAGAAGATTTTTGAATCCAAAGTGACAATGATTGTGGAAAATTTGATTTTTAGGAAGAAGGGGAGAGATGGAAGCCGATAAAAGAAAACAAAGAGAATAAGGAAGGGTATGTTTTTCAAATGTGACAGCGGAGCGCGAACTTAAGAAATCATGAAGGCGCACGAGAAGAAACTAGAGTGGCCGAAATGAGAGTGCTCAGATAGATATGTGGCGTTACCAGGTTCTGTCGTTATCAGACAGAAACTAAAAATAAAAATAATAATAATAATAATAATAATAATAATAATAATAATAATAATAATAATAATAATAATAATAATAATAATAATAATAATAAAGAATGGCTGAAATGGCTGAAATGTCGAAGAAAGTAGAAGAGAGAAGACTATAGTAGTATGGTCATGTTATGAGCAGAAACGATAATTATGTCGACAAGAGAACGGGGAAGGTGTAAGTGCGTAGAAGGTAAAAGAGGAAGAGGAAGAAGACAAAAAAAATGGACAGGTTGTGTGACTATGGACTTCGAAGAATAGGTATTGAGAGGATTCTGTTTGAGAGCGAGTAAGATGGAATGAATCATCGAAAGTGTTGTGTCAATCTCAACCCCGTTTCAGCGGTAAAAGAAAAGATATTTTCAAATGTATTACGTTTGATAGTCCGTAATCTTAAGTACAAGAAGAATTTCATATCTAGTAATGTATAATCACTTGAATGAGAACCTCCTGACAATCTTTCTTTCACAAAACAGGGTGCCGGGGGTGACACTATAAAACTACGTATTAACAAAACCTACAGCTATTTACCCTACATTTTTCTGAAGTATACGCAATAAGACGTCCAATTGTCATTTATCTGTTAAAGGTTGGTAGTTATAGACACAAGGTACCACCTAATCTCTAAATATGAAGAAAAAAAAGCTTTAGAACACTTGTAAAATCTCCGGAGAGGCACTCTCAGATCTCCGAGGGGGTAGTGCCCTCCGCCCCCCCCCCCCCCCGAGAAAATATGCTTTAAAGAAACACTGCTTCCTGAAATAATTACTGTGGCAATGATTTTAAAAGGATTAATATTTTGAATTAAAATAAAGAACTCAATTTCCCAAAGAAAATTCAGATATTTAACTCCCATCTATGGATAAGAGTAGAAAGTTTGTTTTCGAACATATGAGGGTGATCATTAAAAAAAAAAAAAAAAAAGTGCACGCTGCCAAAGTGACGCATGACAACTACAAGAATGCCATTTTCGTTGTGCTAGTCTTTCTTCATTTCTTTGTAAAATGATGATAAAAAAAGCATTTAAAAGTTGCCCAAGTACTTCCGCTTCTGTTTTAGCACAAGAGCGTGTGTAGATGCTTTCGATAAAAGAGTGTGGTAAACGATTAATGTCGCTAAAGCAAGTTATAAAGTGCTAAAAATAAATTTTCTTATTTTTGGAAGAAAACGAGTTAATTTCAAACTATCAGCTTAAGATGGGGCAGAACTAGATACAGCTAGTATGGATTCAGACTTTCGATTTAACATGGACCATAAATACTTTATATTATCTCGGATCTATGAAGTTTTTTAAACAAAAAAAGAAGAAGAAGAACACACTATTTCAATGTAGACACTCGTAGATACATGAGCTCCTTCGTGACTAAGCGGTTAGCGTAGGCGCCTTTGCCATGGGAGACCCGGGTTCGATTCCCGGCGGGAGCTCATGTGGTTCGGATTCCACGTTAATCAGTAGGTCCACGTCTCATATAGCCTCGCTGCTAAACGGGCCGTTAAACTCAAAATCATCTCACCTCACCTCACACGTAGATACGTTAATGCAGCTGTACTATTGGGAACTTCATGAGGCATATTAAACTAGAAATTTATTATATTAATTAATAATCGATATCCTTATGGAGTTCTGGAAGACAGATTTACCGGTAGCAATTCATTTCCAAGTGGCCCCGTTGTAACGTAGTCGCTAACGCTCTCCCCTTTGGTGCGAAGGGTCCTGGGTTCGATTCCTGGTGGGGACGCTCGGTCGAAAATATGTAAAAGCTTTTTCAGACCAGACATCCTGAGTGAAGTTTTCCAGGATTTTCCTCATTCACACCAGGCAAATACCGGGATGATACCTAACATGCAGATCCCAGCCCAGTCTGCTTCCTTTTTCCCCAATCCTTTCTTCCTTCCCTTTCCTTGGATAGTGTGAGCTCCGAGGAACGTGACCCTTTATAAGTGACAGCCTAACATGGCCATAGAAGATGAAAGCCCAGAAACCTAATTACTAATCCCTTCATTTCCAAACTCGACCACTGAGAAAGGGTACATTGAATAATTATGAAACATCATCACTGCAACGGAACTCTTATCTCTGGCGGTCTACGGAATTTTCTACACTTCCTCGTACTTATTTCATATTTCAAATTGTTGAATTATCTGCTTTTGGTTCTATTCTTAGGATAATTTCTGAAGAGTTTATTATTAGTTTGTTATTATTACAGTTGTTGAAGGGCATTATTATGTTAGTAAATGTCAACGTCCATGATACAGCATTGGACTACAAATGGATACGCAAAATATTAAAAATAACTAAAATGAAGACAGGGTCAGAATTCAGAATATCAAGAGGGCACCGTTTTCTGATAACATTACGAGGTCATCCATTGCGCTATCAATAGAAACGGCCATTTCTCTCTCTATCTCTTTGTTTCCTTGCTTAGACTCCTTGATATAACTTCATTTTCTTTTCTATGGAAGATAACACCAACGCAAATAGTAGTTGTTGGCATTTATTACTTTTTTTCTCTCTCTCTCTAATAAAACATATTTAAGTAGACTGTCCAAAAATATCATACAATAACAAAATTATAAATATAACAAAATCTAAAAATAGAAGCTGTTACTTTCGTTTCTTAAGATATATATTTTTTCTTCCACGTGTCGAGAGCCTAGTTCGAGAACATAGGCTACGTGATCAAACAGTTTATTGACACATTATCATCAACTATTATGACATTGTTTGAGCACGAGAAGTACACACAGTGGTCACACAAGTTAGACTATTATTCTGACCTGTTCATTTAAGGCATGATGTCGCGTACAGAACGAAATCCATACTATACGAAGTACTTAAAAAAAAAAAAAAAAAAAAAAAAAGGAAAGTGATGGTGACACGGATTTCGAAATGCTTTCGAAAGACAAAACATAGAATATCCAGATCTTTCCTTTCAACATCCTATGCTTCATTTATTTTCGTCTTCTAAGAGCAAACTTCTGCTTTCGTCAGACTTACTCTTGATTCTTATTAAAAGTAGCTAAGGTAGACAAAAGTAATGGAGGTTACCCAAATTTCTCAGAAACTACATGTACAGACTCGTTTCTGACAAATTATACTTTTCCCTAGTCATAACAACATTGAAAACTGCAGCTAACGACACTAATCTGACAGTCAAAATAGAATGAAGTTATTGAAGATAGTTGTTTTTCCAGAAGTATACCACAAAATTTATGGTTGCTTCTCAATTATGTCTAGCATCTTTATTGTTTCAGACTTTTGGTTGTAGTTTTCGATACTGTGTTTCATTTCTACTACGTCATTATTCTGAGTTACGACATTATTATTATTATTTCATTATTTAGGCACAAAATAAACCATTTTCTGAAAGTCTCTGCTTGGGGGTAATGGGAATCATAATGATCACATCGTTAAAAATAATACTTTACTGTATGTTTTCAAATGAATACATTTTTAAGAATTAAATGGTACCTATAGTTAACAAAAGAAGCCGATTATTTTATCTTTATTCATTATGTTATTATTATGGGAACATTAATGATCCCAATTGATTTAAAGTTCGATAACTTCCATTTGATATAAGGTTTCTTTTACGTGATGTTCATTAGTCACATCTCTCCCATCTTTCGACAAAACAGATTCTAAGATGGTAGACAGAAACTCGTTACCTCTTAGGTACCTGCCCACAATGCTCCCTGAAGTCATTGATAACTAGACATCGGATTTTTATGCACTTAAAATTCATGAAATATGGAAGCAACTGTGCTGTTAAATGTGTTAAAATATGCACTTAATATGCATTAACAATGCAATAAAAGAGAGCATTTTCAAACATGTAACAAAATTATAACACAGTTACATGTTTGAACTATTGTAGGTGAAATATAAAATCGAAAATGTACTTTTACCTTTCAGGGACTTCTCTTCAGAATTTATTTTTATGACAGTTACAGTTTTATATTCCTAACTTTTTAAAACACACACAAATTATGAGATTAAAATAAACACAGGGCTATGAGAACACGATTTCTAATTTTTCTTCACGTTTGTATTTTAGAGTGCATTTGATTTTCAGAAAAAAATAGAACATCAGATTTTTACATGTTTCCACTGTACAAAAAAAAAAAAGTTTTTAAAGGATTTATGCTTTTCAGTAATTAGCCTCATGGTATATCACAAGATGCTTCTCTTCATTTTTTGGTGTCAGTTTGTGACATTTGTAGCCAGAAAATGACTTGTTAACATCAATAGATGTTAATGGACAATATTTATAGAGAGGAGCAAGTTTAGTATCCATATTTTCTGGCAAGTTGAAACTTAACTTTGAAGATATTTTCTCATGCCTTCAATTGTTTTGTAGTCGGAGTTTCTGACAATAACATCTGTCAATTTCTTTTCCACAGAGTTTTCCGAATTTACCAGGAACTGACTGCAGCTCGTCCACTGAGCATTATTCCTCGCGTCTCTTGTTTCTGAATTGATGTCGACACGATATTACAATGTGTTTATCATTATCAGATTTCACTTAACGTATTGACAATCATGAGCATCTTTACTCTACTGATCAGTTGCTAACAATATTGATCTTCCATAAACTAAACATTCTTCCAACCTCTAATGCAAAAACCCGTTATGTCGCATCGACACGTACATGCGTTGAAAATACAAACTAACAATGGACTTTTTTTCATATAAGCATATATCTCAAATAAAAACTTATAGAATAGGCTGAATATGCTTTTAAGTACTAATATATGCTCTAACTTCTGAAATATGCAATTATATGCTCTATAAAACTTCAAATTCGAGCTGTATTATTGTTGTTACTAACACCTACAAAGTTTAACAGCGATGCATATAAGCAAACAAAATATGCATTTGCATAAAAATCCGATGTCTATTGATAACAGAGAGAATTAACTATGGCTTTATAGGAAGGGAGCGAAAGATGGTAAGATATATTGTTAGTTTACTTATAATGTTTCGTGAAAGTTTTTTTTTTTCTGAGTGTCTTTAGAAATCTTGAGATGTGTGTGTTTTAAAATGTTAACTTTGTAGCAAATGATCGAAAATTCATAATGAACTTACATGAGACTCAATTTAGGAATGGGAGGAGGGAAACAGAACAAGTAACTCGTTTGCAGATATTTAGGTAATAGGTCTATGTGAGGAGGAATTACAAAGCAAGTGTAGAAATAACGAAACCAGAAAAAAAAAGAAACACACGTTTGGGAACCTCGAACAATATGCTGACAAAAGCACTTATGTTAGAAAAACAGGTTGAAGCGCATTCGGAAGGAGCATCTTCATATTACAGTAAAATACCATAGAAAATTTTTCAATGAGTGTGTTATTTCTACTTTTACATATGAATTGGCTAATTGGACTCTTAACAACATCATATATTCGATGTCTGCAGGCTAGACGATAAGGCACAGAAGATGTATGCTATTAGAAATCATTCGCAAAAATAAGGAAATAATTATCAATATATGTATAAGAAAAATGATAGGAGTGAGGGATGCTGAAAAGAAAGACATTAAAATTGCAATGAGGAGAATATATTGTAAATAGAAATTATGATTATGAACACAAGAAATCATTAACTCGATACCAAGAAACAAGAAGTAACTTAAGAAAGATTTTTCTTATACAGAATGTTGCGAAGAAATTAAGAAGCAAATAATGTGAGAAAGAACTGGTCAAGAATTGCCCTTGTGAAAACGATTGATGGTGATGATGACTGTACAATAATCTAGAAATAATACCATGCACAGTGGTGCTCACCCCCCCATATGTCCATGACGCACCCCCCCAATTGTCTACCCCTAGGTGTACTTCCATGAAAAAATCTTTTTTTCGATTAATTTTTGCACTCCCTCAAACATATTTATACAGATTTTTACCCCCCCAAATATTTCAATGACGCACTTTGCGTCATAGCCCCCCCCCCTTGTGGGCACCCCTGCCATGCAAAATAGCTAGGGTGGTCCGAAGTAGGACGAGAATAGGAAAAATTAAATGAATGGAATAAGAACGTGTGCAGAAAGATAGAAAAGTTGGAGAAGATAAAAACAATATTAAAGGTAACTTTAAAGAGGAAACGAAACTGATTAGAATATATTGCATTCGGAGGTGTTGTAAAAGAATAAAAGGAGGAGAAAAGATTGCATATGCTAGGTGATAAAATAGGCAACTCCTATAACAAAATAAAAGAGGTACTAACTGAAGCCAGTGATGCATGGAAATTTCCCCAACGAGAATATAAATGACTTTGCAGACATGTTAGAAGACATATAAGGATTATGACTATGTATTTAACATTAATTTGGCCACCATCAAGTATGGTATCTCCATGTTTTGTGAATTAAATGTTGAATAATCGGTGACTACATCCGATACAAACAAGCAAATCTGACTTTACTATTCCTTGTATCAGTACATATTGTATCATACAACTTATAAAAATAACATGAAACTAGCTGAACCAGTTTATACAGCGCATCATTCATATATGAGCATGAATCTCCTTGTCATTCCTCACAACATCTGTACATGTCTCTTTACAAACATAAGTGAAAGACGTCTTGATAAAAATTGGCAAGGGGTACCATAATGGGACCTTTTTTCGATTATTTTTTCAATATCACACTGTTTGCAGGATTTGAACCTACTTCCGGTTGAAGTTTATAATTTATTTATGATCAGTGTTTTCTTTCTTCTTGCATGCAGGATGTAATAAACAAATATATTACATACACAATTAATTATAATACCAGTGATATAAATTATGGTGTTCATTGGGCAAAACACTCCAAATAATAAAGATTCATCTTAAACGGGAGAAATGCTTATCCTTCGTTTTTCATGATCATTTGGCCATGAAATAATCGCCTGTGAGATATACAACCCGTGTGCAGAAATGTATGGTGTTAGAATGCATAACTCGTAGGATATGATGTTTTACTTTTTTAAAAAAAGTTCAACACTTCCGGTGTACCCACAAAAAATGCAATAAAGAAAAATTGTCATGTTTTTTTCTTAAATTTTCAATTAGAACTGAACAATCTACACAAAATATGCTATCGATCAGTGAAAACGGCATCTTTCTTGAGCCTATGGTTCCCGAGAATTCACTGTCGAAAGGATTGGACACAAAGATATAAACTTTTCTAGCATTTTAATATATAGACTAGCTGAACCTGCGCTCTCTACACAGCGCATCATTTACATATGAGCATGAATTTCCTTGTTATTCCTCACATCTGTACATGTCACTTTACAGACACAAGTGAAAGACGTCTTGATAAAAACGCCTGGGAGATATGCAACCTGTATATACAATCTTGTGGTGTTGGAATGTACAATGCGTAGGATATGATTTTTTTTTATTTCAACACTTCCAGTGCACCCGTAAAAATGTAATAAAGAAATAATCGCCATGTTTTTTTTAAATATTCGGTTAGAACTGGACAATCTACGCAAAATTTGCACTCGATCAGTGAAAACGTCATATTTCTAGAGCCTGTAGTTTCCCAGATCTCATTGTAGAAAGGATTGGCCACAAATATATAAACGTCCACAAACGTATAGTTTAAAAGAACTCAACAGATGGTAGCACAATTCATTTGCATTGATTTTGAAGAAGGTTTATTAACATACAAACGCTTTGTACAATAATTTTAAAAACATAAACTTTATTAAAAAGATCTATTTAAATTATTTATTTACAGTACATATACTTTACAATATTTGTCTTTTTTAACGTGAAATCACAAATAACCGTAAATCAAAGATTGGAAATCAAACGTTAGAGGTTGGAGCTCTGGCATTTTTATTTACCGATCCGTTCCGTTGACACTCCAACTCCACCAGCAAATTCGTTACGCCATCCAATAACAGTTGAAGACTCATTACGTTTCCTTACTATTTCTTTACAAAACATTCATCCTTTTGATCGCAATCACATCCTGAACCAGATCATATATGCAGCCACATTACTGTTTAACTTACAACTTCATGCTACCTATTCCGGACCTACAGTTCACTTTCAAATTCAACCACTAGAAGTCTACGTTTAACATGGGTACTCCTACGTACACTTGTATACTACATATAATTATGGCTTATAGCTTACTTTTTCTTAACATTCGATCAGTCTTAACACACCATGTCCTCTTTACACAGCTTCTTCAAGAAGAACAAATTGCAGCCTTTGCACTTAACGAAACGTACCTCGCACCACATCTCCAATGTTACTTCCCGAAATATCACTTACTCCGACATGATGCTCCATCTGGTCCACGAGTCTATGGAGGAACAGTTATAGGTGTAAGCCAACGCCTTCCTTATCGAGCAGTCACGGTTCCATTTCAGCCCACACACCATCTTCCTGAGCATAATGTCACGACTATTTATTTTCGAGGCCGCACTGTCACCTTTGTCACCATATATTTTCGTCCAGGTAAAGCACTCAACTACGATTTCTTTCGATACATCGATTCTACCTTTAGGCACTATATTATCATGGCAGATCTAAACATTCATAGCCGGTCACAGCATGACAAAAATAATTTTCTCGACTTCCTGCACACTGAAACAGTTGCTGAGTTCCATGTTCTACCGAAACCTACACGCCCCGTCAGCAATACTACTCCTCATGTTGTCATCACATCAACATCTCTCTCGCAGAGTATTCATATCGATGTGCTTGATTCAATTGGTAGTGATCATGTGCCTATCAAACTTACACTACACTGTTCTTCTCGCTCTCAATCTAAACTGCCTCCTCAGAAAGTGTTCTGCTACAAACGAGCCAATTGGGAACAATATCGCTCCGATCTGGGCACTGCTGTTAATAAATTGCTCTTGCCTACTACACAATAGGATCTTGATCACACAATTGCTAATCTTATTGAATCTATTCAAGAAGCAGCACAACGTTCCATTCCAACAACAGACATACAATTGCATAAACCAAAATTGCCTCCCCATTATTTACCTTTCATATCTGCTTCTCGTAGAGCACATCGCGAGTATCTCACTACAGGTAATCTTAAAGCGCTTCGGCTTCATCGCCAATACCTTAGGATTACGCATAACTATATTGTTGCATATAAGAAACGCCATTGGATTCAAACTTGTAACACACTTGCAAGTGAGTCACACCCTAGTAAATATTGGCGCAAATTTCATCAACTCACAGGGACAGTTTCTCGCACACCATACCCAAAAGGTGTTCAAAATCAATAATCAGGCAGTTCAAAATAATCAGGCAGTCATCACTTATACGGATAAAGCTAATATGTCTATAAAGCTTATAAGGATAAAAATATAAAGCTTCATTTTTTCAAGATATCTTTACACCTCTCCCAGGTTGGCATACACCGCAACGCCTACAAAAATCAATAAACCGACTTACAGATCCCTCTTCTGCTTTTCTGCGCCCATCTATCAACCACTCTTTGGAACCCAATAATTAACTTACTACTCCGATCCAACCGGACGACATTCGCCAAACATTGCTCCGTAAACGCAACACTACCCCAGGATTTGATTCTGTTACGTATGTACTAATCAGGCAAGCTCCACCTTTTCTTCTTTTTCTCAGCACCATATATACTTTCATCCTCCGAACTTGATTTTTTCCGATCGACTGGAAATACTCAAAAGTTCTTCTCTTCCCGAAACCTAAGAAACCTCCGTCTGACGTCCAGTCTTATCGCCCTATTCACCTCACTAGTTGCCTCTGTAAAATTTTGGAACGAATTCTAGTCCGCCGCATGCACGTTCACCTTGCAACTCATAACCTACTTCCTATTCATCAAGCCGGTTTTCGACCTCATTTAGTACGCTGGATCAACTATTACGACTATCCACGGCTATTTATAATCAATACAACACAGGTTTTCCTTCTTGTCTGGTAGCCTTTGATCTAGAGAAAACTTTCGATAAAGTCTGGCACCCTGGTTTACTTTACAAACTCCATTACTATCTACTACCTTCTTCATATATCAGGTTCATACATTCCTTCTTATTAGTGAGGCTAGCATATATCTCTATTAATGGAACACTCTCTCATCCGATTTTCCTACAATCTGGCGTTCCTCAAGGTTCGTCACTGTCTCCTCTGTTATACTTATTGTATGTTGCCGATCTTGTTCCACACAACATAAGCATATTTCAGTTTGCTGACGACACCGCCTTCTTCACGGCGGCCCGCACAGTGCAATCAATCAGTAAAACCATGCAAACGGCAATTGACGCATTCGTTCACTGGTGTAATATATGGCGGTTAAGTATTAATTCTACGAAAACTCAGGCTATTATTTTCCTGCCACGTAGACGCCGTTCACGAATATACAGGAATCCAAGTCGATTAAACCTTCAAGTAGATCATACACCTGTACTGGCGTCAAATATTCTGAGTTATCTTGGTGTCATATTTGACTCCAAACTTACGTGGAATCCACACCTCACCAAGATCGTACGCCAAGCACAAAATCGGCTCAACCTACTCAAGCGCTTAGTCGGTACAACCTGGGGGCTAAAAGCTTCAACAGTACTTAATACTTACAAGGCCTTTATGCGCAGCATATTAACATATGGACACACTGCCTGGACATCCGCACCGCAAAAATTTTATCAGAAATTGGCTATCCTAGAGCGTCATGCTCTACGCATAGCACATCGCATCAGCTTACCGCATCCGACACGGTTACTTTACGAGCTGATTGATTTTCCACCTTTATTGCGTCATCTCGAACAGCTTCGTACTCGGTACGTTTGCAAGCGAATTGACCAGCAGCATCCCATGTTACTTGATATCCTACGGTACGATCGGGATCTCGACGCACCTCCAACTTACGTCGATACTCCTCTCCAGCATTTTATGACCTATCATTTACAACTAGATGATGCTGCAGTGGATCCCGAAATCTTTCACATCTATGAACCACGTGAGCTTTCATCATTCATCTACCCATCATATGCACCGTAACTACCTATTAACATGGGCTTCCTCTGTCTCCATCAGTTCCTGAATCGCCCCAGGAACATAACTTGCATTCGTCAGTACTAACAAAACCCTGTGATGTGACGTCCAGAGCACTGCACTCCATCTTAATCTACTTCTCTGCCCACTGGATCCTGAATTAAAATCATTCCGTTTTGCTTCGCCATAATTCAGCACGGCATGCTAATAAATGTCTTATTTTCTACAGTATTTTTGTGGCACAGTTGGCCTCCCATCATATTATGTTTGATCCTCATTATATGTTATTTTTCACCCTTCAATCACCTCTCTGTATGTATGTGTACTCAATAAATGAATAAATATTAAATATATACAACTCTTAGCCCAACCACATTAAAGTGCAATCAACTTTTCTATCTATGAAGCACTTACCCGAAGAAAGGTCAAAACCCTTTAAACGGGACGACGGACCAAAAAAAAAGCATTTTTATTGCTTTTGTAGCATTTTAATAGACAGATATGTAGATATAATGGGCCTTATGCAGAGTCGTTCTGACGCGTGATTAGTACCGTACGAAAGAGTTTGACTAACATATGTTTCCTGCAGTAGTTAGCCCTTTAGTATGACGTTAATCATACGTCAAAACGACTCTGCATAAGGCCCAATATGCTCACGGAGATGACTAGCCTCTGTCTAGCAAACAACAAAATAAAACCGGTATACTGTATATCGTTGCATTGCATTCCTCAGATGAATATTTTCATTGGTGAAAACATTTGGCCAAATATAATGTTACATTTTGTGGATACAACTTTCATAACATTATAACAATATCCTGGTGCGGTGTCTACATTATTTTTAACAGAGAAAAGACAAAAGGACACGATATACAGGAAATTCAAAGCATGTCTTCTTCTGTGCTACTTTCTTATACAAAGAACAATGTTTTATTTCGTTTTGTCTCCCAACTTAACTAAGTATTGCCGGCTTAGTTTTGTTAGCTGCAACAACTTGTGAAGAGACGCAAAGTCCTGTTTGGTCCTTCATGTGTGCGGGTACAGAATTTTAATAAACTTGAAATTCTTAGACGGTCACTTGAGTTCAAGGCCATCTGCACTACAAGTCGCGCGGTGTCGTATTTCCCACCTCAAAAAGAATAAACAAAAAAATGCGAAAAGATATAACACAACAGATCAGCCGTTAAGTCTGAATCACGATCACATCACGCAGTCAATGCACTTGATGTTTAGAAAAAAAAAAGAGAGAGAGAGAGAGACTAAATTGATAGAATCATTTCAATTAAAGTTTTATCGTGCATAACTTCTCAAAACACAGTGTTTTATTTCATCATGTAAACAGATAATAAGATTAAATTATGTGTGGTTAACTTTAATGACAGTATTTAATCTGCTTAAGGGCCGGCAATAGCTTAGTGAATATTAGAAAGTCGTGAAGATGGATTTTCATTCATAGCACTTCAGCATATACTTGCACGGATAGCAATATATGGTATCTCAGGACAAACTCGTTACACAGGTGTGACTCGGTGTTTACATTTTGCCAAAACTTCGTGAACTCTTATATAAGCTAGGAATAATGTTGAATAAATTACTCAATACACAAGTGTAAAAATGCAGAACTTAGAAACCTCTCTCTGAAGGGTGCCAATTATAGAACCAAATACCTATAAGAAATCTGTTCCAGAGAAAATTTGGAAATATATTAAATAGGCTCTTGACTATCGAGCTCACAACTGTTTGGCCTAGTTAAAAAAGTAAGAACTCAGTAGTAAAATTAGGAATACTTGAATAGGATTTTTTAAAAAATAGGAGTGTTTATTCAAAATTTAGAAATGTTTTAATTATGAATATTTCAATAAAATGATAAACCTTGTTTTTAAAGCAAGACGCTTCAGTTTGTCAGACATGCTAATTCCTGATGCGTTCACCTCTGCTGCATGCGGTCCCTGGTTCGAACCCAGTTCGCGCCAAGTGAGCTTTGTGGTGGACAAACGCCGTGTGTGTGTAAGTTTTTTTCGGGTTTCTCCTGTTTTCTTTCACTATCTTCTTTCCTCCATTTCATTCTTCTCGTCATCACCGCCTCCTTTAAACCTACACGGCATACGGGAGGAACGTAAAACCGAAATATTTCATTTTTACATAATAGTTCACAGTCAGGTAAATGTTTATCAAAAACTGATCTGCCTTCTACTTACACCAAAAGATGTCGCAAGCATGCACGCAATTTGCAGACGAGCCAAAAGAGGTTTGAGGGGGACAACTAGTCCAAATAATGCATTACTATACGAATATTTAAAAAAAAAAAAAAGTATTCCTGAAGTTAAGAATAAAATATCTGTTATTCAATATGCTTTATAATTATATCCTGCAGTTTGTTAGGCAACTAGATAAATGCGTATTATATTGATGCCTACACACCTTTGTAAAGATGTTCCCTCGGATACGACAAGACAATTAAAAAAAAATAATAATTACGTAAAAAGTACGTGTTAAAATAGATAATATTCACTGTGAAGACAAGTAGCGGAACAATGTAATTATTATTACAACTCAAAGAGTTAAATGCGGAATTAATTTCCTTTTTACGTGACATGAAAGATAAATTTTAAATTTTTTAAAGCTTACTTTCGTTTAAACATATAGTATGAATACCGTTTTTTCGCGTGTATAAGCTGCATTTTGTTCCCAACAACACCATCAAAAAATGCACGCGAATGATAAGAAATACGCATATCCGGAAACACAGTACCACTTAGACTTGAAATATGTGTACCAATGTTCGTAGATTGAGGGAAATTTCTCTATTCTAGGGAAATTTGGTGAAAAATTTAGCAAATAGGGAGAAGAGGATATTTTTTAAAAAGAGCAAAACGCTTATATAACCCCGGTTTCCTTCCATCTTCTAATGACATCAATCAATAAAACTTAAATTATCTTCATTTGCCTTCGGTTTTTTTTTTTTTTTTAAAGGCTCTGACAGTAACGATTCAGCCATGTGTCTGCGTTCTCCTCTTCCTACTCTGGAACAAAGAGGTCCGAACTCATGAGGTCGGCACTCACGCTCACTCAAGATCATGATGTGAGCGTGAGGTCCAGTGAGAATTATGTCAAAATGATGTAGAAGCGTGAAGCTCCAGTGAGTGTTATACTGAGTTGATCATGTGAGAATGAAGTTAAGTGAATGTTGTGTCATACTGATGATGAGAGTAAGGTTGAAGTGATGTTCTGAGTGAGATCGAGTGGGCATTATGGTAGATCAACAGTGTGAGGTCCAAATGGGACATCTTCGGCCTGAAGAAGGAGGCCGTATAGAAGGAGGAGGATATATCATAGCGCTCAGTTAAAGTATTCTCTTATTCAAATTCAATTCTCTCTTCAAACAAAGACATATACGCTGAAACACTACAATTTACAGAAAAGGGAAAATTTGGTTTTAAAGGGGAAATATTTGCATCGCTGGTCCTAATTTTTCCTCAGAAAATCTACAAACATTTGTGTGTACTTGAAGCATTAGTCCATTATTGATATTAGATTATCGTTGCCTGTCATTGAATTAAGTGGGAGTAGTTAGTACGGTTGTAAACACTATTATACTAGTTGTAGATTATACACATGAGATTAAATTTTAGTATAATGTCTATCTTGCTTCATGGAAAATGTGAGACTAGTATATTGCACTGCTCATAAACAGAAATGTAAACATTATGAAACAGTTATGAAAGCAGAAAGTCTTTGAAATGTCTTACACAGAGAAGATAAAATTTGATGGGTGAGACGGAGTTCTAATTAACAAAATATGTAAAAAGAAACTAGTTGGGTTAGTATTTGAGAAGAAGTATTCTGAAGAACATGATTAGAAGATACAGTAAAATATCATTAATCCGGACCCCAATAAGCCACTTAATCCGAACAGGTAAAGAAGAAGAAAAGGAAGAATGCAAGGTTTTAAATATGCCTAGAAGTCAACAATAGCATTCATCATATAGCTCCGTGACGGTTTGCAATACTGTGCTGTATTTGCCCATTGTTGTGGATGTTACATTCCAAATTGCCCCAACAGAATATAGACATCTGAAAACCAAATTCCATAGCAAAAATGTCATGTGATGAAGCCAGGTCCGTCGATCACATCTTCATAATACAGAATATGACGTATGTATATATTGCACTAGGTGCTATATTGCTTAACATTTTACTGTATACTAGTTTTGTATTTACCCTTACGCCCTTTAAATACACCATAATAAACATGCTTTGTTGCTATAAACAGAGTTTTAATGCACTTCATATTGTCATCTTTGATTATTTCAGTTAATTTGAACTTTCGTTGATGTAGTCAACTTAATCTACCAATTAGACTGGATTAACAGGCTTTTACTCTATGGTGGAAGGTGCACGTGGCCCCGGTTTAATTTCCAGTGGGAGAACCTTAAAAAATTTGAAAGCATCACGGTAGTTCCGATTCCATCTTAAACTCTAGGCTCACGTCTCACGTAGTTTCGGTGCTAAAATGGAACACTAAACTTTGACAAGCAAATGACGACTGTAGTGCGTGAAAGCTTCTTAATTTATGGTAAGTGACTCTCTAGTGAAGGGAGAATATGATTACTTATGATGAAAAAAATGAAATCTTCGAGTTTTACGTCCCACGGTTATGCCGGCTAGGCTAAAGGAGACGGTGATGATGAGAAATGAATGAAATGGTGGAATGAAAAAGTGGGAGGAAACGGGAGAACCCAAGGAAACCCACGGACATGGTGTTCGTTCACCACAAAGTTCAATTGGCGCGAGTTGGGATCGAACCAGGGACCCCCTGCACCAGAGATGAAAACTCTACCACTGAGCCACCGCGGCCCGATTACTTACAGTATGACCAATATGGTGGTGGTTATGGTGACTATAAAGACGAAACAACATTCTACCAAAGAATATTAAGCTTCCAAGGAATTTAATGTTAGCTAATTTTTCCCACGAGAAAAGATGGGACATAACTCTTCCAATACCAACACATGCTTTTCAAGACGAAACACCCCTAAATTCGGTCTCGTGGACAATATTCATTGGAGCACATGTGCTGTCTATGCTTATGATTCCACGTTGGATCTACTGTGAAGGTTAAGTGAAATCAGAAGAATCATTTCATATTTAGTCAGGGGGGAGGATAATCTACTGACATATGACCACGTGTTTTTCTTTTTAATATATTATTGTGTAATTTACTAAAAACCATGGGAATCTCAAACTCATGGAAGAGATTAACCCTGCCCTCATCAAGTGACGCCCATGAATGAAATTCGGATCCACGTGAACCGTAGATTCCGTCTCATATAATTCCAGTGTTTAAATAAAAAATCACTAATCTCCAAACAAAACAAAACCCTTGCGCTCCATTTTAACGAATTTGCAGCGATAAAAACTTTAATATTACATTGACATCCTATTATGCCAAGCGCTTTGGAATGCATCTACGTCAAATATAAGATTTATGCCTGGATATGAAACCAATAAAAGACACGTTAAACAATAGTAAAGAACTACATATATAAAGTTATGCGTTTCTAGATATTAATAGATGAACACCGTCTATAAATGACATCATACGAACAGTTAGAAAAAAAAAACGTAGGACGAAAATAAACGAACAAACAAACAATAATAACACAACGAGCAAGAAACCTTGTTATAAATGTTACACAGGAGTTACGTCAATACCTATAGTACTTTCCTGACTAGCGTTGTTTATTTAAACTTTATTATTGTTATTATTATTATTATTGTTTTGTCCTTCATGCCTTTGATGCAGATGCAGGTGTAGAAGAACATGCAAACTCGAAATTCACGACTTCTCATTTCAGTTATTTTACTGCGTTCTGACTGCAACTCAAGTTTACTTCGGTAGACAGGAAATTGACATTCAATAAAATATGTGTTCAGCTAGTCTACATTACAGTAAAACTTATTCCTTCAACATTCAACTTCTACCCTTCAATGCAACAAATTTTACAATATCAGCGCCTATTATCGTCTAACGGGTGCGAAAAGGGGAGGTGATCAAAAGGTGAGACACATGCCAATCGATATTGATATCATTGAAGTTAACAAAATGATTTAGGTGAGTCTAAAACGACATTTTTGTACATAAACCGAAAACTTTACGAATGAGTATAAATTCTCATGCGTAGTTTTCGAGAAAACGATCTCTTCTCGTATGTAAATCGAAAAATTGATGTTTTACGATAACCATGCTACCTACTAAGATAAATGTGATATTGAACTTTTTCAAAATGGCATTAGCAAACGGCAGCTCAGAGCAGGGGCGGATCCAGGACCAACTTCTGGGGGGGAGGCGGTGGGTTGTCATAATGCTACTTTTTAAGGTCTCCAAACTCTGGGATGGATTTATATATATATATATATATATATATATATATATATATATATATATATATATATATATATATATATATATATATATATATAACAATAAAGTTTCCTCTTCTGGGGAACAATCACCCCGATCGCCCCCTCTGGATCCGCTCTTGGCTCAGAGTATGTCTAATGCGCTATATCCTAAAATTATGATCAAATCTGAAATTTTAGTGTTTTCTTTCTTTAAGTACAAAACATTGTCCAAAGAAACACAAATCAACCGATAAGACACATCAAAGTCAACAACATTACATGCTTGAGGGTAAATTTTCATGTACAGTTTACAAGAAAATAAAGGAAAACTAGTTTTTATGGCGCTAATAACAGTGTCGTTCGTTACCAATACAATAATTAGTTTCTTTTAATTCTAAAGAAACAGATTGTTTATTTATTTACTGTATATGTAAAAAAAATAATGAAAAAACACTGCTAGCTAGTAGATCGTATCTGTTTACTGTTCTTTGTCTTCTTCCAACAGTGACAGACACAGTAGTAACAGTAGAGTTGCCGAATCTGAAAAATGAAATTTCCGTCACTTACTTGCTCATAATCCTCAAAATAGCTCAAGAAGAATTGTATTTTAAACGTCGAAATACATAGTTTAACTTGACAAAAAAGAAAAAAAATACTGGTCAGCCGGTAGCAATACTGGTGAGTTGGCAACCAGTTAGTCATATACTCCTAAGAATGACGCACATCCTACCTGTAATAGGCTTGATTTTAACATGAGACTAATATTTCATAAATCCACGTTCGTATAATCCTACTTGTAAAGGGTCTTTGACATGTTCACCCCTACTTTAAAAAGAAATTGTGATTAACTTGAAGTTAATGAAGAATGTAAAAAAAGATATAGAAAAGGCGTTAGATAATATTTACAAAATGCTATAAAATGAAAAATAGTTCAAGTAAGTATACAGTAGGGATGACCAACATTTTCCGGAATCGGAAAAATTCAAACGGAGTTTATCTGAATTACAGAATTTTTCTAAATTTCGGATTTTTTCTGAAATCCGGAATTTTTCTTAACTCCGGAATTTTCTCAATCCCGATTTTTTTTAATTCCGTAATTTTTCTGAATTTCAGTCAATACTTCACAATAATTGAATCAAATTTAGGAGGTGGATATTCAAATTTTGCCCCCAAAACAAACTGAGTCATTCATTAATCAAAGAATAATGCGTGTACTTTTTAAAATATATTTATTCTTATTCGTCATAGAGCAACTTAATTTCACTCTTTGCTTTCAATAATGAGGTAAAGTTGTCTCATCTCATCTCGTAAACGTTTGCTCATCTCATCTCTCTTCATATTCTCGAAGAATCTTTTCTCGTCTCGTCTTGATTTTCCAGAAGCTTTTCTCATTTTTTAAATTTATGTACAAAATTAATGTCCTGATTTTTTTCTAAGTTTTATCTAGAGGTTATAATAATCCTTCCGCATCATGAGAGATCCCTATTGGATGTCGTATAGTAACGTTTAAACCATATTTATCCCTCTATTTATTTATCTATATATTAAAGGCTTATATCTTTCTCTACAATCTTGTCACAGTGAGATCTTGAAAGCCACAAGTGCTAAACACGTGCCGTTTTCACGGATCGATTCCAAATTTTGTGTAGATTTGCCAGCTCTCATTCATTTTTTTTTAAACTTGTCTTTATTTTTCGATTCTACATTTTAGGCGTCGTCTTGACCCTATTAGTTTAATATTACCACTAGGATGTTAAGATTGATACCCTTGTGAAAGGCAACCAGTAGAGGAGCTACGTATGGCGGGTTGATGGACATTTCAGGCGCTTTGCTTTAATCTGAATGACAACCTATTGCAAGGTGGCAACTTCAAAGGCTTGTGGACCCACAATGAGGCGTACTCGGATATGGAATATTAAGGGAAAAAAATTGCACTTGGTATCATCTATTATTCACCCAAGTTTGCCACAAACTCAACCTATCATTATATTTATTAAAATACTACATTTTTATGTATGTCTAACAATTCACTTCCTTTGAGAGTCTTCCTCTCCTTTACTTGTGTTCGTAAAGGGACTTGCATAGTTATAGTGAGAAGTGGGAAGGAAATTCACGCTTATATTAGAACTGTGCGCTGTGTAAATAGTGCAAGTTCAGCTAGTTTATCTATAAAAGAGTATATCCACTGACTGACCCACTCTGACTCATTCACTCTTGAACAGATTTAGGTGGGGTATGCAGGGACTTAAATAGTTTTTTATGGCGTGTTCGTGTTATCCACTTGTATTTAATATTAAAGAACAAAGAGAGAGGAAAAGATTAAAAACTGAAAAACACTACGTCTTGGGCCAGTCTGATTTTGTACTTACAGTCGATCACACCATAAACACGCGCCTCCTGTTTTGATTGTGGAAATGTTGAATGATTATGACTTATCCTTGTATTAAACTGTTGTGCCAGTAAGAAAAAAAACTACATAAGACAAAATATAATGAAAAGTCTTTATTGCCTATGTTAAGTCCAAGCTCTTAATTCATACTACGTTTAGATCTATCTACTTCTGCTCCCTCTTAATAGGCAGAAACACAGGCTTGTATAAAATGACTCAAAGTTGTTAAATTACAATTTAGAACTTCATTATTAGGTCACACAGAACATGGTTCAACTACTTCTATTAGCATTTACCTATAACAACAGAACCAATACTGCAACAAGTACAAATTCGTATTCACAGACTTGTGCAATGTTTGAAAAAATTCTGAAACATTCGGATAAGCGTCAGGCTTACAATCCTATAACCATAATCTAAACCTAAATGTTGTCCACAACTTCGAAACTACGGTTTCCAATTACTTACATTGTATTTGAAACTTATTTCAAAACCGTAAATGGAAGAAAAGCATTAAGTGCTTTACAGAAAAATAAATCCCTGAAATACTCAGATGGGAATAATCTGAATAAAATAAAATGTATTCTACTTGATGTTGTTAAGAACAGTACAGAGTTGCTGCTAAATAGGTGTTTACTGCTAATTAAAGAATTTAGCATAATAGTCCAAAGTTGCCGAAATGCCAAATAAAGAGATTAACACTGTTTTATCCTGTATGTGAATTATCGTTATGAATGCCGCCAAGGAGAGAATACGTTTTGTGAAGAATGAACTACAAGTAAGACACCTTCCACAACACTAAAACAAAAATTATAAGATACGTTGTAATAATTCCGTTGACATTGCTGTTAGATCATTTATTTTTCGTTATTACGTAATTCATACATTTTTTTAAAAAATGATACTTTCTGCTTTCTTTTTCATCATTCTATACCGTACACTTCGTTAATACTGGTATATTACTGTACTTAACATTTTTAAAATTCTATATTGCCCTATACTACAATAAGTGTATTATCTGATCAACCCAATAACTTGAGCATTTTCCCTTACACGTATACCACATAGACGACAGACACTTGAAGCAGATTGCAGACAATAGTTTTCTTTCCTTCAGCTGATTGTAAATAACACAAGTCGCCAACAGATGGAAGCACGGTTTCGAGACAGTTCCTTAGTTTCTCATTTAAAATCCTGTTAGACTTCCACATTATGCTATGCATAAGCGTCGGAAGTCTTATAGAACGGCTTTGTCCGTCTGTCAGTTTGTCGACAGCTATCGGAGTAAAAATGATAACAGTTATCGAGAAGCCATTTTTGCGATCGATTCACCGTCCCAAGAGTAGTTTCATCTCCTCCATTAGACCCACTATTCAAATCGGAACTTGTTGAAATTAATCATTTCAGGTTTCAATGTTTATTGCCACAGAACTAAAGGTAGGTTTCCATTTTACATGAATCTTGTAGCTGTAATAAAAAAAAAAAACTTGCAACCCGATCTTTCTATTTACTGTTTACATTTACAACTTCCTAACATCAAGAAAGGTATCTCCATCCATGCAGCACTAGTGGACAAATAGTGAACCTCCTCATTAAAAACGTGTATTTTGGCCAAGGATCTTATAAAATAGAGGATCTGCCCATATGTATCTTCATTCTATTAAATCATTGAAGCCAAAAAGCAACTGAGCATCGGCACGTCTGATTGGCTACTCTCGTTTCCGCCATCGTCTGACTGGCTACTTTCGTTTCCGCCATGATTGTTGGCTCCAAACATTGCGATCCTATTGGGCGGACTGGGCAGAGTAGGGGTGGCGAAACTGTGACGTATGGCTTCAAGATTTTGTTGTAAGGGCAGATCCTCTATTCTATAACATCCTTGATTTTGGCGCACTTCCCCTCTAAAAGAATCTGTTGTTTCGGAAGCGGCGAAACTGGTTTTTCTTTTATGTCAGCGGAAGAGCGTTAGCAGGTAGCAAGCAAGACGACCCACAAAGTTGCACATGGTTCAACTCCTTGCAAGATGGAAAAAAATGTATTCCCTTTCAAGACTATGTTTACATGGAGAAATATAGTAGGGTTGCAAAGTTCTTTTTATGACAGCTATAAGATTCATGTAACGTGGCAACGTACCATAAAACATAGCGAGAAACAGCTTCCTGTAATCGATTCAGGGTCTTAAGGAAACATACTATGTCAACCAGCAACATTCTACCGAAACCGAAAGTGGCTGAAATTTACTATACGCCCTGTTTCAACATTCATTTACATAAAGCGAAAACGGTAAAAGAGATATCGAGGTGCAGTGTTTTGCAATCGTTTCAGCTTCCCAGGAATAGGTTACATCTCCTCTATTACTCCTCTATCAAAACTGGAAGTGGTTCAATTTAACAATTTCTGGTTTCAAAACTTATCATCGTAGAACATAAACAGTATTATGTAGTGATTTTTTTTTTCAAACCATTCAGCGTCTAAAGAATAAGCTCCATTTCCAATTAACAATCGTTTTGTTTCAACTTTTATCTTCATATACCGAGAAAAATCCGTTATACAGACAGCAGCATATTGTATAAATATACGGAATCTTTATGTTTACTATAGAAATCATTACGAAGTATACGTTATCCATATCCTACATACACACTGTCCTTAGACGTTACATCATACCGTTGCAGAATATCTGACATCTAACAATCTTCCGTACATTACATACGTCCATCTGTATGTGAGATCCTGACCTCCTATATACAGTTCTTTCGTTCGTACGGAATGTACGTTGATTCGGAACACTTATACGGAAAGTATTATAAAATACACTTTTTCAGTTATACGTTTGCTGTACGTTAAGTCCAAAAACTACAGGATTTACACATGTAACCTACGTTTTTACGTACGTCACATACGATTTTTTCTCATGTAGAACATAAATAGTAAGAGATAACGATTTCCGGTCCTCCGATGAGAACTATCCTTGTTTCAAAAGAAAAATTCTAGTTATCTTCGTCATTGTACACTTTTCTTTACATGTTCGTAAACCAATTACTTGATTGAGTCCTGACTACACATCATTTCATCATTTTCAAAACATGCAGAAACAGTTTCAACTAGGGTTACCCAGGAGACGAGATAGGATTTTCATGTGAGATGCGAGACGAGATACAACTCTTCCAAATTTCCGAGTCGATGTCGCGTCAACTATTGCCTCATAGGCAAGCCTAATTTCAAACGCGTAAATATTTTCGAAAGATAGCATTGAAATAAGCTCCATGTTTTGCTATTTGATAAGTTAGCTCGGATCGGATTGAGATAGGAAAGATTACCCCTAGATTCGACACTTCTGGCTCTAGAACTCAATATGACAATGATTGTACCTTAGCAGAATATTTGCCGTGTGTGTCCCGTTATTATTGTTATTTTAATTTTCATAATGTGGTAGATTATTTTACCGTAGACAAAGTGAATCAGCAATCAGTAAATAATTCGTAGACATTAATTATTTTTTGTTTCATTCATTATTAAGAAGATTTTATTATTACAATACTTTCTGTTAGGTTACTCTGAGTGAAATGTTCCAACTTAAATTTTAAGCACTTTCACATTCTAAATAGAATCCTGTTACTAAGTAATTTCTGGTTTGTAATAAGCTTTTTGATTTATTGCTGCTTACTGCTGATCGTATTTAAATATGCAGAATTTGTTGTATGTATTTCAATAGTAGTTCTTCACAAGTTTCATTTCATCTTTTACTGTAAACGATTCTTTACTTGTTTCATATTTTTTGTTGTATTTGGCAATTAGTATGGAAACAGAAAAATGTCTATCACAATTAAAAAAAAAAAATACTATTTAAAAACATACTTTTTCGTTACTAGATCCTAGTTGCATTTTTGTTTTTCACTTTCCTTCGTAACCCTATTTATTCCTCTCAGGACCTAGAAATCCTGACTCTCAGGTTGAGAATCACCGCTCCAAATCAATCAATCCACTACTGTAACTATATATTCTATTGTTATGCTGAGCTCCTCCGTGGCTAAGCGGTTAGCGTACGCGCCTTTGGCGTGGGAGACCCGGGTTCGATTCCCGGCGGGAGCTCATGTGGTTCGGATTCCACGTTAATCAGTAGGTCCACGTCTCATATAGCCTCGCTGCTGAAAGGGACGCTAAACTAAAATCAACTCAACTCTATAGTTATGCAACCGAAAATGCTATAGAGTTAAGAGTTAACATGTACAGCATAACATCCAGGAGATCGCGGTTAAGCATTGTATCACACTGCGAAACAATGATAGTCTTATAGGATCAGGATTAGGAATTAGATTTATGGGCTTTCGACATCTGGTATGGTCACGTTAGCCTGTACCTCGGTGATCACGCTACCTGAAGGAAGGAAAGGAAGGAAGCGGCTGGGACCAATATGTACCATCCCGGCATTTGCCTGGTGTGAATGAGGAACCCCCCCCCAAAAAAAATAAAACCTCACTAAGGATGGCTGGCATGAAAAATCTCTTACACTTTTTCGACCGAGTGCCCCCACCGGAGTCTTCAACAAGTGATTGTAAGAACATTTTATAGTAAAAAGTAACTAATAATAATAATAATAATAATAATAATAATAATAATAATAATAATAATAATAATAATAATAATAATAATAATAATAAAAGTATTCTACTATCTCGGCATTTGATTGACGGAACTAATGAAAACCTCTCGTTATCGGCTTTTTAAACTGCTACTGGTCAGGTTAGCTTTAGCAATTGTATGATATCTTCACTTTCTTCGCTGTGTAGTTTATCTCTTTAAGAGAAAGGTCCAGATAATAAATTTTGTACCCGTACAAAAGGTGACTTTTTTATGGTACAACTTGATATAACTGAAAAGCAGTATAACAAATAACAAACGAATCCATATTGGTATATCCGAACGACCAATGCTGTTTTGTCCTATAGCAGTAAGATAATAATCTTGTTCTTAGAGAAAATTAGAAACAGGATATTAAGGACGATGATACTGTATAAATAACCACACATAAAGAATTTTGTTGTTGTTGTTGTTTTAGTAGGCTGCGTAACCTTTGCGGTTTTTCAACTTCATACAGATGAAAGATGGCAACCAGCACAACTGCTGTGCGTTGTACCGTATCTCCGACCTCCTCCTCTCTCGTACTACAATAATATCCTTCCAATTCTAACGTAACGCAACCGGAATGAAGAATAAAAACAAAAACAATCGACCACGTGGTATTCCGCTTTCATGCTCCACCCGAAGCTCTCTGGTTTTGTTACTCCTCTAAAACTTGTTTCTACAACCAATGATGAAGATAAAGTCTACCATAGGCCGTCTCAAATAATCTATGAAATGATGTGGATTCGTATTAAATATTACCGGGGTAAATATATTCTATAAATTTGAACAAAGATAATTTCTTAGACAAACTTTATTCACTTAATGTAAATAATACAAATTTTACAACAGTGATAATTTAATATTACTACAACAGACGAGTCCTTACTCTATTATGCGTACTTATTGTGTACAAATGCCAGTACACAAAGGTTGGCTTGTTCAAGCAAACAAGAAGTAAAGATCCGATACACCAATATTAACCCATTTTAATGTGTAAATCGGAATGTGTTTATTCTTCTAGTTTTGATTTATGAAATATAGAAATCAAATGACGAACTTTAATGCACTGAAGAAGATAAATAGACAAGCAAATTTTTTCAAGTTTGAAATTGATTTGTTCATTTAAGGTTTAAATAAGAACCGTGGATAATACTACATCCAACAGGATAGAAAACAAATCTAAGAAAAAAATCTTTACACACATGCTGAAATCAATATTTCAGTTTAATTCCCACGATTGACTCTTTAGGCTAAGGGAGAAGTCGATAACAGGCAAGTGAATCATAATGGAAAAATTGGTAGAATGAGAAAGTGGAAGGAAACGGGAATACTCCAAGAGCTACGGACACGATGTTGTCAACCACAAAACTTACTTGACAGAGAATCGAACCAGAACTCCATGCAACAGAGGTAAACACTGTACCACTGAGCCACCGATCTCTCCCCCCCCCCCCACGTACACACATACTGCACAATGAAAATTACAGAATAAGTAAAACAGAGAACCAAGACCCGGAAATCACACCAATACAATCAGAAGCAGAACATAACGGTACCAGGGCCATCCAAATCATACTAAACAAAGCAATTAAAGGAAAAGTGGGTGGCAGAAGAGCGAGATTACGATGTGAAGTAAGACTTCGCCAGGTGAAACATCGACGAAGATGCAGAGCTAAACAGAACACAGAGAAAGCAGACTTTCAAAGAAGCCATGAAGCTATTTAGGTGTAAAAAGCTACAAAAGTAAGAAGTGTCTTATTTGAAATCTAACGTTCCTTTTCAGCAATGAGATATGAGAAACAGGTTTACAATTTAACATGTCTCACTTTGCTAGCGGATCCAGAAGCGTCATTCGGAGGGGCGCATCGCCTCTTCATCGATTAATGCAGGTTTGAAATAAGGAGCTTTACATCAAATTAGAATTAAACAGTGCAGTGTTTTATAAAAGGGCACTTGCCCCACCGCCTTCCACGTGGATCCGCCAGTGTTCATATACCGCCAACAAGGTTCCAACGCTCCGCTGAATATAACCAGGGGCACAGATGAAACTATTTTCCATGCTATAAATAGGAATACGTTAATAAATACATTTCATAAACAGTTCAAAAACATCCATCCATCGTATGACATCCCTCACTCCGCAGTAATTGTAGACATAATGCATTCCAAACCTTATCATATGGTATGAGTTTACATGGTATTATGTCAGTTAACAGAAATGAGGATAGTGAATAAAGCTATACAAACATTTCAATGTACTGAAGTTAGATTAGCTTCTTCATGAAAGGAAAATAGTGTTGCCGAAGTGAATTGCAATATTTCCAGCGTGTGACTCAGAGCTAATGAAAGCTCTCAACGAGTACTCAAAACAGAAAAAAAAAGTTAAAATGCCTGTGATATTTCTAGCAGATCTTTACACTGTTGAAAGAGAAATAGAAAAACATGGATGTCAATGTTACATCGACAGAGCTAATAACAGTCAACTATTTGATCGCAGTTTAGTTCGTTCACGTTCAGTACTGGGCTATCTCAGAGAAACCCACTCTTGTAGATGGTACACGGAGAAAAAAACCTTTGTGGGTATGTAAAAACGTATGTTACATGCGTAAATCCCGTAGTTTTTGGACTTAACGTACCACCCTATGTAACATTCTGCAGCAAACGTATATAAATGAAAACGTATGTTTTATACGTACTTTCCGTATAAGGGTTCCATCTATACGTACTTTCCGTATAAAAGGATGAACTGTATAAAGGCAGTCAGGAACTCACATAGAGATGGACGTATATAACGTATAGCTGGCGTATGTAACATGTATACGTATGTAATATACGGAAGACTGTTAGATGTCAGATGTCCTGCAGTAGTATGATATAAAATCTAAGCGGGAAAAGCTAAGCACGTATGTAGTATATAGATAACGTATATTTCGTACAAATTTCCGTAGTAAACATAAGGATACCATATATATGTACAATATACCCCTGTTCGGATTACGGACTTCCCTGAGTGTAGGCTGCAACTTGTACAGTTTCACTAAAGATGAAGTAATTTCAGATGTGAAAAAAGTTGAATCCCATTGGCCAGATCACTGAATAATAATAATAATAATAATAATAATAATAATAATAATAATAATAATAATAATAATAATAATAATAATAATAATAATAATAATAATAAAAATAATAGAGTTTCAACAGTTTCAGCAAAATAATTATGGCTTGTCAAAAGGCGCAAAAGAATGCCTTGTCAACTATCCGTTCATCACCCTAGTCTTGTTTAATTGTCAGTTGCTTCCATCACAACTTGTTCGGTTTATTGCATGTTGATCAGAATGTAGCATATTTCCCACACTTCATTTTTTTCAATTATACACTTTACCTCGTAAAGAAAGTATTTTCGAGATAAGATATTTTTCTCTAGACGAAAAGACACAGCCTCAAATCTCGACTTGTCTCGTCTTGTACACTTTCTTAAAGGCAAATGTAACTGTACTTAATTAGTGTGTCTACTCTTTGAGATAAATTGTGTATTGTCATGTTCCTCTGGAGTAAAGTGGATCCTATTCGCCTCTTTTCCAAGTTGGTGGTCATAGTGGTCAGAGAAATTGGTCAGCTATGTTCTACATCATCATCCAGGCGACATTGGGTCGTGTAAAACCTTGCGTCAGGTATGAAGAGTTCCTGTGTTTAACCCAAGCAATGTGAGTGTAGGACAAGCGTTTTATCGGAGTCTTGCCGTTTATTTTTTCCTGTTTCAACACAAAATCTCTATCACTCACTCCTTCATCGTTCCACTTGCATTTATCATCTATTTCTTTCAACCAACAGAGTTCTATGTCGTGAGGAATGTTATGTTGTGCACAGTAATGCTGCGTTCCAACTTGTTAGAATATCACAACATTAAATGTTCGTATTATGTAGTGCATAGTGACACGCGGCTTAAGAAATTACAATCACTGCAGATTGAAGTACTTTCTAACTTGCAGCACAAATACTGTATTTTCCTGCTATACATGAAAAAAATAAATTATGTTTACTTTCGTTACTTATTTAACATTATTTATCTTAATTTTAGCCTTGAGTTTTATTTGTGACAATTCAGAAATGAGAGAAAGAAGACAAACTCAACGAATGAAGTATTGATATCTAATGCTTTTTAAAGTGGGTATATCGATATCAATCTGGTTGTTGAACAACTTTTATAAGATAGGAAAGAGTAAGCAGAAAAATCCCACGTTAATTGAAGGATGCATTCATTACACGTACTATTTGATCGGCTGGTGTTTCAAAGGTCAATCAGTACTGCAAATTCATTAGCTGATTATCATCGTTCTGGCCAGTTAACTACTCTCATTATATAATTTCCTTTACGTATTTATTTAATCATCTAATTAATAGATTTGAAGAGTCTGCCATGTGGAGACAACACTATGACCTTGTTCCTCTTGTTCTCTTTTCAAATAATAGTATCCTTGAGCATTCATCATTTCGTCGGAAAGTGGTTGTTTTTACTCTTTAATAAGTAGACAGCGGTGTCCATCCGTCACGATCCACACATGAAGCCATAAGAGCAATAGACCTCTACTGATTTTTCAACTAGCTTTCTCAATTGTTCTGATCTTCAAATTTTCCTCCCTCCTGTGTTCAGCCTTGATTAAAACTTTTTTTTTTTTTGTATAAATTATATTAAGAAATATTTCAACAACTTCTTGTGGACTACCCCTAAAATTCACACTCCTCATCATAATACACCCTTGTAGAGATCCTACTAAGAACTTTTCATACATTTATTTTTATAACTTCTTTACATTCCTTTATTAAGGTTACATTACTTAATGATTACCTTATTCACAAAAATGTGTGTGTATATGAACACTAACAATATCTTATTAACAGCAGGTTTCGATTATCAGACTTCTAAACTGAGCTATAAATACGTGTTGGAAGTCATAGTATGGCTATTCCGTCCGTGCGTCCGACTGTCAATCGACAGCCATTAGAGCCAAAACAGTAAGAGATACGGTTTCGTATCGAAATTTCAACGTACTTACTGGATATCGAACCCAACACCTCTTACACCACAAGTACGCGCTAGTCAACAGAACCACCGAGGAGGGCTAATTATATTTGTAAGAGTACCTATATAATGTGAGTGTGGTAATGTAATACCTATTGCTCAAGGAGAAGTATAAGAAGTTTCCATAATTTTAACCGACATTACTTCGTTCTGTGAAGTAATACATTAAGTGTACAGTATTTCAGGGTATAGATTGGCCAATCCTCGTACGTAACCATGACTACACCGAAGTGGAGGAGAGGGGATATTGGGCTCTGAACCCGCTCAAAAATTGTCGAACTGTTACTGCGTGGTATTTTACGTAATTCTACAGTCTCCTCTCTTTCTCTCTCCCTTTGTTTACATATATTCCCCCTCGATATTTTCTGGGAATTTTCAAATGGCTTGCACACATCTGCATGTAAATGTGAAATCCAATTAGGGCTAGAGGGAAGTAAACGAGGCATTTTTTTTTTTTCTATTTATTTTAAGCTGTTTGTGGCACTCGATGAGAGGAACACCCTAGTGCCAAAACTTTTAAAACCTAAGAGTGAAAAACCAGAAATTCTCACCGTTCACACACACACACACACACATACACACACACACACACACACACACACACACACACACACACACACACATATATATATATATATATATATATATATATATATATATATAGGGGCTATATATATATATATATATATATATATATATATATAAATGAAAGAACAGACACTAACCTAATCTTAACAAAGCTAACCAAGTCTAAGCGAACATAATTTAAGCCAAGTTAGTTTGAAGTAATGAAGCCAACCAAAGCAAAGGTAATTTAAGTTAGTGTTGCCAAAGTTAAGCTAATCGAAAATAAACTTCTGAAAGTCAGTTTAAAACTAGTGTTACCGACGAGACTCAATTTTGGGGCTATTTCGTCTCAGGAAAGTGAAGTGAAAGTGATTTCTCGTCTTGAAAAGTATATTTTATTTCTACTGGTACAGCTCTGTCTCGTCTCGTACCTCGCGAGGAAAATTATATCTCGTCTCGTCTTGTCTCGTGGTCAACATTATTAGACCTAGCTAGATTATGTTAGGGATAGCTTGATTTCATTCGATTAGTTCAAATTAATTTAGTTTCTATTGTTTATTGTTTAATATGTATATTATGTGTGAATTACTTTAACAATGATGATCTCTTATGCTTCCGTGAGTGGATTTTAAAATGTTCCTTCCCACTATATTTCTCTAATCATGTACCTATACGAAGAATATATCAGGGACGGATCCAGGAAGGGGCGATCACCCCTCTCCTCGGAAGAGGAAACTTTCTTACTTTATATATAAATAAAACCTATTTCACAGTTTGGAGCTCTTAAAAGTAGCTCTAAGTAGCAGTGTTACAACCCACCGCTCCTCTCCAGAAGTATGTCCTGGATCCGCCCCTGGAACATATTTATAAAAATTTATACCTAGATCACTTTATTTACAAAATAATGTTTCAAACTGTTATTCAAGAGCATTGCAGTCCAGCGTTCTTTCTCTTTTTTTCCTTTTCTTTCCCTTCCCTTCCTTTCCTTTCCTTTCCTTTCCCTTCCTTTCCTTTCCTTTCCTTTCCTTTCCTTTCATTTCCTTTTTTTCTTCTGATCTGGATCTGACTGATGCCAATTGATGTGCTTGCGTCGTCTGACAATTTTACCACCTGAACCACAACAACAACTATTATACAATTATTAGTGGACAACGCAAGTGGAATTTATAAGATTGTAATGTTAATGCGTCCGTCCGTTACTCTACACGATAACTCTTGAACAATACAAACGAAGCAATAGATATCTACAGCCACTATCTGTGCTGAGTTCGTTAATGCAGTCATTGGAGTCAGTCTTGGGGTTAACATTTTCATTTATCTACTCTACGGTGACATACCCATCCGTTACTTCACACGATAAAGAAATTTTTGAATTCTGTTTTTTTGCAATACATATCTCGGTCGAATTCGTTAATGGAGTCAATCTTTAACACCTTTATGGGTGACTTTAACCATGAGTTTCCACATCACATTTATTCATAAATGTACGTGATCTTCATTGCTTTCTTTAGCATAGTTTATTATTATTATTATTATTATTATTATTATTATTATTATTATTATTATTATTATTATTATTATTATTATTATTAATAATAATAATAATCGAAAAAATGTAAAAGCTTTTCCAGGTTAGCCATCCTGAGTGAGGTTCCCTTGGGTTTTCCTCATTCATAGCAGCCAAATGCAGGGATGTTACCTAACATGAAGGTCCCAGACTTCCTTCCTTCCCTTTCCTCGGATGCTGTGATCGCCGAGACTAATCATCCCTTATTCGTGACAGGCTAACATGACCATAGATGCTGAAAGCCCATAAATATAATAATAATAATAATAATAATAATAATAATAATAATAATAATAATAATAATAATAATAATAATAATAATAATAATAATAATAATAATAATAATAATAAAAATAATAATAATAATAATAATAATAATAATAATAATAAACTTTATTTTACGTGCTGAGAACAGCTAAAATACAGCACTGTCTTATTCTACATTATTTTAGCAATGAATATATAATACTAGTGATAAAATTATGATTACATCTATATCGTTAATTATTAATAATAAAAACATTGACAGTGTAGTGTACGTCAATTATTAAAACAAAGAAGTGTCAAAAATTAAAAGTAATAAAATAAAATAAAATAAAAATAAAAAGTACTAAGTTACGTATATTTAAAATTCTAAAATAAAGTCATATTTTAAGATATGCATTCATTATAGCTTTCTAAAATCCTACAGATTAAAATATGTTTTCTATTATGCGGTTGCAATAAAATTTTTGCCCTTGTACCATATGTTGGAACTTTAAAATCAACATTTTTAAAAATATAGTCTGAGGTATATTGGTTGTCAAGTAACTTTCCTACAAATACAGATTCAATCAATTTTCTCCTGTCAGCCAGTCGTTCCAAATTAAAATACGTTATCCAATGTTCATACGTGCTAGAATAATAGTCAAGTCCTAACTTAAAACAAAGTATTCTAATAAAACACTTTTGCACCATCTCGAGTTTGTTTACGAGAGTTTTTGTTAGGCTGTTCCAAGTCACTGATGCATATTCTAGTTTCGACCTTACCAGTAATTTATATAAGAGTACATATGTATTTGATTGACAGAAAGCAGGCCATTGATTAAACAGGTAACCAATTATTTTTCTTGCTTCATTACATACATTTTGTATATGATCACCAAAGCTTAGTGACCTGTCAAATGTTACACCTAAATCCTTTATTGTGTCAACTTTCTGTATTACAGTACCTTGTATTTCGTATTGACTTACATAGTATTGCGATTTGTTACTGTAGGTCATGCACTTAGTTTTCAGACAATTGATACTCATACCGTTATCCTTGCACCACATAATGATTCTATTTAAGTCATCTTGTAGAATAATAATAATAATCGAAAACTTAGGGCAATCGATTATTAATATATTAAATTACAATATGCTGAATGCATAAGGATCCCAGACGTCCGAGGCAAGCCTGGATTCACATCATCTGTGCTCCGAAAAAGTTGTTCGAAACTACCAAATGTTTCAGTTTTCCTCCGAAACATAAATTAATGTCTTTTCAGTTTTGACCAATACTTTTTAAAATATATATCTCTCTTTTATTAATCGTCGATACTCAACTGACAAAAATCAGGCTTGCTAACATATGATAATTTGTCGTGATATATAATTTAAGCTTTGACGATAACGACCTTGCGATTGGGAAATTTTAGAACGCTTTTTTTTTTTTTTTTTTTTTTGTAGTTTTTAAATGTGCAAATAAGTTGTACTTGTGGATTTTAAATGACTGAGATTTTTAACAAGCGTTCCCGCTAAAATAAACCAATAGCGATTTGAGAATTGGCAAATGATAATCCAATCTTTAAATTCAATTAAGTTTACGAGAGGTTTGTTGTTCAGAGTAGTGTTAACAAGGATATTAAAAATGGTGAGGACAGAGACGTCGATTTGGAATTCGAAACTGAAGATTGTTACATAAGTTTATCATATATTATTGCTACTATAAGTAATATTATACTTGTTTCTACAATTATCACGTACATAAGGAATATACGACAATTTTGTGTAATATACGATAATTTTAAAAACGAAAATCGATAATTTTGTTCTGTGAGCTTGGCAACTCTGACAGAAATAATCGACTCTCTGCCACTCGCTTTTAGTTAAGTGGTCACTTACTATTTAATTGATTCTGATATTTTAGCATGAACCAATTGCGTTATTATGAATATACTGTAAATTTTAATAAAGTGTCCCGGTTTTTCAGTCTTAGAAATATTGAAACCCTACTCATGAAGCTTACATCCGTACAGCGTACAACTGCAATTAACGTATCTAACATTTACATTGGATCATTATGCCACTTTTTTTTTCTTCAAAAAACTTCATAGATCCGAGCGAGATAAAGGCATATAAGGAAAAGTTGTTGTGGCCCACGCTAAATTGAAGCTCTCACTGCATCCGGATATGATTCGTACTCCGTAGTATAGAATAGTACTCGCAACTATTGTGGGAAATAAAAGAAACGTAAACAACATCGCGTAAACAAAGACATTGTTTTAATTTTGTTCGTTGGCATACATTGGATTATAATAACACCAGCAACCGTTCCCGCCAATAGGGTTATTTCATTTCAAGGTCATCTGCAATCCACGTGGTTTCTTTTAGAGTTTCAAACGTGTTTTTTCTTTCTTCTTTTTTAATGATCCAACAAGTAGTTTTGGCGGGGAGAGAAGAAGAAAGTAAATTTACATGACACAAAACAATAACACTGGAAAAACAAAAACACAAAACCTGCAAACACAAGAATTCTGCAATCGGTAGGTGTGTTTCCAAGTTTACTACTGACACGCTCTTCTCTTCTTTGGGCAACAACAACAAACAAAACAAAAACAAAACGAAAAGAGGAGAGAATGAAGATAAAGAAAAAGAGTAGTACAACGCAGCAACTACCGATCGAAGAAGAAAATCATTGTCCTTGTATCCTGCTGTTCCAAACTCATTATCTTAACATTATGAACGTTTCGTTTCACGTTGTTCTCCCCAGTCCAGACAGAGGAAACAAAGCGGCTTCGCAAAGGGGGGGAAAAGACAATCAAAATCGATTGATTCACCCGCATATTTCACAAAGTAAACTTAATACAGTACATTGATAACCAAAGCAGACTATTGCAGCCACGGCTGAAGTTAAGATTATACATTATTCTCTGATCTGACAGTTGTGAATACACAAATATACGAAAATTTTACCCAGTATAATTGGCTGTATGGAAATAAACTTTTAACCTTTAACTTCCCAGTTCTCACCAAAATGGAGTTGGGCCACTCTGGTTCTCAGTGTTTAAAATGCATCAAGCCAGACGTGATTAGTACACAGTTAAAAATAACTTCTTAAATTTGAGAAACCGTTTCTTATCTATGCACCGAGAATATTTTCTGATAGATTAGATTTGGCAATTCTCATTCATAAGAAAAATAACAGTATAGTGTCTCATTCCGCTTTATACAACATCCTCTGCTTTTCTTCATTTCTCATTAATGAGAATCTCAAACTCTTGTTTCTAAGAAAAGATGTTCTCGGTGCACAGATAAGAAACGGTTTCTTACATTTAAAAAAGTATATTTAACAATGTATCACTATATTTCTGAATGAGCTTCAAGTGTACAAAAAATTCGGGGAAAAAAGTATTTTGTTTCTTCATAAAATGGTAAATTGAAAATTAAGGTTATTCTCTGCTTCCCATGTTTAATTTCAGAGTGTACCCATTCGCACTATATGTAATACGAGTACTATATACTTTACGACTTGTAATAATCCAAAGGTCAGTCTTGTACAAGCTTCCTACTGAATTCAACAGACTTGCATTCACCAGAGATACTCTACTTCCCCCTGTCCCCTCAGAAAAAAATCCAATGCGAATTATACAGAATTAAACTGTAATAAATATTGTTATGGATAAATTTTTGTTAATACGTTTTGTTCATATTATAATGTTATACTCTCTCTTTGTGTGTACGTATGTCTATATGCAGCTTAACGTACATGTATGCATCTGAAACTTCTACTCCAAGTTTAGACTATAATTATATCCAGAAATTTAATATGGTTCCAACTACATTCTACAAAGCAATCATGAACGCCCGTAGGATTTTTTTTTTTCAAGTGAGAAGGGTTGAGTTGAGTTGATTTTGAGTTTAACGTCCTTTTCAGCAGCGAGGGTATAGGACCTACTGATTAACGTGGAATCCGAACCACATAAGCTCCCGCCGGGAATCGAACCCGGGACTCCCACGCCGAAGGCGCGTACTCAAGTGAGATGGGGAAAGATGGATTGTAACACGGAGACAAAAGACATAGGGCTACCTACATCATCATATAAAACTACAATTATTTACGCACACATCCTTGTTAACTACAGGAAATAAACTATAATATAAATATGTTAAGTACAATAGTGTCTGAGTAAGCAAATTAGTATGTTTTGATACGTATCTCCATAAACTGAACAACCTTCAAAAATCCTGCGGGTGGCCATCGAACCCTGCGGGTGGCGGGTGCGGGTGTACTATTTCTTACAAAGTAAGTCAAAAAGTGGTTTCTAGTTAAATAATTTCGTTAAATAATCGTATTTTAAAAACATTTAGCAAAACAACATTTAGAAATAAAACTATCAGAATTAAACCATTGTATTATTAGTTTTCTTTGCTTTTTTTATTTTGTTTTCTTGTAAATTATGTTTGGAGACAATGTTAAATGCACTTCTCAACACCTCTACTATGTGTTTTTCTTTTGTAGGTAACAGAAATTACCTACTATGAGAACTTCTAGTTGATGGAAAATTTGCTGTCCCAACTACTCATATATGGTTTTCTCTTTCTTTCTTTCTTTCTTTTTTTTTTTTTTTTCGTAACGAATACCTGAATCCTTAACTTCATGTAAAACTGTCATGGAAATACGGGAAACTTGTCTTGAAAGTTTAAGATTTTAGTATTTCTTTTTAATTAATCAGTATTTTTTAAAAATCTTTTTGAATTTAATATGTTGATTACTACGAAAAAGAGATTTTTCATGATACTTCAAAATACAAAATATAATTTTAAAATATGGACTCGGTATTGTGATTTGTCCTTACGTCGATTACAAAGTTTTGTAATCATATTATCATGGACCTATAATTTAAATATATTTAATCAGTTCGTACATTTCAGTGCCAGTGTCTTTTTTCTTTCTTTTTAACGTCCAAATTGTTAATGGTCATACTGATATGAGCACCCTCAAGGTTATATGGTTAACATATGTGCCTTTGATGTGGGAGAGCCGAATTCGACTTCCAGTGAGAGCTCATACGATTCGGATCCCACGTTACACTGTAGGTTCGTGTGCCATATAGCCTCGTTGCTCAAAGGGACGTTGAACTCCAGTCCAAATAAGCAATGTTAATATTGGCAAATTGTTGCAATTTTCTATTTTCGTAATCGATATTGTAAAAGTTTAGTTGTATAAATTATATTTTCCTGTTATGTTATGTCATTGAAAATGTTTTGGTGAAATTTACAAAAATCTTTTTTTTTTTTAAAAAAAAAAAAAAAAAAGTCTGTCATTTGATAACCCAATCCTATGCATATAGCAAGTGATAGACTATCATTAAATATAACAAATGTGTTGATGAGAAATTTGTCTAAAAGGAAGATAAAATATGTGTTTCGTTATTTCGAATACTGTGCAGCATGAGGAACTTCTACGCAACAAACACAATAGTGCAAGATCAGATATAATTTAATGCGCCTTTAAAAAAAACTAATTAAAAAAGGAAGAAAATAAATTTAATTTCCGTCAAATATGATTAATGCACTTAAGTAATTCACAATGTTTTGTTTATCAGTATATGTGTTTAATCTTTCATACTGATTACACTAAGATTTACTACTGCTATGGTAGCTATTGTTCTCATTAGGTTACTTTTTTTTTCATTTGTAAACATGGTCTTAAACATAAATATTATTTCTTTAATTCTAATATATCCTCCGCGAGCTATTAAATAACTTATTCATCAGGCAGAGAGCGGTGGCAACAAACACCCGGCAAATATTAAGTAACTAACCTCTCTTCTGTCAGTATGTGGAAGCAGCTGCTCTAAAACAACCTGGCATACACGCTTTCAATTTACGCCATTCATGTCACTTTTCATCCATTAACCCACATAAGAGCTGAGAGAAAGGGAGAGAGAGAGACTTGTTACATAAAGAAATTTCACCGCATGGACTGTATACTGTGCGTATTATATTCATCAGGTGCGCGAAACAAATATTTTCTCCTTCCATTGGTTGAGCCTTAGCTCTTAGAATTTTTCTGCTTCTGCTTCACAGACGATACCTAAAATCGGATAATACAAGATAAAAGAGGCGCATTCAAGGTGTACTTACTTGTACTATGTAATAATAATAATAATAATAATAATAATAATAATAATAATAATAATAATAATAATAATAATAATAATAATAATAATAATAATAATAATAATAATAATAATGTTTTGTTGTTAGGTATTCTACAAGGCCGTGTATCTCAATTGCAAAGGCATAAGTCTGTAGCGATTATATCTGATCGAAGAGGCTTTCCCAAAATTTTAGTTAGCATTCTACAGATATTTACTAATTTAATGGAAATACCTGAATAAAGTACAACTTACCAGATTAATATGGCGTTGCACCACTTTTCGCCTCAGAATAGCTCTGTTGCAACTAGGGATAAAAGTGGGTCCAAAAATGTAGGGGGACGGATGACGTCACCATCACCGTGTGTGAATGGGCGCATTATTATCCTGGAACATGGTGGCATTATCCAGAAACAATATCCGGACCATAGGATGCACATGGTCCCCTAGAATGGCGCCATAATCACAGGGAGTAATGAAACCGCTAAGCGTCAGTACAGGAACTACTGAAAACCAACATATTGGGATCCACACAATCACAGGATCGCCGCCATGTTTTACAATTGAGTGGAGACACGGGCGAATCTCCTGCTGATTGAGTTCTTCCGTCACTTGCACCGCAGTCACACGACAATTCTGAGTGACAATCCGCTTTAATGCTCGGCAAAATCTGTCGCTGAGGGTTTTCTTTCAACCACTGTTTCCCTTCGCCGATGTAGTTTTGTCGTTAGTTTTTAGGCCGTTATTACCTTGGACACTGTCCCTCGCAACACACTCAACACACTTGCCACTTTCGTCACACTCGCCTAACAATTTATTCTATTTGGAAATAAGAGAGGTCACCCATTTTACACTATCACCGTCTGCTCAGTTCACTGCACACTGCAGTTCTACTGCTCCTCATGTAATATGGAGTGTCTCCTAACATACCACCATCAATATTCCGGGACTGTGGTCGCCGCCTGACCGTTGCCAACTGAAATATATGACATGTTTCCAACTGCACAAATTTACGTTGAATTGATAAGTATCTGTACGTATGTGTTCTGATATTCTTTGTATTTATATCTATAATTACATAAAGAAATCCTGAGTAACAGACTGACTGACTGATAAACACCTAGACTAAGCTGCTTAAGCTAAAAATTTGAAATTTGGAGAGTACAGTACAGTACATAGAGTTTATGACGTGAAAATTCGACTTGGAAGAAGAGGATATGGAAGTTGTAATTATTTTAATAAGCTGTTCATATCTCGGACAGTAACGATACTAGAGGAGAACAATGAGGAGCGCCCTCCAAAACTGTCTCTTCTCTTCTCTTGCTCATCCAAGAAATTAAAGCTGGCATCGTCATTGTTTCGGAATCCCTTAAGGTTAGAGAGATGAAATTTGGTACTTAGATGTTTCATTTGAAGTTATTAATCACGACTTCAAGGGTTTCTTGAATATCTGACCTACAAGAAAGGAAAACGGATAGGGAGTTGTGCTAAGAACAGTCACACATACGTGTAATGGTAAATCGTACTCTACCCACGTGAAGAATGGTGACTTCTTCTAGTAATATGATGCGGCATAATACATTACAGTATTAATATCTACTTGTTTGTTTGAGGTTACGCACGTTTAAAGAAGAAGAAGAAAAGAATTTTTCGATGAAAACAGGTCTCATTTGTCTTGTTAAACCAAAGAAAAAAAAAGAAGGAATGAAATTAAAAAAGAAACAAAGTGGCAGGTTAAAACTTCTGAACAAGAATGTCATTTGAGGGAATGGCGGAAGACATACGTTTAAAAAAATAGTACATTAAAAGGGGACGCGGCAGAAGTCCTAAATGGCAGAAGTCCTAAAATGCAGAAGTCCTAAACGGCATTAGACCTAAAATGCACAAGTCCTAAAAATTATTTCGCGGCACAAGTCCTAAATGGCAGAAGTCCTAAAGTGCAGAAGTCCTAAAGTGCAGAAGTCCTTAAATGCAGAAGTCCTAAAGTGCAGAAGTCCTAAAATGCAGAAGTCCTAAAAGGCAGAAGTCCTAAAAATCATACCGAGGCAGAAGTCCTAAAGTGCAGAAGTCCTAAAAATCTCTTGTGGCGCTACCATCGCGTCCGTAAGAAGAATACTGTCAATCTGTTAGTCAAGTTTTAGATATACTGTTTCATATTACAGAGCCTTAGTTCTTACAAGTTATTTGTATAAATACATATTCTATCGTTCTGAAATAATAAATAAATAAATGAAGCCTATTGTCCTTTCTTATTCTTTCCATGATATATTTCTATGTTGACAAAATTTTAACTTTCTACCAAATGTGATTCCCAGATCTTTCATAATGTCTGTTTTTCTCTATTTCCATACCATTGACTTCATATTAGTAACATAATATTGTGTTTTAGTTATGTACGTCATAAATTTTGCTTTCCTTGTGTTGTTTTGAAGTAAATTATTTTTACACATATATTTCTTGTACAGAAGTCTTTCTGTAGCAAATAATTGTCATATTCGTAATTAACTACTCCTGGGATACGGCTGTTTCGGTGTAGGACGTTTTGGTGCAGGGCGTTTCGGTGTACGGATTGCTCGGTGTAAGGACGTTTAGGTGTGAGGCTGGTTCGGTGTAAAAGTTCTAATGTTTACACCGAAACGTCCACTCTTCAAAATGAAAATTATTCGTTAGGGAGAAATAAATTCACGAAATAGAATATATAAATTAATAAATAAAATAAAAATTAAATGTTTCTGTAATTGGCAAGGGTTACTTATTTATAGTGAGTCCCCTCGCTTCACTCTATGCCAAAACTTCTTATATCCTCAAATGTTATAATTATTAATTGATTGGGAAAACGTTTTACGGTAATGATATATAGTAAAAAAAGTGTGTTGCATAAACATTGTGTACACCACACACACCTTATTACGGCAATAACTGTGCACAAATCGCAAAATGCTGCACAATCTTTGAAAGAAAATTTTCAAACACAGATGGTTTTTCTTCCAATAACCGCTTTTATATCATGCATACCCAATAAGATTAGCAAATCTAGGAAAAGAAAACTGATTATGAGTCAGTGATGAGATCTTAATTATATTATTACGGAGATGTAAATGCATGTAATAGTTGTAGAGAAGGACAGTGTCAGAAAAATGTCTCAAGAAAATTTTTAACGGCCTAAAGAACACAACAAGAGGCTGAATCCTACCAGTTGTTCCTGCAGAAATTGTTTCTATTATGAGTTTCTCTTTTGTTCTTAAACGTGTTTAATAATTACAGCAAATGAAGGATGTTTATAATAGAATGTGAAAGAATACAGTTTTAAAAGAATTAAACTACGTCAACATGTTAAAATAATTAAAAGAACCTAATTAATTAGCCACTTTGTACTCTCATTTGCTTAACTGGAATAACCGAGGCCTAAAGGAAAAGAGTTTTCTGCCCAAATCTTATAAGCAGTGGGATATTTTAATATTATAGAAATTGACCCTCCTTCCCCTTAGAAGTGTAATTTTCAAGATACTGAAACATATAGTATTTTATTACTTTTAGTTAAAAGTTCAAATACCGAGTTTCACGCATCTAGCTTAAACAAATCCTTCCTTAATTTATTTACATATTTTCTGAGTAAGTAATGGGGAATTCGAACATAAAAAAAAATGCTCCCTTTGCTCTTTCCTTTTTATGTGTTCAATTTTCAGTTTTTTTAACAGGAAAGATTATATGCCAAGTTTCATTTTACTAGCTTCAGAAACTTGCGAGATACACTATCCTTTAAAAAAATCTTGCCCCACCCGTTTTACGATACTTATTTCCAAAAATTCTTTCTTATGTCCTGCTTTCATAAGAAAATTATATTTTATAATTAAAATTTAACGACTCTACTTGTAGTAGTATGCCCAAAATATCACTCATCTTTACTCTTTTATATAAGAGTACAGAAGATAAATACAGTCAAACAAATGGATTTCCATGAACAGTTTCCGATTTCTTATAACTACCTGATTCGTACATTTCCCACAAGCTGTGATTTTAAATTTACGCTCTGTCAAGGTCCAGGTTTCAAAAAGGAACTAACTGGAAATATAATAATATTATGTATTTGTGTACATGTGTAATATGTATAAATTTATTGTCTTATTGAAGCTTTCGTAATCTGGAAATAAACTTTTGATTTGCTTTTAATATATAAAAATCATGCTCCCCTAGAAAAATTTGCAGGCTACACCCCTAAATGACTATGTAGTAATTTCTGCAAAAATGGCACAGGACCTAAAATTTAGGTCTAATGCCTATATTTTTAGGACTTGTGCCATTTAAGACTTATTAATGTCACCCACTGTATTGCATAATAAATGTTCTTTGCTCAATTTTAAATTTACTGCGTTCTTTATGTATACAGTTGGTATTTAATGTTCACTCGTGAAATGTCTAGTGAGTTTTTGTCCTAATTAAGTAAACTTTGGTGGATTTTTGTCCTACTCTTAATAAAATACGCTCCGCACAGTATATATTGCAATTCTGAATGTTTGCTTGGTTTCAGAAGTCTGGTAAAATATGCTTTTTAAACATTTTTTTTTTATTTATTTATTTATTTTTGTTTTAGGAATTTGTCTTGGGATTCTCGATCTCCATTCGAAAGAAACGAATTTCTTAACAAATTATGTAATTAATTCCTAGAATGAAATAGGTTGTATTATGTAATTCGTGTATAAGTGCAGAACAGATAGTGATAATAACGATCTTAGTAGTACAAATATAGCTGTTACTGTTGGAATTAGATACGTTCGTAACATTATTGCCAACTAGTTGCTGCATCGTCCCAATTTCGTGTGGTGGTGGCGAATTTCAGAACTAAAGCAAGTGAATGATAAAGGCACAAGTCCTAAATGGCAGAAGTCCTAAAAGGCAGAAGTCCTAAAAGGCACAAGTCCTAAAAATCATATCGCGGCAGAAGTCCTAAAGTGCAGAAGTCCTAAAATGCAGAAGTCCTAAAGTGCAGAAGTCCTAAAATGCAGAAGTCCTAAAGTGCAGAAGTCCTAAAGTGCAGAAGTCCTAAAGTGCAGAAGTCCTAAAATTTAGGTCTAGTGCCCATATTTTTAGGACTTCTGCATTTTAGGACTTCTGCACTTTAGGACTTCTGGATGTCAACCCATTAAAATACTAACGAAATACTCGTACTTATATCGGTGAAAAGCTTGCCCGTCCTCCCTGCCCTCTTTCCAAACTAATCCTGCTTCCAAAGTGCTGCATTTTTCATTTTTTGAAAAAAAAAAAAGAGAGAGAAAGAATCCCACACATTAATATTAATTCAAAACGACGAACTCATGACCACAAAATGTACAGGAACATAGGATAAATCATTGCTGGTGGTTCTTAAGTAAGATAACTTTCTAGCAGACATTGTAAAAAAAAAATCAAAAAAAGTTAATAATGATAGACATGCCAGTTCCGTTTCACACTCTGAAAGTATGGTAGGCTTCCAAATTATGCGGATTTGATATCGGTTTCTGTTAATGCGACAAAAGGATGAAAATTATTGGGTAGGTACAGATTACTCTTTGTCTTGTCATAGTTCAAAAGCGAATAAGATACATTAATATAATTATACACTAATTATATGCTTAACTGTTCAAAATTTCAAGCATTTTTGTTCATTTTTTCTAGGTTTACCTGGTGAAAAACTTTTTAACACTGGCTTTTTTAATAACGAATTTAATCATAGAAGAACAATGCTGTGATAAAAGTTTTTTCCTCTGCATGTGGTGAAAAGTTTGTCAATATTCAACGCGAGTTGAAAGGTATTTGTGGGACCATTGTCCTTGCTGACTCTTCTACTCTGACAAAATGGGTACATGATTTTACGGGTCAGGGAAGGGGGGACAACTAAAAATCTGCCATGCCCGGACGCTCAATTAGTTGAAGCACCTCAGAAAATATTGCTCGTATTCAGGCCGTAGTCATGGAGGACAAAAGACTAACTGTGGAGGATATCTGTAATTTTACTTGATGTTCTCGTAGCAATGTGGAAAGAATCCTGACAGGCCACTTGAAGTTATCCTAGGTTAGTTCACGTTGAATCTCTCGACAGCTGAATGAAGAGAAGAACTCTTCAACGGTTATTACCATTGATCTTCTTACAAGGAACTACCAACAGATAATAATTGTTGGAATCTTTAATCATATTGGATGAAACGTTCATTCCGCTCTTTAATCCTGAGAAAAAAAAAAAAAAAAGGCAGTTCAAACAGTAGAATCCCCCTTTTTCGCCTTCATAATAATAATAATAATAAAAATCAGATTCATTTGAATAAGAAAATTTTCTATGTCATCTTCAGGCACAAAAGGGGACTGATTCTGCTTACCCTGTTTTAAAGGTAAAAACTATTAAGATTGTTCAAATGGTGGATACGTATTCCTTCCTAGGATGCAGCAACATTGGACAAACTTTGCAGGTTTTCTGCCTGGAAAAATGCATTCCCTCATCGATCCCGAATTGTTACTAACTTTTCACAGTATAAGACTATCGAAGTGGTCCCTCATCCACCTTACTCTCCTGATTTAGCGTCAGTGACTTCTGGCTCTTTCTAAAACATAAGGATTTATTGCGAAGCAGACGTTTTCAGACAAGAAGTGTTATTTTCTAGTATCAATACATACCCCTCCCCCATTAAAAGACTTCTCATACGGCTTTTATAGTTACAAAGATTGCAACAATTGCAGAAGTAGATATTATCTCGAAATATGACAAAAAGATATAATTTGAAAATGGAATATCATAAGAGTAATAGGAAAACTATACGTAATTTTGGTACACACCTGATGCGAATCTAAGAAAAGTATTCCCAAGTTCCCATAGAATCTGGGATATGTGTACACAAAGAAAGGACGATGGCTACTACGCTACCAGGGGAACACATGAGATCCTATGAAATAAGATGATATTCATTTTCTTAAACAGTAGACCACGCTTTATATAATACTAGCTAAAATGCTCATTCCTCGCACGGGGAGGATAAGAATCATGCAAAATATCTGGAAATAGAGAAATTAGTGTAAATGACGAAGAACAATATCGTTATCCTCTCCTGTTATGTAGACCCGCATAACATGTATGATTGGTTGCATATATGCTAGGAATTCTTAGAAATCACGAGGAACGTGCCTAAATTTTGAACTCTCGTGGACGCCCTTCGAGCCGAAAATAAACTAAAAACGGTTTCGTTCGGAATTAGATTTGATGAATATCTATCTATCTGTGTACAAAATTTGATGGCTCGCATTGACTCCTTTCTCTCCCAAAAGCTGATGATACAAACAGACACGAAAATCTGATGACAGACACAAAGACACACACAGGCATAGTGTAAGTGATTTAAAAGAAATATTGCAGTCACAACGCAATAACATGAGAACAGTTTTATTTGCATGGTTAATGAGTTCGTATAACTACACGCTTACGTTGAATTCATAGTTAATCTTTTGTATATAAATAAGTCAAGAACAAATAATATATCAAATTGAAATGTTTTAAAAGTTCAACGTTAATCTATCAAACTGACTGGGATTGAGACATAGAACAACAGATAAAAATCCCTGCAATCGTTCTTCTGTCAAGGTCATGCACTCATTCGCGATATTTAGGTTATAACAAAGTCATATGGCTGACGCAGCTTCAATCATATGATTATCATTTTCTTTTACTTTGATTTGTTCAGATCATAAATATTAACAGCTGTTGCTTTTCTAATGAAAGTGTTTTTTATATAGCTTCAAAAATGGAGGAAGTACCGGCATATATATGTTGTGTCTACATTCATGGATAACTTTAACAAAGATGCATCAATTTTGATTATTCTTTTTCTTTAATTTAAAAAAGCACACTTTCCTGATGATCTCACATAAATTTAATTAGAATATAGTGATGGGCTTTGGTTCTAGACCATGAAACACTTGAACGGGTGAATGGATGCAGTGTGAAAATCGCAATTAAGCAACTTTTTAATATACGCAAGTTCACGTTAACTTATGTATAGGGATTTTGATGATTCCTATTTTGTTTGAAAGAGTAATCTTCCCCGATGATCTCATATAAATTTTGTGAGCCAAACCTTGAAATTTCTCAATGGCTCACACTATTCATACCATAACTTTGTGCTATGTGATCACCAGGCGAGAACCCAGAAGATTTTTTTCTTGGGAGGGGTCCAAGGTTTGGTCACTACGTCTATGTAGTATTGAAAAACATTGTTCTGCACCCGAAAAGATAAGTAATTATAAAATACTTTCACCTATATTTTCAGAAAAGAAAAGATATAATTAGTTTCTTTTTATAAAAGAAAAAGTACAGATGAAGTGTAAGATCAAAGTTTCATGCTATATCAATCGTTTCCCTGCAAAACAATTATTGTTTTATTGAGAAATTGCACAAATGTATGTTGAGTTTGGAAATTTCTTTGTGTGTGGTGCGGATCCGGTGCAATCCTTCTGGGGTGCGCCCCTGGTGATCACATATAACTTCGAGACAGGTACACCAATTTTGTTTATTTACTTTTCGTTTGAAAGAGTATGCATTTACAGTGGCTTCATATAAATTTCATTACGACCTGATGATAATCTGCGGAACTAGATAAGAAACGCTTCAACGGCTGACAATGGTAATATCGTAATTGACCGATTTCGTTGTGTGCATGTTTACGCATAACTTAAACACATATGTACCGATTTCAATTATTCTGTTTTTTGTCTCAAAGAGTATAGTATTTCCTCATTGGTTCCATATAAATTTTATCAGGATCTGATGACAGTCTTTGGAGTTGTACCATGACATTCCTCAACAGCTGATAGTCTTAAGCTGATAGTATCATGTATCAAGCTTAGTAGAGTAACGAAGTTATACACACGTATCTTTCGCCGTTAGCTCCTGTACACAGACGTCATGAATCCGAATGAGTGTAAAGCACCTTTCAGTGGTCTTCATACGCATAGAATGGATTTCCACCGCAATAGCTTTTTGCGTGGCTGTAGCACAGTTGCCATAACTTGATAACATGACCCTCGTATAATGAGTAATTGTATTTATTACAAGCTACCTTACAACTCTGTACTCCATACTGTTATTATGTTCCATTAATGGGAAGCAGGGGAGTAGGGGGGCTGTTTAAATAGATTATTCATCCTCACGGTATTATCCTAATATTTGCCAGGTGAAAATCGTGGTTAAATGTAGGAAATTCTTGTCGATCACTAAAAGGACTCCCAACCTCGGAAGATGAGAGCACGAACGCTTTCTGATCTTGTAAACATTCCTTAGCACTAATGGGAAATGTCAAGAAGGATTCCCTGAGAAATTACTTTAATGCAAATGTATTAGGTTAGACCAGACGACCCGGTCTCCATAATATCAGGAATGAGGAAGTAGGGTACAGTGCTTTCATTTTCTTTTTCTTGCTTTCTAAAGATATGTTAACTTTAAAGCTGCTGAATGGAAGGTTGACTTTACTGCTTCTAGAACGTGTCTATTTTAACATGAATCATATCAAATTAAGTTTAATACACGTAAGTTCTCGACAAGCACGGACATAGAGAACTTGATTGCAATACCATTAGTTTTTTTAAAGCAGCTGGTATAGAGATTAGAGAAAGAAAAGGGAAAGAAGGAGAAAAACAATTCCATGCATTATAAAAGCAGAAAACAGAAAAATTAAAGAGGCATAGCTGTGGATTGTGAGTTTTAACCGAAGGGCAATTGATTTCAGAGGCTGTGTGGATGCGGAGCGCGGAAATTGCCTTTGCTAACGCAGAGGCGGCAGGAAGGAAACACTAAAAATAAACTCGAATCCTGTTTCTTCTTTCAGTTTGGGTTCAGTTTGTTTTTCAAAGGGTCTTGACTACTAGCTGGCTGACTTCTGGAATGGCCGTCGTAAACCATTTGTAGTCCGCAACTGATATTGCAACCCATTACAGGTGTTACTGCTCCCCCCCCCCCCCCCAACTCGTTAGTTAGATTTAGAAGTCAATCAAGTGTTATAAAGCTTCGAAGGGAAAACATTTTGCAGGTAGATATCGTCACTCAACCTCTTCAGTCAGTAATTACCATAATCCACTTTTGCTGCAGAAAAGGTTCACTTTGTGAGCATCTGAAATGGCCGGCTTTATTGAAAACAACAAAAACAAGCAGCATGAACTTGTAAAACAGAAGTGATGGCTATGATCCCTAATTTACTGATTATCGTATCGTTAAAATATATAATTTGTATTCAGAATGGAAAGGACCAAATAAAATAAATCAACATTAAGAAAAAGAAAAGAAAAGAAAAAAAAAGACTATAGTAACCTAAATCCTGTGACTAGTTCTTGTATTGGCGAATGTTTCCTAACCGGTTATAGAGCCAAATTGCTTGCTAGTAAAACGTGAAGCCATCCCACCTACCTATTCAATACACAATAAAGTGATCGTACGATACGATGTTCTAAAACGGAGGAACTACTTTTACTGATACGAGCGTCAACTCTGTTGGGAAATAACAAGCCATATTTTCCAACAGACTAATATAATTAAACAGAATCATATGTACGAATGTTGTTATTGTTTTGTAAAATGACATTCCCAGTACATCTACATATTATCTATATGTATTTATTGCATTTTTCATCTAACCTTCAATAAGTTTATGCAGAAACAAATCAGAAAATATATCCGATATTAGTGATCTACGAATGATATACAAAAGAGCAAGAATATATTGTATCAATATTATACCCAAAATCTGTACATTGGGTTTCACAATCATGTAAGTAGAACAGCCATATTTTAAAATTGGCTTTGTCTAGACACTTCTAGATGATTACACCTCCATATGCAAGTCGTAAAGCCCATATTCAGACACCAGTACACGATTGTACCTCGCTTAGATCGAGACACTTTTACGCGTCCTCGCACTTTTATACACTTTTATACCTTCCTTGCATGTTCGTAAGTCTAGATCCAGACACGTATATCTTAGTCTACTGTATCTCCTTATGCAAGTCCTTAGGTCTAGATTTAAACATTTCTAGGTTTTTGTACTTCATTATGCAAGGCCTTATGAATGATTTTAAAAAAATAAACGAAAATGAAATGAAATTTTTAAGTTTTACGTCCCATGGTTATGCTGGCGAGGCTAAAGGAGACGGTGTTGATGAGCAATGAATGAAAGGGGAAATTAAGAAAGTGAGAGAATCCCGAGAAAAAAAACTACGTATATGGTGTTTGTCCACCACAAGGTTCATTTAGCGCTAGCAGGGATCGAACCAAGGACACCATGCACCAGAGGTGAATGCTCTACCACTGAGCCGCTGCGGTCCCTTATGAACGCTTAAGTATGGTATATAAACAAAACAAAACAAAATTTTTAAAAATGCTGTTAGGAAAGCTCGTTTAGAAATCTCACGTAAACATTTCAATACCTGAATTAAAAAAACAATCCAAGTTAATCGAAGTGTATGTTTTCAGGAGGAACAAGAGAAAAAAGAAAAGAAAACGTTGTAATATTAAATGATTTTTTTGTTTGTTTGTTTGTCATTATATTCCTTGTTTTCCTCAAAGTTTTAGCTGCGTAATAAATCAATGTAAATCAACGTTCCTTCTTAAAGTAGATCAACGTAAAAAAACATGTATATGTCTGTCGACTCTGGATGTTCTTCAACTGAGGGCCTCAATTTGAAATATTTTTGTGTTGTTAAGTGCCTTCACAACTTCAAATTATGAATAATTGCTTCCATTTTAATATACTAATGACAACGCATGACGCTCTACTTACACTGGAGAGTCTTGTCCCCACCCCTTCCCCCGAATCCTGGAATGATGCCACTGTGTTGTGTTATAGTGTTGTTGTGATTTACGTATTGTTATAATGTTACGTACAAAAACGTACCGAAATTAAACAGCGAGAAAAAAAAAAGTATTGCAGCAGCGACTCCAAAAGGTGGGCGAAAGAGTCCAATAGACGACTATAAACTTTGTTTTCTCGTTGTTTGCGACTAAGGTCAAATAAAGCATTATAACTGACTAAAATCTTTCTCAATAATCTTATTCAGCTGAAACTATTTTTTTTAATTAAAAATAATATATTGCAGTTGGATTTAAGCTGCAATATTATGCAAGTGAAAAGCCGTTCGATTAAAAAAAAAAAAAATCACGTCCTCATTTGTAATTATTGAAAACTTTACTCAGAGTGGCTACAGACCAAATTCGAACCTTTGATTTCACTTTTCCATTCACAGACGTGTCAAATCAGTATTTAGATAAGTAACTAAAATACAACCGAAATTTTATATAGAAGTGAATCACTCGGCTACTAAATTGCAATTAATGGCCCCACATAGCGTAGTCGAGCGGTCCCGCGTTCGATTCCCAGTGGGAACACTCGGTAGAAAAAGTAAAAACTTTTTCAGGCAACCCATCCTGAGTGGGGGTTTCCTCATCCACACTAGGATACTGCCAGGATGGTACCTAACATACAAGTACTAGGGAGCTTCCTTCCTTCCCTTTCCTTGAATAATGGGATCGCCGAGGGACGTCATCCCTAATACTTGAAGAGCTACCATGGACATATATGCCGAAAACACAGACAATCTAATCCTAAACCTAAATTTCAATTATGATTTAAGACGCTATAAAACACTAATCTTATGAAAGTCATACGGAAAATATTTTATTAACTCAAGACCCGCATAACTATTCGTTTTCTATTGATTGAGTGACTGAAGTTTGGACATTTAGTCTCTTTTCAGCAACAAAGCTATATACGACAGGATTTTCTCTTTGAAGATGAAATCCGCAGCGGGAATCGAATCACGGACTACGCGCTTTAGCATTTTCTCTGTATCCTTCGTTTCATTCACTGGCATCTCATTCTGGAGAGACTTTCTTAACATGTTCTACTTCTTTCACATTGTTGTCATATTAACTCCTACGCACAATATAGCATAAATCACTGGATATAAATATAAAAGCGTAGGTTGAAATTCTGTCATCTCTAATACAGATCAATTCTGCACTGTGAATAGAAGCATGGTATTGGCAATGCATTGCAAAATCTAAGCTAATCCACTTTGTTAATCACCCTATAAAGACACGCCCACCTTGTGTCACGACTATGAATCTAGATTTTTAAAGCAGCAGGGCGTTGACTGCTATGCAAGTTTAATTCTGGTATTGGCTTCCAAGAAAAAACTCCTAAAACAAACAAACAAAAACACAAAAAGAAGTCCGTCTCGGATATTTCTTTCCGTTCTTCTTTTCTTTTCTTTTTTTTTTATTTAAATTTACGCTACAATATAAATGTAGTACATACAATGCTTATTACTGTAGGTCGTGCTTAATGCACTGCAATGTACTGTATTGTGTGGAGACGAAATACGAATTACGAAAAAGGAGTGAAAACCCACTGCAAGAGGTTGAAATGCGGGTATGAAGGAGAATTGAGAAAATTAACTGATGAAACTAAAAACCAAGGATGAAGTGTTAGTAAAGGTGAGATAAAAAATAATAATACTGGGGATATTAAAATAAATTGATTAGGACTCATTATGCTATATGAAGAAATTATATTCATAGGAATCTAAAGGATACCGTAGATAGGAAAAGAGAGCGAAGATTATCACAGTTGACAGATAAAATTAAAGAAGGGAACTTCTTATGTCAAAATGAGATTAGTAATGATGTAATCTGGGAGGATGCTGAGAAACTTAGCTTTCTCAGAAGAAAGAAACATTTAATTATTGTATTACAGTATAACCATAATATTAAAATACATGTGGATAATGGAAAACAAAAATGCCAGTAGGTCAAGAAAATCATCTCAATATTAGCTCACCAGAACGTGGATTGTTTCAATGCGTCATAATTTTTTTGAAGGTCAATGCTCTTTTATTTTTCATAATTAAAGTTAAAATCAAAAACATATGAAAATAAATCGCATTTATTTAATCAATAGTTATCAGAAAAGATTAATAGTAAACTTTTACACTGAAATCTTTGTTCTGAAGATTAAAAATAATCTATACGGAATATTAGTAAGAATAAAATAAGGATTAAACATACAAGAATGGCAAGTTTCATTACAGGTTATACGAAATAAAAATGTTCTTTACGTGTACAAACATATTAGCGTACTCTTTCTCTTTTTATCCTGTGGTTTTTTATCCTGGTCCAGACCTCCTCCCATAAAGCACAACATGTCTACTGAAATCGTCATCACCTATGTTCAACAGGTCTGATACTTGTTCTGGGATATTCGAGTTTTCAATAGCAACTTTCAAGGTTGTTTGCCAAGCTCACGCCAACTTTTTTTTTTTTTTTCCATTTTAGCGAATAATTTAGTGACAATGAAGAAATCTAAAATGTAGTAAGTGAGCCACATAGTATCTACAAAAAACGATTAAAGAAACTAGTAACCGTTTTCAAATCTTTTCTAATAGACTAGAAATTTGGGTACGTAGTTTATGACGTCATAATTGTCGAGAACCAAAACTTATACACTATATGAAGGGTCTTGAAAGCAATTATTAGCTCATATAATAACGTTTTGTGGGTACTATCTTGGTCATTTTCTATTATATCTTGGATATTCTTTATTGTCTTTTAAGTTATAAACAAAAAAAAAAAAAAAAAGAGTGAGCTTGGAGAAGGGCCTTACAAATAATGGAAACGCTGATGGGATTTCTATTGAATTTCAGTGAGACGTACGTATATATCACAACATGGTATTTGGACGTCTAAAAGTCGTCCTGTAATTATCCTGCAAAAAGCCCAGAAATATTCTCCAGGAAGACCCATTTCCCGGTACATAGGTGGGTATCTGGATATGCATGGGATATTCACTGGTAAAAATGAGACTTTCGTGAACATTCCAAAATCCTGGAAGTGACGTCCAAGAGATGTCCCTGTGTTACGTGGGCTTCCATTATTATGACACTAACGTATTTAAGATTATTATAGCTCAACAAGAAAAAGAAAAATAACAAAGACATCCCTGGTATCGCTAACTGTAATTCTTGAGTGTCTACTCGTGGATGTGGCCAACTGGCTAACATGTGTGATCTGAGATTCGATTACCGGTTCGGTATTTCCTTTGAATACAAACCCGTGTAATGTTCGGATCCCACTTGGAACAATACGCCTCATCTTATATAGCCTTGGTGGTGAGAAGGTACGCTAAACACAAATCAATCAAATCATATCCGTCTATTCCAGCTCTTTTAATTTCTAATTTTGCATCTTTTCGATTCACGATGGAAATAAACTGACCCCCGTATTCTACTCAGTTAGTGACCCCCACCTATCTGCGTAAATGGGCTAGAACCTACTTTCGAGTAGAACATGGAGACAGAACAAGAAAAGTATTATTAATTTTTCAAACTTTACTAATGTTATTCTTTTCCTTAAATCCTACAAAATTCCATACTAAATTCTCCTGCAGAAGTGTGCTGAGGTAATTGTCACAAAGTTCGTAATTGAATCTTTAAAATGCTGTGAAACAAAACAAAACAAAAAAAAAAAAAAAAAAAAAAAATTACATAAACAATTTGTACAACAAAAGCACTCTTTTACTCAAGACTGTATTCAGGGACGGTATTAGAGGTTTGAACTATGAATAACTTCTGAATGTGGTGTTTTGACTTCTTAAGAGATCACCAGTTGGAGAATGTTCAGGGGGAAGAGAAGGGTGATGTTCACCCTTGTTTCAATAGATCTCGCTAAATACACATCTAGATTAAATTTATTAAAAATCTGTACTGTAATGACATATATTTGAACTTGTGGTATTTTTTAAAATAATAAATTTATGAGCTACTATTTAACGATTCTCTCTATCGAATTCCATTCTCTTTAAAAACAGGAAATTACGATCTGTCAATGACGACGTTATTGTCACAATAAACTATACCAAAGTATCTACTGTATATATATGCCAGTTATAGGTTACTAAAAGAACAGGAGGCAGATTACAATGGAAGAATTATGTATTATTTACTACAACGATCTTGTTGTTGACATAAGTTAAGTGATGTTCTCTTTTAAAACAACGTGGTTATGGCTAAAAGCTCCCCATGAACGTAGAGAAGACAGATAAACAGAAACATACATGAAGTTCCGCAGCTTAATTGACACTTACCCTTTCTGTGACATCAACACTATATTTTCTGCCCGTGCTGGTCCTCCGCTCCCTTATCCCACCAACACTAACTTTCCGTTCTCCAACAATTGGTTTTCGCTCGTCGACACTGTTTTTCCGGCCCAGATCACCGTTATCCGTCATATTGTAGGGATGAAGCACAAATAACAAACAAACAGACAAGAGAACAAAACGTTGACAAAAATTAAACGAAAACTTAAAAAATGATAAACAAAAAAAGCGCACGCGATGTGTTTATCGCTGTTCCTCGCGTCTTCCTTTCTACTACGACACAGCACAAACAACTCGAATTGACTGACGCATAGTTACAAAACTGGTGTGCTTAAACAGAGCGCGCTAAAAGGTGGTGAGATAACTGAACGGAAGAAAGCGTTTTCGAGTTATCTCCCACGGCAGGATTGGAAAATGCACAAAAATTGCTACTGCTAGTTTCATATTTCATTTACAATTTTACGATTAGTTGCTTTCGTAAATAGAAGTGAAGAAGTTCGACCTATGTTCCTTGTTGTAGAATGGAAAAATAATATGAACTTGTTTTATTCAAGAAAGAAAAAATACGTACCAAATCTCTTTTTAACCAACTTCAAAAAAGAATGAAGTTTTCAACTCTACACTTAAGAAAGCTCACATAGGAAAAACCATGTTGTCAATGTGCTGTATTTATTCGTCAAACTTAACTACTGGTACAAATTTCGGGGATGAAAGGGAAATGTCTCCCCAATCTTGGAACTGGGGGACTATCCCCTCAATAATTTGATTTGAAATGTTTTTGGGAAGAAATGTGATGAATTGTGTTCGACTGACACAAAGGATAGTGAAATGAAATTTATGTCACTTGCTGTATAATATACAACAGGTTCAACTCAGAAATCAGATTCATGTACCGTAATATGAGTCTTATCTCCCCCTCCCTCCCTCAAAGAATAAGCCTCAAATCTGCCCACCTCCCAATGTTGAAGATAACGGTGCTCCCCTGATCCTCCACCGCATTGTTTTTCACCGCATTGATAATATTTTGCACATCACTTATAAAAATTATTATGGAAACAGCCTTACCGGCCTCCCCTCCCCCCCATGTTGAAGATAGATTTGCGCCGATGCACTTAACTACATGCATTGGAAGGGTTAAAAAATAAACTTACTTTCGGATGGTTGTTTCTGAAACCAGGAGTTGAAATAAGGTCATAAGGATCCATTGTTAAGACTTCATACCTGTTATTATATTCTTACACTTAAAAAAAAAATGAATAGTATTATGTAGGCATGAGATAAACAGTATCTTTAAATTATAACTATAAATATAAATCTAATATTGCATAAATTATGTAATATTTATCAATTTTAAATTGAAACAAAAACGAAACTCATTTTGACAAAACAAAATATATTTTCTTATATAAATGAAGTTATTACAATCAAATTTAGTGCTGGTAATTAAAAGAATTATTGTAATAAAACGTTAAGATTCTTCCAAAGACTCTTAGCTGCAAACCTTTACGAAGAAGATAAAGAGTCCAGATGAGTTTGGAGACTGTTCATCTACATTTTATAATTATAAACTATCGTTGGTCGAATAATTTATGATAATATCTATGAAGTATTCTATAAAAATTGAATTAACTTAGTAATATTAAAAAATAAATAAAAGAGTTGAATCTGAAGAAAGAGTTAGTAATTCTAAATTTTGTGCTATCACAGATAACCTTTGTATCACTTTTGACATAATAACTAGTGGAAAATGAATAGTTGGAAAGTTAATACAAATGTTAATGGATTAAAATTAAGCCTGTGAAAGTATAATTCATTAAATTAAGAATTAATGTCAGAAATATGTAATGGTTAAAATTGAAATTTATTTTTAAAATTAATTGATTATAATTAAAATTGAAAATGACAATCTTCACTTCCCTGCAACTGAGAATTGTCTTGAGTTGTGAACGTTAATATATAATTTAATGAATAATGTAAATGACATGAAAAAATTAATGTAATATTATGAAAAGTTACTATTTTCAAAAGAAGATGGATAATTAACAAAAAAAATTAAAATACATTTAAACATTTCAGAATAATTCACATGATTTCTGAGAAAAAAATTAAGGATTAATTTCTTAACGGGTAAAGTACAAAAATTTGAATTCTTTATCCAGTATAAGAGTTTTGAAATGCGTTACTAATTTAAAACTTCATGTACTGTCGGTGTGGAGTCATAACGCTATTTAGCGATGAAGACAATATAAGAAAGAGAGAGAAAAAGAGAAAATAGCTTTAACAGCAGGATTAGCGAGAGAGAGAGACTAGTGTTGTATTTACAAAGATACAATAGTTGTTATCAAATACTTGGAATTAATTAAAGAAGTGGCTAAATTGTCAGTCCATTGTAGAGTGGTATCTTATATGCAAAAATAGCAAAATATCAATGTATAAATTGTAGCAAATCACTTCGTAAATAAATATTTCATTAGATTCCCAACGGTATTACATAATTTATTTCTCATGGAGAGGAGTAGTACACTTTAGGGTGAGTTTTCTTCTGACGTAGTTTTCCGAAAACGTCTATTATGATGATGTTTATATTTTGTAAGTAATATTTCAATATTAACTGCAGCATGTCCTGATTTAATTTTAAACATCGGTTTGGGTTTGAAGTTTTTGTGCTTTTCGTTTTTATGCAACAATGCAACTTAGAAATTACAAAGAATGGAACCAACTATTAATTCCGAACCACAAACGGGGCTTGAGTACTGCGTAATTGGCTAGTGCATAGATCAACGTGGAAGATCGATCCTTATAGTGTATTCCATTACTCACCACAATCTCACGTCCATGAAATATAAGAAAGGTGAACGAGACCCGTACTTTTTACTATTTTTTTTTCGGGTGAAGAAAACAAGTATAGTGAGATTTCTTGCTAAGTTTATTATTATATACAAAATCTGTACTCTTACATGTTAGAGAGTACATTTTTATATATGAACTCCCTTCCTATTCATTATGAATGAAACAGTAGCGGTGAGCGTCAGTGTTATATTTAGGGAGAAAAGAGCTGTTACAGTGTATCCATTTTTTTTTCAAAATAGTAATTTAGATACTATATGCCTAAGCTATGTAAACATAAAATAGTCTATAAGCTATTGCCTATATGCTTAGCGTAAGCGTCTTCAGCGCAGGAGACTCGAATGTGATTCCCGGTGGGAGCTCATATGGTTTTGATTCCTCGTTTGGATTCCTCTTAACCAATAATAATAATAAAAAAAAATCTATAGGAGCATATCAAGTGAAGAGTAAAGCTTCGGTATACATCATACGATTCACCTAGTTTTGTAACATGAAGTAGTTTTTCATTTTACTCGTAGTTTTGAGTACCAGGGAGAATATATGTATGCACAGAATGATAAAATAAAGTTTTTGCACAACTGTATAAAAATAAATGCATAAAAAACAATATATCGGTATTTTGATATGAGTATGGAGCCTCTCCCCTTTCAAATTTCGATTCAAAACCAAAATCAATCCTTTGTTACTGACAGTTTAAATAAAAATGGTTTGTTTTAAAAAATCAATATATATTTACAAAATGAAGTTGGTGGCCAACTTACACTGATCCCTCTTTTAGACTTCCAAACCATACTATGCATATGGGGCGCTGTCCGTCTGTTGACAAGTATCAGAGCAAACACGGCAAGAGATATCGAGATGCGATTTTTTGCAATCGATTCAGCATACCAAGAACAGTTTCCATCTCCTCCATTAACTCTCTATTCAAACCGGAAATGGTTCAAATTAGACACTTCCCGTTTCAACGTTACCGTCATAGAACGAAAACGGTAACATATATCGAAAAGAGTGATTTTGAAAACGGTTTATCCACTTGCGAGTAAGTTCCACTTGCTTCGTTAATTCTCTTTTAGTACTGGAAGAGATTCAAATTAGCTATTTCTGGTTTTGGTTTCAACGTTTATCGTCATAAACGAAAACGGTAACAGATAGCACAAAGCTTTTATTTACAAACGATTCAGGATCTCGAAACAACATCTGATCTGATCAGGATCTGAATGACAAAAGATATTGCAAGCTGTCAACTTCGAATGCTTGTCCCACAATGAAGTGTACTCGGATATGGATTATAAGAAAAATTATTTGCATTTGGTATAATCTATTACTTATTCAAGTTTGCCACAACTCCCCCTCCCCTCCCGTAACATTCTTTATATTAAAATACTACATTTATATGTTTGTCTATAGCAATTGAAGACTTCGGGGCAAAAACAGGTTTAAGTTTAAAAAATGAACATGTAAAGGAGGTAGCTTCACAACGGTTTCTCATCGTCCGATTTTCTCCAAACTTAGCACATATATACTAGATCGAAAATAAATCGATACGTATTTTTTGTTTCTTTTGGAAAATAGGTTAAGGGAGGCAAAAGTTCCATTTTCAAAAAAAGGGACCGCCTGTTTAAAAGGGCCAATTTAAAGAAACGAAATTCTGCCGATGCAAAGATGACTTCAAAATAGGAAATATGGGTTTTGTGGTTTTTGCGAGAAAAGGGCTGCAGAGGCTATGGCCCCCTTCGAAATGACAAAAGACCCCGCACAATCCTTATGGAAATTGGATTTCGGTGGAATTGCTTAAAACCATGTTATGTTGTAGATATGGTGTTCTTGAGAAAAAGTCTCAATGAGCACAACCACAAATCACTGAACGTTTGGCCACTACAGGACCACTTTTATGAAAACAGCCGAAGATAACGTAACTTCAATAACTTTATTATTATTATTATTACGATCATTATTTACTAAATAGCTTCCTTATCTCTGTCCCTAATAGTACAAGATGTGCTAGGCATGTGCCATTTAGGTGTCCCAGCTACTTTTTAGGTACCCGATACTTGGCACATATGATATTCATTTGGTAAGTATGTACTTCAGCTATCTACAGTTTTAGGTACTTGTTACACCTAATTGATATTTGCAACTATGTACCACAAATATAGCATTTATATACCTGGCTCAGTTTCGGACTCTAACAGTCATTTGTTTTTATGTCATCACTTGGGACATGTCATATCTGTCATGTTCTAGGTACGTCCTTTAGATATATACTGTTTCAAATACTCTGACAGCACAAGATGTGCCAGGCATGCGCCATTTAGTGTTCTAAATTCATCTCCCACATTTGATGCATCTGTTGCTTTTTTTTGTAAGCGGTTGTGTACTAGAAGCAACAAAGGCATCAACTTTATCAGATGACAACTGTCGCCGTTCATTTGAAAGTGAATATGGAAGAAAGTAAATAGACACTTGTCATTTTGTTATAAAATTACATGGTGAGCAGATTTTATCTGATCCCAAACGGTTATCGTCGAATATACCCGGTTAAAGGAGCACTCTGATTAGCCAAACTCAAACGACCTCAATAATTTACCCCTCTACAAGCGCTCTTATCTTCATCGCCTCCATGGCCTAGTCGAAAGAGTACGCGGCTAGCAATCTAAAGGTTGGTGGTTCGCGCCCCATGTCTGACTAAGGATGCGCTGAGAACGCTATTTGTTGAAATACTTTTACTAATATTAACATTATGTAAATACTTGCGTCTTTGTATCTACAAGATCTGACAATCAAGTTCCAATACTAATTCTAATACTTTGTAAGTGCTAATGACACAAAATTGTTTATCATGTGATTTATGCTATGATTTTTTTTTTTTTTTTTTTTTTGCATGATGTGTGAAGATTTGGTACAGAGAGCATCTTTTCCCTTCTAAACATTGGTCTTCGAAGGTACCCTGGTCCCCATTATTATTTATTTATTTATTTATTTATTTATTTATTAAATGGAACGAAGAGCGAGTATTAAGTTTCGGTGTGAGTTAGGAAAACAGAATCTTATGTACGACCAGAACTATCTTATGTGCGATGCCTATCTCATGGTCGTGTGTTTGAATAGTATGCCTGATTTCGTGCAGGACTTGAAGACGTTTCTAAGTATCCTAGAAGTATATGTCCATCAGCCAGCCTGTTCAGAATGATAATGTGGAGCGTGTTTACATGACCATCTTCATGACGGAGGATGGAGGACACAACATATGATACACATGAACCACGAGATAGAACATTCTTGTGGTAAACAGTCTCGATCATGTCGTAAGTTTCTGTTGCTGATTTCCCTAACTTTCTACATAATTTGGTGTTCACCCTTTGTTCTATGGAACAATGCATGCAGTGGGAACTTAGGTGTATGCGACGACGAGGCACAGATGCTCTAAGAATCCATGACAATTTGAATCCGGCCGATGACCGATGTTTAGGAGGGCACAAATGATTTCTTTTCTGATTCTTCAATGTTCTGAAAATTAAGAATGTAATAGCTTTAACCTTGCATGATAAACAATTTTTTGCTATTAGCACTTACAGAGTACAATCATCAGTTCCGAAACTTTATTGTTAAAACTTGCATCTTCGAACTGTAAATGAAAGAAGACTTAGAAAACATGGAATAAGGACTATATGAACCTTCACCGGGAATCGAATCCGATATTCTGTATACCGAAAACGGAAATAATTATAACTTAGCTATAAGAAACGGATCATTCATTATCTTTAGCTGATGTCGCGTTTGTACTGTTCTTACCGATCTGTCCCATCTAAATGCCAGGTACTATTTGGTGTTATCACTTACATTGTTTAATACAATATAGTTATAACGAGGGTTCGAGTGCTGCAAATTTTAGTAGTTATGATGCATCTTTACAAACAGAAAATACTATATACGTATATATAACTTGGTTTGATGTTATAATTTTTTCCAACGTACCTTTACATTTGACGCGTAGCCCCTGTAAGTTATAATTAAATTGCTTATATTTTCATGACGTATCTTATACACTTGCATAAAGTAACGCAAAATGAATGAATTATTATAAATTAATTCTATAGACTTATATTCCCACATTTTATGCCATTCAAAGAAATATGATATTCTCTGAAATCACAAGGTATGAGGAGATTTTGATACTATTTTCGTGAACATGAAGACTCCTATCGTCTACATGGCTATTCTCTCATTAGTCGTAGTATTTCTACTTACTTTGGTGTTAATTTGAAAACTCTGATTAATTGCTACTCCAAACATTTTAGGTCTGACGTTAGTTCTCAATAGGACATTTAAAAGTATTTCAAGTCCTACATTTAATATAAGCGTACATGAAATCAAGCCCAACGTAGAGGTGGTAATGTTTCATAGTTAATTGATTTTTTATGTGCTTACCAATGTTGTTTAGGTTATGCGTCTTATTTACGTTGACCGATTATATATATTTACCTGCTGATATATATAGGTATATACAGTATTTCAAAGTTACTCAAAATTCATATATTCATAAAATATTCAAGCTGACTATGCACTGTATATTCTAGCATATAGATATATCTACATGCGAACGTATATGTATTTACATACATACATACATACGAACATGTATAGAATTAATGGTATATTTAGGCATGTGTCACTGTGAGAAGCTAAGAAATAATACATACAAGACACATTCCATTTCTTACAATCGAACATTTTGTTGAACAATGTATGGTCAGCATGTTGACTCTCAATCTCATTGATCATAGGTTTTTCTTTTAGATCAGAGTTTGATTCCTCTTAATTAATTCATGTAGTTTGCCAGTTCATGTACTCCCATATAGAATTGATGGAATGAGCATGCGGGAGAAAACAGGGGTATCCCGAGGAATTGAACGCAATAAGGAGGCAAAGTTAGTAAATGTATGGAATAAGCATAAAGGGAGATAGGTTTTCAACAAATAAATTAAACCCTCAGACTGGCTCACTTTATGTGTCTACGTTAGGATAAAACTGTCTGACATTTTATTTCGTTCAAGCCATCTTTGGTAAGTTCTATCGCAGGACACTTGGCTCAAAAGAAAGAAAGAAAAATGTATCCCGAGAGAACCTACGGACACAATTTTGTTGACCACAAATTCAAATGGCATGGGGCTCAAAACAGGGACTTTTTGCACCAGAAATGAGCGCTTTACCATTGAGCCATCTTTTCCCCTTTAAGCCTCAGGTATGTACTTGCATGCCTATGCTCTATTACTACCTGCGGAACAGTTTTTAACATACTAAAACAATATATATTTAATGGCGCGCTCAGTGCACAAGAAAATTTTGGTTATTTCGGACATATTTCATCTTTAAGATCTCAAGTTCAAGGTTCGTTTAAAGCTTAAAAGGTTCATGGCCAGACATTGTAAATAAATATTGTAATGTAAAACATTGTCAACTTTTCCATGTATGTGAACATGAACAAATTTTATGAAAATGAAAAGAAATGAACTCTAAAGAAGACGGTGATGATGAGAATAAATGAAACGATGGAATGAAGAAAGTGGGAGGAAAGGGATAACCCCGAGAAAACTCACATACATGGAGTTTGTCCATCACAAAGCTCACTTGGCACGAGCTGAGATCGAACCAAGGACTCCGTGCACCAGAAGTGAACTCTCTACCACTGTGGCACCGTGGTCCTCATGTACAAATTTTATGTCAATTTTTCGTACAACTTTGGTAGTTGTACTTGATTTCCTTGTGATATGAACACCCCAGACATAAAAAAAAAAAAAACTATTGAACATAATAAGGTCAAACATTTTGGATGACTTACCAATGGTGGCTTGAACGAAATGAAATGTCAGACAGTTTTATCGAAACGTGTACGTTAACAGCGGGCCGGCCGAGAGTTTAATGTATTTGCAGCGACGCAAATAAGTTAGTTGTCGCCCGGGGCAAGAACTCTTCTTAGCGCCCCCTTGACCAACCATACCTAATCGCTCCCCCAAATATGTGCTCAATTTTGCGCCCTCAGAATCTGGCGCCCGAGGCACAAGTTCCGCTTGCTCCCCCTAGTAACTTCCCTGTGTATTTGTTGAAAATTTTATCTTCCCTTTCGAGTTTAGTCCATATATTTACTAATTTTGCCTTCCTATTGTGTTCGACATTTTAAGCATAATTTGAAAGGAAAAGAAATCCAACCTTGTTTGATCTTTAGAGATAAACTACACACTACGCACAATTCATTCGTAATTGTTTCTCACCTTCAAGTTCCGCTTGCTCCCCCTAGTAACTTCCCTGTGTATTTGTTGAAAATTTTATCTTCCCTTTCGAGTTTAGTCCATATATTTACTAATTTTGCCTTCCTATTGTGTTCGACATTTTAAGCATAATTTGAAAGGAAAAGAAATCCAACCTTGTTTGATCTTTAGAGATAAACTACACACTACGCACAATTCATTCGTAATTGTTTCTCACCTTCAAGTTCCGCTTGCTCCCCCTAGTAACTTCCCTGTGTATTTGTTGAAAATTTTATCTTCCCTTTCGAGTTTAGTCCATATATTTACTAATTTTGCCTTCCTATTGTGTTCGACATTTTAAGCATAATTTGAAAGGAAAAGAAATCCAACCTTGTTTGATCTTTAGAGATAAACTACACACTACGCACAATTCATTCGTAATTGTTTCTCACCTTCAAGTTCCGCTTGCTCCCCCTAGTAACTTCCCTGTGTATTTGTTGAAAATTTTATCTTCCCTTTCGAGTTTAGTCCATATATTTACTAATTTTGCCTTCCTATTGTGTTCGACATTTTAAGCATAATTTGAAAGGAAAAGAAATCCAACCTTGTTTGATCTTTAGAGATAAACTACACACTACGCACAATTCATTCGTAATTGTTTCTCACCTTCGCTCAATAACATATCACAATTAAGATTAGATGATGACGAACAAACGAACGATAATACAGAAGGAACAGAAGAATACCTATGTTACTAACACAGAAAAAAAAAATATGAGTTCTGTTCCATGACAATAATAATTTTGCACATGATTCTAAATCATGTCCTTTTCTTTGCTCAAAAGTTTTCGCATACTTCATTTCATTGCTATATATATACATACGGTACCCATTCGATGATGTTACTTCGCATTTTTCTACTAAATGAAATAATGTTGCGAAGATAGCTTTCCCCTTTTTCGTTTCTCCCCACTCCCTTTGTTTTCAAATGGAAAACACAGAAAATCCAGTCATTAAGAGTGATGCAAAATATTGCATTAAACTGTCATTGGGTTCCCTGTATATAATCTAATCCTTTTATTTATTTATATAGGCTATTATTTATATGAATACTTAGAGGTTTGTAGAGACTTAGAGATTTGCCTAACGGTAAGAAACAATTCAAAAACATGCCCCTATACAAGTTGGAGTGCATGAATCTCCCATTCACTTTACGATTGTAATTTCAAAGTTACTACATATGTATTATTATTATTATTATTATTATTATTATTATTATTATTATTATTATTATTATTATTATTATTATTATTATTATTATTTCAGTATCTCAGTTTCAGCTTCATAATTTGACGGCCGTCTCTGGCAAGTGCAGATTATTTCAAGAGTTCTTCTCCAAAGAACTTCCTGACCATATGACAGGTGTCTAGTATTATTGATTTTTGTAGGTTTGTCAGATGTTTTGCGTTTATCTGCTCAAATTGCGTCACAGTACTTTTAGGGACAATTGCAGTAGCTGAGGGGGTGGCGCGGTGGCTCAATGGTAGAGCGTTCACCTCCAGTGCCTGGGGTCCCTGGTTCGACCCCAGCTTGCGCCGTGTGGACCTCGTGGTGGACAAACACCGTGCTCGTGGGTTTTCTCGGGGTTCTCCCGTTTCCTCCCGCTTTCTTCATTCCACCATTTCATTCATCTCTCATTGTCACCGTCTCCTTTAGCCTAACCGGAATATCCGTGGGACGTAAAACTAAAGATTTCATTTCATTTTTTGCAGTAGCTGAGGTAACGATTGGTCTTACTGTAACTTTTTGACATTTCCATAACTTCTTGATTTCGTCTGGAAGGCCTTTATATTTGCTTATTTTTATACTGATGTTGTACATATGAGTTAATGGTACTGCTGTCCACCACGAAGTAATAAAATCTACCTTTTCCGGGAATTACATTAATCACATAATTGGTAAAATGGAAATACATAGCGACATTTTTTTTTATGGATTTGTATCGAAGAATATGTTTCAGCTCTGATTTTATCCTGTATTGAAACCGGAAGTGATCGACACCAATCAACATTTTCAGTTTCAATCCATAAAGTTAATATATACATATATATATATATATATATACAGTGGCGGATCCAAGGGGAGGGCTATAGGGGCTATAGCCCCCCCCCTTGACGCTCAGGTATACACTGGATAAAATGGGCTTCAATCCTGGTTTACACTGGATAAAACGGCAAAATATGGTTTAGACCCTCCCTTGATCATATCCTGGGTCCGCCCCTGTATATATATATATATATATATATATATATATATATATATATATATATATATATATATATATATATATATATATATATATATATAGCAAGTAATGGCTTTTTGATATGGATTCTGCGTCCGAGGAACAGACTCTATCTTTGATCTAATTCCTCTGTTGCAACCGATAATTATATATTGCGTTCGACTCCCAGTGGAAATTCATATGTTTCGATTCCCGTGTTAAGTTGTAGGTGCATGTCTCAGTTAGCCACGCTGCTGAAAGAGATGCTAAACTCAAATTAAATAATTTTTTTAAAAAATTGGTTACATACGTACTACATTAAGTTTGAGTATTCGCACAATTACAAAGTCTATCGTAATTTCACACTATGAAACAAAACTCGTTTATCTCAATTTTCGAACCCTTGCATTTAAAGAGCAGGATATTTTCATCAAGTGATTAGCACTTAATGTGACTTTACCTGTTGAAGAAGGTCAAAGAATAACTGAAGCAGTGCAGAAGTACTCTGGAAGATGGAATAACTAAGGTATATCTACGTATATTACCATTACCTGCTTCGCTGCTCTAGTGGGTAGCGTGTGTGCCTTTGAAGCACGTGATCCCGAGTTCGATTCCCAGTGGGGAGCACAAATATTCGATTTCACAATCATTCACTTTCATTATATCGTCTATCTCTTTTAATGTAAAGGGCACAACCATGTTATTTACACAAAAAGTATTTAATTTCATTTCCATACTATAACTTTTAAAAATAATGGTCTATTAAATACTCGCCAATTATTTTGTTTAAATAAACAACTACACAGAAATTTTCAGTAGTGTACAAAGAAATAAGTTCTCTTTGCATGAAAGAGAATTGAATTAGTATTGGTGTTCTCTTACATAAATTATTGAGAATGAACATATAAAGTCTGTATTTTTAGTGGCGTATGCAAAAGTTCACCAAGGAGGAGGTTCAAGTGTATATAATTTCAAGTGATCTTTTAATGGTAAATGCATCTCGTATAGTATCTCTCTCAAGGCGGAGAGGTTAAAACTCCGAAACTCTTCTTTGCGTACGCCACTGTGTTTACTTATTTCGTTGGTGTAACTATGTAACGCAAATGACATGAATAGACTAAAGCCAATAATGAACGTACCACATGATGGAAATGAGAACACAGCTGATCCCCAAAACTTTTTAAATAGATGAAAGAAATGCTAAACTAATACGTTGTTTGAGAAACTCGATTTACCAATGAAACTTCCTTTTCCACACAATGAAGAAAACATTTCATATTATGGACTAATCACCTTTCTCTTAAATTCTGACATTTCTATACATATACCCGTTACATATACTCCCTCTATACATATACGCTTAACATACAGGATTGAAGACTCTAAAGAATAAAATGCTTTTGGTGTAATGTTTCACACGTCAAAGTTTGGTTAAATTACCCCTGGTAGTTACTCAGTTATTCCCTATCAAAAATTAAATGAATAATAACTCGAGTTTTTGGTACTTACTTCATCAATAATAACTTTGCAAATGATGATGGAGAGCAGGCTTGGAGTTAACATATATATATACTTACATATCTTGCACAGTCGGGTTTCTTTTGAAATTGTTAGATTTACTCTTTCAAATACTATTTAAATCACATAATGAAGATTTATTTATTTATTGGACAAGAAGGGTTTCTCAAGCAATCTTCAAATATGGACCTGAAATTGCGGTAAGGGGCAGTGAGGCACAACCTCTCTTAGAGTCTTAATCAACTAATAAATACCCAATCAAATAACATATGTCTGCGATGTGGTTATATTCTGATAATTTTATGCTCGAGCGGAAAGGTTTACATTATGAATTCACAGATGTATGATATGGAATAAGGTTGACCAGAATATATAAATAACTCTTGTAGTATTTGATTTAAGAAAAGCTACAAAATGGATTATAATGATTATATTGAGAATTAGTGATAATGTTAATGCCAACCTACCACAAAACTTTGCCTAACATTGTTGTAGCGTTTTAAACTCCAAATCTAGGTGAAAAATGTTGTAACGAATATTGACATTAAACTTCCCAGTTCGTAATAATTTATACTGATACTAACTAAATGTTTGCAAAGTTGTCTTTCTACTAATTTATTGCCCAACCGATCAAATTATATTTATATACTTTATGTACCTTGTATAAGCGAATATCACCAAAAAAATCATTTATTTCATCATCTCATGGGAACCCTTCATGAGGAGTGAACCATTAATCCATATCCCCTTTATTCTGGATTTGTAACATTCTAACTAAACATAAAATTAGAATACAAATTATTTTCTTGTTTTTAAGATCAAAGAGTTTTTTTTATATTGTTAAACTTTCACTCTGTAAACGTGTAGTATTTCTTATATTGTATTATTCATGGAATATATATATAATATTTTTTAATAATCCTTGAACCAACATTCAAAGAATAGTTAAATTTTTGTTATTAGTGATTAAAAGAATATTTGATTAGTTGCACATACTAGACTAGCATTAAGAACATTATCATAAATACAGTACGATATTTTGTTTTCGCACAACAATGCTTTAAGTTATACATTTCTTCTCGGGTAATGCATAACTTAAAGTACAATTTGCCAATCGTGTTTATACATTATCGTTGTAGAATGTGAGATCATATGACTTTAGATATAATAAGTCAACATTGGACCGAAAATATTCTACATCACATAAATATTAGAGATAACTGGTAATCAGGGGCGGATCAACGACGGAACTTTGGGAGAAAAGGGCGAGCGGTAAAAAGTTATTTTTTCTGTCTCTCACTACGCTTTTGCAGAACTGGAGCCTATGCTACTGGGGAGTAGAACGATCCTTTGCCCACCCCTAGATCTGCCTATGGTGGTATGGTTGCTTCAAGTATTAATATGATCTGAAGGAAATGTGTGATGAAAGAAGATATAATATACAATGTATTAGAGGGTATTCGAGATTCGTAAGTATATTGTGTTGTTGGTACAATCTTTCCTCATTCGTATACAGGAATATTACATATTTTTTTTAATCGTATAAATTGGGAAGGCACATGACATTGTGGCTACGTTGTAGAGCCGCCTCTGAAAATGGCTTAAAAATGATATGTCTCACATCACTGGTTATACAATAATGAAGGTACGAGTACAAATCTTTAAAAATAATTGTATTACATCCTGTCTAGAAAAGTCACCATTTACGTAGTTTTTGTTTTCAGCTTACACAATCCGTAGGATTGTTGTCTACTGTACGTTGGTCTTCTAATCTCGCCTTGCTGGCACCGCGATTGTTTGCCAAAGATAAAGTTTGTTCATGGAATATTTTTTTATTTACATATATGTTCTTTTAAATTTTCTTCAGATATCTCATTATTATGTTTTTTCTTGTCAAAAATAGAGTAGTTCGACCTATCTTATCAGAGGTCACACGGCAGATAACGTCAAATCTGGTCTTCTTTTGTAAGATTCATTATTCTGTTATTTTATATATATATATATATATATATATATATATATATATATATATATATATATATATATATAGGTTGGACCATTTATTTTGATACGCTCTTGTAACTTTTAAACTAACAGATTCAAAAATGCTGAAATTTTGTACAATGCAAATATCGGCAGGACAAAATTGTTTGACGTACTCTGTGATACTTCAAGGTTAACAATGTTGCCATCCCAACATAAAGCTGTAACTTTTTTTCAAGTGTCACTACGTCTTGTTATTACATATTTCAAATCCGCATGTTAAACGAAAACTTATAATGTTATATTTACTATTTAGTATTTATTTTATTTTATTTATTGAACAATTTCCCAGATACAGCATAACTTTGCCATTTTACACAGGGACATGCTAACAAAAGAAAGAAAAAAAACATGACAACAATAACAACAACATAGAAAAAAAAGAGTGTAAAAGTAAAACTATTCCGTCAAAGCTCGTTTAATTGCTCTTTCAAACACTGGATAGCTCGAAAAAATGTCCACATCAGTTGTTACTTGATTATAACTGTTTGGTATTCTATAAAAAAGAGACCTCTGTATAACAGCCAACCTAGGACGGGCAAGATGGAATAGGTGGGTATTCCGAGTGATGCGGGAAGGGACACGTAAGGATAGTTCCTGAAGTAATATTTCCGATCTTAAGGTTCCATTAACTATTTTATGTAGATATTTCAGGTCAGAGATATTTCTGCGTACTTCAGGAGTCTGAATATTAAGATGTCGCAAGAGCTCCTTCTTAGATAATATTCGAAGTGCAGGAACACGAAATCGGACTATAGCAATGAAGAAATTGAGAACAGAATCAAGTCTGGAGAGATGTGTAGGTGCTGCCATGGCCCATATGGGAGAGCAGTATTCGATCTTGGGCGCTATTAAAGTCTTATAAAAAGTTGCTAATGAAGAAACAGTGCGTAGTTCGGTGAATCGATAAAGAAGTCCCAACATGCGCATTGAATTCTTTAGTATTGAGGAGATGTGGTCAGAGAAGGTGAGTTTTGAATCAAAGATGACACCAAGATCGTTATGACTAGCAGAATGTGTGATAGGGGAATCGTTGATATGGTATGTGGAGGGAACAGGAGACTTTTTCAAAGTAATAGTAATACTGTCACATTTCTTACTGTTGAGTTTCAAGTGCCACATTTCACACCAGCCTGTAAGGTAATTTATGTCTTCCTGTAGAGCAATTGTGTCATGGAGACACGATATTTCTCTGCATAACTTACAATCGTCAGCAAAAAGCAGAAGGCCACTAGGTTGAGCTGATAAGTGCGTGTAGAGATCATCCATATACAGGACAAACAGTAGAGGCCCAAGTACACTCCCCTGAGGCACCCCTGAGATCACGGGTTGGGGGTTAGAAGTCGCCCCTGAAAGAACAACTCTCTGTTTACGGTCCTTCAAGTAGCTTGTGATTAGAGAGAGAAAATTGCCATGTACATTAAATCTATTGGAGAGTTTATGAAGAAGATGAATGTGACTGACAGAATCAAAGGCCTTCGAGAGATCAAAGTAGATAACATCTAATTGAGTATTGTTATTCATACATTTGACTGCACAGGAAAGAAGAGTACTTAAGTTTGAGAGACTTGAGCTTTTCGGTAGAAAGCCGTGCTGAGAACTATGGATGTAAGGTGAGGTGAATTTAAGTAGCCTGTCTTTAATTATTTTTTCGCAGATAATTGATATTACAGAAAGAAGAGATATTGGCCTATAGGAGGATACATGATCTTTAAGTCCTGATTTATATATTGGGGTCACGTGAGCCAGTTTCCAACTGGTGGGATAATACCCTTCCTTGAAGCATCTATTGAATAAGATAGATAGAGGAACCGCAATAACTGAAGCAGTTTTGTTGAGAAAGAGAGGACTAATTTTATCAGGTCCAAGTGATCTATGTGGAGATAACGATAGCAAGAGAGCCAGAACTTCGCCCGGGGTGGTAGAGAGAATGGATAAGGTGTCCGAACAGATGGGGTGGAGAGGGGGGAGATGGGTTGTAGAGGAAAGGGAAGTAAATGTTTTGCAGAAGTAGTTATTGAAGAGGTCTGGTCTTTGATCATCACTCGCTTCAGTATTTTCATCTTGAATTGTTGCCGGTATGCCCGGAGATTTTGTTCTAGATTTAATTACAGACCAAAAGACTTTAGGGTTACTAACAGTAAAATCACCAATTGAGTCCATGTATTCAAAATATTTATGTCGCTGTACCTTCTTGGCAAGACTTCTAATTCTAGCAAAGTTTTTATATGTGTAGTCACTCGGATGTGATTTCCATAGAGTCCAGGCAAGCTTTTTGTTTTTAAGGGCGTTGGCACTCTACTCAGAATTACTAAAAAACGCAATTTATCGAAATGATCTGAGTATATAACATTATAGCAATATATTTAAAAGTAGTAATGATTAATTTTATGTTGATATAATCAATATGCGCTTATATAATTAATTAATAATTAATTAAAATTTGTTCCAATTTAGAGCAATAATTAATAAAAATTTCCTTCCAAAACTTGAATATGTTATTCCCTGATTATTATTGATTAGAATGAAATGGTATTAAATTTTTCTTGAAGCTTGATTTGTTTTCAATTATCTTAAGAACTAGATATTGGAATGAAAAAATGCAACTAAACTGCACACCACAGCGCAAATCCGTTTTTTGATCACTTATATTTGTCGAAAGAGGCCAGCGATCTTCAACATTTATATATCGTTCTAAACACTGAAATGTCTTCTTCCTCTCGATATTATACTTCATCATGTACTACCAACGTACTTTATGTATTTCGAGAATAAATGCACAAAGTGTTAACATTTTAAAAGGAACATCTGTACGCTAGCGCCACTCGCATTTTCGACGAGATGTTCTACAACTACAAGGTCCTACCATCACCTATTTCGCAGTGTAGCTAACGAGTTGAAGGTGTTACCAATCAGGCGTGAGCTGATATACTGCAAATACATAATGGCTCGTAAACGACCTTTATCAAAAACCAGAAAACGAAATAAGCGCTCAAAATCTGCTCGAGCCGCAGCTAAACGTCGCAAAACTGAAATTGTTGTTTCTGTTGATGATTCTTTTCCATGTTATCAAGAACAAGGAACCGTTGAAGATTCAATACAGCATGATGAAATTTAAGATTGTATATATATATATATATATATATATATATATATATATATATATATATATATATATATATATATATATATAAGCTTCGTGTTACTGGAGTATGTTAGTAGATAACTCTTTATATTCGTTTTACTTATTATTTAATGTATATTTACATTATTTTTGTCTCTGGTTTTTAATTATGTTTTGTTTTCGTTGTTTAGCATCTGTTTTCAGTACCTACCAGTTTCTATATACAATCTAATATATTGACTCACTATTTAGACTGGGACGGAATATTGTATTACATTTAATACTCTCTCACTGTGAACCAAATAAGGGTACTATTGTACTGTAAGTTATTTCAATAAATTAGAGTGCTAAGAACAGTGGCTCGCAAGGATACCCGTGAACCGTACGCCATACCAGGGGGGGTCTATCTTCGAAATCTTGGTTTACGTAGGTATAATATTTGTCAATTAGGATCGGACAGTAAGCAAGATATAAATAATGTTGACGATTAAATAATATAATAATATTCACATGTGAGAATCATTTTCGTTCTGAAATATTCCATGGTACGTATAAAATTTGTGCATGTCATTTTGTTCGATCTTTAGCACAATATAATAATAATTTATTGTTAATGGACTAGAGATTATGTGGAATTAATTATGATGATACATATCATGACAATGAGCGATGTATACGAATATGATGTTGATTAAAGAGAAGAAGTACGATTATAATTACATGCCACTTGGTCCTCAAACATATTTGTCAAATAAAATATTTACTTTTGCAAAACTGAGATAGGCAGCTTCAGAACTGCGTAAACTGATGAGCAACTAGTTATATAATGCAGTATAACTATATGGATATTGTTCATGGGTGGACAACTTCACACTATCCCTCCTCTCTCTAAATTATGTCTAGTATAAAAGAACTCTTTCGAAAATAATAATTTTAGCAACTAACCTAAACTAACGATTTGAGGTGAAAAATCTGAAAATCGGACGGGTAAGTGTGAAGTTCCTTATTTCATTAGTTTGAATAATAATAATAATAATAATAATAATAATAATAATAATAATAATAATAATAATAATAATAATAATAATAATAATAATAATAATAATGTCATCTATCAGTTATGAGTACATCCTATCTCGTAAACGGTACGGTGGGGAAGAGATGAACGAAGAATTTCTCTGCTTTGCACATCACGTGACTGACTAGCTTCGGGTTAGAATTCCAAGAATTGAGAAGCAAGCAAGCAAACGAGGGGATCTGATAAGACTTTTTTTTTCATTTGTGCTGCACAGAGGGTTTTCACATTGGAATTGGCATGTCATTTCTACTCCCCCTCCTGCCGGATTGGTTTTCCTGTCTTGTTCCGCCAAAATGTTTCTAACTTGTAAGTGTTGATTCAGCCGCGGGCATTTCAGGTGCCATAGTAGGGTATCTGTTTCGCTTTCTTTCTTTCAAGGCATGGTAAAAACGCCAGTCGGGAATCATATTCGCAAGCTCCCGCATCGTAGGCTATGACTTGAATGATTTTTTTCTCTAGAATTTATTTACATGTTGTACTATAGCAAGCAATTTATGCAGCTATTTAATTCACTTGGGTACTGGCTACTATTTAATTCTACAGCGGAAAAAAAGTTGTGTAGAAACCAAGGATGTAGCTAGGGGGAGCACGGGGTCCAAATCTTGACTTGCCTTCCAAATATTTAAACTAGTATATAAATACTAGTTTGCTATTTATACTACTAGTTTAGTATATATGCCCTCCCACCCAAATCAGAGCCCTGGCTACGTTCCTGGTAGAAACTAAAAAAAAAATGTAATTGCTGAGAATTTTGAACGTCCGAAAACGTGATTCGCAAAAAAAAAAAAAAAAAAAAAAATGACGCGCAATTACCAGCTTTGATAATTATTGCATCACAAAAGTGGTATGATAGAAGAAAAAATTCATTCCTCAGTGAGATCCGACTTTTCCAACTTCTAAAATGTGGAATTTGCTATTTATTTTTCTATAGGAGTATTTGTTTTCATTTGCTCAGAATTTTCTGGGATGGGTTGGGTAAGACCCCCGTCCATCTGCACGTCTCTATATATATCACGTAGCTATCATTGTATCACAATGATGCCTCTGAAACTTCTGGATTAATTTTAGATTTCCAAACTATGCTATGCATAAGAAATTGAAGTCCTTTAGAACGGCTGTGTCCGTCCGTCTGTCTATCTGTCAACAGGTATCACAGCAAAAACGGTAAGAGCTATTTTCATACAATTTAAGCGGTAAAAACTATCGACAAGTGGTTTTCGGGAATCGATTCAGCATCCCAGGAACAGATTCCATCTCCTTCAAAAACCTCCTACTTAAACCGAAAGTGGTCGATTTTTACCACTTCCTGTTTCAAGAGTAATAGTCATAACCCAGAAACGATAATATCAAGCGTCAAACGGTTCTCAGAAATCGATTCAAGGTGTGAAGGAAACAAAACACTTCGACTTCTGTATTTCCACTAAAACCGGAAGTGGTAGAAATTCACTACTACTTCCGGTTTCAATATTGATTTTCATTGACATAAAACTTTAAGAGTTATCGGCAAGCAGTTTTCAGAAATCGATTCAGCATCCTAAGAATATGTCCTATCTCCTTCACCAATCTTCAAGTTAAAACGGAAGCTATACAAATCGGCCAATTCCGGTTTCAACAGTATTTGTCATAACTCAAAAACGGTAAGAGGTATCGACAAGAGGTTTCTGAGAATCGATTCATCGTTCCAAGAATAGGTACAATCTCCTTCGACAATCTTCTATTTAAACCAAAAGTGGTAGAAATCAACTACTTCCGGTCTCTACTATTTTCAGTTTTACTATGTAATTTGTATAGTTTGGAAGTCTACCGTAGTTTCACACTGTGGAACGATACTTACTTGTTTCTTCTTTCAGAGACAATCGTCAATCGCAGAATTGATATGTCATGCTCCACTAATTGAAATCAAGCTAAATTCTTTTAAAATTCTTATAATTTATGTGTGGATGGATACACATTGAGTAAGTAGAGAAAATTACGAGAATTTCTGGGAGCCTATCAGTTTTGTGGATTCATGTAATTATAAAATATGTTTCAACTCTACGATTCCAGGTTGTCTCGAAACTTCGTTTTTACATATTTCGCAAACATATACCTCGACAAAGATAATTTTGAAGGATATGTTTAATAAACATTCCTTTTAATATTTGTAGGAAAAGTAGCTATTTGTGCTTACAATATCGCTTACAAATTTCAGTTCACCCTGTCCTGTTTCAAGAATACTTTACATTATTTTTCATATTAGGTCAGTTCAGATGAAAGTACTTTATTGAAGTATCCTCCCGCGGACAGCATGGGAATTCGATTTATGAAGAACATCGCCGCAACCGTCTAACGTCATCCACGTTCGGTAAAGTTGTGAAACGTAAAGATCACACTTCGTGCCATGTGTTGGTGAAAGACATTTTACACAAGAGAAATCTATCGACACCATCAATAGAATACGGAAGAAATCATGAAGATGTTGCTCTACGAAAGTTTGCGGAGGAGAAGAATGTGACAGTAGAGAAACGAGGATTATATATTGATTCTAAGTATAGTTTCTTAGCTACTAGTCCAGATGGTAAGAAATATTTTTCAACTTCTTTGTTGATATAATATAATAATTGTTTAACTCTAATAAGTACTGTTTGTTCAGTGTGCTATAATTAGAGGTATTAACTGAATCTGAACGAAACCAAACCACTTCCTTTTTGTTTATGGAAAAGGGACAGACAGATTATTATATTACTTAAAAAAAAATCTTTTTATTCTAGTCTATCAATTAATTCCCTCCTAATCATATTTCAGGATATGTAGTAGAAGATGATGCGTTAGTGGAAGTAAAGTGTGTTCCTTCACTCAGAAATAAGGATGTCACTGAAGAGATAAAGAAAAAGAAAGGGGCATTTTTCTTAGAGCCCTTCCAGACGGAACTATAGGACTAAATACTAACAGCAACTACTACTACCAAATTCAGGGCCAGTTGAATATTACAAAATTAGACAAATGCTTTTTAGTTGTATACATTGATGATAAGTCACCTTTACACATTGTGGAGGTAAGAAGAGATGAAGAATTATGGGAAAATGTTATGCTACCGAAACTTATACGGTTTTTTAAAGAGTGTATTCTTCCTGAGATAGTAGATTCTATGGTACAACGTGGGATGCCCTGCAGAGACCCGGAATATATCCTAAGTGCTCAAAGCAAGATCGCCAAGAAAAAAGACAATGATCGAGCAAAGATGAAATAGGTGTAATAATGTACATACTTACTGCAACGAATTTGTGTTCTAAATAATCGTGTTTAGCATGTGTATATAATTATTGTTACTATTATTGTATATTTGCAGTTCGTTAATTACTCTTGTAATGTTTTATAATACTGCTTGTATCGTGTTATTCGAAATGCTGGAAAATGCCATGATTTACTGGATCATGGTTAGGAAATATAACCATGTGTGTTTATTTGTTGTTTTTGTATTATAGTTAAGCTGTGTATGTATTTGAATTTGTTCATGTTGATGTACTTGTTAATATTGAATAAAGTAACTTAGGGTATTATTATATGATATAAAGACTCAAAATAGAGAACTAAGAATGATCTAAATAGTGTAAATAATTTATAAAATGAAAATTATCATTGCAACACTTTATTTTTACTCGAATATTCTGTTACATATTTTTTATTCACATAGACTCTTATGTACTTATGTTACTCTCAAATAACCACTTAACATTATTTCCAAGTTCCAAGTTTTTAAATGTAGTTTATAATGTAGTAACTGTATTCTTGCGCTGAATAACCAAACAATCATACCATTATTTGTATTTTAGTATAAATAAAGAAATCGCTAGTCTGACTAGCCCCAGGTAACTGGGAAAGCAGCCAAGAAGACATTGTACCAGTGTTTCTCAAACTGTTTGGTAACAACTCCCAAAATCGGTAAAATATCAAGGAGTTTGTAAGTTTAAAAATATTCATTCGTAAATGACTTTGTGACATTAGTATTATACAAAGAGGAGACGTCGTAACTTTTACTGACTTCTAAAGCGGGTCTAGAGGTAAATTGTTTGAGAATCACTGTGTTACACATTCTTGGCGGTCACAAGCCCGGTGAATGCTGAGCGACAGTTGCCGATTGCTTTTCCTGTCATTTGTATTTTGTGTATATCTTTATGTAGAGAGAATAGAAGTGTGAAGGGGAGATCGACCAGTAGGGTCAGTGAGCGCGAAGTACGTCAGGGAAGAATGAACATCTCCGCTCTATAGGACGAGTTTTTTTGGAGTGAGTGACAGCTTCTACACGGGGAGGGTTACTGATCGCGCGTTGAACAGAAGAAGGATGGGTATACCACCATTGAAAGAACTCCCCCGCCACGGTTAGTGCTATAGATATAGACTGCTGCTACCAAACATGTTCTTCTAATTACTTGGTTCTCAAGACAAGTTTTTGGGCCATTCTTTTTCCTTGAAATCCCATCCTTTCAATTCGTATTTGATGCTTTTGTATTTCAAGGCGACAGAAGAGGTTTCTATGGCTTTTTTTTTTTTTTTTTTTTGTTATATTGTCGTTTCAAAATTTTATTAAATTTGATAAATAATAACAAATGATATATATAAAACCAGAGTAACCAGACGACGGTGTATGGCCCTGCACCGGCCCCAACCAGGGGTTTTCCCAGAATTTTGTCTCGGATTCTGTATTTTTGCTGGGGGAGTTTGAATATTGATGCATGGAGGAACAACATAACGTAAACGAAATTACATGTGTGATAAAATAAGGCAGAAAAAACATTTTCTAACAAGTACACCTTCTCCAAAAAATACTTTTCATGGCTTGATCGAGGGCTATTTCAGAATTGACTATCTCTACAGGGTACCCCTGGGATTTTCAATTAAAGTTTCTAACATTTCTTCATACATTTATCCAGGGACGTACGAAGAGGTTGGGTACTGGGGGCCCGGAACCCCCCCCCCCCGAAATTCCGACTTTTTTCTAAATTTAGTCTAACTTTAGGGGTAATTTTACACATTTTAATATAATTTAACCTTAAATTGTTTTCGGAACTTCCGAAATGATTTGGACCCCTTCCACAATAAATTCCTGCGTACGTCTCTGAGGCAAATACAGATACTTTATCTTTAGGGGTGATATGAAAGGCTATGTATTTTTCTCTGTATCGATCGATGAATTATGGCAACAACCATTCAAACTATTGAAACAGATCAACGTGAAGCTTCCACCACAGCAAGTATATATAACAGGCACGTATCCAGGTGGGACCTGGGGGCTCATGTCCCCTCCGAAACTGAAGCACGTTTTTAATAAACATACTTTTACGTTTTTGAGATTCTTTTGTTTCAAATTACTTCGAGTCTGTCAAAATTTTGGTCAATGTGTTGTCGTCTTCTTTTAAGTCCAAGAACATACCGTGATACCATTGCCCCTTGGTGGAATAAAAAAGAACACTTTTAAATAGGATTAAAATTTCGTTTCTGTTCTGTTTACAACTTTAAATGTAATAGAAGTATACACTCAGTGTTTTCTTGTTATTCTTGTTATATGCTATCGCAGACATTTTCCTTAGTTACATATCTCTCGGAAATATTTGTTTGACTTTCTTTGTGCCACAATACAGTTCGTTCAAACTAAACTGGTTCTTATAATGAAAAGTAAGGAAAAGTTTAAGCAAGAATAGAACTGTTGCATTATATTATTATTATTATTATTTTGAAAACAAATTGATATTTTAAAACATTAGAATTACGTGCTTACGAGACTTCCCCTTGTCACCCCTCCGCGAAAAGAAAACCTGGATAAGTGCTTAATATATAGTGATTAAATTCCCATCAAATCAAATAAGTTCTCATGTATCCGAACTTGATACCTGTATTCAAACTACAGACCAGGAGAGCATAACGTGTTCTACAAGATAAAATTTTGAGATGACCAACTTCACATCACATCACATCAGGATTGTGAAGACAAGGGACGTACTCAGGGAGTGGGTCCGGACCCCCCAATATCCCGACATTTTTGTAAATTTAGTCTAATTTTAGGGGCAATACAAAGTTTAATATAATTTAGCCTCAAATTGTATTTGAACCCGCCCAAAAACTTTCGACCCCTTCCGACATAAATTCCTGCGTACGTCTCTGGTGAAGACTATATCTGAATTCGGTTTCTCGTAATAAATAATATAAACAAAATTTTATATAGGCATATTTAACATTACTGTACTCTTTTGAATAACAGTTTCATGATTTGTTAAGATTGTTTTCTGATTTATAAGATATTATATTAGATTCAGCTAAAAACATACCACCATATTTTAAACGTTATAAGATATGTGGCAACAGTAGCGTAACTTGAAGCCTCAGAGTCCCCATAGCCCTTGGTTATGTGCCCCCTGGGCCGCAAGGCTTGTGGGGGCGCAATTTACGCCTATGTGTGGCATATACTATTGGGAAATAAACTATTCAATAAAATGATTCTGACAAGTATTCAGTGACATAAATAGAAAATATTTTGTCCAGCAGGATAAGTGGCGTAACAAGATGAAGGACCAAGAGAGAGGTGCCCCTCCCTCAATACTGATAGAGTTTGAGGGGCGTCAAAGGTACATAAGATTCATTTTGCAGCCCTCAATAAAACAAAAGGGAGGCAATATTACAAACAAAAAAGTAAGTATATTAGTTATTTATTTTGTCGGCGCTGACTGACTACGGTCTGCCTTCGTAGAATCTTTTTGTACATAAAGTAGTTACTATATAAATTTTCTTTGTACTGTATATGTGAAATGAACCCTCCAAACATAATGTATAAATAAACATGAATAAAAGAATAAATAATTCTATGTAATATTGCAGTCACGGGAGATGTAAACATATGCCTTACTCCCTTTATCTATCTGTTAGGGAAGCGTAATAAAATAGGTTTCCCCCGACATTTTAAACTTCCTTACTCGGCTGAGTAGTGTTTTCTTTTTTCCTCAAAATCAGCTAAACGGAACGTTTTCCTTCTTTAAAAAGTAGTATTACTGTTTTATTACAAACAGTAATAGTTTTTGGGACTATATTGAGGAATAAGAGCTCAAGATTTAAAATTATCGCACTTTTTCGTACGGTAATCGGGTTTTGATGTACATCTGCGGACAGCCAAATTACTGTACAATTTCCATCTCTAAATCGAACAAAATGTTTTTAAATACATTAGTATTTTATTTCGTAACAGAAGAAAAGACTTGATGGGTTGAAAATATATAAATATTGGGAACAGAAGGAAGAAGTTAAAGGGTTACTTACAAAAATAAAAATAACGTAAGTGTATTAGCGCGATATTGCACTCATTGGTACACGTTTTCGTGCACAGAGTAATAATAATAATAATAATAATAATAATAATAATAATAATAATAATAATAAAACGTATCAGATACTCCATAGAAACACATTATATACCAAGCAATACAGAACAATAATCATTTCATTTCTTCCTTTTCTCTACTTAAATGTATTTAATTTACTGGTATTTCGTATTCTGAAAATGTACAAGAATGAAGATAAAACAAGAAATTCCCATTTATCAAAAACTTTCAGTACTTATTTTTTCCTTTTTCTGAGACTTCAAGGGGGTCCGAATAATGATGAGAATCTTGAAATTATTTTCATTATTTCGATCACTGGTTCTTAACAATGGCTTAACGCCCCCACAGGCGTTTTCCTTTCTAAACGAGGCTTGGAACAAAAAGGGGCGATTGGAGGGTGTTTGAGATTTCATGACATGTTATAGACTGTTTTCTTATTATTAGACGAAAACTATGACTTATTTTACCAATACACACAAACATACACGTATAAATATACAGAAGAATTGTGTATATATAAAACAATTATGTTCTTTATGTTCATTATTTGTCAACTGATTTGACTGTATTTAACACTTTTTCATTATTGAGATGGCAACATCGAATTAAACAACAAACATTTTCACACACGTTTTTGCGAGCGGAGGCAAGACCGACTGCGATGCTAACTCCATCTCTGGACGGAGAAATAAAACTCGTGAAAGTCCTTGGCTGTTAAGAAGGTCACGAAGTTCATTGTCGTACCAGACCGGAAACCTGTTCGATTTTGATGCTTTCACCGGCACAAAGTCCTTTATGGCTGAGTGGACAACGGATGTAAATAAGTCCACAGCGTCGTCAACAGTTCCTACCTCTAACAAACACCAAGGAAACAGTTCAATAGCTCGGCAGATGTCACCCCAGGGGGCTTTCTTCCATAGAAGTTGTGACCTACTTTTGAGGGCCTGGTTTGTAGTAGTGGAGGGGAGGAAATCGAAAGAAACATCCAAGGAATCGTGATCCGAAGGAAAAAGATTTCTGCATGGGACAACACAACGAGGTTCTAAGTTAGAAAGAATGTAGTCAAGATTGCTATTATTGCGGGTATTATGCATATTATGTTGACCTAGACCAAGTCCATGAATAAAATTGTCCATGAAATAACTGTCGTTTCCATCTTTAGCGACTCCATGCTTGCTGTCCTGCCACGTGATGGAAAGGTTGAAATCACCCAATAGGATGACGTCACCGTGTGACAACGCATGTAACAGTGAGTCATGGCAAGCTTCTAAGATGTGCTGGGGGGTGTTCTTGTGCGGCCTATAGAAGCATCCAATAAACACAGAACGACGCTTTGGAATAAATACTTCCACCCATATAAGTTCACAATCCCGTTCGAGATCCAGTCTTCTCTTGCTCTTCCACTTATTATTTACACAAATCATCACTCCACCTCCACGAGTTATGCGGTCTTTACGATAAATGGTGAAATTATTAGAAAAGCTAATTTCACTGTCGTTCACTGATTCATTCAGCCACGATTCGGACACTGCGAAACAATCCAGTTCCCTTATCTCACCGAGGTTCAATGAGCACTCAAGTAATTTGTTTTTAATGCTACGAACATTTTGATAATATATATTGAAAGCATTAGTGTAATGTGAACAGGGTGGGCCAGGGTTTACGTGAATATCACCACAAAGGAGGAGAAAACAAACGAGAATGAGGCACTGTTTTTTTGCTTTTGACTCATACCTTGTCACAAAATCACTGGTAGTTCCTCCGTCACTGTTAGCAGTACCAGAGAGAGCACATGGCGGTCCTCTTGGTATGAAGGCAGCAGCAATAAAATGAAATGATCTTCCACTACACTTCAGTCCATGTTTCATTGGCAATGCTTCATTTGGGAAAGTCACAGCACCGTTACTACATGAAGACAGTAGAGCACGCACATAAACACTACACATAACCACGAGAAAAAGATAAACAATAAGAGCACCACTTTGCATCGACTTCGAGCTTGACGCCATCTTGAATCTCAAACATGTACTGCAAACAAGTATTGCAAAGTAAGGACGCTACACTATAACAAATATTCAAATTTAATGGTCTCCACAGCAGTAATAAACCAAAGGAGGCAGACTTGTCCAAAATATTTTAGTGTCTAATACTGTGGTCATGATATGATGGATTTCGAATGAATACGAACATAGTTACTAAGATTTCACTTTTTCAAAAGCCTTTATTTCGAAAAATGCTTATATAACTACTTCATTCAATGGCATAGATGGTTTTTAATAGATTTGAACATCACAATGTCGTTTTCATAATTCGGTATCTCAATCCGTTCTGGATATGTGGTAACAACTTGTTAAGTTTATAACACTGTTTAAAATTATGTAATTTCGAGAATTTACTGGAATTGCATCTACCAAAAAGTACTAATGTAATGTTGTAGAAGCAAACTAAATCAAAAATAATTTTAAAAAATTTCCCACAAATACGACATTTTAAGCAATATAACAAATTATCCGTGTTTTTATATCTCCCGAATGGTTTGAGATATCAGATTGTTGAAAACGGCATTATGATCTTTATGACTATTGAAAACTATGTACGTAATTCAATCTGATACTCGTATAAACACTTTTTCGAAATAAAGACCTTTGTAAAAAGTCATTTTTTTAAAAAACCCTTGTAACTTTGTTTGTACTTCTTCGAAATACATAATATAATGACTCTAATATTCGACGTTAAGGTACTTTCAATGTGCATTATCCCGTTGGTCTCATTTGCGTTATTACTATTGTAGAACTCTCCAATTTTTTTTCGATGTATATGATACTGTACCGTCCTTAGTTTGCAACACTTCATGAGAATTGTATAGGTATACCACATTGATTTGACACCAACTCTTCCGTTCTAAGCGCTGTTATTGGTTGAAGGAATTCCACTCCCTTTCGCTAATGCTCTGTCGCTTAGCAGCAGCTGAATCCTTATTGGCTCAACGCATGGATGTGTCGAGGGTGAGCTTTAGTTCGCATTTTTGCCACGGATCAAGACATTTTGGCAGCACTATAGTATTGTATGTTTTCGTCTTACATATAGATTTGAAATATGTAATAACTTGACGTAGTACCGTTTGAAAAAAATACAACTTTATGATAGTTTAGCCATACTGTTAACCTTATGGTATCACGAAGTAATTCCCCTTCCCGATATTTGCATGGTACAAAATTTCAGCGTTTATTGTCTATTAGTTTGAAAGTTACAAGGGTGTATGAAGATAAATGGTCAACCCTCTACCTACACTCAATTGTCCTTTTTGAGTTTTGGATTACGTTGTTGTAGTTTAGGGTAAGTGGTGAATATTTGTACCGAAAGTGACAGAAATAATTTTGTATTGTAAATAAAGGATAAGTGATTGCTACCTAAGATTCACTGGCCGCGGTGGTTTAGTGGTAGAGCGTTCACCTCTAATAAGATGTGTCTCTTGTTCGATCCCAGTTGTTAAAGGTCCTTTGGGTTTCATTGTATATATTAGTACGATTGTCCCGGGGGAATGTAGAATTATCAACTGTAAATATCAGGTTAGAAATTACCCGATTTAGAAAGATTAGATTAGAATTTCCGTAGCGAAGCTATATGAGACATGAATCAACGGCTTATCATGGGATTCGAACCATGAGCTCCCACTAAAAATTAAATCCTGGTCTCCCGCGCCGAAAATGCGTAGCTGCGAGGGGAGCTCCTGACTAGGAATGAATATATAAATAATATCGATATACCTGCTTTCGTGAAAACCACAATTATTGATTCTCACCTTTCTGTAAACCATACTTATGGATGTAGTAGAAAAGTTTCCTAGGGCATTAAAAAATAATATTTAAAATGTTCCTAAAACTATTGGATTAGTTCGAAAGCAGTTGGATGGAATCATACCCCAAAACATCTTAATTGATTTTACGAATCAAGAAACATAATCTTGTCACTTTAGCACACAGTGGCTTATTGCTGGATAACGTTTGATCAACATATTGAGCATATCTACAGTGCTGTTTCTACTCTACTAAAATGCAGTTCTGTAGTAAATTTAAATTTTAATTCAAGTTGTTGCTAAATGACTTAAGAATAAATGCTTCAAATTCTGTGCTGCTATCAAGATCACAGATCCCAAAGTCAGGTGTTCTAGTCATTCGGATACAAGAATACCACAAAAGCATTTTCTCTTGAGTGGATAATATTATTTATTAGAAGTAGATTCGCTTGGTAAGTCCATACATAGGTTAAGAAATCCGAAGATCGGCGACTCAGGAATAGAAGTCTTTTATTGAACTTAATATGTGATGAGTCAATCTAATCAGAACTGTTTAATAGTACTAAGAATAAGAATTTGTGATTATTATGATAAAGTTTCAAAGTTATATAATATTTTGTTTAACACATATAATGTACAGTACATAAACGTTTTGTGTCCTCTACTCTTATAACAACTACATCTTTGGAGCACATGATCCCGGATTTGATTTCCGTTCGGAGAGGATTCACATTTAAAAGGATTACGGCAGTTAGAATTCCAGCTCAAACTGTTAAGTCCACGTCTCATACAGCCTCACTGCTGTAATGAGACGCTAAACTTCATCCAGCAACTACGTACATACAAAATTTTGTTTAATTCACTTTTCATCAGCGATTACAATAACAAACCTGAGCTCCATTGTGAATGAAAAGGCGACAGTGATCATACATAAATAGCCTCATGCATCGTAAGGTGTCATTCTGCTGCATGGCAAAGGGTAATTCACTAGATTGGTGTCCCTGCCATCCATAATTCAAACGTTAACAAATGATATACTAATCTACGTAAATTCAAGTGATCAAAGAATCATATTTTAAAAATGGTTAATGCTACCGCCTTCGGTGTGGAAAACACCTGTTCGAATTTCGGTACGAACTCGTAGTTCAGGTACCAGATTTAAGCTGCGTTTGAACATATCATATAATTTTGATGCTGAAACAAAACAGTAAACTCGGAAACAACTAACTAAGAATAAGATATTGATTTACTCACATACGTATTGCTATATATATATATATATATATTTCATAAATGGTCACTGAAAAAAAGTACCCAAATAGTATAAATGATAGGATAGTAGATTTTCTATTTGCTATAAACGAATTTCCCAAAGGTGCACTAGCTAATCATTAAACTAGCGAGGAGGGCAGAGATATTGTACCGTACACATGAAAATCGATAGAGTAACTTCATATAGGGAGTTTCTGACAGTTATATTATCAATATGAAAAATGACTTTAAAATAGAATAAATTAAATAGTTATTTTCAAGTAAATACAATTTAGATTTTCATTTTGCAGTATATTTATTTTTATTCTTCAAGAAAGAGCTTAAAAATGACTGTGAAATCTCATCAAAGCAGCATAATCATTTCAGATTTTCCATGGGACCAAGATTCTTCACCGACGTAAGAGTTTCACACCGTTTATTAGTGCGAGGCTTGTCAGGAAAGTAAAGATACAAGTTAGGGGAAAATGCATATCAAAGTTGCTAACACTTGCAGTAGCTTTGATCCGTATGACGAGCACTACGATTGATTTGTCAGCACTGCACTGAGGCTTGTGCGAGGAGCAAGTTTTGAAAATGACAGTGACATAGGCGCCTGAAGGTGGGGACAGGGTTGGGCTCGGGCCACCGTCTGGGTTACGAAAACAACTTAAATTTCTTAAGATTTTCTTAACACAAATAAAAAGTACCAAACGTATTATAGAAAGCAGGGAGATGGGCCCCTCTCTAGAAAATTTTCTTCGGGCGCCCATGATGGACAGTGACAATACCGAATTTCGTCGGGTGTGAAGTGAGCAGCCTGATCCGGTTTTTGGAGACATAATGAAACCGTTTTTCTTTCTTTTTTTTTCAAGACCCATCCAGAAATAGTATCTAAGTACATGAATGCAACGAATCAGCAAAATGTAGTGCCGTGCCTTCGCAAAAGGTTGGTGTGATATCACGATAAAGAAAGGAGCGGGAGGATGTCCGTAACCACTGATGACTTGTAATTGTATTGAAGCAGAAGTGCGTGCAAACATGCGGATGACATTAGAGAATTGTATTGATGTTTTCTGGCGTTTCAAGAAATACTGTTGGTGAGCTGTGATTGAATTTAGATACAAAAAGTTGTGTGCGCACTGTATTCCGAAACAGTTGCCTAACAACACAAAACCAAACAAAAGAAATAGTCACTGAATATTCTTGAGTGCTACACAGCAAAGAGAGATGCATTCCTAAACTACACCATGACAGGTAATGAGAGCTAGATCCTAGATGTTCCACCACACGTCTGAATTTTAGATGCAGTCATTGCACTGGAACCATATTTATTCCCCAAAAGCCAAAAAAGTTTAAGATCTCATTTTTAACCATCAAGGTGACAGAATAGTTTTGTGAAATTTCTACGGCATCCTACTGGTGGAACTCATGCCTCTTGGAAAAAACATTAGATGCTGAAACATACTGTCAGACTTCGAAACATTTTCGATATGATTCAAAACAATCGTGGGAGTATGTCATGCGGAATCCACTTCATTTATAAACACCCAGCCCAATTCAGCAAATGTCACCAAGGAGTTGTTAGGACATTTTCAATGGGATATCGTGATAATCAGTCATAGAGCATCGAACTCGCGTTCAGCGACTACCGTCAGTACCTGCACCTAAAGAAAGATTTTGGTGGAGAACATTTTGACCACGACGATGAGATCAGGGAAGAAGTCACGACGTGGTTCCAGGAGCAAGCGCGGTTCATTTATGAATACGATTTTGTTTACAAGAACTTATTCTGCATTTGAATAGTTATTTGGATATTGGTATCACTTACGAGGAGAGATAGCCTCTGTAACAGTGTAGTTTTCTTTGCATCCAATACACTTACAGTATACCATATTTGTCGCTTATATCTTTACTTCCCTGACAAGTCTCTACATTAGTATAGAATTAACTAAAGTATCAAGTTGCCTAAAAAGTATTTTGCCGTCTGCGGATGAGATGGCATTAGTTTCTCAAATCTCAGGTTTTTGAGTCGCAGCGGATCAACTATAACATCATTGGACAGCTGACACTTAAAGCTAATTGGTGTGCAGAAAGGGTTGGAATTCATACGTATAATTAGATGGAAGGTAATGCGTCATGAAGATAAGTGAACTCACCGCAAAACTGTGCTATATTTTACAATTTTATATTGGAGCTCCTCCGTGGCTAAGCGGTTAGCGTACGCGCCTTTGGCGTGGGAGACCCGGGTTCGATTCCCGGCGGGAGCTCATGTGGTTCGGATTCCACGTTAATCAGTAGGTCCACGTCTCATATAGCCTCGCTGCTGAAAGGGACGCTAAACTAAAATCAACTCAACTCAACTCAACAATTTTATATTGATAAAGGTTCAAATACTGTCCAGATCCGTGAAGAAATGTGTGTTGTTATTGATAAGATACATCAAAAGCAACAACCAAATGATTCAGTCGTTTTTGTCCTGGAAATTGCGTTGCTCAAGATGCTCCTCCCTGTGAGCGACCAAGCACAACAAAAGTGGATGATATTCTTGCAAAAGACAAGCAAGACCGGCATGTAAGGAGTTATGACGTCGGAAATGATTGAAACATACATCAGCAAACAGTTTTAAAACATTTCGAGAAACCTGGCTATAGAAAGAAGCTTGACGTTTGTGTACTACATGATTTGACCCAAAAATATTTATTCGATTGAATTTCTACTGAAAACTCTACTGAAGCATAAAGGAATCGAGCAATTGATGCCGAATGATGAAAAGTGGATAAATTAGATCATGGTCAAAACGAGAAGAAACTCCACAGTCTGTAACAAAGCCACATTCATGTCCAAGAAGTCTGTGGTGTGCGTTTGGTGGGATTGGAAGGGCATCATGTACCACGATCTATTGCTGCTGAACAGAACGATAGACTCGGAACTGCCGACATTAGCGCAAGTACGTCTAGAAATCCAAACCAAACGGCCGGAATTGGTCAACAGGAAGGGTGTCGTGTCTCACGCTGATAACACCAAACCGCATACATCTACGTACCTGGGAGGTTTTAATGCATCCTCGGTTTAATGAAGGTTTAGTGCAATCCAGACATAGCATCATCGTAATATCATTGTTTTCGTCTCTTCGGGCTCAGGTCATTTTTGGTATTTTCCTACATTTTCAGTTAGTCACTTATTCCTCAAAAACTATTTACCCGATTGATATGGTTAAGGCCTTGTTTTTTAGAAGAGGGATGTGGCTATTTTTTGGTGTAAGTTACATTGCAGTATTACTAACGGGAGGGAAATTATTGAGTTAAATGTAGGGATGAAAATTTACAAAATATTCTCTAACCGAATTTCAATATTTTTTGTAGCTGGTACAATTTATGTAAACAAATAGGTATCCATCCGAGGTGTCTACCTGACAAGTCTTAAGGAAATCTCTTTACAACAAAGGAAGCTACAGAGGAAAAAGAAAAATCGAAATTCGAAAATCTGAATTTTTGACTTTGGGCTGAAATTTGAGAAGGAAATTCGACACCAAAAAGAAAAAGAAACTAATATGATAAACTATGGTCCAATCATATTTGGCCAAAAAATATACCGATATATACTTTAATTAGTGTCCAAACAGGAGCAGATTAAAAAAATGACACACCCGTGTGTGCCACTTTGGTAACCTGGGTCCGAAAGGTTAAGAGCCTTGTGAAAACCACGTGTCAGAATGTTTTGGCCACAAACCACAGAAGTTCTATAGTGAAGGAATTATGGTGTTGTCGGAAAAAATGTCAAATGTTATCCAAGAAAATTGTGCATATCTGTTTTTAAAATGCTATTTTCAAATCAATAAATAATTTCTCAATTTTGACCTAAAACATTAAATACACATATTTTACTCAACTCTCAGTAAATGGCGCCTCTTTATGAAAGCATAAAATTTAGCTTGTAGCATGTAGTAGTATGGACTTCCTTTCTCCTGAATTGGTCCTCAGGCAAACAGAGGCGACTTTGAATTCATGTGATCTGATACATTGACTTTGGTCACGTAGTGTGACATCATAAGGCCACGGGATCCTTGGTCATTGACTCTGACCTTTCATTTGGATGGAGTATTATTCCTACCCCTTAAATTGGGGAATTTTGGGAATTATTTAACTCATGCTGTAATGTTATTTATGATCCTATATGTATGTATAGTGCTTATGATTCTACGATACTCTTCCATAGTTTTTCTGACCAGTTACGTACCCCAGTTTTTCCTTGAATGTGTTTAAATGTTTGCTTTGCTAGGTAAAATTTTTCAAAAATTCGAAGTTTAAAGCTATTGTCGTTACTTGTCCTCTAAGACGTGTGCTGTGTGTGTGTGTATGGTCCTATGGGTAATCATCTTACTCTCTTTGATGGGCACGTAGGACCAGATACGAACCATTGTAGTTTCCTTAGATGATTAAGGATGAACTAATGCAGTACCTTCCCAAATTTTTGAAATAGGGATACGTACAAAGTCTTATAGATATCATGCACTATGAATGAACAACTTACTGTCTTTGATGTGTGTTTCGGTCCTCTGTAAAAGGTTAATTATTTAGGCACGAGCTTAGCAACTGAACTTCATACAGGTGCATATGATGATTCACATCTATTATCTGAAATTACTTTTCTTTCGTTACTTTTCATTACATGTCTCTCCCGCTCTCCATATCAAGTGATATATTGATATACAGAATAGTAACCCATAGCTAATATATGGTTTCTTTAATATGTGTTCTAATAAGCAGAAAATTGAATTCTTGCATATGTGGTTGTGGTAGCAAAAGACGCTGATCTAAATGTAATTGAAGGTTTGCAGTATGTAGTTTAACACACAACTTAATGGTATAAGTTGAATTTTGTTTGCAGAGAGAAATATTTGCAGTAACAATTATGGGGAACTTTGATTGAGTATAACAATGTACGAGATAACACTGAATGAGACAATTATAGTTTGTTATCAATAATGAATTAAATTGTTAATTGTTTAAGCTATTTTTCATTAGCAACTATGAAAGATTTTTTTTTTTTTTGTAAGATCTTATTTTTGGAGATTTTCAACACCTTACTCTTTACCAATTTTCCTATGTTTCATGCATCTAATCTACATTAGAGATTCTTTTTTTTTCTTTTTTTTTTTTTTACGATTTCGCGGAACATACAGGGTGTTAATGAACTATACCGACAAACTGACAAACTGTAAGAGCTGGTTCCTCAGATCAAAATAAGAGAAAAAGTTCATATGGACCTATGGCGAAAACTACGTAGTTTCAGAGCTAGGGCTGTCTAAAATAGCGAAAAAGCCAAATTTAAACAGACCCTATTTCGAATTCCAGAAACTGTGGATGGTGGTCCTTATCAATGTAAAGGAAGCCACACATACACAATCCAAAAGTGCATATTTCGTCAATTTTCAATAGATGTACAAGGTATTTCCTACAGGGTGTAATTCTGAGATATGCTCTTAATAGAGTTTCCGGATATACCCTGATTTCAAGGAGGGTCTAAAGTAGGCAGGAAATAAGCCTTGACAACAATGGACATACAGTGCTTCGGAGGGAAGTCGGTAGTGTTAGGAACCGGCAGCTCCATGATTTTTATGTTCGGAATAAGGTGTGATGCGATGTATTTCGTCACGGTATATTTCACGTTCTCTTCATTTATAAGCGTGAAAGAAAACATTGCAGCATGCGTTTTCCCGAGTACGAGAGACAATGCTGCTGACGATCCTTAACACTTCCGACATCGCGCCAAAGGATTCCATGTTTACTGTGATTAAGGCTTATCGTTTGTCTACTTTGGATCAATCATATAGTCAGAGCATATCTCAAAATTAGGTTGATGGCATGTCTGGGAATTTCACCATGTATGGAATACTCTATATACCCATTGAACATTAATGAAATGTGCATTTTTGAATTGCGTATGCGTGACTTCCTTTACGCTGATAAGGACCACTTCCTCAGTTTCTCGAATTCGAAATAGGGCCCCTTGAAATTCGGCTTTTTTTGCGATTTTGGACAGCTTTAGCTCTGAAACTATGCACTTTTCCCCCCACAGGTTCATATGAACTTTTTCTCTTATTTTGATGTAAGGAATCACCTCCTACAGTTTTTCGGTATAGTTCATTAACACCGTGTATATTTTAAAAAGAAAGTAGGAGAGTTAAGTTCTCCCGCATTACTGCTTGATTTTAACTCCAAGCAGTATGGATTGTGAAAAGACCTCAGAAAACATTTTTTTCGACACCATGAGGGGGCGAAAAAATTAGTCTCTCACTCTCGACTGGTTTTAAACCCTAGTAGTGAGCATAACAAAGAAGCCTCGGAAAATATATGTATGTCATAATTTTAAATTTAAAAAATGATTATTTTGTCTACATACAAATGTTATCTTGGAACATGCCTTTAATGAGTGGAGATCGCAAATTCACCCCTGATTCTTCACTGATTTTAACTTAGTGTAGTGGAGATCACTGTGAAATCTTAAGGAGATGTGCGTCATATTGCTTCAAAATCATATATACCTGTATATATATATATATATATATATATATATATATATATATATATATATATATATATATATATATATATATATATATATATTACAAAATTACAAAAGCATAAAAATATTAGAAGTCACATCCACTATAACCAAAATAGCTCTTACTCCTCAATAAAAGTTGTTTAGTCGCGAGTAGAGTTCTTCTTCTTCTTCTTCTTCTTCTTCTTCTTATTATTATTATTATTATTATTATTATTATTAGTAGTAGTAGTAGTAGTAGTAGTAGTAGTAGTAGTAATAGTAGTAGTAGTAGTAGTAGTAGTAGTAGTAGTAGTAGTAGTAGTAGTTATGTATTTATTATTATTATTATTATTAAACTACAAATGCAGTAGAATTTCTCTGAATATTGTTTAGTTGAAATATTCTGAAACGTTCTTTCGTTAAAGAAGCGAGTGGTTCTATTTTCTTGGCGAGAAAGCCAAATGTCACTTCAGTTTTGGAACAGTCATCCTCATCTCTCCATTGTATGCTTTGCATGAACTTGGACACTTGTGTTAGAGTGAAAAGCCAACTTCCGGAAGGATTGCCTTTATGTTCTATACATATATGGTGATGCAGTCTAATAATAATAATAACAATATCAACTTCTTGGGGAGATGTGTTCTTGCATTTTTCTCTTTGTTATTGATGATATTTCCTTAACACATTGAATTATACAGAAAAATAAAAAGATCAACATCCTTGGCTGTGTTCCAAAGGAATGACGTGACTCCAATTGTGGACATTTCCGCTCTTTCATCGCAAACAAATGCAGGGACATGCACTTCAAACTGCTGTTTCATCAGAAATCATCTTTTGAACGCCACTTTCTTCTTCCTAGTAGCTTCACTTTTATATTTCTATATCATCTTTTCACAGAGTCCTCTGTCATTAAAGTATCAAAATAACCATCATCAGCTGTAAAATAAAGAGAATAATGACTTCGTTGCTTTACCAACTGTAATTTACATTCTCCGACCTTTTTATAGGTAATGAAATTGTTGGGGCAGATACTATATGACATTTACTTGACAAACATAGCTGATAAGATTAGCCAATATTTATTTGACATTATTTATTATTGCTATTGCATTCTAGTATTGTTTACAAATCATAAGAGTTCACTATGAGGTTGAAATAACTTAGCATGTTGCTATGGCCGGTGGTGTGGTTTTGTTTATCCTTCACTCATGGAGGCGAGATAATATAATGTGCTCCGGCCTTTACTGTAAGCGTTGGTATTACATAATAGTGTGTGCATCCGTTTAAAAGTACGTCTCAAGAGCGTTAATTTCTCTGTAACTTTGGGGAAGGGAGCGTTCAGATGTGTGTTTGGTTGCAGACAAGGGTTTAAGAAGGCATATATGGGGATTTTAAGACAAACTGAATTCAAGTTATGCCAAATATTGTATATTCATAAAAAAATACATATAGTAATTTAAAAAATACATACAAAAATGCATATTCATAAAAATCAATGGGGTGCCCATATGAACATTGGGGGTCTGCCTACGGCCCACCAGAACAGGCGCTCTTGGTACCTCTCGTTCTTCATAACCTCGGTATTGCATAAGGACGCGAAACACAAAAACTCAAACTGAAGAACATGTCACCACAAACAGAAGAACATGAAGTGTATGAATTAGAACTCAAATTTTTGATTCGACGAAGTTAATTTACTTTACTGGAAGTACAGGTGAAGATTGGGACAAAAACAGATAATATTGTTGTATCGTGTTAAGAGCAGTATTGAAAACATGTGTAAATTGAATAAGATATACTGAGTACTTATTTTGACAACTCGTTATTATTGTCACCATACAAGTATTTATAAGGTACTAATTTGACCAGATCAAACTGAATTCAATAATTAATGAAAATGGGTGCAAGCTACCTGTTGGGTCGCGGAGCTCTATTACAAATCATACACATCGAAATAAATTTTGCAAGAAAATAAAGAAGAAAATAGCACGAAAAGATAATGATTCTGCCACATTTCATCATTCATCACCTTCATCATTTTTTAGGTTATAATTACTATAATATAAATCAGAGCATCATTTCAGATTTTGCCAGGCGGGCAATTTATTCACCGACATAAGATTTTCACATTTTTTATTAATATTTTAGTATACAAGTTTTAAAAATGCATGTGATTTTCAAACCCAGGGAGCAATTGACCCATGCCCTGCCCACATGACGCCCGTATTACAAGTCAATTATTCACAACAAAACTCAGTGATATAACTAACTGGAACCTACGTCTGCACTTGAAGATTTAGAAATTCAATTTGGGTTAAGAAAGAAGAATAAATTATACACTTTAAATGTTGTATCGCATTTAAATGATTAGTTAAAATTACAGAAGAAAATGAAGACCATAATTTATCAGAGATCTTTTATAATTAATCTCTATTTTCATCAATTTTTAAATTTAAATTACTACACTGCAAAACAATTACTAGTTACAGGTGACAAGGAGTCATGTTTGCATTTGAATATATCAAACCCCAACCAAGGCTTTGAAAGAAGAAAGAACGCGAATTGTGTCTCTTTACGCCAAAAAGACGAAAATCATTTGATAATACAAGAATTAACAAGGTATTTGTTTCGTGGGTGGATCTGTTTAAAGTTCAGGTAAGTAGGGAGTTATTAGTTATTTGAACATATTCTAAACGAAGATACAAATACACTAAGCAGTTTAGTTGTGTTATTTTAATACTTAATTTGTCAAATTTATATTTACATAACTTTTGATGAAGTGGATACTTTCAAATATCTAAGATCAATATTTACAGACCAAAACCATATTCACGAAGAAATTAACTGTCGACAAAAAGCAGGAAATTCGTATTATTATTCAGTTCAAAATATCTTATTGTTGTGAATTCTGTCGAGGAATTTGAAGCTTAAAATATGTAAAACGATAACCATGCCTGTTGTTCTGTATGGTTACGAAACATGGTCGCTTACTCTGAGGGAAGAATGTAAACTGAAGTATTTGAGAACAAAATCCTGAGACGAATATTCGGACCTAAGAGGAGAGGGAATGAGGAATGGTGGAAACTTCATAATGACGAACTACATAATTTATACGGTTTACCAGACATTATTAGGGTCATCAAATCTAGGAGGATCAGGTGTGCAGGTCATGTAGCCAGGATGGAAGAAAGTAGGAACGCTTTCAAAGTCTTAACTAAAAGACCAATCAGTAAATAACCATTAGGAAGACCTAGGCGCAGATGGGAGGACACTATTAAGATGGATCTGACAGAAATAGGAATACAAAGTAAAAACTTGGTCCAGTTGGATAAGGATAGAAGTCAATGGAGAGCTTTTGTGAACGCGGCATTGAACCTTCGGGTTCCATAGGCCATAGAGTTAGTTAGTTATATTTACATAACCACTGATTCATGTTGACTAGACTGATCATTGTAGACCTGAGTGCAATAATAGTCTAACTAACAACAAATAAAACATGAGAAATACAGGCTTAAAGTTGTCTACTCCCTTCTGAAAATCATTTCACACAGTGAAGAAATCATGGAACTTCAGCGGTGCGGTAGATATGATCTGATATATCAGAAAGCACGAGAATTAGGAAGAGAAGCTAACAAAAGTATACACACGTTTGGAATCGAAGATCAACAGTGTCATGCAGTCACTGATCATCAAAGAATCTTTAGAATTTGGGAGGAATAAACAAAAGATCCGTATGATCAGAAGAACCACCCAAAAATATTGCGATCAAAGCAGAGGAAGAGGTGAATGATGATGAAAAAGGACCCAGTATACTGAAAAGTGAAGTAGTACAAGCCACCAAAGACATGCGAAGGAGAAAGACCACTGAAGATGACGGCATACCAGCAGATTTGTTCGAGGGATTAGGAGACAATGCAATGAAAGTACTGACTTCACTTATTAACAAGATCTACCTAAGTGGAGAATGGCCAAAGGATTTTCTTGATGTTACAATGATTGTATTAACCAAGAAAAAGCAAGGAAGATCAATTTAGGTTCCGGAAAGGAAAAGGCCCCAGAAATACTTTTGGGTTGATGAGAATTATATCAGAACGAGTTCTTCACGTAAAGGAAGAATTGTGTTCGTAATTCTTCGATTGAAAAAAAAAGCGTTTGACTAGATCAATTGGACCAATTTTTGAAAATATTTTGGGGTCCACTGGAGAGACCGACGACTCATTCGCGACTTGTACATAGGACAATAAGTGAAAGAGAAACCAATAGTATGGAGCTTGAAAGAGCACTCAGACAAGGATGTAGCATTTCGCCCCAATTATTCAACATTTACAATGAATATTTAATGAAGGAAGCGTTAATGGGAATTTGAGATATCAAGATTGGAGGCAGATCATTAACAAGATCAGGTATGCAGATGATGCAGTTATTATAGCTAGAACCGAAGAACGACTACATGAGATGATTGACAAAATAGTTGACACTGGGAGACAATCAAAAAATGGAAATCAACATTTAAAAAATCGAAAGTCATGAGAATATCTCGTGGAAACGTCCTCTTACTTGTCAGAGTAGAACAAAGAGAACTTAAAGAGCTCGATAATTTGAAGTATCTGGGAAGTGTTTTGACGAAAGACTCTTATTGCACCGAAGAGATTATGTTAAGAATTGCCATAGCCAAAGAAGCATTCAATAAGAAAAGATCACTCTTAACCAGCAGGCTTAATACTGGATTAAGGATTGGCCAAGTGCTATTTATGAAGCATTGGATTGTGTGGTTCAGAGACTTGGACATTATGGAAGTTAGAGAAGAAATATTTAGAATTTCAACATGTTGGAGGAAGATGGAGAAGATAAAATGGACGGAGAAAATAAGCGATGTTTTAAAACGGATAAGAGAGAAAAAAGCGCTTTTAGCTGGCATCCTTCGTAGGAAAGTTAATTGGATCGGACACATGTTGCGAAGAAATTGTCCTTCATACCATCATAGAAGAAAAGATGGAAGGAAAGCGAGGAGTAGGAAGAAGAACGTAAATGATCTATGATTTGAAAAAAAGAACATATTGGGAATTAAAAGTGGAAGCTGAAGATCGAGAAACGTTTCTAGGTCCAAAATTATTTAAAATAAAGAGAGAGAGAGAGAGAAACGCCTCTTTAGACTCAGTCCCTTCCAAAAGGCAAAATACTTAATAATAATAATAATAATATTTGACAGCAAATACTACGAAACTCTTAACTTGTATGTTGCACGGTAGAATTTATACAGGAAGTTAAGATTTATTTTGCAATTTGTTTTTGATTTATGTTGTGGACCTAGGGATATGGATGTTGGTTAGACCATTATTGCACCCAGGTCCACATAATTAAACAAGGGTTATATTCTGATAAGCCACTCCTTATCAAACCTATGTACTAAGTAAGTGAAGGAAATCAAACCTAGCCTAACCTAACCAATTCATAAGTCATTATTGTCATGTTGGAAAGCTGGCAGGGCTTAGCGAAGTCAATACCTTAAAGAACACATGTCCTTCACAATAATTAGATATATTAAACTCGGACGTGGACGTACAGAATTGACCTTAAGTGTAATATAATTCAATGTCAATGATACGGCACCAGTATTCAGTTCTGAACAAATCCACGTCATGATGTTAATTGGGACTGCGGTGGTTCAGTAGTAGAGTGCTCACTTCTGGAGCGTAGGGTCACTTGTGCTATCCCAACTCGGGTCAAGCAGTCTTTCTGGTAAATAAACACAATGTACGTGAGTTTTCTCGGGGTTCTTCCATTTCCTTCCACTTTCTTCATTCTGCCATTTTATTAATCATCATCGCCTTTCTTAGCTTCAGAGTGTCAACGTGGGATGGTTAACTTAAAGGAAATTTATATAAATTAACTTTAGGTTTACTTTCTCTTTTCCATACCGATACTATATGAGAAGAGATATACAGTCTGATGTAGGGAAAAGACATGTTCTCACATCGAGAATCGATCCATGATGTGTACACCAATTCACTATTATAATGGTTTAAATTTGGTCGAAAAGGAATTCTTAAGACATTTACTATTATTTTGTAATGATTCACTATGAAATAATTCCTGTGAATACACTAGCATCCTCATCCTACTAGCAGGAGATCTAAACAATCATCAAACATGGAAATCCAGGCGACCTATTGCAATCGGGAGAACCCTATACCAAACCCTCACTAACAGTAGCGTTATACTAATAATTCCACTAGAACACACGCGCACTTCCCATTAAATAGGGTTGCACCTTATGTCTTAGACATGGCATTCCTCCAAAATGTTGCCATCCTTGATAGTCCTAACTCCATTAACTACCTCCACTCAAACCATAACCCAGTCACCCTAACCGTTTCACCAACATACGTTATAACACATGTAAAAAAAAAAAAAAAAAAAAAAAAGCTCACGAATTGAGGTCTTTACTGCACTTAAACATAACCACACCAAAAACAATAAACGATGCCATCGCTTCGATCATGAAGTGAAGAGCTCAGTACACAAAGGATTCAAATCCACAATTGGTTATTTTGCAGATATTTCATATTTAAGACATCTACTTGGATTTTCTTTCAGTGCTTAGAAGATTTTTGTTCAGATATTGTAAATAGCTCTTAATGTAAAAAAAAAAAAAAAAAAAGTTCGCCATGTATTTAAACGGAGAGCACAAACTTTGTGAGTATATTTTCTTACTAACTAACTCTATGGCCTATGGAACCCGGAGGTTCAATACCGCGTTCACAAAAGCTCTCCACCGACTTCTATCCATATCCAACTGGACTCAGTTTTTGCTTTGTATTCCTATTTCTGTCAGATTTATCTTAATATTGTCCTCTCATCTGTGCCTAGGTCTTCCTAATGGTCGTTTACCAGTTGGTCTTTCAGTTAAGACTTTGAAAGAGTTTCTATTTTCTTCCATTCTGGCTACATGACCTGCCCAGGTGGGCCTCCTAGATTTGAAGGCCCTAACAATGTTTAATAAACGGTATAAATTATGTAGTTCCTCGTTATGAAGTTTCCGCCATTCCCTATTCCCGTTTCTCTTGGGTCCGATTATTATTCGTCTCAGGATATTGTTCTCAAATACTTTCAGTGTACGTTCTTTCCCCAGAGTAAACGACCATGTTTCGCAACCATACAGAATAACAGGCATAATTGTCGTTTTACATATTTTAAGCTTCAAATTCTTCGACAGAATTCGCGACGACAAGATATTTTGAACTGAATAATAACACGAATTCATTGCTTTTAGTTGACATTCTATTTTCTTACAATTTTAGTAAATGGATTGAAACCCGTGTGCCCTGAACGACCCAAGTATCTAATTGGCTAAACAACATACCTATGGACAAGTCAACTGACAACAGCATTCCAAACTCCACGTTCAGTTTTAAAAATGTCGTATAATAAATTACACGACCGAATTAAGAAAAGACTACACCACCGAGTGAGACAAGCATGGAACACCGAACTACAGGAACACAAAGCCTTCATACAAGTAAACAAAATAGTTGGCCCAACTTTGCTTAACGGTTGAGGTGATTTTTCGTGCATAAAACAACTTTGGAAACAAGAATTTTATATAGTCAAAACCGTTGATTTTAATCAAAGAATTTTCACTTTTAATTCAACTATAATTTATGGTTGCTAATTTTGTCGAATTCAATCAATTAATGTTCACCGTATGAAGAACATTTTTTTTGAATGGTTTTAAGGGAAACTTGTTGTCAATTTCGTTGTTTTTCCGAGGAAAATTGGCTAGTTGAAAACTAGTATGCAAAGCGGACATAATCAAGGTATTACCGACCGTTTAAAAATAGTAGTTCTACCAAAAATCAACTGTTGGCCAACTCGCATTCGGTTACTTGGACAGTCTTAGTTTCTGGAAACTAATGAAAAGTAAGGACCAACTGGGCTCTCGGACAGCCAGACTACACGGACCTACTGGTTTCTGCTTCATTCCGAAAAAGAAGAGAGAACTGTTAGCAAACTGACTGGAGCTACGATTCGAAATTCACAATCATATCTGCAACGATTAGATGACTACTAAGAAAGCGACACCACAGACAGCCAATTCTTGAAGAAGAACTACACATTGACTAAATCTACGTCATTCGCAGATTAGCAGCAACCCACTCCTCGAAAACGAACAGTAGCCCTTACTCGGATTGTCAATGCCATTTTCTTGACGGGACATTTTCCGGCCACATGAAAATAGTTCTCATTTGTATGATCCCCAAACCAGGCAAAATCCCCCTTACCTCAACCTATCGCCCCATAAGTCTATTATCTTACCTCAGTGAAGTGTTCGATAACATATTACTCGCCCTATCTACAAGCCTGGGCTGGGACTAACTTATTTGCCGTTAATCCGGATGACTCAATCACACAGCTTGTTGGATCTCAAACATCTGATGGGCACATTCAATAACAGAGAGCGTATTTTTGACTTATTTTCGGATGTCAAGTAGGCTTTTTACCAAAAGAATGACAGACTCCTCTAAAAGTTCTCCACACTGTAGATACCCACAATGTTTCTGGGCATCATTGGCTCCTTCCTCAGCAACCTAACATTTGCTGTTCGCTTCGGATTAGCCATTTCCTTTACAAAACCAATTTCTACTTTCGTTCCCTTCTCTCCCTCTCTTATATACACAATACACTCATCACCCCATGTCACTGCCTAGTCGCAACACACGCGGACGACACAGCGTACTTTATCATCAATCGCAACATTAAATGCACAATGACTGATCTTCATAGTCTGGACGAACATCTCGGATATTGGACTTAAAAGACATTGCGGTACACACCTCGGTATAAAGTTGAACTGGCGCCCCTCATGCTTATTATACACGGTCAAAGAAAGCTTGAACAAGATCATTCAATGCGCCAAATTTACGTCAGTTGAAAGAAATATTGTTCAAGAAACCTGAACAAGATTCTTGAATGTAATTGACGTCATTCGTAGAAGTATTAATCAATTTGTACAATCATAGAAGTATTAAATCGTGTTTTATACACTTGTTGATAGATGGCAGGCTAAAACAAATGATCAAAACTGTAAAACAGGTGAAAGCAAAACTGCTTATAGATTTAATTAAGACTTACACATGAATAGCTACAATATTAGCGTTTGTTTCCTGACTTTTTGCAGGTATTTGGAATTTAATAGATTGCACTAAACCTGTCACAAATCATGTCAGTTGACTTTGTATTTACGCCACAAAATTTCACTAAATATTTTTGCCCTTTTACATCAAATGTCGGTTGGACTGGTTACGATAAAAAAAAATACAGTGCTGCTTAGGTAAAAATTGTTCCATGTACTAAGTTTTTTTTTAAATTTTATTCTTCATATGGCGTACGGATAATAACAGGATCGCAAATACAATGAAATTTTCCTGGCAACATTATTTTAATAAGTCTTCTCGGGCAGTCAGCCAGGTGAAGATATTGACATCCGACGTTTCAAATGCAGATATCGCATTCATCTTCAGAGATTGTAACGAAGAGACCTGAGACGTGAGTATGTATATATAGTGACTATTTAGGTGCAGAGCTATGCATGAGGGCTTGTGATTAGCCAAGGGAAATGCTGACTTCTGATTGGTTAAAGATTACTGGCATGGGCGGAGTTATGAATTGTCTGCTCGGACCTGTGGAATACTTCCTAGATGAGTAAGGAGTTAATATGAATAACTCATTTTTGTCAAAAAAAAAGTTGGGGGCAATGCCTCCATGTCCCCATAGCTCCTCCCATGGATTCTAGCTCCTGATTGGCTGTTGTGGCTACGAGAAATGGCTTTGTTGAATGTCTCCTTTTTGTTCCTGAAAAGCACCTCCCAGATAGGGCTGAGTTGAAACAGATTGTCTATATTAAGACTCTTTCTTTCCTGTGAGATAGCTATGGCTTCCTTCATTGTTCTGTGCAAAAATTGTTGGATTTGACTAATATAGTGGTATTTGTAAAATCGATTCTTTGTCCAAGCTCTAGGCTATGCTCTGCTAGTCGTGACTTTTTGGGTTGTTGAAGTCTTATGTAGCTGTTGTGTTCTTTGCATCGTTGTTCTATTGTACGTCCAGCTTCTCCTATGTATGCTTTGCCACATTCACGTGGTATATAGTATACACTAGGTGTACGCAGGTGAAGGTCGTCTTTCACTGGTTTGAGTTATGATCTGATGTTGGCTGGAGGTTTATGAATAACTTTTATACCATGTCTAGCAAGTATTCTGCTGAGTCTACCGGAGGTGCGGCCGATGAAAAGTAATACGGTAGTGGAAATATAATCCTCACTCTTAACATTTTTTGATCACTTTATGTTGCGAAATAACGGCTCTTTTTATGGGCATGTTGATATCTAAGAATGTAGCCATTCTCTTGTAGCGTCGAACAAAGATGGTTGAATTCCTCTTGTAAACTTTCCAAGTCACTTACGGAAGCTGCTCCATAAACTTTACAATGAACAAGAAAATCAAGAAAGGGAAGGCATTGATTCTGCTCCACCTCCATGGTGAATTTGATTAGAGGGTGACGACTGTTGAGAAGTTCCAGAAAATACTGTAGTGTTTCAGGATCATGTGGCCAAATAGCTAAAGTATCACCAAAGTATCTAAGGAAGCAGGACGGCTTAAGAACCGCCGCATCGAGAGCTTCATGTTCAAATCACTCCATATAGAAGTTGGCAATGACAGGAGATAGAGAAGACCCTACGGCTACTCCATCCATTTGTTCATAGTAACATAAATTACATAAAAAGTACGTGGAGGTCAATGCATGCTGGAACAGGTCAGTTAGTTGCGGGCTGAAGTGATTTCTTATCAGCTGCATCGTATCCTTGATAGGAATACTTGTGAACAGAGAAACTACGTTGAAACTGACCAAGAGGTCATTTGGATTCACTTTCAGGTTCTTCAGGATCTTAACACAATCAGAGAAGTTTTTAATGTGGTGTCCACAGTTTCCAACCATCGGATTTAGAGTTGACGTGAGGTACTTTGCTAGGTGATATGTTAGGCTCCCTATGTCGCTGCAATCGGCCTCAGAGGTACACCAATCTTGTGAACTTTTGGTAAACCATAGAGTCGAGGTGGTTGGCTTCCGTATGCGGACAGACCCTTACTCAGATCTTCGGGAAGTCCAGACTTCTTCAGAAACAGGTTAGTTTTCCTCTCAACGGTTCACGTAGAATCTCTGGTTAGTTCGTTGTTGCGAGGATCATCTAGTAGATCAGCTATCTTTTCTTTATAAACTTGTGTAGACAGTAGGATGGTGGCATTTCCCTTGTCAGCTGGCAATACTGTTATTTCTGGGTTATCACGAAGCGACTCAAGAGCAGTACGTTCTGCTTTATGTTGGATTTTGGTAGAATGGCCCCAGAAAGACCTCTCTGGCTTCCACTCGTATCTCGTCACTCATATCCGATAGCAGGTGGCTAACAGCTCGTTCAATTCCAGCTATGATCTCCTCGGTGGGGATATACTTCGGCGTGGGTGCGAAATTTAATCCTTTCTTGAGCACTCAAGTGCTGGCGTCGTCTCTTTGTCTCTTAAGGTTAACGATGCACTTCTCATTGGATCTCGGTGCTTTAGCTTTCTTGGTCTGCAGCAGGCCCGCAACTAGAGGGGGCCAGGCGGGCCTGCCCCCCTAAACTTTTCATGGCCCCTCCAGACTTCAATACAAAATGCTATTATTAATACAAAAATCACAATTTAGATATTTGTAAGAGAATTTTTAACGACTTGCCCCTTATTCATGGCCCCCCTAAACTTATGTGTCTGGTTGCGGGCCTGATCTGCAGGGGTGAAAACTTGCTTGGAAGATACTTTATGGGAGGGGGGGTAAGTCGACACTACAAGTGGTAGCTGCATCCACATATTCCCAGTCAAATCGTGACAGAAACGAAAAAACTTTCAGGTGGGAAAGCAGGTGAGAACGGTCAATCTTATCCAATTGACGGCGAGTAAAGTGAATCCTTTCCCTCACTATAGCCTGACTGGTGCGTGTCAAGATCCGTGTGATTGCTGGAGAGTGTAGATGAAAGCGAAGTTTTATGACATCAGGAACTAAGTCTTCGTCTCTGCATATCAGTAGAAAGGGAAGATGCGTAAGTAAACGAGCCTTCTTGAATCGCAGTTCTTGAAAATGACGTATACTGCGAAATTTATCCTTCCCGTAAAGGAATTTGAAGAAAGACTTGAATTTTTCCTGACGATCTGATTTTAATAAGTCTTCTCAGGCTATCAAACAGGTGAAGATATTGACATCCTACGATTTTGGCTTTCTGATTGGCTGAGAGAAGCAGGTGCCTGATTGACTTGAATTTTTCCCTCAGCCAATCACAAGTCCCCATTCACAGCTCTGCTCCTAAATAGTCACTATATATACGTACTCACGTCTCCGATCTCTTCATTACAATCCCTGAAGATGAATGCGATTGTCTGCATTCGAATAGTCGGATGTCAATATCTTCACCTTGGGGAGAAGTTGTGGTGTTATTTGAAGCACAGTTTATTTGTAGTATAAGGTGTTTGTAAACGCTACGGCGTAATTTACGTTCACTATTCATTGCGCTGAACAAAAAGTGACAGTACTACTATTAAAGAAAGTAAAATATAACGATTAGTGAACATAAATGTATAAGGATGAGTCATAAGTCTTTCAATATTTTCACAACGCAAGAATAGTCGTAATGATCGACTGTAAGTAATAGGTCAAACAGGCCCAAGAGATAGTGTGGTAAGTGGGCTATTTAATTGTTAGGCCACCATTCCGTCAGTATCTTTAGCCAGCTTTTAGTGGCAGTGATGGTGAATATTCAACAAATTCTGATATGAACTGTTACTATATGAATTAGAACTCGAGAATAACGCTGCCGCAGCGACCCAAGCCATTTTTCATAAGAAATGGGAAAGAACAGTGAACTAAAGTACAGCAACTCGTTGGTTCCAGAAATTTCGTATAGGTTGTAAAAATGTTGCGGATCACCCAAGGTCAGGCCGTCCTAGGGTAAAAATTCTACAGTCATACGAAAAGCAATTGAGAAAAATGCATCCATCAGCGCATGACGATTGTCAAACCAATTCGGCATGTCCTAGTCTACTAGAGTACGTTACATTCATGAACTCAGAAAAAACATCAGGAGCTGCCGTATTGTGTCATATTCGTTGACCCCAGCTTAAACCTAGAAAAGAATGGCTAGAGTGTGCTGACAACTGCTGCAAAATCCGCGTGATGTGGGTTTCCTAAAACGGACTTGTCACGCGTGACGAAAAATGGATGTTTCTTCGAAATCCGAACGTGTAAAAACAGTGGTTGAGCAAAGACCAACTTCCAAAACTGGTTGTCGAACAGGGCAGTTTAGAGCAAAAAATAATTCTATGCAACGGCGCCGACTTTCCAAAATTTATGTGAGTGCATATAAATGGCGGGACGTGTTAGCCTATATGTTTTCAGGGAAGTCTCGATATTTGATTGGTTTATTTTTAGTTAAAATCGTGGTGAAACTACGTTGGTGGAATTATCTATGTTCGTGGTAGAACTACAAAGGGGTAATTCACTTTGAGTTCTTTCCTAACGGTCGTATTATCAATGCCGTTCTTTATTCCGAACAATTGCAGCGGATATATGCTGCACTGCACCATGTTGCAACAGGATAACGCAAAACCACACTGAAAAATGAAAAACTCAAAAATGAAGGAAATTGATTTATTGAACTGATGCCATACCCAGCATATAGTTCCGACCTTGTGTCTTCGGACTACCACTTGTTTCGCTACATAGCGCACTTCCTGAAATCATAATGTTTCAAAAATCAACAGGAAGTGGAAACAACAGTGACTTATTTCTTTGCTGTAAGGACAAGACGTGGTATCGACCTTGAATCAAGGAACTGGGAGGGAGGTGGTTGTATAATCCAACACGGCTATACTTTAAATGTTAACCTGCTTTCGATGCACTGTAATACACAGGTATGTGTGTACCAGAATCAGGGCCGGCCTTAGTTGGTGCGGGGCCCGATTGGGAACATTTTGCGGGGCCCCAGGTTTACAACTAACTTACACCAAGGCTTGTAGAACCAATACATAGATGTCGTTCTCCCTTCTGGTCTTATGATTATACCCATTTCCCTTTATAATGTTTTTTCATCTGCAAAATGTTTTGGTGCAAACGTTCCTTTTCATTGCTTATAGCAGTTTTTTTTTTTTTTTTTTTTTTTTTTTTACAGAAATAACTCAAATGGAAATGCAGACAGTGAATGAACTTTAAAATACATATTTCACCCTTGTGTCTCGCAACTTTTTAAGAAGGCTCTGTACCAGGATTTCACAGTTTTCTTCTCTTACAAGTAAACCTATCTATATCGAAATCTAATTTCTTGACCAAATTTGGCAGAGAAGTGTGGAATATAGAGAAACGAGCGTAAGCAAAATTTAAAGTGCTTCCGTTCATAAAGATGGCCGCAGTGGCCAAAAACTTGATTGATCGGAATAAGCCATAACAAAGTGTTTCTAGTTTGAAAATTTCATTTTATTTGTAAAACGGGTAGAGGGATTAAAAAAAAAAAAAAAACATTAACCGACATCGGGAGGAAATAGACATCTATTTGAGGTATGCTTATCATGACCGTCATCTTGAAGTCGGCCATCTTGTATCTCGCTCGACTTTTTTAAATAGGAAGGGAGTAATGTAATATATCAAATTGGGCTAAATTTTACGAGAAATACAACGGTGAAGTCTACGTTTCCATATGTTTATATTTGTAAGACATAATGAAATGCACATTGATATGAATTCGTTGGCTCAAAGATGTCTTAACAGGCATATCTTCTTGAAAAGAATTCCAGTTAGGAAAGCCTAATATACGCTAGTGAGAACATCGTAGGTAGCTACTTATGAAAGGTATAATCAACTTGAAATCGTTATCTACTGCAGATAAAATGAAATAGTGATGAGACGATCACAAACCTTAAGGAACTGATGGAAGATGGATTACATATTCTCCATTGGATTTTTGAGTTAGAAGACAAACCTTCATAAGTAGCCACCTATTTAATATGTACTAGTACACATTCAGTTTTCCTGACTTGATTTTTTAAAAAATACATCCACGGGATTTTTCGCAGGAGAGGGCACAGTTTGTCCTGTGGTTTTGTATTTTGATTATAGCTATAATAAGAGAAAGGATATGGGAAAAAGTCACACTAAGTCTGATTTATTTGGTACCATCTCGGTACTCACGATAGTATCACATGACATAATCAGTAAGAAAGCCAGGAACTTTTACTTAGTCGGGTACTCAAAGAAAACAATACTTTTACACCCATGGGTATGTGTAAGGAAATTTGGGGGAGTGTTAGGGGTTTTGGGGGTGTGCAGAATACTCCCTGGACATAATATCTATTTTTACAACAGAAGTCGTTAGCGTAAAAGAAATAAAAAGAAACTACTGCAGCGTTAAATTCAGAAAATATTTGCTTATGCCCGGAAACTTAATACGAACTATTCATTTACTTGTAAGGGAGAGGAAATACCCTCCCTTGTGGAGTCCATGGATGTACAGTACCTGTATTATAATATGTTGTTGTGTATACTTGACAACCGAGAGTAGCGGAGGCATCTTAACGTACCATAGCCACTTAGCCGTGCCCCGCGAGCAGAATGGCATGTATTAATTACATGTATTAGGAGTAAAATTTAGTCATAGGGACCACAACACACTTGTTTGCCTCTGGGGCCTAATATGCTGTTAAAACTGCACTGGAGAGTTGATTAGACTGGACAGTAGAGTAGATGGCACTAGCGCGGACCCCCTTAGGCGCGAAGCCCGATTGGGAGCAATCGGTCCAATATTGCAAGACTTACGACTCAATCTTGTAACTACAAATTCCTGAGATTTTTTTTCGAAACATTTATTAATTTCTCAAGTGACAGTAGCGGAGTAGAGTCCCCACAATTACGAGACTTCCCCGACTCAGTATCAACACACAATATGTCAGAAAAGGACCAGACAGGTCCAAGGTTAGCTGTAACTGAGCCACTGGCAAATATCCGGTGCACCCTTCCTTTTATAGCGCTCCTCCAAATATCTATTTAATAACGAAACTAAAATTCTGCATATAAATTTCACCAAAATATGTATCTTTGTTGGTAATAACTGCTCACGACACATGTAAGGTTTGCTAACATAAGGCTACAGCTATATTGCCGTGGCTGCCTTCTGTAATCAAACATTCGTTTGAAGTATCTTTATTTCGAAATTATATATTATGGAACAGTAAAATCCTATGTGATTATAGACATCGACCTAGTGCGACATGTATATAGCGACGGACTATGAATGACGTAGTGGCCTCTTTTTTGAACAATTGAGATGGCGCCTTACCTGTACCACCGCTTTTTTATGAAGCCAGTCCATCCCTGGTAAATGGCAAAATGGCAATGCAATAGCGCCAGTGACAATGGAGGCGCTGTTCAACGACAAATACGTATACACACAGAGACCAACGAAAAGCTACCTAGAAAAGGCAAAGGATTTAAACAAAAGCCTGGTACCCACATATTACGTTATACTTATTTTGGTGGTATGTATTCCTTTTCCCATGCCATATTTCTCTAATCCATTTTTATCCTTGCTACCTTACTACTGAAGACGGAACTAGTTTGTTGTTTCGATACGTTTGGAAAATATTTGAGGATATATTGGTAATTAACAATTTCTTTTGTTAAAAGCCTGGTACTTTTTCAAATCATTCAAAATCGTCGTTCGTTTGTAGTTTTAACATTTATACATGTCCGTTTTACAATTGGAGTCCACTCGGGCTTATATGGGCTCAGGCTCACTAATCTCAAAGGTGCTCTTGCTCACTAATCGTAATTTGGCTCACCTTACTCAAGACTCGTACCAGCTCGATCTCGGCCTTGCTGTCCCCAGTAACATTCGCGCTAGCTTGATATCACTACCAATTTATTCATTGGGGTTTGCGAACTCGCTATCCCTCATGGATCTCGCATTCACTCATGCTCACACTCACTAATCTCATTAGAGCTCGAGCTCGCTTGGACTTAGATTCTGGCTTAGCGCTAATATAGTGTTCGCTTGTAGCACTCATGCTCACAAATGCTCCCGCTTAGTTATTGGGCTCGACGACATTTGAGACCAAAAGCCGGCCTCGAGAGTTTGGACATGGTTATTATTAAGAAGACTGAAAGATGGTGTTGATCTCTCCCAGCAACGCAGACAATTACACCATTTTCCCCTTAAATTTATAATTTTTCTCTTCAAACTTACTATTCTTTAGTTTAACTTACTATTATGACTCGAAGTTGCGTTTACTAATGCAAAACTAAGTATCATTTTCAAGTATGTCAGTATATTGCAGAAGTTTATCACAGCTGTAAATTGTATATTTCTCTACGTGTTTATATCATACATACTTTAAATCAATTTGATACAAAAATGTATATTTTTATGTTATTTTTCTTTTCTTCATTTTTAAAGCTATTTTACATACAACCAAGGAAATGTAAACTATGCAAACAGATGTCAAGGAACTAACAGACTTATAACTATATATTTGTAATAATATTATGCAGCATACGAATTATATTATATTCTAAACATATTTTAAAAATCTAGTTATCGCTTGCATCATCGTTTCAAGTAATTCTACAATTAATAGTCTAAAACGTACTTTGTTGACTTAATTTCTAGAGATACACTTACTGGTAACCCATTTATCTGTTGTTTTTTTCTTTCTTTAATCTCTTATTTAGAAGAAAGGGGATTGAAATATTGTAACACTGACACCTAAAAGGCGTTCTACTTGCCGTAGACTGTTGTCTTTCCTATTTCTGATTCAATTTGAAATTCATGAATTGTAAATTATACTGCAATGCTCTTATGAGTATTTAAGTATCTAAAGCTTAATTATAGAAATATATGAATGTAAAATTTCAATTGTAGAACAGCGATCAGAACTTTTTTTTTAAAACATTACGTTCAGCAATGGTAAGCTTTCTCAGACGTTACTGGAAAAACTCAAAAATCTTAATTAGTACTGAAAAAATTCAATGATGTTTCCAAGATAAGAAAGGTGTAATAGGTTTGTAAGTTTATAATAGGCAAGAGGCTATGGATACACAATAACGTATGTTAAATTATGTAGAAGAAAGAAGAAAATCAACTAACTAAACCAAGAAAAACAAAAAAATAACGTATTTATATTCATGTAAATACGTCATTTTTACTTGTAAATTATTCCTAACTGATAAATATATTTAGATATTTTTGGTTTTATTTACATCCATCATCTACATTTAACATGTTAACTGTTTTTGTTCTATTATTCCTTACAATGTTAAACCCTATTGAATGAAATATCAATTACGATTTAAAAAAACGTTTCCAGTATGAAATTAATTTCTACGTACGTAATCTAAATTCTGGGCGATTTTATATTATTTTTACCATTATATTTAATAATATAAATCAATTTAGTCTATTAACGACAGATGTACAGTCTTGTTCAAAAACTTCTGGCCACCCACATCTCTTTCAAAGGACCTGTGCTCTTATCTAGAGTTGGAATTAAATCAAACAAATTTGAATTTACTTTGGCCAATTAAGGTCTTCATTAAGAACCAAAGTATTAGAATGTCCTACTTACAATTGCCAGAATACGACTTATTAAAGCAAGGTGGCTGGCCAAGATTTTTTTTTTTTTTTTTTTTTAACAAGACTGTATCTATTTTGGATGTTACCAGAATTAAACTTTATTTTCTCTCGTATTATGAAAGAGGGGTGTCATAAAGAAAAAAAAAGTTGACCTACTTGTTCCCATGAAAATAGATAAAAGAAATAGAGATTTACACAGCATATCTGATTGACAGTGTACCAAGTACAAGATTTTGTATTCTTTGTTGATATAGTTCCTTTAAAAAAAAAAAAAATCTAGACATTGTTTACTCAGAATGGGTTATAGAAACAAGAAAAAAAGGAAATACTTTATGTTCTAGGTATCGTATTCAAGATGGCGGAGAGTTTTCAGCTTCCAGTCGTCCTTTCTTGTATTCATCTTCTGGATACTTTCGCTGATGATATGACGCCAGAAGAATTTCTGGAAAAAAAGTTATCAAAACTAGTAAGTGAAGCATATTACCAAATGTAAAAATGAATCACAAAGTAGAAAGATACTATACCTATAAGCTATAAAAAATAATTGATTTCAACTTATGTCTTTTTTTCAGAATATGCTTAAGTTTCAGGATAAAACTACTGGAAACATTAGTGATCTAAAGCAGAGCATTTTTATAAATATGTTTTACTTCAGACATTGGCAAGATACTTTAACTCCAGTTTATTGGCAAATTTTGGTGAACTTTTTTTCACTTACATCGACAAAAAAATATTGAAAAGATTGCATTTCGTGTCCATCTAAATTAAAATTTTTGATAGGAATGTGTTTGGCTGGCCGACTTAGGTCCTTCTGGACTTCTTAACAGGCAATTTAATTTTATCAGTTTTATAAGAAACTATGCTTAATCGTGAAAGGGCTAATTTGGATTTCTAACAAATAGAATTTTTAAAACATGGGATAAAGAAGGACATGGACCAATATAGTTTTGAACTTTATATAAGTTAGAAGATTTCCCAAACAGTTTTACGAACTTTCAAAGATTTCTAGCTTATCAGAGAAAGAAAACAAAATGTAACATAAGATATTGCTACAGCCGTGGTGGGTAAGTAGTAGAGCGTTCACCTCTAGTGTATGGAGATCCTTGTTCGATCTCAGCTCGCGGCAAGTGAGCTTTGCGTTATACAAATATCAAGTGAGTGGGTTTTCTTGGTGTTCTTCCTTTTTATTCCACTTTCGTCATTCGACTATTTTGTTCATTGTTATCATCACCGTCTCCCTTAGCCTCAGAGCATTACCCAGGGTCGTTAAACTAAACTTAAAAAAAAAAAAAAAGTGAAATTCTTACATCAAATATAGTTGCACAGCTCAGTTTTTAAGGCAACAAGAAAACTTAATCAATCTCAAAACTGCAAGTCTTACACTTAACAATAAAAGCGAAAACATGCATTTTCGTTGAGAGAAACGTAACCACTGGATGAACTAGATCGTAACATTCAAATATGGAATTCAAAAGTGATTGGTGTTACCAGACTCTCAACCAGAGGGGGGCTAGGGGGAGCCTGACCCCCCCCTAAACTTTCCGTGGCCCCCTATACCTCAATACAAAATGCTATTATTAACCTATGTGGTTGGTTTCGGGCCTGGCTGTTACTACTTTGATTTTTATAGGCTAAACAAATATGGTGAACCAATAGGGAAGATTTCTTTGAAAACAAAGAAATATTGTGCAGTCTGTTTTGAAATCGCTTGATACCTTGGTAGCATAACATCTGCGAATGAAAACCTCGTACTATAAAGTCCATAAAGAAAAATATTCAAAATTTCGAACGACCACTTTATGGTGATACATGGGATGTAGGTAACAGATACATCTTATATACACTTGTTAATTGAATTACTAGGCAATGGATTCTTTACACTTAAATGACCCGATTTTCTGAAAGATACAAGAGTTTTGAAAGTGTGCCAGAAAAATTATTTTCTTTTAAGATAGGTGTATTATAACAAGTTCATTGTGACGTGTACTTGAATGATCATGATCGTATTGTATTTATTTTCGTACTTTTTGTCATACATTTAGTACTGTATTACAATATATCTGAAGTGGACACGCCATTTATATATAAACACAAAACGTAAAAGAAACAATAATAATAGGGCCGCGGTGGCTCAGTGGTAGAGCGTTCACCTCTGGTGCTTGGGGTCCCGGGTTCGATCCCAGCCCCCGCCAAGTGAACTTTGTGGTGGACAAACACCGTGTGCGTGGGTTTTCTCGGGGTTCTCCCGTTTCCTCCCACTTTCTTCATTCCACCATTTCATTCATCACTCATCATCACCGTCTCCTTTAGCATAACCGGTATATACGTGGGACGTAAAACTTAAAGATTTTATTTCATTTTCATTTCAACAATAATAATGTAAGTTACACATACTAGGTTAATAATTATATTTTTAACATTTTACATAATATCATTATTATATCTTACATTTTGAATGATATCATTAGAAATATAACTTTTGTGTTTATATATTAATTTTGGTATGAGTATCATAAGTGTGTCACAACATTTTCGTTTACCATATTGTCTAGAAAACAACAAACTTCCAAACATTAAGAAAGAAAAATCGATACCTCAATGATATATCTTATGTTGCTTGACTTTCAGGCATTAGTATGGAAGAGTATCAAGAGTATCGGTAAATAGTATCAACACAGAGGTGATATGATATACATTTATTTAATAATAATAATAATAATAATAATAATAATAATAATAATAATAATAATAATAATAATAATAATAATAATAATAATAATAATAATAATAATAATAATTCATCTTTTCTATTTAATAAAGTAAATTGGTGAAAGATTTATAAACATGAGCGCTACAAGCTCAAAACTGAGTTGTGTATCAATTTTGCATATTTCTTGTTGAGTTGAGTTGAGTTGACTTTTTATATCTTACATCCTTATTGAACACCGCGAAGGACAGAGCCTGGGGTGCATAGACCTTAATGTAAGAAAGAACATCTCTTAATAGGGACCATTCCCCACTACACTATCTTGTCTGCAACAACGCTGGAGATTACGTGACCACGCTACCAGTCTCGTCTGTGTGTTCCTTTCTACCCCAATCTCCTTAAATATCATGTATATACGTATGTGTATGTGCCTATATGTGAAAATAGATCTAAACATGCTGAAGACACGCTGGAAGAAAGATAGTTAGCTTTCAGCACTGAAATCTCGTCATTTTGAGAATGCTTGAATTTCTTCTCGTAACACGTGTTCCTTTTCCGAAGTCTTTAACTTGCCACCTGACGTGAAATTAACCGATCATACATGTTTAACGTTAAAAGAACTAGGCTCAAGTACTAATAGACTCCTTCATTACACATGGTGTACAACGAGATACTTTGTATAAATTGATAATTACTTGTATTTTTGGGCAGAAAGTGCTTCTACATAAGCACTATACCAAATATAATGTTAATTTAAAAATAACAAAAGAAGAATGTTTTCAAAATATATAAGATATATACATTATTGTATAATTAGTTGCTATGTAGTTGTTGATAGAAACCTAACAAACATGTACGATTGCAATACAGTCTATGTGCATATTCGTTCAAAGAAAATCAACGAATAAAATTGTTTAATACGTATCATCGTTTTGTGATTTCAATATAAAAGGTGAGAATACTAGTAAATGTAATCACAGAAGATATTTTAATGTGTAAACAATTACTACCACTCGAAATCTACTTATATTATTAGCCGAACCAGGTTGATGACTACCTTTGGTGAGTCGTTGTAAAAATTTTGGTTTACCTCACCCGGGATTCTTGTAAATTCATATCCCGAAGTAAAGTAAGGGTGAATTTACTTCTGTAATAAGGTTAATGACTACGAACTTGACAAGACTTAGAAGTGGTAGAATAATCACAAGAGAAATGAACGGTGAGGCAATGGAGAAAGGAACCAGTGATAGTAATAACGGTGAACAAAGTGCAGCACCAGGAATGACATTAGAAGACCGAATTTTACTAGTCTTACAGCGGCAAGAACAAAGCCGAAAAGACGATATGGAAGCCATGAAGCAGGAATTAAAGCGGACGATAGAGCAGAAGTCCGAGGAATCCAACAGACAATATGAAGAATTAAAGCAGACGATGGAGCAGAAGTCCGAGGAATCCAACAGACGATTGGAGCAGAAGTCAGATGAGACGAAACAATTTATTATCCAGGCAATGAATGACATCACTTCGCAGTTTGATGAAAAATTAAAAAGAATATCTGAGGATTGCCAGGATAATCAAAACCATCTAATCCAAGAAGTCAGTGGTGTAAAAAGGGATTTGGAAGTAATAGAATCTTCTGTACAGCAACAAAAGATTCAGGTCACGGATAACTCCAACCAAATACGTGTGAATACACAGTTGATAGCTACCTTACAAGAGAAAATCAGGACACTACAGATCAAGGACAACACATACCACAACAACATGGATAATGATCGTGTAGAATTCCCTTGTTCACAAGAGATGACTTCGCCTTCACCCGTATCTGATGAGGACATTATTTTGGAAGAAATTCATCCGAGGAGTACAGATGGGCGGAAAAGAGATGGTGCAACTACACATCACGCCATAGGTAGGAATTGTCACACAACAAGAACACGGAATGATAAAAGGAAGGTAAAGTTAAGCGTAAAGATGAGTGAAATACGTGCTATGAGTAAGTTCAGTGGTAAATGTAATGAGAATGCTACTTCTTTCCTAGAAAAATTTCAGGACGAGTGCAATATAATGTGTATAGATAGATCACAATATATGAAACTAATCCCTCATTTATTACTCCCACCATGTTCTTTATGGTTTAAAGCAGTACGAGATCACGTTAGTACGTATGAGGAATTCAAAGCAGCGCTAATCGCAAATTACGAAAATGACTTTTTGCTTGCAAATAAAGATGCCACGATTAGAAACCAACATTTCAATCCTCGTTTGCACAAATCTGTTGTCGAGTTTGTTGTAAATACATACAACGAATTAAAAGTTGTAAATCCATTGCAATCGGAATCTAGAATCATAGCATCAATTCGAAATTTGTTACCGTTTAGACTACAACAGATCCTGTTTTCTACCCAGTGTATGAGTTTTAACCACTTATTAATGCTTGTTCAATGTTATGAAACTCAATACCATGCTCTGAATCAACAAGCAGGAGTACCGGTAGGTAAAAGTAAAAATAATTCAGATCATTTTGTACCTGTTCGGAATCTAAATATCCGTAGTATGAACGATACGGAACATAACCTAAACCGAGTAAATTCAAGCAATCAGAACGAGCAAAATAGGCAAAGCTATGTTGGGAATCAACCTAACCTAACCAATCGTGACAATAATTATGTCAGATCACTCAACCGAAGTAGACATAAAAACAATCGAAATACATGGCGAAATTCTAGAAATGCTACAAATTCTATATATAGACATAATCGTTGTTCAAGAGATGGCACTTCGTATCAAAATCAGAATCACGACGCCATACATGTACAAAATATTGCGGAACCTAATCATGATAGTGCAGTACAATGTATTTTATTAGAATCATATGCTAATACAAATTTAAACTGACTCTAGTTAATGAAGTAAGGGTTAAACCCATACCAGCTATAGATTCTTGTGAATATTTATTTTTAAGTCTATGTGTTAATATCAATAATGAAAACAATTCTTATGACTTCGATATACAAGCATTATACTTGATAGGATTAGTTAATGAACTCATAAATATTTTTTTCACATTTGTTCCAACAAATGATAATTTTCAAATGATTTTAATTCTTTCTTGTTAATATGAAGAATTATAGTTCGATTCATTAAAAGCAAAGGTTATTTATAGTATATTTGATTTATGTTGAAACTTAATTGTCAAAAAGATTATGTTAAGTATATGATTCATTCTATTAAGCTAATTATTCAACGACTGTCTTCATGCACAATCTTATATGTTACTTGAATAAGATTCTTCTATATTCTGACGCCTAATTGATACAATGCATACTGTAGAGTATCATCTAAAGTAATTAATATATAATGCGCCCTTGATCATGGTGACTCATGTTTTAAAATGTAATTGCTTCTTACTATTTTGAATTCGTACCCTTCGTTAATTATATAAATAAGCGACGACGTTTTAATAATAAAATATATATTAATGTAATAAAGAATAAATGATAATGAAATGAAAGATTTATTATAAATATATTTATATGAATGAAAATAAATAATGTTATATATATGCGAGGGTCGATCAAAATGTAAAGGACGTAATTATGGAATATTGTTCTTATAAACGGACCAGTGGTTCTTAAATATAAAAACCAAGCTCCCTTGTAACTTTTATATTCAGTCCCATCGTCGGGCGACATTTTTATACAACGAGATACTTTGTATAAATTGATAATTACTTGTATTTTTGGGCAGAAAGTGCTTCTACATAAGCACTATACCAAATATAATGTTAATTTAAAAATAACAAAAGAAGAATGTTTTCAAAATATATAAGATATATACATTATTGTATAATTAGTTGCTATGTAGTTGTTGATAGAAACCTAACAAACATGTACGATTGCAATACAGTCTATGTGCATATTCGTTCAAAGAAAATCAACGAATAAAATTGTTTAATACGTATCATCGATTTGTGATTTCAATATAAAAGGTGAGAATACTAGTAAATGTAATCACAGAAGATATTTTAATGTGTAAACAATTACTACCACTCGAAATCTACTTATATTATTAGCCGAACCAGGTTGATGACTACCTTTGGTGAGTCGTTGTAGGTGCTGATTTAAATACATAGATTTGTGTCTTTTATATGTTACTTTATTAGAAGATTTGAGATATTGTAGAACGATTTCAGCAGTATTAACTAGAAGACTCATAATTTAAATTACATTATTCCTCTTGTTCTATGCCTTGATTGTGTTCAAGTTTTAGGAGTGAACTTCAATATTATTTCTACGGGTATGCTTTATATACGATTTTTTTTAATCTTTTAATTTGGCTCTTTTTTTGGTGCATTCATATAAGTTATAGCTGTTGCTAGTTTAAATTATACAATAAAATTTTAACGGAATTAAATTCAAAGATTGTTCCTGCTGAGTTGAAGAAAATGTCAAATTGTAATTTGCACCAAGAAGATATTATTATTTGTTGAATTTTTCTCATCATGAAATTTTCTTTTCATAATGCTTAAAATTTGACATTATTTTTCCAATTAATTTCAGAATAAACAATTGAACATATAAAACAATACTTTATCTTTGGAACTTCGGAGGAAACAAGAGGGTATTACGATGACAGTAGAAAATATGAATGGGAAGGTAGTCAGCGAGAGAAGTGAAGTCTTAGGAAGATGGGAAGAGTAGGAAATATGAAAGTAGGAATAGACCATGTAACCTAGATGCTGAAGTAGAAAATGATGTAGACGAGAATAATAAGGGTTTAATATTCTTCAGGATGAGCTTGAAAAAGCTATATCCGAGATAAGAAATGGAAAGCAAAAGGGATAGATAATATACCAATCGAATTCATCAAGAATATGGAGACAAGGGCAAGAAAGAATTGTTCCGACCGTGCAATGAAATGTTAAAGTGGCCAAAAGACTTCCCGATGACGATCATAATTCGTCAAAAGACTTCCCGATAGCCGAGAATTCGAACCCAAAGAGATGTGAGGATTCTAGAACTATAAGTCTCATATCTCATGCAGTAAAAATTTTGCTTCGAATTCTGAACAGGAGGTTATATGGAAGAACAAATGAAGAAAGTTGATTAGGAACAGTTTGGGTTCAGGAGAGGTAGGTGCACAAGAGATGCAATTGGATTGTTAAGGGTGATTGATGAAAGGTTTATAGAAAAAGGAAAAGAAATGTGTGGTATTTGTTGATTTAGAAAAGGCGTTTGACCGTGTGAATTGGAAATTATTGTTGGAAGTTTTAAAAAACGTTGTTTTGGAATGTAAAGATCAAAGACTCATAAGAAACTTATATATGAACCAACATGTAAGTGTTAGAATAGGGGAGGAAATGACAGAGAAGAGTGCAAATGGAAGGGGAGTTCGACAGGAATGCTGTCCCTTGTCTATATTATTTAATATCTATCTAGAAGAGGTAGTTAAAAAAAACTACAAAATGAAGACGGCATTTCAGTAGAAAGTAGAATGATTAGGTGTATACGGTTTGCAGATAATATGGCGCTTTTTGCAGAATCTGAAGAAAAAAAATCAATAAAATGCTAGAAAACTTGAGGAAGGGCTTTGTAGCATATGGGATGAAAATAAAAGTTAGAATAACTAAAGCCATGGTAATTGGAACGAAGTGTCGGTGTAAAATATAGAAGTAGGAGGGGAGAACAGGCCTTCAATATCTGAGTAATATTATTAATAATGATATGAAGTGTGAATGTGAAATAAAATCAAGGATAGGAATGGCGAAAGAAGCCTTTAGAAGGAAGAAAATACTATTTTATGGGACTTTGAATAAAGAGTTGAGAAAAAGACTCATAAAATGTTTCGTGTGTAGTATTGTACTGTATGGTTCAGAAGCATTGACATTATGCAAGAGGGATGAAAAATAACTGGAAACTTTCGAAATATGGGGTGTGGAGGAGAATCGAGAGAATTAGCTGAGTCGAGCGGAAAACTAATGGGAGGGTTGTAGAATGGGGTGGGAAAAAGAACAATTTTAAATAATATTAAGAAGAGGAAAAGAAATTGGTTCGAACATTGGTTAAGAAAGAACTGTAGCATGAGGGAGGTGCTAGAGGGTGGCGGCAGGAAAGAGAGGGAGAAGGCAAAGAAGAACTACAATTAATGGACGATATAAAGACAGAAAATCGTACGTGAAGACAAAGAGGTTAGCGGAAGACCGTGGAGTTTGGAAGATTCTCAGTTGCGGCAGATGACCTGCCAATAATGGCAAAATAGCTATGATGATGATAATTTTTGTTGTTGTTTGTAATATAGATTTTTAATTTTTAACAATGCATACTTGTTCATATATTGTATTTTTTAGAAAACCTGACATTATTACTGTATGTATTAATAGTTTCAATTACAACAATAACTTAGCGATAATTACTGTAGTAGAAACTGACAATGAAAGTGATTCAACATAATTTCTTTTTAGTGCAGAAAACCAAAAAGAGAAAATTAATTAAGTGTTCTTGTCGAAAGAACATCTACAATACAATTACACTTCTCGTTACCATATTCCACCTTAACGTTTATCATTTCCATAAGTTCTACTAAGAAATGGAGTATATAGGTAAATTAAAAAAAAAAAAAAAAAAAACTATTTGGGTATATTGATCACCTCAAAATTATGTATATAATCCTTAACTCAACAGAGATTGATCAATTGTTAACAATTTACTTAGTTTTATAAATTTAATACGCCAAAGAAGACGAAACAATACAATCTGCTTAAAATAATAATAATAATAATAATAATAATAATAATAATAATAATAATAATAATAATAATAATAATAATAATAATAATAATAATAATAATAATAATAATAATCTATATATTAAACTAGTAGGTTTACATGTTTGTGGCCAATTCTTTTCGACAATGAGATCTATAAAGGGATAAAGGAAATAAACAATTTGCATGTCTGACCAGTATATTGATTGGTTGATAATCTTCAACATGCTCTTTATCCCATTTCTTGTATAACAGAACTAAATCACTCCAACATTATGGTATTTCTCTCTTCTTGAATGCAAATAGTTTTGTGAATTCTTTATTATTTTTAATTTTTTCCTCCCATTTACTCATCTTCATTGATAATTCCATCAATTACAGATTCTTCGCTTCTTTAATTATTTTCGTCACTTTTCTACTCATTATTTGCAGAACTACTACGTATGTTTCTTCTTCCTCAACTTTTCCCCTTTTCTCATCTGAATAGTAAGCTATTCTATTGAAAGTTTCACTTTCATTTTTTGTTTAAATTTCATCCTTACTTCTAGATGCATTTCCATCATATCTCTTAATTTCCATAATTTTATTTTTCTTCTTATCACGAGGTGTTGCTTGATTTTTTCAAGCTTTTGTTTTCCTGCATTATTTCTGTAATAAAAGTTTCACTATATTTCCTTATATTCTGTTATTTTCTTTCTTCTGTTCAGTTCTGTGGTTCTATGAATGCAATCATCTTGTGCCATTTCCCTTTCCTTCTTCAAAAGTTTTCTGAAATCCTGCTTTCTATTTTATTTATAAACCCTGCTATTTTCTGTACTGTCTCTTGTATTATCTCAGTCAGATCCTATTACTATAATTGATGTCCTATTCTATCTAACGTGTTACATAATAGCTCAGTTTAGTTTCATGTTCGTTAGATGCTAAATTTTCTAAGTCTAAGGGACGTTGGTTTACCTTTAATAAATCTCTTTCTTTCTAAATGTATTTAAGTTTGTATCTCACCATCTTGTGATGCTCAAAATTTTGAGTTCGCTTAGAAGAACTGATATACATCTAGAATGATATATTTATTATTGTTTAATAGCACGTAGTTTATTTAATTTTTATCACCATTTGTTACTTTTCACGTCTTTTTTCTTTGTGGTTGCTTTTTCTGGCTTTCCTTTTCCATATACACACACATACTTAAATATAGGAAGTGATAACAGAAAATGAATTATTTCCCAAAAAACAGTGAAAACATACTTACACATTAAAAACACATTTTCGCTAAATCGCTTTATCTGATAGGAGAGAAAGAAGTAGGAAGAAAAAAGAAAGAAAATATTGAAAAATTCGTGTTGGTGTGTGATTATGACTTCAATATTTTCTGGTTAATATCTCATTAAATACGGTTAGGTATATATCAGTTTTTTTTAAAAGATTTTGCAATCAATCTTATGACATTTTAGGAAGTAAACGTTAAATATACAGGGTGTTCGGAAACAAATTCAGTACACTTTTTTTTTTTGGGGGGGGGGGGAATTCTGACATCAAAATAAGACAAAAATAATAAGACAACCTGGGTGCCGAAATTCCTCCTCTATGAGAAGTTGTGTTTCTCATTTGAGGGCGAGAGGCGGCGGTGGCTCAGTGGTAGAGCGTTCACCTTTGGTGCATAGAGTCCCTGGTTCGATCCCAGCACGCGGCAAGTGAACTATGTGCTGGAATAACAACGTGTGCATGGGTTCTCTCGTGGTTCTCTCGTTTCCTCCCATTTTCTTCATTCCACCGTTTTCATTCATTTCTCATCATCATCGTCTGCTTTAGTTTAGCCGGCATAACCGTGGGACGTACAACTCAATGATTTCATTTCATTTGTCATTTGAGGGCGACACGGCAGGCACAGGTAAAATATATACTGTAAATGAGAATATGCCCAGTTCGGAAGTAGTACCGACCATAAAGAGGCTACTAAGCTCAAATTAATTCACCAAAATACCTGGCGTGCTTCGGTCTCTGAACAATGCAGGTGAAATACTGTAATGCATATATGTATATATGCAAAACTTAAAAGGAAAAAGAGATAACATGATATATCTCATTCCCTAAATCAAATATGAAACGATACTTATTTAAATAGAAATTTGCAGTTATACAAATTGAAGAGGAAATAACCCAAACCAACTATTAAACAATCAATTGATTCAGGTCTCTCGGTAATATTATAATTAATAAGGAGACTGTGAAACCTTACTGCAATTCTGCAGTATATTAATATTCATGACAATCAAAAGAAATAGGTAACGCTTACGCATACTGGAAAGTAGAAGGTCTTCTAGCTAAGTCCGTGAAACATAATTCAAAGTCAGATATTGTAATTTTGCTGTCTTTCAAAGTTAAACACTTGACTACTTGACGTTAACCAGAGTACAACAAAGGAATTATTGCTCCCGAATATAAATATTTACTTACCGTTCATTTTCTGAACCTGAACCTCTCGCAGTTTTCTCTCCTCGAGATTAATTAAGTGTGGAATTCTTTGATTTCCAGGCCACTGTGTATTTCCAAGTCTTAAGAGGATATTTTGTTCTGTTTATAACAATAGTTAGGGAAATTATTTTTGTTGTTGCTTTCAGTCACGAAGAATTGGAATTTGAAAGAAAACGTATTTTCTTGAAGTATAGATTTTTCACCTCTATTGAAACGATTTTCAATAGTTTTATATATTAATAAAATTTAGATTTTTTTTTTCATTCTTTGCTCCTCATAAATTTGTTATTAGTCATTCGGCATCGTCAATAGCATATCGTGAAGTCAGTGGTTGATTGGTCTCTGTTATTGAGAATCTAACAGGGATTTAAAAGAACAACGTTGAGATTTCAAGAGAACATGTCACGTTGAACTCCAAGCGCATCTGAAGACAAAAGATGACAGTATTGTTATGAAGAAATGACGATGATACACTATTTTCTGTCGCAAATATTGTTCAATTCGGTTATAGATGATGATATCGCATCATTTTTCTATCAATTTTTCATTTGCCTTGCATTTCTATGACTTTGTGTAGCAAACTGTGATGTGATACTACTTAAAAAAAAAAAAAAAAAAACGCTTATGTGTGTATAATTAATGAATTACCAGAAAATAGATCAATATAAATCAAGGATTCTTTGGAATTTACATTTAAATGTATGATGTTTGGTTGAGAGTCGTTGCATATTAAATAGTTATAATTTTCTTATAATTGCAGGAGCCTAATTTGCCTGACATTCGTCCGAAAGGAACATCTCAAAGTCACGCTAAGGGCTGGTCTATTGTAAGTAACATGAAACTTGATTCTTAATAAAAGTATTAAAAGTCAGATTGATTCACTCTTCTTTTCTGGTAATGAAGTCTGAAGTTCCCCTCCATATAACGAATATACTGCGTCTGAAATTTCCATACCTTGATATCCGCTTGGAATGTTCTTGTAGACCAATTAGGTCTACAATTGAAGGCAAATAGAACTGGTAAAGCCTTTAGAGAAAGCCTTAATCTCTTAAAGGAAAACATCTAAGCCAAATATAGGGGATGCCAAGAATTTTCTCAAAATGATTGTGTAATTTCTGATTTGCATTGCTGTCTTTTCCGAGATTTAAAACTAATAAGTTTTGTAATCGATCAAGACTACATCGTAAAAGATATTTTCTAGGTGTGAATATTATTATTGTTCCTAATATTAATATTTAAATGTTTGGAGCAAGTAAATAAACAAATAAAAAATAATACAGATTGATTGATTGGTGTTTAACGTGCCTTTTCGGAATTGAACTATATGAGACAGAACTTACAAATTAAAATGGGATCCGAACTACTACTTAATTCGGGACAAGCATCCTCACGAGAGACCTGACCACTCACAAGCACAGACGTTAGTTAATTAGCAACGAAAAGGCACAATATGGTTATAAAGATTAAGTAAACTCCAACATAATGTTTAAAATCAAACGTTCAGTATTTTTTTAAGTTCAGTATCTCAATATATATATATATATATATATATATATATACAGTGGTGCTATTCAGCCGGTTCGCACCGGTCCGCAAGAACCGGTTTTTAAAATATTTCCAGTTCGCAGAATCGGTTGTTATACCCAGACATAACAGTAAATTTTACCTTGTTGTACCCAGAAACAGTAAATTTTAGTTTCATTTTGTTATTTAGAAATTCTTACAGCTACAGGGTTAAACATATGATTTCTCAAAACAAGGTATAAGCGTTTATTTCTTAATCTCAAATGTTCATCTATCAAGAATGAGAACTGGGATCACATGAGTGTAGTGGCGAGGGTAATTTATATTTGAAACGCATACATACCATTATCAACAATTGTTAATCCAATGCTGGATTAAAGTCTTTCCAATACCTTTTGAGAATCATCTACCTTGAATAATTTGTTTCCAAGATATTTGCAGTGTTACTTAATTTCATCACCCACCTTGTATTAGGATGCTGTGTAGGTTGATACTTGTTACTTTTGGTATCCAGAAAGAAATTACTTTTGTCTACCTTGTATGGTTTGTTTCCTAAGAGAGTTATATCCATCCATCTACTCTCTCTCTCTCTCGCGCGCGCTATATATAATGACCACAATAACTCAGAAAGAATTAGGAAAGTAAGCAACCTGAGCCTAATGAAGAAGCTTGGGCTTGAGACTAAGGTTTCATCGCAGCATTTGACTAGTGTTACAGAAAACAAAGGACAAATTTCCATCAGGACGACCGCTTTAAAAAAGATTTACTACCTTCTCGATCGAGTATTTCCGCTAAAATCGAATCTGACAGAGAGATTGCTCTCACCAAAGTCGACAGTTTTAGTCAATCAAATTTGGAGTAATTGTGATATATTAAGGCACAAAAACCAAATATGAACAGAATGAAGAGAACGCAAGGCTGTCACACGATCACATACCAGAAGTGTCTTAGAATCTTATTTTAAGCATAGGATTGAAAATCACTTTGTCAATAATTTCGAAAACTTTGCTGATTCGGAACACCCGAATTTTCTGACACGGAGTTTCGAATCCGGATTCAAGATCCGGATTTTCGGATCCGGATCCAGTGTCTGGATCTGGCCATCCCTAATTTATATATAACAACAGACGTGTTAACCTATCACAAAATAATACATTTTATATATATATATATATATATATATATATATATATATATATATAGAGAGAGAGAGAGAGAGAGAGAGAACCGGTTGTTATAAAATTGGAATAACACCACTGTGTATATATATATATATATATATATATATATATATATATTAGAGACAAATAATTACTATAAGAAGTAAAGTACAGTAAATATTTTTAATAGTTTTATGGAACCCAGTATCGTTAGCAATGTAATAATATTTACTCAAAAATGTGTGATTTTCATGTATTTTTTTATATTTCATTTAAAGAGTCTGATAATATGTTAATTCTTCTATAGTTCATTCTTGTCGTAGCAAATTTGGGTGGTGTAGTGGTTAACGTATCAGCACGGTAAACCGAAAGTCCCGGGTTGGAGTCCCGGTCCAGTCACATTTTCACTCTTTGTGTTAAAATTCGCATCTATAGAGGGTTTGGTGTGTAAAATAAAAAAAAAAATCGGTTATTTCCTCCTTTCATTAGTAAATGTGAAGTCACAACCGTCATAAGGTGCTTGGTATATGGACACAGGATTATCCAATCACAACAGGGGGCTATGGTATAGCCCACTTGGTCCGAGATGAAAGCACCGACCTCGAGAGTGAGAGAGTGAGTGGCTGTTCTCGGAAGCGGACTGAGTGACGTAGTAGTTAACGCATCGACACGGTATGCTAGAGGTCCCGGGTTCGAGTCCTGGTCCTGTTAGTTACTCTTTGTGTATGAAATTTATTTAAAGTAAGTATGTAAAGAGACGATAAAAGTAATCACTTAAAGAAATAAGACTCTTTACTAGTACTATACACTAATGTAAATAAATTTTCAATTCTTTTCTTCAGCATGAAGTAGATGAAAAATTTCACTCTTCAATTGCAAAAATCTTCTTAAGCATGCAACGATACAAGGCTCTGCTGAATGATGTGACGAATATATTCTGGAAAGAAAGGGGAAAATACTTCAGTGCCAAAGACAGAAACATTTTCAAAGGTAGTAGAGTGCAGTATTTCAAATTTCAGCAAGTTTAGCAGAGTTTGGAAACCTTTTATATAAGTTATCTACGTTTTCACTCAAACACGATAAACTTGAGACATAGTAAGTTAAATTAAAACAATGTTGTTATGTCTATCTTTAGATTTACGGACATATATAAATAAATAAGTTTTCTATAATTATAGATTGCTTTAATAAAAATCAATTAATTAAAAACTAATTAGAATTGTAAGCTGCGGTTTAGAAAAGATGTTTCTCAATACCTGTTTAGCATTAGGTCTGCAATAGTTGTTTCGAACAATTTTAAACAAACACAAATTCATACTTGCCTAAAAATGTCTAAAATTAACTGTTCTCTAAATATGAATATTAAAATTAACTTAGTTCTAAATAGAATAATAAGGTTGTAATAATAAATGATAAAGTGTAAATTAAAAACATCCACTAACATCATGTTCATTAATTCTATGAAATATATAAATCCCTTATTTGTCTATAGCTGCACCAATTTGATATTCATTAGATTATTTTGTTGTTAATTTGATGAAAAAGTATGATTCCTCCATGAAATGATGTAGTCACACGCAGCGAACTACAATGTTATTTATGTTGAAAAGCAATGATTCAATCTAAATTAACTATGTTTCTAGAATTTTCATCAAGTTCAAAGAAAATTTTCCTCGAGGCTTGCTGAAAATTGTTTTAAAACTTGAACTATATGTTTAAAGTGTTAACAATAATAAATTATTGTAATGCAATGAAAAATATAAATTTTAAAAAATTACGTATAGGTTAGTTCATTTGAACAACATGTATCCTATAACACCTATAAGTAAATACTTAGTCTATAAGTTAAACCATGACAAGACAAAGAAATATACGTAGATGAAGCTAATGTGTTAATTCGGAATTTATCAGAGTGCACATATTTTATTGTCCATTAATAATTAATGTTTATACGTAGAACGATGAACATACATATTCCAGGTCTAAGGAAAATTTTGAATTTTGTTTGAAGCTTAGCGTTTCTTTTCTACACCGACACTCAATGAAACAATAACTAAGACTCAAAGAGTTAGGACGTAACGATATGTATTCGCACGAGAGATTGAACCGAGCTTCACATGCCAAATACACTAACTATTAAAACGCATAGCGGTCACCATGGTTCAATTGTAGAGCTCCCTCCTCTGGTGCAAGGGATCCCTGGTTTCAATTCCAGGCCATGTGTGCTTTTTAGGGGTGGATAATATCGTGTGCTTGGGTTTTCTCGCGGTTCTCCAATTTTATCCTACATTCTCATTCCACCAATTATTTCATAAGCATACGTCTCCTTTAACCCGAAGGAAATTGTAAAGATTTTGTTTAATTTATATGAAACCACAAGGGTGCTCACAGAAATTCTAGAAAATAGCTAGTTCACTATCCATCAGTTTGTAGATAGGTTATTTTACTTTTCGAAGTTACTACAGTCTTAAATTATTGTTCTTACATGTTTTATAATAATTTTTGAGTGATCGTACCCTAGAAACAATGGTACAGATTGAAGAAGATCTTTCTAAGCATATTGGCTTTATAGTCGTAAACTGAAGACGTAATTTTAAACTTTGATTCAGAGAAAAGCTCAAAAGTTGGGTCATAATTAATATTCAATATTTTCAACTCTTACTATATCTCCAGAGCTTTCGTGGGTAATATACAGGAGTTTAGGAGGGGAGAGGAGGAGATCATTCTATTACATCCTTCACAATACAACTTCTTCCCAAATAGTCTCTTTCTCTCTCTCTCCGATTTTGTTCTCTGCTTCATTTTTTCCAACATTCCACATTATTTTTCGATTTCATTCAATTAGTTTTCTCCTTTCTTTTCTATGCAATGTTCCTAGTACTTCCAGTTGTTTTTCTGTGCTTTTGCTTAATTTCATGGTTTTGCCTCACGCAGTTTAGTGTTTATAGCGAAATATTAATTGTATGAACAGAATCAAAAATTATGCATTATTCTTTCCATTTTTTTTTTTTTTTTAATTTTCTTTTCCTTCCTCTGACTTCTCGTACAGCAATAATACTTGTGCTGTTCTCTAAAAATTTGTCTCTTCTTCTGCTATGTTCTTTTCCATTTTAAGAGATGATGAATTACCCGCCATAGGAACTATCATTGTATTTTGACATTATACTCAAATGATGCTCGCTTTATCAAATATATAAGATTCATAATTACACCTAAAAATTTTTATATTTCTTATGATTTCGACATCGAGATGGTATCTTCTCTCGATCACTGAAATACAAATAGAAGTGAAGAAGCTTATTTACGTTGTATATTCGATGCGATTCAACGAATTTCCCGCCTTCTTGCAAATTGAAATATAGTTGTCAGCCAACTAGTTCTATATTGTGTTTAAATAATATAACTATATTAAAAAGAGTTCTTTAAAAATTAAATAAAAATAATATCTGACCGAAGCAAATTTTTATTATTGTTAATCTATGTTAAGAGTTTCGGCAATATATCATTGTCTTCATCAGGTGTATTCCCAAAACCTTGACACACATTAATAGCAATAATATTATGGTCAGATTTTTTTTTAAAATTAAAGTTATAGGTAGTTCCAAAGTTAGAATGAGCTGTATTTAGCTGGGTAAATATACGATATAGACAGCACATCAAACCACAATACGTAGGCGTCGTGCTCATGTTGTATGAGAATATTTTGTTAGTTTTTTTAATAGATTTTAAAAGTAATGTGCATTTTGGATAAAAGTAGAATTATAAACCATGTTCACTATTTTACTGAGAAGCTGAACATATAGTTGTCTTTCCTTGTCGATATTTGCTGAGGAGTTATCAAATGTGAATTTTTATACTTCTGAATAAAGTTGTTAATAAAACAACCGCGTTGTACGTTTAAATTACCCTTACAATGATTATCTATTGGATTTCCTTCTCTTGATATAGTATGAGTCATGTATATTTCTTTCTAGCATTGAAGAGGATTTTCTGTAAAATTTTTAGTCTTAAACTTCATATTATAAGTATTTAAATGCAAGGTCAAGTCGGAGACCACTGATTTCTTCTTCCTTATCTTCTCTAAGGTGCTTCCTGATTCTGATTCCTATATACATTTTCGACATAACAAAATATGACTTATCAGATTCTCAACTCCTCACAAACATCAGAGTGGACTGAGTTATCTACAAAATAGATTTTGTACTTGTTAAATTACTTTTCATTACTTTTAGGTGATTTAAATGAAACTTTGAAACCATATTTTTTTTACCATTTTCTAGTTTGGCTAAAAGGACAAAGATATCCATTTGTAGTCACGAAGTCTTATTATGATCTATTTTAAAAAAAAATCCCAAAGCTTGTATTCTCCACTCTTCAAAATGTCAAAGTTATAGTCATTTCTCTTCCCCAAATCAAAAATTAGTTTCAACTGATTACCCTAGGCAACAATTTTAAACTTTCTGTCTGCCACATGGATGAAAACAGGCCATCTTAACTAACTCGACCCTCCTGAACACAAAAATGACAATAGAAATTTAGTAACACGTAAGATTTTTGTATCTCAGAAGCGAGTTAGATTCTGGCAAAAACTACAAAATAGTTTATTTTGTTGACAATTTTAATTATGTCATTATTATATGTATTTAAGTACGGAATCTGATTACAGAACGCAGTAATTTTACAACTAAGATAACAGAACACAATAAACTAATTCTACTTTCGTAAATTTAGTTTTGACGTAAATACTTTGCGATAAGTATCTTCATTTTAAGTTTGGTGTAATTTACTAAACGAAAATTGAGATCTTAATTACAATTTAGGCCGTAATTTCAGATTTTATTTGGTGCATTAAATCAAATTTTAAAAATAATAAAAATGTTTTTTTCTTCATAATTGTAAAATGTATCTAAAAATTAATGTTTTACACTACTTCTAGTGGTATTAAACTAAAATATGAAGCTAATGGATAAAGTGTAATGAAAATGACGAATATTTTTAAAACTTAAGCTATTTCTTTCTTTTTTAGTACATGTCTGAACGAACTTTTCTCCTTGTTTGACGCTCACAGCTTCGGAATTCTCGGGGAAAAGTGCCAGTGGTTCACGGTGTAGTGTGATTCAGTTGCTTTACTATCTCACAAGCAAAGAAAGCACCAAAAACATTTTGCATATCCCTCCTGCAGTCCTAATAGTATTGCAACGATATTTAAATCTCCACAAATTTGCCAGCAGTACTTGTTATAACCAATCATATTTAATGCTACAGATAATTTCACGTGTTTTCTTAATGCTTCGGAACGTGCCACTGATATTGATAGTTTAGTGTTTCCCATTGTGTATAAATATGGATTTAAAGTTTAGTTTTGAGGAGTCGATAAATAGTTTCCATTCTTCAGGTATGAGTTGAAAATCCAGTGCCTTCATGACCCACTTATGTATACCTCTACAAATACAGAGTGGTTTTAAGTGACATAATAACAAAAATAAAAACTTTAAAATAAAAATCATTCCTGTTCTTTAAATTGAAATTCTAGTACTGGGACCCAGTAGATTCCACTCCTTTGGCCTAGATCCTGATACTTAGTGAGACAGATCGCTCAGCAAATCGGTCAATCTGGCTTTTTTTTTTTGGTTCTGCCCCATAACTTGGGTCAAAGGACGTAGATTTGAAGGTGGACTAAGGATTGGGAGTTCAGGTCCAAGCAGTATGGGTTTAATAGCGAATGGAATATTAGGGAACTCAATATTAGATTTAGTTCTTTTCGAATGGTCCCCCAATCGAACCCACACAGGTGACAAGAATTGTTTGGCAAATTTACACAAGCGCGATGGAATCTCTTCAACGTGAAGATAGCAAAACTAGGCGCTAATGCACTGGAAACGATGTATTTTCTAAATCAATAATTTGATTTATTATTATTTGTTGCTTTTGTTGAAATGAAGGATTTTTTAAAAAGAAAAACAGATTCAGTGTTACTGATTTCTTCTTTACTATTATTTTATGTATTTGCTTTATAGAAGTGAATTTCTACTCTGAAATATCACACTTGAAATAAGTTAATATTATTTTTTCTGTAGAAGATTTCATTGCTACAAACCAAGTAATATTGTATTGTATTGTATTTATTTTCGTCCTTCTTTTCATACATTTTATGCTGTATTACAGTGCATTTGAAGTGGTCACATCGTTTATATGTAAAAACAAAAGTAAAAGAAATAATATTGATGTAAATTACATCCTAGGTTAATAATTATGTCTTAAATTTGAATGATCATTATTATACCTTACATTTTGCATGATATTATTAAAAATAACTTAGAATAAGTAATTATTACTTGCAGTGTATGTAGAAATCCTTGCATATATATATATATATATATATATATATATATATATTAATGCTAAAAGCAAGTAATGACACTGATTTGTTGTAGACCGTGCAAAATTTTAATGCAGGTAACAATTCATGTGTTCCTCTACCGAGTAAAAGCAGCGTTGTAATAAACATTTCTGAAGTTCTTTTTGGATCAAAAGATCCAATATATTTTAGTTAAAAATTTTCTTGTAGGCCTTATGTCTGGAGAACTACATATAGTGTAGCCAAACCCAAACCATTACTTAACTCAGTATGATGATGTTATTCCGTAAAAAATACGAAAAATCGATTTTGGGGCCATTAAAAAATTGTGGCCCCTGATCCAATTTCGGATAAAAAAATCCATTATATTTCAACCAAAAATTTTCTTGTAGGAGTTATATCCCGAGAAGTATGTATAGTGCAGCCAAACCCAAACTATCACTTAACTCAGTATGATGTCCTTATTCCATAAAAAATACGAAAACTCGATTTAGGGACCGTTCAAAAATTTTGTGCCCCCCTGATCCAAAAACTAATTATTGACCAAGATCGCAATCTTTTGATATATTTTTTTTTGATCATTCCTAAAATTCTTGGCCAAGATCGCAATGTTTTGATCCATTTTTTTGGACCATTCCTAAAATTCTTGTTTAAATTTAACAACAGATTCCTGAGCCTTTATATCTTTGGAAAGTTTATTGTAAAGCATGATACCAGCGTATTCACACCCTTTTTCATATAATACAGTTCTGTATTCTACAATAGAAAAGTTCTGTTTGTTTTTTGAATCATGATTATGTTCGCGTAAGGACATCCTCTAGGTGTCTCTTTACAAATATAAATACATTTAAGATATACCAATTAAAATAATAGAGTGAGATAATAAATAACATTAGAATATTAGGTTTGTAATAACTTCAGGGAGGAGGGGAGTATATTAGTGACTTTTAGTAATAGAGTGCTCACTTCTGGTGCGAGGGGTCTTAGGTTCGATCCTGGATCATGTAAGTTTGTGATGTACAACATCTTGTCCATTAGTTTTCTTGAGGTTTTATCAGTACATTATCCCACATTATCATTCCACCATTTATTTCACACATCATTAATTTTCATTAATCATCAGACTCCTTTATCCTACAGGGAATAGTGGGAAGTAAAATTTAAAAAATCATTTCATTTCGTATTGATTTCAAGAAACGAGAATAAGAAAATTTACTCATAAGAATCACAGGACTAAAGCTTTAGATGCTTCTAATTTAGATTTAGCGGAGGTTAGGAAACGAAGAAGTTTAAAACTGATATATTCAACGAACTTAAAAAGTTCGTTACTGAATTCCCTAATTCCCTATGTCTCTGTGTTTGTTTGTGTGTGTGTGTGTGAGTGTGTGTGTCTGTTATTTGCGAATTTTTCAATTTTGAGCCTTCTGTTCGATAGAGAATCAAAAACTATCTAAAAGAAGTGATGGAATTTTTTGCGTCACTCATATCGTTCCCGAGATATTGGCCAAAAGTTTACGATTTGAGAGATTTAAGGAGCCATCTCGGGAACTGTAAGTCATAGAGAGATGATATTTTGCAAATTTTTCAATTTTGTGCCCTTCATTTTGAGCATGTGTCTTCGTAAGACAACATATTGTAGAACGTTTTAACAGAACTCTTAAACAAAACACGTGGAAAACATTTAGTACTTAAGGAAATTATAAATGGATAGATATATTACAAGAATTGTTTAATGAGTATAATAATAAAGTACATAAAACAATTGATATAAAGCCTGTAAAAGTTAATAAGAAAAAATGTTTTATTTTAAATTCGTTTTGGCAATACACTTGGAGCATTCTCAACTGGTTTTTATTATAATAACTTTAATAAGAAAGAAAGGAAAAAAGAAAAATATTTAGTTTTCTTAATTTTTTTATTTTAGTTTTCCTGTACCTCATTATGTTTGAAGTGAACAAGGAAACACAAAGAGAAATTAAAGCAACGATGCAGTCAGTGAAAGATTTGGAAGCATGGAAACTTCGTAGTCTTTTGCAATATCTCACTGAAGGTGAATGCATTATAAAGTTGAAGACTATTTGGTGCCAATCTTATGATATAGAATTTGTTAAAACTCGACTCCAAAATCCGTTTCTAGAAAACTCTACATGGCTAAAGGTAAATATGTTTTTTCGAAGATTTTTTTTTTCAGATGTCTATTGTGTTTTGTATAAAGTAAATTAAGATCTTTTGAAGTAAATGATCTCTTGGTAATATAAAGTGAATTATTGAAACAAGCGTGAATGAGGTTCTACCATTTAATTCAAAATAAATTGTTTATCCATCTGTGCATGTTATACAATACCCTTCGTCAAATGTATCCTTTTTTTAATGAAGTTTGGCGTAAACCAGTGATACACAGAAGTTCGTCAAAGGGATTCAAACTACCAAGTTCATATAATCTTAGTGTCTGTATACATCTTATAATATGGTAAATATTTATTTTTCGATAACATATTAGTCAAGGAAGGTTAAAACCCCATTCCTCTGTTGCGTACGCTACTAATGAGTTTCTTTTTTTGAAGCTTAGGTAGCTAATTACTCAGATTGAAATCCATCAAGTGTATATATAGAGAGATACTATGCTATTCTCATGTATAATTGCACTTCGGTGCTTTCGCACAGTAGGTGATACAGTGTGTCACCAAACCTAGTGTGCACCTTACTTATGATCTGTTACAGGACAGTCAATGAAGCTGAGAGTCTTCTATGGTACCTTATTTTCGAGGCATTTCTGCCGCTTTGTGAGTATATATGTGTGAAGATTGCGAATTTTCTTCTTTTTCTTTTCTTTTTTTCTGAAAATTAAACAATAGATCCTAACTCGAAATAAAAGGATGTTTTTAATTTTACAACCTTAAATATTAACAAAAAAGGGGATTATGTTCCCACTAGTTTTGAGGTTGAAATAGACATTAAAAATTGTTGACATTTTTTTAAAAGGATTTCAGATGTTACGGAAAGTTTCGAACATAAGGCAACCTGGAAGAACACGATAAATAGGTTGCACTGGCAGAAGATTGGCGGATATGCATAGTTTAGGTTCTATTTTGTGGTTACGAGGGAAGGGGACTGAGTGTTTGAGTTTCTGGAACTGTATATGAGCAAAACGCTTTTACAATACAAGGAGATGAAATCTACTCTAGCTACAGAGTTTGCAGTGTACTTTCTTTTGGGCAATATATGAAGTATCATAATAACAAAATAATTTCTAGTCGGTTATAGTTGATATACGCGTAAGTACTTGGTGGAAAAAAGTTAATAAATATTTTACTAATACTATGATTTTTGCACTATAACTTAAAAAAATATTCAATTTTGATGTCTTGTTTCCTTTTTTAAAAAAGAAAATCTAGTTACTAATTGTTTGGAATTAAAAAACATCAAGAATATGAAGGTGAATTTATCATATCTTTTATAAAGAAATGTCTCATCATAAAATTCGTAGAAGTTATCCGATCTTGGAAAAAAATGAAAGCAGTCTAGTCATGGTTGTAAAAACTTAAGATGACGTACCAGGTTTTCCTAATTCTATCAAGGCACTTCCTGTTAATTGACTGATGTATCTGGATACGCTTAGTAAATAAATGAAAATAATGGTTGAGGCATATATTAAATACAGATTCTTAATGAACTACCTTGGGTGGGTGGGTGTATTAAAAAATTCAATATTTAGAACATTAGACTTGTAATTTCAGTATTGATCATGATATACAATTAGTATCTATTTATTTATGATGACTGATACATTACATATTCAATGAATCAATATAGTAGTATGAGACAAAATTTATTGTTCTGTCGTATAAAAAGGAAATCGAAAATTGTGCAAGAATAATTCACAGTCTAGTAGTATTTCAGTAGTTAAATAAAGAAATTAAAATGTTTTAAAACCAAGTTAATGAATTTTATCTGAGCTCAACTGTGTATGATTTTGATTGTGTGGCCATTACTGAGTCATGGCTAAAAGAATGAAATATTTAGTTGTGAATTATTTGACGACAGGTATCAAATCTTTAGGAAGGATAGAAATCTAGAACGTTGTGGTATACTCTTAGCTGCAAACAGTACTACATTTCAAAGAGATTAAGTAAATTTGAATTACCGAACCATGAATATTTATGGATCAAGTTAGAGTTATGAAGCTGAAATTGCATATTCATTTATATCCGTCATTTAACAAAGGAAAAACTTGCAATTTGTTTTAAAAGGAATATTGAAAGATTCAAGGAATTATCATTATCCTAAAATATTTTATTCTAGATTACCTTAATCTTCGGATTATAACTGAGACATGAATGGAAATTATTCTTCCATGACTAGTTACTTACATTCTACGTAAATGGAATTTAAAAATTTTCATACTTTAATACAGGGTTATTTTTTAAAAACTCGCGGATTTCATTTCAGTCTAGAATTTCAAACTGAAGTCCGATTTTCATGCAGTTTGTGGCAAATGATCAAGGAAGAATGAGAGATTTATAGGACTATGTATACTGGTTTAAATTTATCCGGGGTAGTATCGACACACCTCAAGAAAAATAGCAAACATTCGCCAGTATACCTTACAATTGGAATGACGTTTTCGATTTGTGAAGCGAAATTGCAGAATATAAATTAAGTGTTAGGGAGAATACAAATTAAGTGTTAGTGATAACACCTATATATCACATGATGAATAGCTATAACCGGTTTGTTACGACAAACGACGGAGATATTTCTTGAGCGACCAAGGAGTCAATAACTGACATCTTCCACAACACCCGTCTGCGGAGTCCGATACTTCCCTGTTTCATTCAGAAGCGATTTGCTTCTTCCAATTTATTCACTAGCGACCATATTATATTCTTGTCTGGGGCAGAACGTGAGGCAAATTTGTTTCTAAATGCCCTTTCCATATCAACAACAGATTTCGTTCTCCAAAAAGTTTTAACGATAAACTCATGCTCCTCCAAAGAGTACAATATTCTCACTGTGTCCTGATCATACACAAGCACAGAATTGTACAGCACAATTAACAATACAATGACCCAGTTTCCTGTTTCTTATTGACCTTGGCGAGGTTGCCATCTAACGAAGAAAACTCAAATCTCCACACCGCACCGCACGCACCTCATTCCAATTGTAAGGTACACTGGCGAATATTTGCTGTTTTTCTTAAGGTGTGTCCGATATTACCCTAGATGAACTTAATACAAAAAACATAGTTCCATAAATTTCCCATCCTTCCTTGATCATTTGCCACAAACTGCATGAAAATCGGACTTTAGTTAAAAATTTTAGACCCAAATGAAATCCGTAAGTTTTAAAAAAATCACTCTGTGCTATTAGAAACGTAAGCAACAGAATTTTAGATGTAGTGTTAACTATGATAACACCTAAAATTAAAGTTTCAAATGTGATGTTTTCTTTGCCCAACAAGACAGACACCACGTGTGTTCGAATATTTGAACATTAGTATTTCATTTCTAAAACACTTATATATATAACGAACTTAGTGATCACTTTAACAAATGTGATTTTCTAAAGTTATATCAGCCCTTGAAGGTAAGAAACTGGAATTCCTAGTATATAATTAATGATGTAAACGAAAGTTAATTTCTTTTATTCTATATTATATAAGATACATAATGACTGTCCACCGGAAAAGGATGAGAGTAAACGTTGATACCCTCCTTGATTCATTATTGAAATAATAAAAAAATTGAAGAAGAGAGACCGTGTATTATATATGTTTTATTGATACAGGAAAGAAATTAAGTATAGTATTGAACTGACTTATCAAAATTTTCATAAGATAAAAAAGAGGATTATTAAAAAAAATTAAGGAATTCTGGAACTATACAGTATAAATAATAAAAGATGTTTAAACTTGAACAGAAGTCAGTCCGTTCTTAAGCGTAAAGACGGAAAAGTTATCGATAATAAATTAAAATGTGAAGTTTTTCTAAGACTTTTAATCTATTTATAGTACTTAACCATTTAATATAGATTTACATTAAATTTATTCAATCAAATTTCCTTCACATGTATATATAATGTTTTTTTAGATAATATCTATGAAGTTGAAGTTAAAAAATCAATATATAAAGTGGAAAGTAAAAGACCATTTGGTCATGATAGCATACCGTCTTATATTTTTAAGGGTTGTAAAGAAATTCTTATTAAATCACTGTTTTACATTCTCCCTGTGGTTTTCAGGTGATACGTCGTATATTTTAGATCGATGATCATTTTGCTGGTCCTGTTGCCAGTCTCCTCAGAGTCGGTATGTATCACCTGGCAACCACAGACAGAAATATTGCACTCTTGTCGTGATAGATTAAAATACGGTACAACATTGATTTACTTGTTTAATTTGTCTTTAAATCAAGGTAAACTTCGATCGAAATTCAATAAGATTAATACAGGGTTATAAACTTACATAAGTTTAATCATGTTTCTATGTATTTATTCAATTTTCAATACGAATTCAGGTGCAATAGTCAACTATTTCAAATTTACTGATTATAAATGAAGTAATTACTGATTCTTTCAATAAATGGTATCACGTAGATGTAGTATATAAAAATTTCGAACGAGTTTTTGATCCGATTGATCATGAAGTGGTTCTTAGGAAGCTAAGAATGTTTTGCATATCGCAGGAATTATTTAAATTGATTTATTCATATTTAACTGAAAGAACGCAATATGTTACATTTAATCATATTAAATTTAAGCAATATACATTATATTATGGGGTACCTCAAAGATCGAGTTTGGTGCCTTTGCTTTTTCTTATAATGCTAAACTCTATACCTGAAAATTTAAAAATATGTTTGATGTTTAATATTTGTGGATAACACCAACTTATATAAAGAAATCTACATGAAAAACGATTATAGTAAATTACAATCGGATATTAATAAACATAGTGAGTGATGTAGGGCAAATAAATACCAACTTAATAATTCTAAATGCTATATAATAACTTTTAATAAAAACGAAGTATGTTTGAATATACTATAAGAAATCAAACATCAAAAGGAAAGGAAATTATAAGAGACCTAGGAGTTTAGTTTGAAATGAATTTGAAATATAAACATCATATAAATATAATAACTAATGAATATTTTAAAATACTGTGAGTTATTGAAAGGTCAAGTCATTACTTTTAAAAATGAAAAAAGTATATTATCATTGTATAATGCCTTTATTCGATCAAATCTGGAATATGCATCTATAGTTTGAGATCCTTTTTTATCATTGTCGAAAAAAAAATCATAGTAAGTTATTAAAATATCCTGCCTATAAAATATGTAGTATCCAAACACATTATTCCTTATGATGTACTTTTGAAAAGATTTAATTTATTACCACTTGAAAATAGAAGGTATATACAGCGGGTGTTATATCTTTAAAAAAATGATAGGAAAGAAGGTAACACGTTTTTATTAAGCAGATTACCTTTCTATTATTCTCAGCAAAACCTGAAAGTTAAACATGTTTTTTACATGTCTGATAATTGAATAAATGTAAATGAAAATTCTCCACTGTTTACATTATGTGATGCTATAATAAAATAGAGTCTATGGGCATGTGTGTATTTTAGTTTGAATTTAAGATTCTTAGGCAAAAGTTTTTTTTTTAGTTGCTAATTGACAAATTATAGAATGTTTTTTGTACATTATAACTAAAAGAAAAAGAATGCTTATTGTAATTTCAGGTTACTCTACTAGTTATGTACGAGGGCTATCCAGAAAGTAGATTACGTTTTCGTCTGTGTCCGCTAGGGGCGGGGCTAGCGCGGCCATCTTGGGGTCAGAGCGTTGCGCAGCTCAGTCGGCATCTAGCCGTGCTAGTGAGAGGTTCGTGCTGTGCTCCGTTAAGATACTGTGACGGTTTGAAATGTCTGCGTTAATTGAAAATCCCGCGAGCTGCGAGGTGCGTGCAGTAATAAGGTTTCTGACAGCAAAAAACTGTAAACCGGTAGAAATCTATCGGCAGCTGTGTGAAGTGTATGGGGACAACATTATCACTGAAGGTGGAGTGCGACAGTGGGTCATAAGATTTAAAAATGGCCGAACCAATGTTCACGACGAAGATCGAAGTGGGAGACCCAGCAAAGTGACTGCCGAACTTGTCGAAAAAGTCGATGTTAAAGTCCGTGAAAATCGAAAGTTCACAATAACGGAACTTTCTTTGAGTTTTCCACAAATTTCGCGAAGTTTGTTGCACGAAATCATCAGCGAAAAGCTTGGTTACCACAAGTTTTGTGCAAGATGGATTCCAAAAATCTTGACAGAGGACCACAAAAATCAGCGAATGGCTGCAGCGTTGCACTTTTTGGACGCCTACAATAAGGATGGTGACTCTTTACTCGATCGCATCGTTACTGGTGACGAAACATGGGTGAAACACGTGAACTGTGAAACGAAATTGCAATCAATGCAGTGGGGGCACACAGGTTCTCCCCAAAAACCCAAGAAATGCATGCAAACAATGTCGGCAAGGAAGATGATGGCGACTGTTTTTTGGGACAGAAAAGGTGTGATTTTGGTGGACTTCCTGGAAAGAGGCACTACAATAAACGCTCAAAGGTATTGCCAAACTCTGCAAAACCTCAGAAGAGCAATTCAAAACAAGCGCAGAGGAATGTTGAGCTCTAAGATCTTGTTGATTCACGACAACGCCCGGCCCCACACGGCAAATGTCACGCGTGAAGTTCTTGAATCTTTTCAGTGGGAGTTGTTTCCTCATCCGCCGTACAGTCCCGACCTGGCACCGAGCGACTTCCACCTATTCCCAGCAATGAAGAAGTGGCTGGCTATGCAGCGTTTTGATGACGACGAACAGCTGCAAGAAGAGGTAACGAAGTGGTTGAAGTCGCAGGCGGCCGAATTTTTCGACGAAGGAATTTCCAAGCTCGTACATCGCTACGATAAATGCCTTAATTTGAATGGTGACTATGTCGAAAAGTAGTATTTGTGTGTGGCTTTCATCTGTATATAATAAAATTTGTTTCCTATACTTTGTTGATTTTTTATTCCAAAACGTAATCTACTTTCTGGATAGCCCTCGTATTTGGTGTTGAACATCCTTTGATGAGTATGTGTATACATTTTGCACCTTGTAATCGCTTTTGGGTGTAAAGTACAAATAAGTTATTATTATTATTATTATTATTATTATTATTATTATTATTATTATTATTATTATTATTATTATTATTATGAAACATAACAAGTGCTTTCTTTGGAACTTCAAGAATTACTGGGGTTGAAATTAGACAAAATGAGTTCATTTCCATCTTAATACACACACATGCGCATATATATATATATATATACTCATCCCTCATTTTTACGTACCACAATGGGCAATAGTTGGTCGATGTTGCTAATTATCCTTAAGATCCGACACTAAGTTTACAACGCTAATATTCACAATCACATTACGAAAGAAAGAGGAATAATATAGAACTGTACTGTTAATCAAGCATACCATCCAATCTGAGAGTGTGGAACACTTGGTATACTGTACACTATATTACAGCATATTCAACATTTTTAGCCTTAAGAAGACAGGACTTTTAAACCGAATCGACTGCTCTAGATTTTATCCATTGCTTCCGAAATCCGCTGAATCGTGGTCCGTAAAACAGAGGGATGAGTGTATATATATATATATATATATATATATATATATATATATATATATATATAACACACTGGCCAAAGCACTAAATATAAATAAAAACACTTGTGTAGCAGTTTCAGCAATATATCGTCACTTTCATCAGACATACTAACAATAATGGAAACAAAAACATATCTGATGAAGGGATTGATACATTGCCGAAACTGTTACAGTAGTGTTTTAAATATATTTAGTGCTTTGTCAGTGTATATTTTATTAATACATGTGGAATATCCAAAGTTATAATTAATAATATATATCTATATACTATATATATAGATACAGATATACACGTACATAAACGACAAAATTCCTAAAAATCACAGGTATCTACGAAATAGCGTATATTCTCCTTCAGGCTTCCCGATAGGGTACACTACTTGGAATTGAAATAAGTCAGGAGGAAGGGTGTAAATTGAAATTTAACTGACTTGGTATATGCAGTACAAATTTGACTTGCTTAACTTTGGTATTAGCAATTTTGCTAATTTGTATCAGTGCATAATGTGTTGGTGTGTCAAGAAATCAAACAACACTGTGAACAACTTTATTCTATTAAACATTGTCTGAAAGTTGATGATAACGCAGAACTTACTAGAAATAGACACAGGCATTTGGAGAGGATGCTCTATCAAGAACACTAATTTTCAAATATCATAGAATAATGCATTTTCAGATGTGGCAGATGAACTCCAACTTACTTACCGTAAGCATTCGGAAAAGAATAAAAAAAGAGAGGAATTCAACACGTCTGATCAAATGTGAAGATACTTCGATGATCCAGAGTGAGAATCCCATTTATCGTACTTCATGATTTATTACCAAAGTTTTATCAAAAAGGGCATTTCATTGATTTTGCTGCCCTCAACTTTCCTGATTTTTGTTTCACTGAGTTCTTTCTTTTTCCCGAATTGATGTTTTTCCTGAGAGGTCATCAATGCAAACATGTGAATAATACTGAGATAAACCAGATGAAGGGAATCATATTTGATATTTTTTTTTACATTGCTACGAAGAACAGAAACTACGGAAAAAGAACAGGAAAAGGCATACCTATATGTAACACCGTAAAGAAATTAATTTGAAGCTGATAATGTGTATTTGTAATTTAGTTTAAAAAAATCTTGCAACAGTTTCACTATTCTACTATATTTTGTACAGACTGAAGTGAACAACCTAAAGGCAGTACACATTATAACTTCTACATTTTGAACGATATGATTCCACTCTGTAAACATAAAACTTAAGAATAATATATGAATAAAATCTCAAAATGGTTTTCGAGCCTTTTCTTATTCAGCTGTTCAACTGATAAAAAAAAGCTGGGAGAAATTGGAGGTAATTATAATAAATTGCAATTATATAAGATTATCAAGAACTTGATGACTTTTTCATAACGTTACTTATTGAAACTATCACTGTAAACCTTTTTAAATACTGCATGCTTATTCTTATTATTTTTATTAATTTTACGTATACGGAACATTTACACATAGTTAAGCGTATGTAAGGCGTTGCAACCTTGAACGGTGAATAAGAAGTAAGAAAAAAAAGGATGAATATCTTTCATCTTGGAGTAACAGCAAAAATTTTGATTGCAGCAATTTCGAGCTGAACTTGAGGGAAAATCGCCTTTTAAAATAGCCCAAAGAGAAAAGAAGACAAGACATCTTGCAGAGACTGCTTCATTGGAAGCTAAAACAGCACCCGAATATTTGTTTTCTACCAAAATTGAAGAATCTACAGGTGAACAAAGACAAATTGTTATTCCTACTGCAGATGAAACTGTTTGTCGCCCATCAACTCCAATACCGGTAAGCCAGTTTTCTTATTTTTTCAATTTGTTGATAAGTTTCGTCATGTTGTATTTGAGTTAATCATCCATAAACAATTTTACCGTTCCTGAATTGGATCAGGAATGAGCCTAAGAGAGATAAGAGGATGGTAATTATTGTATCAGTGGAACACAGTGCTATGGAGCTTACTAATTTCTGTACCACCTCTTCCTATAAAAAAAAAAAAAAAAAAAAAAAAACTCCAGAAACATATATTATAAGTTTCAATAGGTAGTAGGAGCGTTTGTCTATTGGACTCACCTGAACTTGTGCTAACCAGGGGCGGATCCATGGGGGACGATCGGCCCGATTCCTCCTCCCTTCCTCAGAAGAGGAAACTTTCTTGTTTTATATATAAATAAAACCTATCCCAGAGTTTGGAGCTCTCTAAAGTAGCTCTAAGTAGCAGTATTACAACCCACCGTCCCCCCAGAAGTCTGTCCTGGATCCACCCCTGGTGCTAACACGTTCAAAGCATTCATTTCAAATGGTATAGTCATTTTTCCATGATGACGCAACATGTAACATTGAAAAAAGTTTTAAAATTACCTCCTTTATTCCTTAGAAGCGGAAGTTTTGGAAACAGAAGGGAACGTCTCAATCATTTTTTACAAATAAGAATCGCATATACCAAGTTTTTCATCTCACTAACTGTGGGACTTGTGAGATTTTCTATTTTTCGCATATTTTGAAATTCACCTTAGGATACGCATTTTAATAAAAGTAACATGATAAAAACTTGGCTTGAGCCAAGTCCTGTGTTCCAAAATTCATTTCAAAACGTTCAGCCGTTTTTGCGTGATGATGATGTAACACACAAAGTCAATTTCATTTTTATGAAGAGTAACAAATATTATGAAAATTGTCCCAATTTATCCCTTTACAATCTGAATTTTCGAAAATGCTGGGACACGAATCCAGTTAGTTTTAATGAGAAGCCTATATATTGAGTTTCATGTTCCTAACTTTTGAGAATCTTGTGAGATACTTCATTTTTGGCATACATTTTACATTCCGTCACCCATTAGGATAAGAATTTCAAAATGGCATGATAAAAGTCCCAGATCCAGCCAAGTACTAATTACGTATAAAAATTCTTTCAAACGGTTCAGTTAAATTTTTCGCAATGATGTAATTTGGAAACGCCGGTTTCATTTTTATGTATATAGATGAAATTGTCGACTATGAAAATATAGTTAATTAGTTATAATGATAGTACCCATTAATTTACGGTAATTCTACGTCAAAGGCTTAACCTTTTTTCTTTAGAAATTTGCGAAGAAAATCTTAAGATTTCTTTTTTATCACTCTTATTTACGTTCCAATATATGCAATATATGATTTGCAAGAATTTTACAGCATATAATTGACCCTATTTTACATACTTTGTAGGTGTGTATATTTCTATGTTCATTCTATTGAAAAGTCAAGTATTCTATATTTGAAATATTGTTCTGGTAGGAGATGGAAATCTTTTTTTCTTTCTTCATTTTGGTCTTTTTGAACTAAGATAAATTTCAGAAAATACTATAAAGAAAGTACTGTCTTTAGCTAAAACGTTTGTTATACATTTTGCAATTTTTACCATATACTGTATATATATATATATATATATATATATATATATATATATATATATATATATATATTTCTGGCTATTTCTGCAATTTGAATACTATTTCATATTTTACAATCAGATTACGAGTATGGTTTGACTATTTGTGAAATCAAAAAGTAAAGAGGAATTTATGTCGAAAATTAATTCATGAGAGTCAAAATGGTCAGAATTTTGTGCTGCTAAGGAAAGTACAGACAGATAACATTATATTGATGCACTAAACAAATTATTTGGACTATAAAGGCTTCACAAATGATAAAATACATGTACGATCATGATAATAAAAAATGTCCTGTTAACAAAATTTACATTATTGACAATTTTACTATTTGGTATTTTACCATTTAAATGCCTTTTAAATAAATCATGAAAATAATGTATTTAATCCTATGGCTATTTAAATGTGTTTTTCAGGAGCAGAGTGATATTTTTAATTATGAATATATATGTTTCTCAAGCATACTGTCTGAATAGTGAATAAACCAAAAATTACATAGTCTTAACCTGTCGTTGCTTTTTACCACTGTAGCAACTAAATTGACATACTTTACTCCTGCTGTCAGCAAAACATCTGATTAAGTGCATAGGTTTGCTTTTTGTCATAATTTCTATCTTGAAACTGACAGTTTCCACACAAATGCTAAGAAGAGATATGAAGGATAGACAGTCTCAAGTGTTTAAATTAGGAAAATATATTAAAAACCCATTATATCTCTGAGTAAAATAGAATTTGATAAGTTCGATTCTTTTAATACAGCGACTCTTTTAAATTTGAAGACCAAGCTATGCAAAGAAAATTCAAATTATCCAAAATTCGAAATATCTAAAAAAAATATATGTATTTTTAAATATCTAAAATCAAGCGAACAAAATTACTGTACGTGAAAATAAATAAATAAGTAATATGCAGTAGACTTTACCTTTAAGGCAGCTTATTATTTGTGTGATCCAATATCGCAAACAAATAAACATTTGCTCGCACATAAATTAAGCCACATCTCACATGTACCATGGAAAACACATTTAAGTGCAGTACTCCATACATTAAAGTAACACACTAAACTACATAGACGAGTAATAACATTAATCAACGGTTCTCATTTAAAGAGATTTGTAATCTCCGTTTTCTTTGATTTGATTTAACAACGCCAGCAAAATCTTCAGTTTTATTTATTGCGTAAAATACTCCATTAATAAGATTCAGTTGAACCCACTAGATCTTAACTTTTCAATCATTTCAGAAACTTCAGATGATATTGGCACTCGCGTTTTTCTTTACTTCATTGTCTATCTCGTCGTCATTTTTATAATCATCTGTTGAATTGTGTTTTTGCGTCACTCTTTCACGCGGTTGCCTCTAGATAACTAAAAAACAGTTGCAACTGCATTCTTCTATTTGGAAACTGTTCAATACTAAAACTTCTTGTATTGTATTTCGAATTATTCAAACAGAAGGCTCAAAAGTTCGATTTATCCACAGTATTTACCTCTTTTGAATATTGTTTTCAAGGGAAAAGAACTTTTGTTCGAATTATCCAAAATTGCGAATTATCTATGTCCGAATGAACGAAAATCCACTGTATTTTAGTTTGTATACATTTTAATTATAATGCACTATTTTACATTATCAATTAACAATGGTGTTATTCTAATTTTTGAATGACCGGTTCTATATAGCAAACCATACAAGGTGATGTGACTAAATTAGGTAGCACTCCGAATATGTCGGAAGCGAATTATCCAAGATAGAGGGTTGTTAGAAAGTATTAGAAAGACCTTAATCCAGCAATGGATCAACAATTGTTGATAAAGGTATATATTCGTTTCAAATACAAGTAACCCTCACCACTACACTCATGTGATCGCAGTTCTCATTCTTGATATCTGAGCATTTGAGACTATGAAATAAATGCTTATACCTTGTTCAGAGAGATCATGTTTAACCTTGTAGCTGTAAGAATTTCTAAAAGCAAAGATAGTTTAACTAAAATTTAGTGCTCCTGGGTATATCTGGATAAAATTACTGTTATGTCTGGTTATAGCAAACGGTTCTGCGAACTCGAAATATTTTAAGAACTGGTTCTAGCTAACCGGTACGAACCAGCTGAATAGCATCACCGTCAATTAGTATTTACTGTATGATAATTCCAAAAAAGTAAATAATATAGAATGGAAATGTAAATATTAACAGACAAAGAGACGGAACATTTTGGAAAGTTTATATATCGTATAAAGTTTTTGAATTTTTGAATATATGAAAATAATGTTATTACGCTAGAAGTACATTATAGAAATTTGAACTTTGTAAGAAGAATACGAGAACGTTACTCTTTTCTTGTATTGATGGATTTTAAAGTAATCCAAACTTTTATGTCTTTCAGGATGAATCAAGGGTTCATCATGCTCGTCCTGTTCCAAAATCTATTTATGTACGCCCAGAGAAAGAAAAGATTGATGTAGTGAAGGAACTGAACAAATTGAGGGCTCGAGAGATATATGAAGAAGCTCAGAAACATCCAAGGATATGTGAACTGGCTAAAAGACCAGAGCCAAAAATGCAAGAAGAGAAGCCACCACAGCAGAAGCCTCCAAGAAAAATGCCTGATTTTAAGGTTAATGATTTCTTTTATTTTTGTATATATTATATGTTATTTCCAAATTCTTTTCATATTACATTGAATTAGATCGGTTTTTGCTTATATTATACTGAAAGAATATATAAATAATGTAATAATTTGAAATCCAGAATTTTATTATTTTAGTGTAGTATGATTATTCTTTGTTGTTGTAAACAGCAGAAATTAGCACATTTTATAGATATACTACTCACAAAAGTACAATGTTTTCTTTTGTCGATGACTGTATAAGCGAATAACGATTTACAAAAGTTTCTTTCAATCATGCTATGTAATTTAATGTTCTATCTAGTTCATGGACTCAAATATAGATATTCTTCATGGAAGAGAATTAATTGGTTGATTAAAGTTTAGCGTTCCTTGCAACAGCAAGACTATATGAGACATACATCTACTGCTTAACGTGGGATTTAAACCACATGAGGTCCCACCGGGAATCAAACCCAGGTCTTCCGCGTCAAAGACGCGTCCATTAGCCATATAGCCAGGAAGGATCTTTAGAGGAAAGTTCATTTTGACATTTTGATGTCAGAAAAATATTTTTATTTTATAAAATCACTACTTTTTATTAGAAAAATAATTCACTAGAGTAGACTTTGATACTGTAATTATTTTGTGTAGAAAAAACAGAAGTTGCCTTTGTCTTTTTTGCCTTAGACGGTAATTCGACATGCAAAAATTTCTAACAAACAAATCGTCTAAAATATATTTTGATCAATATATTTTATGGATCATGGATCCTGTGTTTCAAGGCATTAATGTTGGCAAAATGTATTCTCTAAACGTCGAAAGTTTTTATCTAATTCTGCTTTGGTCAGTAGAACTCCCTTGAATAACTATAAACAGCTACAAATTGTGTAATGCACTTTGAATTCCTAAGGGTACCACTCAACAATGTAATCACATAGAAAAATCTAGGCTTTTGACTGGTAAGGACTCGAATTTTGATCTGTTGCCAAGCATCGAGATTTATATGTAAAATTATATAGTTACAGTTTCTTCTGCATCTTAAAAAAAAAAAAAAAAAAATGGATTCAAGTCATGATCTTGTGCACAAGTTAAATAAGTTGTTCATATAATTTTGATAATTCAAAATCACTAATAGACGCATTTTCTGATTATAATTCAATATCCTATGGGAATCTATCCGAACTAATGACTGTCAATCGGCCACTTAAGGGAATTCCTTGATGACAGTGGGATATTTGTCCTTAATGACGGCAGTCCTATTCACTTCTCTACTGGATCCGGTATCTATTCGTACATTGATCTCTCCCTATATCGTGTTTCCCTTGTGGCTTCTTCACATGGAGAGTGCATCTAGATTTCTGTGACAGTGATCATTTTCCAGTGATTACTGAAGTTTGCTATTGTTAATACATGTCATCTTCGACGCGTCACCTTGAAGCTTGCTAATTGGCGAACATTTCAGGAACTTAGTGAGTTTCATCCTCCTGATAACTTGCCCGTATGTGCTTCTTATTTGAACAGGCTGCCATCGATACTGACCGTAGTTGCATATCACAATAGGAAGGCTACGGTCCATGACAGTGGGTTCCATAATGATCCACGGAAATCCGTGAAGCTATCCTAGTTCGTCGGCGTGCTCTTGCCACTTTCACTCGGCATCTAAATGCTGAACACTTTAAGCAGTTTCTCATTCTTCGTACCCTTGCTGAATACCTGATAAAATTTTCGAAGCGCCAAAGTTGGAAAGATCACGCACAGTCTCTTAGTAGTCGAACCCATGTGACTACTGTTTCACGTTGGATTCGCTACATAAATGATCACTGTTCTACTACTAATATGTTCGCTCTATTAGCAAATACGGTTCTGGAGAGTAACAGCACCGAGATAGCAACATAATAGTCTAACACTTTTTTCTATCTCTGACTCTGCTTGACATTCTGTTGAATGTAATCGTTCTCGCACTCGTGCAGAGAAGAATCCTTTAAATTTCCGTAGCACCAATAATAAATATTATATTGCTTCCTTTACTGATCTCAAATTCAATTCTGTTTTTCGTGAATTGTCTAACATTGTTCTAGGGATTGATCATATATCTCATGATATGTTGCACAAGTCTTGACTTATTCACAACTTGCATTATTCCAGCTGTTTAGTTGTATCTGAGCGAAGAAGACGTTCCCACTTCGATGGCGTGCGATTCTGGTCCTTCCAATCTTGAAACCAGAGAAAAACTGGCCTTATGAGCTATGCCTGTAAAGTTTTTTTGAGCGCATGGAGAATAAGCATCTTATTTGTTTTTTAGAATCAAACTCTCTGTCGAGCATGTTTCAATGTGTGTTTCGCTTCTTCCAATCAACTACACATAATCTTGCTAACCTCGAAAGCCAGATTGAAGAAGCCTTCTTCCAGCATCAGGACCTTGTTGCTATATTTTTTGACAGAAGCTTATGATACAACTTGGCATTACGGAATTTTAAATCAACTATATGACCGAGGTTTTCGTATGACGAAATTCATAAAAGACTTCTTGTATGAACGTTATTTCAAGGTACTTCTGAGCACTAGTCTCTCAGAATGATTTCTACAGGAAAACGGTGTCCCAAAGGCGGTGTTCTCGATGTTATTGCACTATTTGCTGTCGCCACAGGTTCAGGTTCCTGTGTTGTATGTTGACCATCTTGTTATTCATTGCCGCACCAGATACCTTCACGGTGTTACTCGACAGTTTCAACTGACTTTAAATCGTCTTCTTCGTTGGTCGAATGAAAATGAAATGAAATGAAATCTTTGAGTTTTACGTCCCACGGTTATGCCGGTTAGGCTAAAGGAGACGGTGATGATGAGTAATGAATGAAATGGTGGAACGAAGAAAGTGGGAGGAAACGGGAGAACCCCGAGAAAACCCACGCACACGGTGTTTGTCCACCACAAAGTTCACTTGGCGGGGGCTGGGATCGAACCCGGGACCCCAAGCACCAGAGGTGAACGCTCTACCACTGAGCCACCGCGGCCCCGTTGGTCGAATGAGACAGGATTTCTGTTTCTTGGCCAAAAACTGTGCCTGTAAACTTCAGCCACCAACGAACTTGCCTTGTTGATTCGGCCTTGTACGTCGGTGATATTCGTCTCTCATTTGTTGACAGCCCGATTTTTGGGTTTAACTTGTGATCGCCGCTAAAGTTGGGCACCACATATTCGTAATTTTTACTCTTGTCTCCGAGCTCTGAATTTGCTTTGTGTACTTTCCCAATGCACCTGGGCTGTTGATCGTGTTTTTCTGTTAAGTTTTGTTAAGTTTATATCTTAACCTAATTCGGTCGAAGTTAGACCTCGGTTGTACTGCTTATTTATTTACTCATTTCTCATCTGTAACAACTTAACACTGTTAATTGGAATTTCATTTTAAAATTCTTTGCGTTTAATTTTATTCACTGTATGCATAATATTTATAAAATATTTGATAGTTAATAATAATTTGAAATCCGTTTGTTACAGCCTTAGTGTTGAGAAGAGGCTTATAGTTAATTAAATAACTCAAAGTCATTATACATTTTTTAAATAATCTAATTCATTCGATATTTTAATCTTAATTACATAAAGCTTGAATTATATTATACCGAAAGTAGTATATATATATATATATATATATATATATATATATAGTTTAATGTTTCAACATTTTCCTTCTTCTGTTCACCTGATCATCCACCAAACTAAGCGCTCAACTCTGGCACGTCAGATCTCTGGCTTGATCCCAGATTCCGCCAACTGGGCTTTGTGATGGACAAACATGATGCATTTTTTTTTTTTTTTAGTTCTTACGTTTTCTCGTACTTCTGTCATTCCACTATTATCCTCCATCCCTCATCATTTTCTTCCTTTGCTTTTGTACACAATCGGGGGGCATTAAACTAAAAAGAAAAATCTACCAAGCTCTTGATAACTCGGTATGCTCGTTCACTTGTATAATTTCTCTGAATCTTTTCCTTTTCATATTAATAATAAAACATCCACAAAGGTGTATTGTAAACAAATACTCAACTGTTAATCTTGATAGTTTGCTACGAGAAGAGAGGTCAATAATTTAGTATTTGTTTAATCTCTTTCTTTACTTGTCATAATCGTATTGATAAATATCAATACGCTTAATACAGTATACATTTTAACAATTATTATTGAATATTCATTCATTATTTTTACATTGTGTGTTTTTTAATTATTCTTATGCTGAACCATTTTAAATTTATTTCCAGAAAATAATTCCTCCACTTCCCAAGATGACTGCTGTTACTATTCTAAGAGAAGGAGCGCGATATTTAAAAGAGGAAGAGAAGGAAATTAAAAGGTAGTAATTGACGGAGTGGATAAACTTCACTTTTTTAGATTTTTTTTAACCATTTATTGAGATTATGTAAGACCTTATTATGTGGAAAGAAAATCCAGCTATGAAAGTTTTATTATATACAAAGATATAGGGAAAGATTGTGTAAAATGAAAGGGGAAAAATGTTAAAGGAAGATGATAGTTTAAAATTTAAATTGCTTTAGTCCCTAACAATAATAGTATTTCGAAAAAATACGTTCAGAATTTTATTTCTTTAGATATTATATAAATAAATAAATCTCGGAAGTTTCAACAAATTTAAAAAGATTATTTAAATTATTATACTACTAAAGTTCACTGCACAGCGCCTCTAGAATACCTTATAAAAATAATAATATTGCTCGGTTAATGGTAATGTATTAAACTACAGTTAATAATATTAAAATTAATGAATACATTGTTGCAACTAAAACTTTGAGAAGTTTTATTACTAAATCATATACTACTTTGAACTTGAAATTAGAGATTTTCACTTATACTAATTTGTAAATCTTCAAAGTAAAAGTTAAGTCAATATTAATTGTCATACTTGAAGCTTTAGCAACGCACTGATCTTCGTAAATTAACGCATTTGGCAAGACTAGAAAATGCCTTATATACATTTTAAAAACATTTATAGAAAAAGTTCTAAAGTACCAGCAAAAGAATTTTGAACATTTCGTTGATCTCCTAGCATCATAAAGAATTTGCTAGTTAAAACTGTATATATTTTATTTTTAATTAATAATGAACTATAATTATATAATAAAGTATATAAAAATATATAGGGAGACCAGATGAAAAACGTAAGTATTTGTTTATCAGTAGAGCATGAACTTAGAAAAAAATATAATTCCTAAAAGAAAGAGCAAACCACTAAAGTAAGACAAACTATAGGGTAATTTTATAAAAAGGTAGAAATTTGTAAACAAGAAATAACAGAAAATCATGAGAAAGAAAATGTAAAAAAAAAAACATAGTTATAAAATATAAATAAAATAATGTTCTTACAATGTAATAAAATATGATATTCTATTTTTTTCTTGAAGGTATTTGAAAATAACAAATAAATTGTGAAGTTATTTCGGCTTCCTTGCTAATTCCGTTTACACGACACACTGACACATTACGTTTATTTATGGCTTCTCTACTTTTGCTTTTATTTAATTGGAGCTGCAATGATATTTTTTGTATCTGTATTTTCTTTATTTTAGAATAGAACAGATAATGAGTGGAGGAGTTGATGAAAAGCAAATCGAAGCGATGATTGAGCAACTAAGGGAACAAGAAGAGAGGGCGCAAATAGAAGAGATAGAAAGAAGACATCTTCAAGGGTTAATCTCTTTCGAAGAAGCTATTATTGCAAAGGAAGATGCAAGAAAAGCCAATCAAAAGAAAGCAGAGAAAGTTAAGCAGGAGGTAAGAAACGATATTCTAATATTTCAGTTGTTGTTTGTTAAACTTTTTTTTTTTTTTTTTTGAAACAGTCTTCTGAATACAATACTAAAAACATTACATTATTTACGAGATTTTATCTTTGATTTTATCATTTTACAACTGCCCTTTTTCCTAATTTTTGCACACATTCTACTCTATAGCTATCGTAACTGTGTTCAAACATTCAAAGCAGGCTTCGATCTGATTCACGTAACGGTTTACTTGTTAGAAGTCATTTTTATCAGCACCAATTAAATTCAATCATTAATTTTTGAGGTAAAACGCATTTTAGTAATTTTTAGTTCGATGAAATTAGAAACATCCCTGAAGTTACCATTAACAAACACTAATAAGCAGGAAAAGAAAACAAAAGAAGAAGAATACAGAAGAAGCTTACTTGTATTATTTCTTAAATAAAATCAATCAAATTCGATTCATGGAATTTAAACTATGAGATCCCAATTTATATCGGGTGTTCTGAAAATGGCGCCCACGGACCACAGAATACTATTCTACAGGGCAAAATAAAGCATATATATATAAATCCGTTTAATGCAACTATTACTGGAATTTGTTTAGTGTAGAACATGGACACATGTCTCCACTACATTCGTAAGTAATTTATTAATATGAAGCGCTGCTCTGTATTTTACAGTTACAGTTAACGCTAATGCTTGTAAAGTGATTCACTGTGTACCACCATCGTACACAGTGGATCATATATGGGTACACAGTGGATCAAAGGAACAATGTATTGAAAGTAATGAATAGAAACCGTATGACAAAGGGGCCCTTCATCTGAAAATCTCCAAATCTACATAAAATTGTAAGCATTATTGTCAAAATCTCTATTACTCACAATACAAAATAAATTTTAAAATTCTAAATAAAAGTTAGAATCGAAGTATTACAAGCATCTTAATAGCATAGTATTAATTTCAGAAATTGATTACCAAAATTAAGAATACAAACGACTGTTATAAAACAAACTTTTTAGACAATTAAATTGATATCTTGTACGGAGAATCTTTGGTTTTGGATTAGTAAATTTAGTAGTTATGCACAATAGCATAATCAATTTGTTATAAAATGGAGAATTTAACTTTCTGTACTGAGTTCAATTAGTCTGATTATTCAAATTATCAGTTTCACTATGACGACAAAAATATATATCCAGCTCGACATTATCATCCTTTGAAACTTCAAAAGGTTAGCGGAGATCAATTCCATGGAACTCTACCGGCAACCTGATATTAACAGACAGTATTTTATTCTTCACAATAAGAGGTTTTGGAAGCCGTCTTACTATTCAAATATTGTGTGTGGGTAAAATATCTGGATTATTTGGGTGGACGAAACTTTCATGTATCTTGAGTTGAGTTGATTTTGAGTTTAACGTCCCTTTTCAGCAGCGAGGCTATATGAGACGTGGACTTTCATGTATCTTCTCACTTCTTAGAAACGAAATCTAAAAATCATTTTTTATTATCTTTCCTAGTCGTGATTTGACCAATGTAAGTGAAAGAAATCTTACAAGAACGTAATCACCAGGTTGAACTTTTCTTTGACTCTGTTCCAAATCATCAATAAGTAGGCTAGTAGTTTCTGTCTCTAAAGTAACATGGTCCGTATTCCTTAGCGTGAGGGGCATAATCGTGTGACGTTAAACTGAAAGATTTCGTTTTCTAAAGTATCATCATCATCTAAAGAATCTTATAATATAATTGACTTAAAATCATCATTCCCCGTTGAACTATCATTTTCTTTTTCTTTCTTCAGGACTGAAAGTCTTTATTTTATCCGTTTTGCTTCAGATTGCTGCTGAATTTATACCCCTTTTATTTATGGGCTTATTTCTCTGTTATTACTTTCTTGGATGTATGATCTGTTCTAGTTCATGTCTAAGTTGGAAATACGTGAAAGGCTACAGAATTTGGGATATTTCGTAGATAAGTTACGTAAATTACTAAAGAATGCCTCAGCATTGTGTTTGTTGAATGACATCAATCTTGAGAGTCTAAGATTGACGCTATTCAACACATCTTCGGGATTTCGAATACTAAGATCTTTATTACGATTCACTCTAGACCAGAATTTTGCTTTTTTCCCACTAAGCAGGTATCGATATATTATTCTTATCAATTTCATATGCCAAACGCCTCACGGCAACGTAGACTAAGATATTTTGTTGCACATTTTTATATATTTCGGAAATAAATGCTCCAACTCTGAAGTGAATATTTGTCGTACAGAATAATTTGACTTCATTTTAACATTGTCATCTGGTACTTTCTTATTTTTTGACACATCTGCTCAAAGTTGTGTAATCAATGTTCTTCAATTTACCAACGCTGCTAATAGAATATCCCTGCCCCACCACTAATTGCACTGCTTCTCTCATCTAAATAAATGTCTTTCATGTTGCCTTGCGTATATTTCCTTGTGGTTAAACCATTAATCTGTAACGTGTAACATGATATTAAAAGCTCCGTGAAATGCCAATACTATGACTTGTTTCTAAATGAGTATGCCAAATACATTGAACTTCCATAAACACAATGAGTTACAGAGTGGATCAATCCACTGTGCACCACACCGATGTGATCCACTGTGCACCACACCGATGTGATCCACTGTGTACCACACCGATGTGATCCACTGTGTATTCCCACAACAAGGAACTATTAAAGTAGAAGAACAATATAAACAATGCTATATTACAAATACATTCTTACCTACCTCCCATGTCCGCGATATTCTAAATTACAAGATAAATCACAGAGTCAGAGCATTCACGTCTATTACTTCATTTTTTACTTCAGCACAAGGAAAACATATTTTTCACTTCACCACAAATAAGAAGCATCCATTGTTGTTGACATTTCGTTCATAAGTGTGTAATGTGAAAACAGAATAACTGACATGCGCTAGCTGAATTTGTGCAATAAATAAATGAATAACGCCTTCTGATCCACTGTGTACAATGATCCACTGTGTACTACCTTCCCCTATATGCTTTATTTTGCCCTTTATATATATATATATACACACCTTTTGGGTCCTCGTCTGGAGACACGAATTGCACTATGCGGTAACGTCGCAAACAAAGAACCATAGGGTAGATCTATCAATCTATGAAATAGTTACATCGATTTTTTTTTCCAGATGGCAGCTAAAGTCGATATAGACTGACACTAGCATCACTTATTATTGTAGTAATCAATTTCATTGCTTGATGTATTCGTAGAGTAATACTAATTGTTTTAAGTTAATCTGCGACGTTGCCACATTGTGAAATTTTGATTCCTCATAGCGGCTGCAGGAGGTTCCGGAGGCAATTCCATCATATAACATTTTCGCTTTATTTTGGCCTGTAGAATAGTGCTCTGTGGTCCGTGGGCGCATTTCTAGAACACCCGATATTGTCTTAAAAGCAAAGCAGAATGCTTAAGCCATGCAAGATATTGACTTATCTAATTTGCACCATTATCTAATTTGTACCATTTATCTCTCCAGTCTTCTTGCCAAACACAATAGATATATCAATATCCTTCACCTGAATTCTTGACACTAAAAAGACACCATTTTAATCCCATATCCTTTTCTTACGAGATGTATATTTCACGTTAATAGATAGAGTAATCGAGTTGATTGCAAAAAATACATGAGTCACTTTTAGAATTAGTGAATAATCTGGACAGTTTTCACATTAATAATGTCTATGCACTGAATTTGATATTCAGTCCCAGTATTTGTAATGCTAGGGATATCTGAAAACATTTCAAAGATCCATATACCGATACAAATTCAAAATTTCTTAATAACTAAGTTAAATTCCATAAAAAATGTACATACATTGTTTCAGTAGTCGGTGATTCAATATTTTTTTTTCCTCACGTAAAGAAAAATAAATTGTGATGTTCAAGTCAAGCTGCCATGGATGAAATTACAACTGCAATTTAAGAAAGAAATCTAATATATATATATATATATATATATATATATAAATCAACACTTAACTTTTAGCGTAAATACAATATTGTAAATGAAAGTGTTAAGTAGCGGGTGTATCAAAAGTCTGGGGCCATAGGTCAACTCCGTTATGATTAAAGATACGGAAAAAAAAAATGGAAAGAGAGGAAAGTTTTTGAAATGGGTGTTTTTTCACTCTAAAATAGTGGAATTTTGGAAGTTGCACTAGCCGTTTGGGCTCTCCATTGGTAAAGAATTCTATGTTAAACGAAGAGGTAATGTCTCGAGTTCAGCAGACTGTTTGAACGGTACGTAAGCACACGTAAAAATGACAAAGTGACATTGTTGTGTGAGGGAACCTAGAGCACTTAAATCCGTTTTTCAAGAATGCTGTATTGTTGGTATGGTGAGGACCAAGGTAGCATCTTACTGGCAATCTTGCTTTTTCATTTAACACAGGATATCTTACCAGTGTGGAGCCCAAATGGTGTGATTGCGAAAATTCGACCATTTTAGATTAACTCAAAATTATCCTACAAAATATATGAGAACTGAATATTCATTTTCCTACCGACGCTTAATTTATGGTTTATATAATTGTTTAAGTACCGAATAAACTAGATTAAATACAATCAGATAACAATCTTGAAGTTACTTAAGCACCATTATTTATTACTTTATTCGTATACTTGTCATCCTTGCTACGTATCTTTGAAGAATTTTTATTTTGTTAAGCTATGTATTCATATTATAGTAAATGTATGTTTTTAAAAAAGTCACTATTATACTTCGTTTACAGCAAAACATAAGTGTGAATTTATTAGCCTGTTTGCATTGCATTGAGGGTTTTCCCGAGTATACATACAGTGGACTCATATATATGTTTTTGACTAAATCATTCGAGAATATGGAACCAACTTATTTTAATTTTGCACCAAGACTGTAAATACTTACCGAGCCTGAATTATATTAATAACAGAATATGATAAATTACTTTTTGTTTCACATTCTTCGATTTTAAGTGTATTATTCGATTATGTTACACTGTTTTAAAAACTCAAACAGCACCACTCACATTAACTCCATACTAACTGTTAAACTGGCACTTTGAAGAATTTCTTCCCTATGAAACCATTGTGCATTATGCTTTATTTATTTATTTTTTTATTTTATTTTATTTATTCATTTATTTTTTTTTTTTTTTACGTAAAATAAAGCTGTAAAACCAACCTCTGATTTTAGAGTTCAGGTAGATCAAGATATGACAAAATACATAGAGGATATGGATTGAAAGACAGAAATGAGGAAAGCGAGAACATATTACAAATTATGGAAACATACGATCTTGCTATTCTGAATACCTTTTATAAGAAGGAAGAATAAAAGCTTATTATTACATATAAGAGTGGCACCTCAAGGTTTCAGATCAACTTCATCTTATGGAGAAGACAAAACGTACGTAATACAAAGGACTGAAGAGCAATACTATCTGACAATTTAACGGAGTAACACTGCTTCGTAGTAGCCGGTATCTGCATCAGGAAAAAAGTAGGAAGAAGACGACAAAATGTTTCTGTCCGAACGAAGTGGTGGAAACTAGATGGGACAAGTGCTGAAAAGACTCGAAAGGAAATAACCAAATCGCAAGTACTGCGAATGAAGAAAGAGGAGGTGGATGTGGAAGAAGAATGGCCCAAAGTGTCAATAGCACTCGGGGAAACAACAAGAAAAGTAATGGAAGAAACAAAAGGAAAAGGCCACATTGATAAAGAAACATGCTGGTGAAAATAAGACGTTCGAGCAGTTGTGAAGGAGAGAAAGGAACGATACAAAAAACGACAGAACTCTCAGAATCAATAAGAACTGAAGGATTACAAGAAAACGAAGAAGAAGAAAGTCAAGAAGGCGATTAGTATAGGAAAAGCACGACTTATGATGAATTGTACAACCTGGAAGCAAAAGAGGGAGAAAAGATTATATAAATGCAAGCTTTCAGAAATAAGAGAGAGAAGAAAGAAAGATATTTTGCATGTACGCTGCATCAAGATCGAAAATAACGAAGTTCTGACAAGTGAGAAGAAGATAAAGAAGTGGTGGAAGGAGTATTTCCAGAAACTTCTTAATATAGAATACAAGAGAGAAACTTACAAAAATCAGGAACTTGTTCAGCCTCTGACTAGGTAGAAGTACAAAGTGTTATGGAGAAGATGAAAAGTGGTAAAGCTCAAGGAACGGATAATATCTGTATCGAAGTATGGGAAAGTGGCTTGCTCGGCATATTTATAGGATATTGGAAACAAGAAATGTGCCAAAAGAATGAAGAAGCAGCTTTGTTGTACCGGTTTTTAAAACAAATTAAATGTGCAAGAAAATGGCAAGTACAAGAGAATAAAACTTACGAGCCTTGCAATGAAGCCTATGGTCAACAACGGATATAAAATTCATCTTAGGGAAAGTACAGACATTACCAGAAGGACCTCCATGTGGTTTTCTTCGACCAAGGAGAGAAAGTGTATCATAGAGTACCACGGAATCTTGTTTGGTGGGGACTGAACAAAAGTGTGTTCCGAGCATATACATAAGTATAATTCAAAGTATATATGATGGATATAGGACAGGAGTGAGGAGCGCGTTTGGAATAATAGAAAAATATACAGTTAAAGTGGGATTTCATCAGGGATCTAGTCTTAGCCTACATCTTTGAGCAGTTGTGACATCGTGGTGGTGAGTGAGACCAAGGTAGCACTGGATAGAAATTTGATATCTGGAGAGGAGTATTGAATAGCAAAGCGCTTAGAATTAATAAAACCAAGACAGAATATTTACATCGCCTATTCAGCGAAAATGTAATCAATAATACAAGAATACTACTGGACAAAGAAGAGGTGGTAATGGTGAAGAAATTCAAGCACTTAGGATCAATACTACGAATGCACGAACTACATGAAAATGCTGAAATAGAAGATGTAAACAGCAGAATTAACAACGGTTGGATAACATGGACAGAAGCGGCAGAAGTATTGTATGACCTTAGGGCACCAATACGCCTTAAAGGAAAAGATTACAAACCAGTAGTGAGAGTCGTCCGGAACGTTGACGACGAAGAAAGGAGAAGAAGAGAAGTTGTATGTTGTGGAGATGAAGTTGTTGCGGTGGATGTGTGAAGTGAAGCGGGTGGATAGAATTAAGGATGAAGTGATCCGAGGAACAGTAAAGGCGAGACCAGCAGTAGAAAAACTGCAACGAACTAGAATTAGATGGTTTGAATGTGTAAGAAGAAGACTTATAAAATACATAGCTCACCAGTAGATGCTATAGAAGTGAATGGGCAACAAACACTTGGCCGACCAAAGAAAAAGTGAGACATTGTGTAAAGAATGATATTGCGTAGTGTAGTGTCACAGTGCATGTAACACAAGATAGATACAGATGGAGGACAACGATCCGAAAAGCTGACTCCAGCTAACTGAGGAAAATGTTTAGAAGAAAAATTAAAATAAGTTGAATTCTCATTCCCAAATTATTGAATCATAAAAGTATACAGAAGACTAAACACAGTGTGATACTGAAGTACATAAAGCCTACAAGTTGTTTATTTGAGTAAAAATTTACAGTTATAATTTGCTGTAAACGAAGTAGAGTAGTGGCTTTTCTAAGGACAGAAATTTACTGTAACATGAATGCATGAATCCTTAATAAATATCTACTGAGAATGACGACAAGCAGTCATTGAAATGTTTCTTAATAAATCACTAAATAGGAGTGCTTAAATAAGTTGAAGGTTAGAATTTCGTTATTAAATATTCTTCCTGTCGGTTCATTAAATAAATATTAAATATTTTTTTTTTCTACAATGAAGATACAACTGTTCCTCACAAATAAAAACTTTTTAGTATGTTTAATTTAGTACTTTTCTTTCTTTCTTTTTTCTTTTCTTTTTTTAACTAGAGTGAGAAGCTGGAAAGATCTCTAAGAAGGTGGAAAGATCAACAAATGGCTTATTTGAAAAGAGCTGTAGACAGGAGTCAAAAATTACGAGCAAATTTGAAGAATATATTGGATGTTGTACAAAAGAAAAATCATCAAACGGGTAAGTAATTCAACAGAACTCAATTTAAGAGCTATGAGCTTCCCAGTTAATTGCATTTATATCTCTTTCATCATTGAGGGCTTAAATGTGCGAACAACAAAATAATTACAGAAGTTGGGGTGCATCTTTTCTTTCTTTCCTTTTTTTTTCACATACATCTATACTCAATCCCCTTACACGTAAATGTACAGGTCAGTACTGATAATTAATATTGATTAATTGATGTATTGATTTTATTCACCTTAATGTGTGTTATACTCGACGGTTTCATCATATATTAAAATACAACACAAAACAGTATTTGTACATACATAAAGTTATATACATAAATTCTAAGTTATGGTAAAAATGTACATTGGGTGAATCCTAATTGATGTAGTCACTCCTTTTGAATATTGATCAACACTGTAAAATAGGTGCTTTTGTTGCAAGTTTTTGACCGTGTGTTAAAACTGTTACTATTTGATTTGTTGCAAAGGTTTGTTCTCTCAAATAGAATTGTATGGTCGGATTTTGTGAGGAAAAAAATCATGGTAAGTGTAAATGTGTAGATATCCTGGTATCGTACAAGTGAAATTCCGAATCTATTTCAAAAGTACTGTGTGAGTGAGCACCTAGTATATGAAACTGTTTTCAAATTAAACAGATGTCAAAGGAAATACGTATGTACAGGCTGCAAACTGCTATTACTTTTCGCTAGAGAGGAATTTCCCTAAAATATTATTCTTATATTAACAGTGAATGAAAAATGAATAATATACAATTGTGAAATTAGTGATTGATAATATTTTGGTTGAATTTACGACATAAAAATATTCTTTGCATAACTTCTTAGATAGTTCTGTGTAATAGTGAATAATCTGTGAAGAATGTGAAAGAGTGTAATAGTGAATAGTCTGTGAAGAATGTGGAAGAGTGTAATAGTGAATAATCTGTGAAGAATGTGGAAGAGTTAAATAGTGAGTAATCTGTGGAGAACGTGGTATAGCAAATAGTCTGTGAAGAGTGTGACACTATTGTCAATAGTCTGTGATGAGCATGAGGATGGCTGGCTTTGGCATGGGTCAAAGAGTTCGTGGGAGCAAGAATGAAGTTGGAGTATGCAAGTGGGCTTGCTAGAAGTAATGTGAAGAATATTATTTAGTAGCATGGGGATAAAATTTAGTAAAGTACTTTTGAAGTTTGTGTGCATGTACCCGTGTCCGTAAATAAAGAGTACCTTAGTTTGGAAGTAGTTATTTTAATAGTAAAAGTAATAGCAGTATAGCTAGTAAAAGTTTCAGCAGTATAGCAGTGGCGACGAGGAAAAAGGATTTACAATATGGCAGGTTCCAAACTTTTTGAAGCATTTGAGGTGGAAGACCAGGAAATAAGTGATTATTTGGACAGGTTTGATCAATTCTGCATAGCCATGGAGTTACCGGCCGCAAAGAAAGTGCCTACATTGATCGCGTCTATCGGGGCAAAAACATACAAACTATTGAGAGACATTTGTGAACCGGAAAAGATACAAGATCTGACCTACGCAAAAATCAAAGACAAGTTAGTGTTACACTTCCGACCAAAACTCAACACAATTTCAGAACGGTACAAATTCAGATTTATTCAACAGTTACAAGGTCAATCCGTTACCGAATTTGTAGCCACGTTGAGACAGCAAGCAGCATTGTGTAAATTCGGCACATTTTTAGAAGAAGCATTACGGGATCAGTTTATATATGGCATCAACGACGATAATGTGCGTAAGAGATTGTTAGCAGAAGACAATATGACCTTCACAGTAGCTGTTCAAATGGCAGTGCAAGCGGAAACTATTGGTAACGACATGGCAATCATGAGAAAGAAAGAATTCGAAGAGGTTGGTCAGGTGAATGTGTTGAGTCATTTTCAAGGTAAGCCAAATAAGCAAAATCAAACACAGGTAAGGTACAGCAGTAACAGTGGAAATAGTAATAAAGCAGAACGGTACAAGGGTAAACTTTTGTGTGGTAAGTGCGGGAAACAACATAACAAATACTCCTGTCCTGCGAAATATGTGAAGTGTAATTTTTGTGGTGTACAAGGCCATTTTCAGAAAATGTGTTTTAAAAGACACGAAGTACAAGGGACTATTGACGCAGAAGAAGTAACAGAAAAAGTGAAAGAAATTAAAGTGACATCCCCAGAAACGTCAGTAATGCAGGAAGAAAACTTAGATAAGATCGTTGAATTATTGGCAATGGACGTACCAGACGGTAAACGCAAGGACTTATGTAACATACCGCTAAAATGTGACGGTAAGACAGTGTTTTTTGAACTAGATACCGGTGCCGCAGTGTCAGTAATCAGTAGAGATGCATGCAACGAACATTTCCCCAAGAAACAAGTGGTATCGGATACCATTAAATTATGCAATGCCGATGGTAGACCGTTAGACACTAAAGGTAAAATAATGGTGGAAGTGCAGTGGAAAAGTAGTAAGTGGCAGTTACCATTATATGTACTGGATGCTAAACTAAACCAACCAATTGTGGGACGTTCATGGATCAATATACTTTGGCCCTGTTGGAAAGAACAGTTTAGTAGTAATATTGCTTCGATAGGAACAGATGACGTAACTGTAGCTGACAACTTAGCAAGTAAAATCAAAGATGAGTTCAAAGAAGTGTTTGAGGGAGACTTAAACACACCAGTTAAAGGGTACAAAGTGGTATTACCAGTGAAAGAAGAAGCGGTACCAATTTTCAAGAAGGCATACGAAATACCGGTAAGTTTGAAACCACAAGTGAAAGATGAGTTAGATAAGTTGGTGCAACAAGGAATTTTGACGCAAGTGGATTATTCCGATTGGGCGACGCCACCGGTATTAGCGAGAAAAAAAGATGGAAGCATCAGATTATGCTGGGACTTTCGCGTGACGGTAAACAAAGTTCTGGAAAAAGTATCGTACCCACTACCACGCATTGAAGACTTAATAAACAAGTTGAAGGGTGCCAATTGTTTCGTATTGTGTGATTTAAAGCAGGCGTACCAACAATTGTTGATCCATGAAAATTCATTAAAATACATGACGCTGAACACACCTTGGGGTTTGTACCAACACAAAAGACTAGCATTTGGGTTGAGCTGTGCAGCACAAATTTTTCAAAAGTTTATGGAGTCAGTGTTGCAAGATTTACCGTGGGCTGCATGTTTCTTGGATGATGTGATAATATGGGGAAAAGATACGTATGATTGTTACGAAAAGACACGGATACTTCTACAAAAGTTCAAGGATCTGAATATCAGACTGCGGGGAGACAAGTGTGTTTTCTTCAAACAGGAAATAGAGTATTTGGGACATCATATTAGTCCAGAAGGAATTAAACCAATGGAAGATAAGGTGGAAGCGATCATGAAATGTCCCGAACCGACGAATGTAACGCAACTGAAGGCCTTCCTAGGTATGCTTTCATTTTACCATAGACAACTACCTGGCTTAGCGTCAAAAATTCCGTCGTTGTATGCGTTACTAAGAAAAGGAGCCATATGGTGTTGGGATGAACGACATGCACAAGAATTTACACAAGCGAAAGAACTCCTGAAGAAGGCGGAAATACTACACCCATTTGATGAGAAGGAAGAGGTGGTACTCGTTACGGATGCATCACAGGATGGAATCGGCGCTATGCTGTGTAACAAAGTGAATAACAAGTTGAAGACGGTAGCGTGTACGTCAGCAACATTGAGCAATGCAGAACGTAACTATGCCCAGTTCGAAAGAGAAGCATTAGCGATAATACACGGAGTAAAGAAATTTCATAAATATTTGTTCGGTAGACGTTTTACAATTATTACAGATTCTATGCCAGTCAAGATCATATTCGGAGAAAAGGCTATTCCAGACGCAGCTTCACCAAGACTCCAACGATGGATGCTGTTCTTGTCTTCGTACGACTTCAAAATCCTTTATAGTAAGCAAGTGGAAGTAGCAGATTTCCTATCCAGACTACCGATTAATGAGGCACCAGTGGATGTAAAAATAGACGAAAAAGAGTTCATAAGCCAAATAATGTTGGCACCATTAACGCTCCAAGAAGTCATGGAGGCATCGGAAGAAGACCGACTATTATGTCAGGTGAGAGAATGGATAATAAAAGGCTGGCCCAGGAAGTTGAAGGAAGAACATAATACTACAGAGTTGAGAACATTCTTTAACAACAAGCAAAGACTTTCAGTTGTGAACAAATGTGTGATTATGGAAGGCAAAATTGTACTCCCACATAAGCTAAGAAAGAAATATCTGGAACAGCTACACAGGAATCACCTAGGTGCTTGGAGAATGCTGGCTGTAGCTAAGGAAGCAGTTTGGTGGCCAGGTTTAGACCGTGATATCAAAAAAATGAGCGAAGTTTGTGAAACGTGTAATAGCATGCATAGGAATAACTCGAAAAATCAATATAGCAGTTGGAAAGCAGAAGCACAACCGATGGGAAGAGTGCATGTAGATCACTTTGATTGTGTGGGATCTAAATTTTTGCTGTTAGTGGACAGTTATTCAAAATGGATCCAAGTGTGGAATGTAAATTCAACGACAGCATCTGAAACTAAACAAAAGTTAGACGAGTTTTTTCAAATTTTCGGGTATCCAAAGACTTTAGTATCAGATAACGGACCTCCTTTCACATCATTTGAGTTCACGACATACCTAAAGGAAAGAGATATCAAGGCAGTGCTAACCCCACCATACAACCCAGAAAGCAATGGAATCGCTGAAAAAGCCGTGCAGACAGTAAAGCAGCTTTTAAGAAAACAGTTTTTAGACAATAAATATACATGGAACCGTAGATTAGGAGAGCATAAGCTGAAAGAAATATTATACATGCTTCGTTTCACACCGAGTAAGGCAACAGGGAAACCACCAGCGGAATTGATGTTAAATTTTCAACCACGCACAATGTTTAATGTTGTACAGAAGGGAGTGTTTGAACGCGGCAAGGAAGACAGGAAAGAAGTGGAGCAACAAGCAAAGAATGAAGTGGTCTGGGTGAAGAACTATCGCGATCGTTTTCCTAAGTTTATCAAAGGCGAACTGGTCAGGCAGATGAGCCCAGTCGTATTTTTGGTAAGCATACAAGGAAAAATACGGAAGTGCCATCGACATCAAATAATTTTTCCGCAAGCAAAGGAAGACCGAGAAGATAACATGCCAAGAAAATGTCAGGAGGATATATGGTTTCTTTGCCGAAAGAACCCGCTCGCAGACGCAGCAGTGGAAGATGTATAACTGCCTAGAAGTCCAAACATAAATTCAGAAAGTGACAGAACATCAGTCAGAGAGCAAGATCAACACCTACCAAGACAACACCCAGAAGATGGCAGAACACCAGTACGAGACCCAGATAGGCAGCTACCAACAAGATATCCAGGAGGTGTCAGAACATCAGCAGAGCAGCAAGATTGGCAGCTACCAAGAAAATCCGGAAGGATCAGGAGACCACCTAATAGATTGTCATTGTAAAAAAAAAAAAAAAAAAAAAAAAAAAAAAAAAAAACGGGGGAAGAGTGTAATAGTGAATAATCTGTGAAGAATATGAAAGAGTGTAATAGTGAATAGTCTGTGAAGAATGTGGAAGAGTGTAATAGTGAATAATCTGTGAAGAATGTGGAAGAGTTAAATAGTGAGTAATCTGTGGAGAACGTGGTATAGCAAATAGTCTGTGAAGAGTGTGACACTATTGTCAATAGTCTGTGATGAGCATGAGGATGGCTGGCTTTGGCATGGGTCAAAGAGTTCGTGGGAGCAAGAATGAAGTTGGAGTATGCAAGTGGGCTTGCTAGAAGTAATGTGAAGAATATTATTTAGTAGCATGGGGATAAAATTTAGTAAAGTACTTTTGAAGTTTGTGTGCATGTACCCGTGTCCGTAAATAAAGAGTACCTTAGTTTGGAAGTAGTTATTTTAATAGTAAAAGTAATAGCAGTATAGCTAGTAAAAGTTTCAGCAGTATAGCATTCTGCTATATGTTTATCTCATGACAGATTTTCAGATATCCAAACTCCTAAAAATTCAGCATCCTTATTAAATTGTATTCGTTTACCATTAATATGAAAAGAATTATAGTATAATTCGGTATTAGTTTGCTGACTAAAAAATATTCTACTTGTTTTGTTTTAGTTTATACGAAACTTATTGTTCGCTGTTCATGTTTCCATTATTTGACAAACTTCTGCTCAATTTGATAAAATTCGGTATTGTTCGTTTGGGAAATTTAAAACTATTTTTGAATCGTGGGACTTATCACAGTGGGAAGTCATTAATGTAAAGAATGAAGAGAGTTGGCCCTAATGTTGAAAGAACTGAGGTTCCATGGGTGATAAGTTGTTAGTCCGATTTTTTTGTAGTTATTTCTACAAATTGCGTCCTATTTTTTAAGTACGATTGAAACTAGTCAGACGCCAATCCTTTTAAACCGTAACGATTTAACTTAGTCAATAAGATGCTATGGTTTACAAGATCAAAAGCTTGAAACTAATCTAGGAAAAGACCAAAAGCTATTTCTTTCTTTTCTGTCGCAATGTAAATAGCCTATAAAAATTTACTATAGGATTATTAATTGACTTCTCTTCTAGAAATTCATATTGATTTTCTGAGAGTATATGATTTTAGTGTACGTACATTTCTTTGTTTTTACAATCACCTTAGACTGGATTTAGCTATGATTCAAACGTTGTAATTTTATGTAAATTTTAGTCAATCAGTATTGACGTTAAAACGAAATTAAAGTTGGCTTCAAGATAATATACTATTAACATTAATAGGTTTAGAGGTTTTTGTGTAACGGTCCCAATTATACAAGTATGTATAAAATCGACAATACTTTTGAAGTATCACAATACATATAAAACACAATAATGCTCAGAGAATGAAAGTGTGTGAGTGGTCAGGGATCAAATTTAGGTTTGCAACTAAAATCGTTCTGGTGTGTTAATCACTACTATACCCAATCCTTCTACAAACTAGCTGCACATCATCGCTATTGAGCTCGATTTAAGTCAACTTAGATAGCTTGAGTTGTACTGTATCTGAGTGTTGTGCATAGACAACCTAGTAGTTACTGAGAACAGTCTTTTCTTCGGTGTTGGAGTCCCTGCTTCAATTTCTAGTGGATATACACCGGGTTTGGTTCCCAGGAGCTGCTGTCTATCTAGGCCTCATATAACCTCACTGTTGAAAAGGCACATTTAGCTTCAACACAAACATATATGTATAACATAATATTTTAACAAGTATTACAATTGAAGGGTTCGACGAGATACTGGGCTTACTCCTACTCTGGTCAAAATTAAAATTTTGATAGAATAGCATATCAATTCAATACCGACTTCTGCCCGAACCACTTGTTGGTGTAGCTTGTCTATGGGATGCGTGATATTCCAAAGTATGAAGACGAATGGTGTTTTTTACACTGTGTTATTCATTCTTATTTTCCCTTTCTCTAAACAAGTAAAAATTTAACTTGCCTAAATAAACCCCTTTATTCATTACATACTACAACTTATGAAACGATAGCTTTAGTATCTTATTTTTTATTACAAATAAGATAACATGAAGAAAATTAAAAATGAACGTGAAAACAAATTATAAATAGTAAATTGTAAAATAATCGTTAATAAAACAATAACATTTCATTATTGATAAACTGAAGCGCTCCAAATTAAATTCTGTCATTGACTAGATGATACAGGTTTTTACCTAATTCATGTAAGAGCTCTTTCTTTTATTTGGAAGAAAGAAGTAGTCCTTGAAATAACCTTGCAGAATGAGTTTGAATATGCATTCTGCAAGGTTACTTATTATCGACAATAAAATGATTTCGTTTAATTAAAAACAGGGAAAAACAATATTTGGTACAAGGAGTCTAAATGTGTATTATTCTTCATTTTTCATTGTCTTCTAGAATCTGTTTTACAGTCAGCGACAAAAGTTCTTTCCGTTTGATGAAAATAGTTTTGTAAATAACTTCACAATGGAGGACAATTTGAGTACAGCTTTCAGTAAACTAAAAAAGAATGTAATTTTCTTTACATTCCAGCCGTATCATCGTTCTACGTGTTAGCCATACCACCGTCATTCCCAAAATAAATTTTATCAAACGGAAAGAACTTTTATCGCTGACTCTACGTATATTTTATAAGTTAGTACTATTTATTGTTATTATTATTATTAATAATAATTATGCTTTTTTTTTTTTTAAACTAGCTAAAGAAGTACAAGAAGAAAGTCTTGAACTGATGAACAGATATCTTCAAGAGGTAATTTATTAGTTTGCCTTTTTTTTTTTTTTTTGCATTAACTCTTTTCCTTTACTATGTATAGTCCAGTTTTACTGATATTCACACTGATATATAGAAACTACACTGATATAAAAATTTCACGATTTTACAGTAAAGAAGAACTGTATATAGTTCTAAGAACTTTTACAAAATATTCTAATATGATGCCTAATAATTTTCACACACAAACGATTAATCAATATGTGTTTATTTGTGATTTAAAAATGCCTTTCACTTTGTGCTCATTAATAGTGAAAAAATAGGGTTATATAGAAAGGATGAATTCATGTACAAATGAACTTTACATTATTATTATTACCTTTAATGTTATATGCTTGTCTTTATCATGAACAATACATTTCAAAATTTCTGAAATATGATTAATAATTAGTCTTTCTAAGTGAGAATTTTGTAGCAGTTTATTACACTTCATGTTCGTTTATGAATAGAAAGAAAAAGGTTTTCTTATAAGACATTTAAAGGTGTTAGATAGAGTTTAAATTAATATTTACGCTGTTAGGATTTTGTTACGTCAGTGGTTTACAGTATTTAAGAGAATATTTTCCTTCAGTAGATGAATTCAGAAAGAGTTCGAAAATTTGTGGTTCACCAAAATGAAAACAGGATTTCTATGTTTTATTATGTTTCTGTGTTTTCTGTAATGTAATGTAGAGGTTAAATATAATGTCTATATGTATATGTATATGTATATGTATATGTATATGTATATGTATATGTATATGTATATGTATATGTATATGTATATCTATATCTATATCTATATCTATATCTATATCTATATCTATATCTATATCTATCTATCTATGTTTGTTTGTTTGTTTCCAGAAACAAGAGGAACTTGCTCGAAGAGTTGAAATGATTAAAGAAATTAAGATTCTGGAAAGCATATCTGCTGAAAAGGAAGCATTTGATGACACGCAGAGTTCTGGTATAGGACTGCTTTGTGAAATGTCATTAGCTGAGGTACTAATATTATTTTCTTCTGCAAACAAAACAATAACGTTTAGTCATGCTTACTTCCGCCACTAGCAAAGAAACTAATATAGTCAAAATAAAATGGAAATTACAAAGGATTAACAGTTTATGGAAAAAGGTGGTTGATATTATAATTTTTATGATTCACGTCTAATGTGTATTTAAACTGATGACAACGCCCTGTGCTTGCCTGCAAGGAACAATTTTAACTCAAGTAATAATTACCACTATCAAAGATAGGTAATATGGGTACGCTTATTTTAATTCTTTCACAAAAGTTTTCAAATTATCACATTTCCAAACATGATATTGTAATTAAATGGAAGTAATGATGTTCTCATTTGGACTCTATAGTTATTATTGGAAAAGGCTAGTAAACCTCGAACACCGCTCCACACTTACCTAATTCAGATTAATAAGATTTCTACAATTTTAACTTCAGATACGTAAATAGCTCTAGTATAATGTTCGGAAAATCTTACAACCGAAAAAAAGGCACTCATTGGAAAAAGATCCTAAGCTTACCTATATATCTAATACATAATGTCCATATATCTAATAATTAGAGACCGGATGTTAGGCAAAATGCCTATTCTTTAATATTAAAGATATGATTAAAAATAACGTTTTAAAGTTTATATGGGGGGTTATAGTTTCGATTTAAGCCAATTTTATTTTGCCTATTTTGCCTATTTCGACCTTTACTGCCTAAATAATTGCTTTAGTGCCTAATGTTGCCTATTCTATGCGTTTTCTTCAAATTAAGCCTTCATTGGGAAAAATGTAATTTATATAACATAAATAATACACACATATATGTGTATATTAGGTGTTTATAAACACAAGCACGTGATACGTTGCAATATATATACAGAGTGAACTTTAAAGATATGTTCATACTTCGGGAAGTGATTAGTGATATCAAAAGAACACAAAAAAGTCCTCGTGTATTGTGTCTAATTCCGTGTCATGTACGAGTGACAGAGTGCCAACTTGGAATCGAAAATCAAATCCTGACAATTGGAACGAAACCGAAAGATGTGCGCATGCTTCGAGAGGTGATTCGTGACATGAAAAGAAGACAAAAAGTCCTCTTGAATGTCAGGAATCACCTCCCGAAGTATGTGCACGCCTTTATGTCTCGTTCCAATTGTCAGGATTTGATTTTGGATTCCAAGTTCGCCCCCTGTCACTCCTACACGATGCGGAATTCGACAACATACAAAAGGACTTTTTGTCTTCTTTTGATATCATCAATCACCTCCTGACGTATGTGCACATCTTTCAGGTTCTCCCAGTATATATGGAATGCATAACAAGCTTCGTTTTTATATGTACAATAAAAGAAGATATTAACAAAGAAGTATGTTTCTATATTCTTTGAACATTATCTATGACTTGAATTTATTTTTTAATTATATTGAGTATTCATTTTCATTATTCCGAGTAACATTTTAGTGCCTATTTTACTGCCTATTTCTTAAATTTTTAGTGCCTATTTGCCTGCCTATTTTCCAGGTTTTTAGTGCCTAAACATCCGGTCTCTACTAATAATAGTTTTATATAGAGAGATAAATAACTAATCCTCTTAATGCTTCTGAGTAAACAAACAATGTACCGGTATATCAACATCTATATTTTGGGTTGTTTAATAAAAGTCTCAATTTTATTCGGTTCATAATTCATTCGGGGTCCATAATTTCAACTATGTATTGATGCAACTTGCCTTATTTCAATCATTGCCACTGTGTTGCTAATACTAATGTAGATTTTTTTTTTGTATAATATGAAGAAGTTTTTAAGCCTGTATTTCATCCCGATGGGGAATACTTATTTAATGTACCGAAATATAGATGTTAAAAAGACATTGTTCAAACAGAAACATAACGGGGGATTTCATTCGGTCATAACATCTACAAAAAATATTCAATTTTAATGCAGTTTGTTGCAAATGACGTAGGAAGGATGAAAATGTTATGCACCATTCGTTGTGGTAGTGTTCAATGTATGTAAGCAATGTGGTAACTGGAAAACCGTGAAAATACTTCAAAGGATTGAAGTCCTGAACTAAGCTACTCTACGTCCCAGAAAGCTGCCAAGGCAGCACGATTACGACCTTACAAAGTAACTGCTGTTCAGGAATTACTTTACCCAGATCGGAATAAGCAAGTTTACCTATTGTCAGTGGTTCCTTCAATTCATTACGCAGACATTTTGCAAATTATATGGTTTACAGCTGTACACATATGCAGAAACGAAAGTCGATAAGCGCTAAGGCCGGTCTCTCTCGTAGGGATTTTCGGGAATAGCTTATCAGTAATTTTACTGCAGTTTGAGACACTGTTTGGAGGGTCTCACAACAGTGGTGCTAGCCACTATTTATTTTCTTTATCATCGGACAAACATTTTTCAACTTGGAAAATTATCTTACATTCTGTGCAAGGACAATGAATGAATTATAAATTATAATTTCTGAAAGTAAATGGGTAGGCCGGGCCTCTTACCGCCCTTCGCCATGGTTTTGGAGCTGGTAAAAGGAACTTACTCCCTTTTAGTACCCTATCCTTGACCAATTTCAACTGCAAGTAATGCTGATTATTGGAAAGCAATAAAGAAAATGAATACTATTGAATTAAATTCGAATAAGAGACTTTTAGAAGAGTTATCATAGAACAGCTTGACATTCACTCAGATTCAGTTAAGTCGAATGATAGAAGCTCGTTTATGCTCCCTTTAATAATTTAAGATAACAATTTTGATATTTTTTTGGACACTTTAAAACAAAACGAAAACACTGATAAGTTCAGCACATCGATCTAAGGTAGCAAATCGAAAGACTGAAACAAAAATACTTCACTAGTGCGTTCATAGAATTAGAAGACCCAGAATTAGGATAATTCGTTGACGCAAAAAGTCGAAAATCTTCGACTTTTCATAGTCCAGATTTAGAATCGTCCATTGATTTATGTATGGTTTTAATGATGATGTATATTTTGCAGCTGAAGGAGAGAGTTTTCATCCTGCGCATGGAACTGCAAAATGAATTAGAAGAAAGACAAGAACAATTAAGACAAGAGCGACAGAGACAAGAAGAAATGCTTGCTACTACAATGGAAGTTATTAACTACCATCGACAGCTCAGGTAAATGATTTTTTTTTCTTTCTGTATAAAGCTTAGTATCTTCTTTAGGGTTTAAATAGACCATATAAGTAAAAATTTTAAACAAGTAATAGTGTAACAGTGTATACTACGTGAATGAGTTTTAGTTTTTGGTAATTCAATCTCCTTAATTGACTAAATTTTACTAAGCCTAGGCTTAAAGGAGGCATTTTACCTCAAATTAAGTGAAATATACTTTAACTTAAATGAATATCTAAAAATAGAAAATATTTAAATCTTCCAGAAGTAATTTAGTTTCATTTTAGCATTGTATTCCACGATCAGATTAGTATTTTGCATCCTGAACTTTATACTAACCCACTAATCTCAACAGCAATGCAGGTAGTCTGTCAAGCAAGGATGATATCCATAATTACTCTCATAGAAATACATTGGTAACCGATTGTTGACTATCCATATCTTAGGATCAACTGGATAATCACCCTCATCAGTGAACTCGATTCCTAGCTTGACCCTCTATAATCTGGCCAAAATTGACTGTAAGAACCCATCAGGTAATTCTTGAGATTTTGTCTCTCGGATGAACACATGGAAACTATATAAAGGAATTTTCGGTAAACCAAACTTCTTAAAAGAAATTATATCTACACTTCAGATAGAAATTATTTTCTCGTATGTATACAATCCTTAAAGAAAGAAGTATTCACTTATTAGAAAATAGTATATGAAATTCTTTGCCCATTTCCAGAAGCTCTTTTTCTAACAAACATATTGAAGCACTTATAAACACTAGAGGTAATCAAAAAACTGGAAACGGCCATTTTATTCCACAGCTAACTAGGGTACAGTACGAGATAAGAGTTGAGGTTGTCTCGTCTGGAAAATGTGTCATGATGTCTTGTCTTTGAAAGTGTATTGCCTTTAATTGGAACAGTTCCGTCCCGTCACGACAGAATACCGCTCATGCCAATGGTAACCCTATATTGCATGAATTATTTTATTTAGGTTCATGTCAGAAAAGGACTGAAGTAAGAACAAATGTCTTACCTCAATCCGTTTGTGTATGACAGGGTTGTAACTTGGAGATCACATCATGCAATAATACGTCATTTTTTATGTACAATGCATATTCTATTTTAATGTACATTTTTTTGAGAATATTTCACAAATACAATATCATATTTTAGAGATTATAAGTGTTACATTTCTGGAAGTATTCTAAATTATGTTTCATACTTTTCCCTTTACATTTATGTTTTGAATTGTCTCAAACTTTAATTTTTTTTTTAAAAAAAAAAGCATCCAGTAATAATGAGACTACAGTATAACTTCGTATTGTTTCGTATTCACATAAATTATAATGTAAAAGAAACACAAGCTCATATATCTTTTGGATTTATAGCAGGCCAGCAAGAGAAGTTCACTGACAGCTCGCAGTGACGTCTATAGTGGCAATTTAATTAATGGTGTCTGAGGTTGGTAACACTAGTACCAATGTAGGGACTTCATTTAGTCCTCCACATGTAGTAAGAAACGTCAGAGACCATCTCTTGCTGGCCCTGCTATAGTTTTCCTTTCGCAATATCATTGTTCCTTAAATGAAACTCTTGAAAGCAGTTTTTCGTTGTAGTGAAGCACAACAGCACTTTGTACGTTTCGCACTTCACTTTTGGCGCACCTTTGCAATTTCCTTCCACTTCCCTCTTGCATCTACAAACTCAGGCCAATGGTGTACACAGTTCTTTCTGACTGCAGATATAGGGAGACGGTCGTTGAATCTTTCTTTCTGTTTACCTCAATTAGACTGTCAATGCTGCGACTTGAGCACCCTCGCTTCCTTTCCTGAGATTTCTGTACTATACACAATCTTCTGCGACCTGCGCTTTGAATACAAGCAGCTAAGTTGATCTTTACGATGGATACCCAGTTGTTGGCAATGTCTTCTATAAAGCAGCCATCCATTGATGCAGCAAAATTCCAATGTATAGAAAAGAGTTCTGCGATATCACTTTCTTGATCGAATATATATTCTGTATAATGGGACAAGGGAGTTCAGAACATCTACATCTCCCATGTGCGTATTATACTCAAGTATAACCGTAGGACCCAGTACGTCTACATGTGATTTTATTTTTCTGTTATACTTTGTAATATTCACACATGGTTCGGCACTGGAGCAATATTACAGATATTTTATCGTGCCACTTCACAGCACGCAGATCAACGTTATCGGGTGTTGAATGCTTCTCTTCCAACGACCCTCTTCCTCTTCTTTTGAGTTCAGCGTCTGTCGAAAAAGTGCAGCCCAGTATTCGATTCGCATGATCAGTTCCAACTCATTGAATTTCTCTTTTAGACAAATGCAACTTCTACTAAGGAGAGACTGCAGAATCGATTATCAAAATACATCTTGAAATTCTGATTGTCGAGAATAATCTGAGCTAGAGAGAAGGTAATATAACCACATCCACTACTATCTTTCAGATAATCAGGAATCTCAATTTTTACTCGTAAAAAACTCCAAATTATAAACGTACCCTGAGAATCACAAAGAAGGAACACCTTACATCCCCATGTTACTCTTTTTCTAGCACCATAAAAACAAAGAAGAATCAATCTGAAAGAGTAAAATATACACTACACAATAAAATGCTACATATACGTTACAACAGAATCACTTATTCATATACGTTACCATTCATCACTAATTTTTGGTCTATAGAGTAAAAAATATGGCTAGTGAAGTATGGTAAAAGAAATTATGAAAATATACGTTCTAGACAGGATTTGATAAGTAAGAGGTGGCCAATCCTCCTTTTTTTGAATGCAGAAGGAAATTCAACGCAGTTCGAACCAAAAGTATCATTAAACATTTTTTTCGTCCTTATTCGATTTTTGTTTAAAAATCAATCACAAGGAGATCTAAAATATATTGTACAAGATCGATAAAATTCATCCAATCTAAACTGAAATTAGTATGGTGATAGAACTCCACAAGATTAGTACACATATTATATATTATTGTGTGCAGTCTTTTTGGTTCCGAAATTATTTGCCATCGAAATTCGGTTTGGTTTTAACAACTCTGTTGAGTGAAGTGAGTGTAGTGTGTACTTATAATAATGCGTTAAAATTAATGGACACAGGTTTTTGCGCTGTAGAGTAACTTATTAGTTAAGGATTTAAGTTTGGAGAGGGCATGAGATTTGCGTAAATAATGTTATATTTTCTTGCCAACTTTTACATTTCCCTAGTTGTTATATTTTTATTAGCTGCATACTATTACTTTTATTACTCTTTACAGCACATTAGCATCTTAGTTGTCTCTAACCGGAAGAAAGCTCTGTTATATTTTTAATAATATCTTGGATTTTCGATACTTCAATATTTCTTCCATTCCAATACTGACACTTTTTTGATTATTATATGTATCCCAAACTTTGCAAATAACTACATATTACTAGGAGAATCATGTGATAGATTCTAAGAAACATTAGAGATATGGCATTACGAAATCTACAAAATATGTATGGAATGGTCCAATAATAGTTTCCCTGAAAGATTCTGCTATTTTGTTTCATTTTACATTAATCATATAGAAAACAAAAAGTTTTGATAACCTTAATGAGGTATTTTGTTTTTAATGAATGTATTTTTGTATTATTTAGGAAAGAAGAGCGGGAAAAGAGCAAAAAAATACCAAAGGATAATATTGTTGTTTGTTCTCCTGAAATTGAAAAGTTAAAACGAAAATTAGAAGAAATGAGAGAGAAGAGAAAATCAATATCAAAGGATACATCGTAAACGTTTGAGTATATTGTAACTTTGTATAACTCTTGTAACATTACGAATAATCAAATATACACCCTTAACAAACTACAATTATACAATTTTTATATTTTTTAATGCAGAATATCCAATTTAAATTATAAAGTTTGAAACAGGAAACTGTGATATTACAATTACTATATAGAAAGTCGTCTGTCAAGTTAGTTTCCGTCAAATAAATTCTATAGGGTGTCCCGTAAGGCTGGAAACATAGGGAAATCATGATTTTTTAAAAAAATGTATTATACTTTTTGTTTTGTTGTAGATAGCTATGAGTGTAGGCAAGGTGGAAAGTACCCAAGTCACGAGTGAACAACGACTGCGAGACTACGAAAGGTGGCTGCTGAATCCAACAGAGTGCATCCCCAACGCTCACCCGTCATATTTTCAACAATTAATGGATTTTTTTAAGGAAGCTGGGGAGGCTATCCCTGAAATCCCACATGGCTGTCTTCAGACGATGAAACATCTCTCGCCATTCTGGATGATTAGACTCCGCTAATGTGTGCAACAGAGAGGCCAACATATTTAACACATTATGCAGAGATTACATTTCCCTATGTTTCCAGGCTTATGTTAAATAATTAGAAAATTCTAAGTTATGTAACCAATAGAGTTTTCTTAAGCTACGAGGGTGAGACGTAATTTAATAGTAGGCCTATTTTTTGGTATTGAAATTTATGCGGCTTCCCAACATGTTATATGCACATTAGAGTTTATACTAGTTCCTGCTAATATAATCGACTTAATCAGATGAAAATATCGTATGACGAACTTCTTAATAAAATCTAATAGAATAAATCAGTTATTTATAGAGTTTTCCAAAGGTCCTTCCCACAATTACAACTATATATCCATGGCGTTCCTTATAAGAGGAAACAAGCCAGAGTACTTATTGATGTAAAAGGTATTAAATGTAAAGTAACATCATCAAATTAATTATGCATTAAAAGTAAACAGTTAATTAGGTATCTTAGTAATCTAGACATATAGATTAATAAAATATGACATAGGATCCAAAGAGAAAAATGAACATTTCATATTGCTTATAAGTTTTTTTTTTTTTTTTTAAGTCAATCATTCATCCGTTTCCACTTTTTCTTTTCTGAGCTACACACTGATAACCTAATTGGAGAATCTCCATAAGAGTGTCGTTCTCCACTTACTCATGCTTCATTTGCACAGCTGTGGATGGTTTGGATAATCGTTTGTTCTATCTAAAATACCATCCTCCACCCTGTTGATCATCCTGTCTTTTGTATTTTCATAGAAATTCTACGCCATAAAAACAGGAAAACAATCAGATAATACAGAACACAAATAAGTAGACTACTGAAATTTTTAAATAACCTTTAAATAAACAAAAAATGTGTTGATATAAGGACCTGCATAATTTATACCATTTACCAAACATGGTTAGTGTCATCAAGTCTAGGAGGCTCACGTGGGCAGGTCATGTAGCTAGAATAGAAGAAAGTGGAAACGTTTTTAAAGTGTTAACTGGAAGACCAATCGGAAAAGGACCATTAGGAAGATCTAAGCGCAGATGAGAGAACAATATTGAGATGGATCTCGCAGAAACAGGAATGCAAAGTAGAAACTGGATCCAGTTGGCTAAGGATAGAAGTCAGTGGAGAGCAGTAAGTACGCCAGAAATTTTTACTTGGGGGGGTGTTCAAAATAAAAGGGGGGGTGTGCTCTCAGAATAGTGATATAATTTTTAAACAAACTCAAACAAGAAAACAGTATATTTTGTTACGCAACTATTGCAATACTACTACTACTACTACTACTACTACTACTACTACTACTACTAAAAATAATAATAATAATAATAATAATAATATCAGATCTTTGCAGTGGTAGGTTCAATAAAGTAAGTTCACACATTTGGGCATTAATTATTATTATTAAACTAAGTAATACAGTGAAACTTCTCTAAACGGACATCAATGGAACCGATCATTTCTCCGTAAATGAGAGGTATCCCTAAAAGGAAGCGTTCTCTCTCATAACACCACACCACACATATTTATGGCATGGAAGAATAAGAAAGTTTGTCCTCTTATGAAAATGTCCACTATTGAGAGATGCCCGTTAAGAGAGATTTCACTGTATTAGGAATTAACCTCAAATATTTCACCCAGTAATTACATGTGAATTGATTACATACGCATTATTGTAATTATTTTGCAAAATTCTGCTATTATTTCAATTTATTCACCCCAGCAAGTTTTAGTGGGTGATTTTTTCCAAAATATTAATTGGGAAAAAAATTCCCTCGTCCCATGCTCAAATCACATTCGTTTAGTAATTAATACTGTACATAGTTCCAATTTCATTATTTTAATATTCTAACCCTGTTGTTAACGTTAATTTTTCTAATATAATTTGATCTCTTAATCTCCGTTCCTGCCCTATCCTGGCTACCTTATTCGCTCTGAATATATTTCATAAGAAAATTAATCATTGATTTAGTTGTTTTCCAGAAATCCAGTTTTTCAATTTACAAATATTTTGTATCTTTCTGTTTTGTCTTCTTTAATATACCCTAATTTTAATAATCCCAGGGCTCATAGTGGTCTCTGGCCTCTTGTAAATAGTTGAAAAGTGACCAAAAATGGCCGAAAGCACACGATAAAATGACCAAAATCTCATCATGACCCTTTTTTTCTTTGTCAATTTCTCCATCACCTCTCTCTTTGTTTCTTGTTTTGTTTCTTCTTTACTTCTTTTTGAGCTTCCTCCTTTCTTAGGATTTCAAAGTATGCTTTGTAGTTACGGTAAGCAGACTTAACAGATGTAAAAAGCTTCTGAGTAAGTGGAACCAGTTCTGGCTTATTTCCGAATTTCTTCATCCCAGACATTATATTTAACTTAACATTAAGAGTTCTCAAAAACGTGAAATATTCAAATTCATCACCTACTCTTAAGAATGTAATGCGCCGCTATTCCGAATCTATACCACAGCGCATTACATATTTATAAAGTGGTGATAAGGATTCCAATCCGCACCGTATGATATAAATTTAGAAAAAGTAATTAATGTTTTCGAATCGTAAATAAATAATTTGGAAAAAAATGATATAAAAAAATTGCAAATGTCGGAAGTTTAAAAAAGGTGAGAAAATGATCATGAATAGATAGTTGTACGTTTGTTCGGGAGAGATATTTCTTCTCTCTCCCCTTATTATAATATCTGCCACTATTTTAGGATGACATGATTTAAAGTAAAATATGATTAAAATAGTCAAAATCTCAAGCTTCACGTTAAACTCTTCAGTATTTACTACGTGTCCATTATTTTGAGTAATCAAACTTGTGCGATAAATTTATTATATGTTATGAAACTTAATCACATGTTAGATGAATAGTTGGAATTTGAATTTAGTAATACAGTTGTAGATGTTCTGTAGAAATGTGGAATTCCGGCGCACCAATTTATTTAATATTTTAAATACCAGACGAATGGTTCTTTTGAGACAATGCAAAGAGTAGCTTGACGTTTGTGATTATTTGGGAACTAACAGTAGTGGTTGCAGCGGAGAATCAGCGTACCTGTAAAATATAATAATAATAATAAATAAATAAATAAAGAATAATGTATTTTAATATAATAATAAGAAAAGATAGACAAGAAGAAAATAATTTTATATGAAAAGAAGAGAGATTAATAAAATATTGCAAATATTATATGCATATGTTTACGACGTATTTTAATTATTAAAAGAAAAGTTAAAGGTTAAATACTTACCTCGTGTTTGATGTTGTTCCCGCTGTTTAATATTGTTTCCTGAACAAATTATATAAATATACTTGCGCCGAAGCTGCAATGAGAAAAAGAGCATTGAATATATATATATGTAAAATATATACATAGGAACATATACATATAAATATTTTATATGAAATCTAAACTAATTAATCTACTAAGAAATTAACCTAATCTAACAAAATGAAACAAAGAAATATATATATGTATTACTAACAACCTATTATCAAAAGATTCAATGTAATGAAACAAATCACTTACCTGTTGTAATATTCTATACTGTATGTATTAAAATGTTGAATTCAGAATGGTAATGATATTTCAGTTGATGGTAGTATTGCAAATTTAGTTATAATATATATAACAAATCTATATTCTGTTTCCATATTATTTGCGTTTCGGATAAGTTCCTAGGTTGTTGCTTCACATGTCGTCGAGATCCTGTTTATTCTGATTGATTTCCCGAACCATTATGTGTGAGGGTGGCGACTCCGTTGACGCCGGGCCAAACTTTGGCTCAGTTCCTGGTAGGAAATGTCCTCTTGCAGAAACCGAGCCCACAATTGAAATAACTTCATTTAAATGTCAACAAAACTGTGTAGTACTGTGGAAGGAGTGCATTACAGTAAAATGGCGATCCCAGTCATCAGGATTGGATTGTGACAACAACGTTGTTGGAAAACAAGAATAATGTGATAGTAACCTGGGAAAATAAATTTGAATATTTTGAAAAAAAAAGAAAAAAGAAAAGAAATGGCAGATATGAAAAGGGGAAGAAGATGAAGATCTTCCGAGCTATAATATAGAAGAAAATAATGGCAATTGTTCGTAATATTAGTAAATATAAGAATTCTGAAGACGATGATAAAGAAGATAAAAAACGTAAACACCAAGAAGAAAAAGAAAGAATCAAATTAAAAGATATAGAGAAAAAGGAGAAGAAAATAGTAAAAGATAATGCAAAAGATATAAAGGAAAAGAAGAAATCAAACAAAAGTGAAAGTAATAAAGAAGATAATAAGAAGAGAAAACATAAAAGTTACGATAAAGAAGAAGAAATTAAAAGAGAACATAAATATAATCGTGAGAGTGAATCAAAGGAGAAAGAAAAGCGGAAGCATAGACACAAAGAAGAGAAGAAAGAGACGACAATTATCAGAAATGATTCCGCAAAATGTAAGAGAGACTCGAGGAAAAATGAAGAGAACCCGAATAAAGTAAGAAAGAAAATAAGAAGCAATACTGAAGAAGAGTATGTAAGAAAAGAATGGAAGAAAATAAGAAGCGATAATGAAGAAGAGAAGGCCAAAAAGGAAAGAAAGAAAACAAGAAGCGATACTGAAATCGGTAATTCGAGAAAAGAAAGAAATAAAACTAGAAGCGATACAGAAGATGTAAAGGCCAGAAAGGAAAGAAAGAAAACTAGAAGCGATACAGAAGATGTAACGGCTAAAAAGGAGAGGAAGAAAACGGTAAGCGATACTGAAAATCAGAAGAAAGAAAAAAAGAAATCGAAACGTGATATTGAAGATGAAAAGAAGAAGAATAGAGAGAAGAAAGAAAGCTGGAATATAGAAACCAATAGTATGAAAACAAAACCCGTTCTGAAAGACAAAATTGAAGAAGATAAAAAAGAAAGAAAAAAGTCGAAACGTAATATGGAAGGCAAAAAGAAGCATAAGGGAGAAAAGAAAGGAAGTAACAATATAGAAACTAACAGAGAGAAAATAAAATCCGATCTGCAAAGTAGAATTGAGGAAAAGAAAAGAGAAATAAAGAAGTTGAAAAGCTATATTGAGAGTGAAAAGAAGAGTGAAAAGAAAGAAGATAGTAAAATAGAAGCTAAAAAGAAAACAAGTTCTCATGTTGAAAATGAGAAAATCAAGAAGAGAGAAAAGGAAGAAGGCACTGGTGGAAAAGTTGGAAGAAAAGAGGAGAAATGTGAACCAGAAGATAGGAAAAAATTAAAAGGGAGAGATTTTGAGGACAAACATAAAAGAAGAGAGAAGAAAAGTTTAGAGATTAATAAAGAGAGTGATGATCAGTTGAAAAAGAGCTTAAAAGAAATGAAAAGAAAGTCTACAAGAGAGAAACTAATGAAAGTTCACAATAGGACACATAATGAAAAAATTCCGTTTGTTGTTTTTCGGGAAGCAACAACTGAAGAATACGAGACGATAGAGAAAGATATTGACGAGATTGATTTTAATGAGATGACCCTGTATGAAATTTGGCGGTTTATGTTCAAACAGAATATGCAGTTTCTGAAAGAACTGAATACGAGTCTTAGTTTGTCTCAATTCTCATCCTGTTATCATAACAAGATGGACAAAGTGAAAGATTCGAAGAACAGTGAAGTTAACACTGGAAAAATAGATGAAAAAGAGAAACACCAAGATAATTTTATAGACAATGAAGACACTGAAAAGCCAAATATTTTAACTGAAGAACAAATCGAAAATGAAACAATGATTGTAAATGAGGATAGAAGTAACACACTCTGTCAAGAAGATAAAGCAAATCAACACATGGAAGAGGAGAGCAATTACGAGGAGCAAATACAATTACAGGAGAAATACCAGTTTCACAATATGGGACAATATTATCATGTGGAAAAAGGAAAATATCAAATTGGAAAGAATGACGATATTAACGATGAGAACTCGGAAGAAGAAAGAGAAGCAAGGTTTCGATTAAAGAAACAGAAGTATAAAAAAAACAAATGTTGAAAGATGTGAAAGATATCGAAGGAAGAAAAATGAATCTGATGAAGTCCATCAAAAGAGAAAAAATGCAAGAAGGAAAAGAAAAAGAAAATTCGCGGAAAGGAACAGAATGAGGAAAAGACAAAGAAAGAAAGTTCCTACATGTTGGACACCAAAAATAAAGAAAGGAAGATTCCAAACCCGGAAAAGGACGAGAAGAAAAATAAAACAATTGCTACAATGTGAATTAAGCTTTAGTAAACTAAGATTCGAAAGACAAAGCGGAGAAGTAAGGCGAAAGAAAAAAATAGAAATTCAGAAATGGAAGTGCAGAAAGAAAAGAATGAAATCCAGAAATGAAAGAGAAAAGAAAAATAAGAAGAAAAAGATGTGTTTAGGAAATAAGAAAATGGGAAGGAGGAAGTCAAAAACAGATTGGAAACATGAAAGACATAAAGCAAAGAAAGATTTGGAAATTAACAAAGAACACAGAAAAATAAAAAATATAACAGACACTAGTAAAGCATGGTTTCGGATAAGACTGCAAGGATTTCTATTCGATACAGGTTGATTCATCCTAAGCTAACCCTAAACTTCCAAAGATGTTATATTTTGGTATGTCTGTTTTGATATTATGTGTTAATGTTATTTACTGTTCTGATATTTAGTGTCCTGTTCAATTTGAAAACCATTAATAATGCCAGTAAGTTTTGTTTTAAGTAAACTGGTTGTTGTTACTGTGATTACGTTATTTTACAAGAAAATGATGACTGTTGGGAAATGTATAAAATTTGTTTCATATGAGTTGGTCCTTATTTAGTCACAAAACTGTAGAGAAAATGTGAATATTCAATTTCGAAAAATTTTATCAAGTGATAAAATTTTTGTTTACACACCGGGGAGTCTGTAATGCGCCGCTATTCCGAATCTATACCACAGCGCATTACATATTTATAAAGTGGTGATAAGGATTCCAATCCGCACCGTATGATATAAATTTAGAAAAAGTAATTAATGTTTTCGAATCGTAAATAAATAATTTGGGAAAAAAATGAGATAAAAAAATTGCAAATGTCGGAAGTTTAAAAAAGGTGAGAAAATGATCATGAATAGATAGTTGTACGTTTGTTCGGGAGAGATATTTCTTCTCTCTCCCCTTATTATAATATCTGCCACTATTTTAGGATGACATGATTTAAAGTAAAATATGATTAAAATAGTCAAAATCTCAAGCTTCACGTTAAACTCTTCAGTATTTACTACGTGTCCATTATTTTGAGTAATCAAACTTGTGCGATAAATTTATTATATGTTATGAAACTTAATCACATGTTAGATGAATAGTTGGAATTTGAATTTAGTAATACAGTTGTAGATGTTCTGTAGAAATGTGGAATTCCGGCGCACCAATTTATTTAATATTTTAAATACCAGACGAATGGTTCTTTTGAGACAATGCAAAGAGTAGCTTGACGTTTGTGATTATTTGGGAACTAACAGTAGTGGTTGCAGCGGAGAATCAGCGTACCTGTAAAATATAATAATAATAATAAATAAATAAATAAAGAATAATGTATTTTAATATAATAATAAGAAAAGATAGACAAGAAGAAAATAATTTTATATGAAAAGAAGAGAGATTAATAAAATATTGCAAATATTATATGCATATGTTTACGACGTATTTTAATTATTAAAAGAAAAGTTAAAGGTTAAATACTTACCTCGTGTTTGATGTTGTTCCCGCTGTTTAATATTGTTTCCTGAACAAATTATATAAATATACTTGCGCCGAAGCTGCAATGAGAAAAAGAGCATTGAATATATATATATGTAAAATATATACATAGGAACATATACATATAAATATTTTATATGAAATCTAAACTAATTAATCTACTAAGAAATTAACCTAATCTAACAAAATGAAACAAAGAAATATATATATGTATTACTAACAACCTATTATCAAAAGATTCAATGTAATGAAACAAATCACTTACCTGTTGTAATATTCTATACTGTATGTATTAAAATGTTGAATTCAGAATGGTAATGATATTTCAGTTGATGGTAGTATTGCAAATTTAGTTATAATATATATAACAAATCTATATTCTGTTTCCATATTATTTGCGTTTCGGATAAGTTCCTAGGTTGTTGCTTCACATGTCGTCGAGATCCTGTTTATTCTGATTGATTTCCCGAACCATTATGTGTGAGGGTGGCGACTCCGTTGACGCCGGGCCAAACTTTGGCTCAGTTCCTGGTAGGAAATGTCCTCTTGCAGAAACCGAGCCCACAATTGAAATAACTTCATTTAAATGTCAACAAAACTGTGTAGTACTGTGGAAGGAGTGCATTACAAGAAGAACATACAAGAAGCATAACACAAGACGAACATGATGAACCACACAAATACACACACACAACGTTGAGCGTAGCGTTAACTATTACGAGAGAAGACTCAAAGACTATTATGATAGAAGAAAGAATAGACACAGAAGGATTCTCAACCCCACCTTGAGAGCTTAAGCACCCACCAACCGTCCACTGTGTTTTAGAAAGAATAAAAGCTGAAGCGAGAATAAAGCTGACTGTTTCACATGTGGCAGCAAGTGCTGAAGCTTTCAGAAGAGTAATGAGTAATAAGTTTCTGCCTTTTTCCATTTGTTTTTATATTTTTCTTAGAAAACTGCCAATGTAAAACATAAATCACACGAAAAAGTCACTTTACCTCTCAAAAAAGTAACTTTTAGTGACAAATTTGAAAAAAAAGTAACTTTTAGTGACAAACTTGAAAAAAAGTAAATTTTAGTTAAAAAAGTGACTCGCTATGAACCCTGTTCCGCTCAATAAATTTACGTGAATAAAAATATACTTTACAAAAAATTAAGCTAGCGCCAATTGCGTTCCTGCATATCACTAGACTCAGTCTAAAATATATATATAATTCTTAATTCGACCGATCTCTTCATTTCTAAAACGTTTTGACTACACCCTTCTAACGTTCGTCCGTTGATACACCACTTGCAGGGCAGGCTCGAAACCAGCCACAGAGCTTTGGTGGGAGGGCATGAATAAGTTAGGAGGGGTCAAGTTATTAAAAATTCTCTTACAAATATCTAAATTGTGCATTTTGTATTGAGGTCTGGAGGGGACATGAAAAATTTAGGGAGGGCCAGGCACTGTTGCCAACTCGCGAGTGTTAAATGTCGCTAGTTTAGTACTCTAATGTCGCTAGAAGTCGCTAAACGCCTCCTGCCAAGTCGCTAAAAAAAGTCGCTATATAATTTTACAAAGAAATTAAAACAATTTAAATATTTTCCATGTACAATGGAAGACTCGAGTATTTTTTTTCTTTTAAAAACTGACCATCTTGAAAAAACCACTGCACTATGCGCTTTGAAGAATACAAAATTAATAAATATAGCATTAAAAGTTTGCAAATACTTAACATTTTGGATCGCTTTCTCCCATTCCCTCTTATAACGTTGACTGTACGATTATCTTTTTTTGGGGGGTGGGAAATTCATGTTGCTTTCGTATTGGAACACATCACCAAACTCACCCCATTAAATTTCTGTATAATTTATATTATACAAGCGCAGTTAAATTAATATTTAAATCACATGCACTACACTGAACTAGAAAAGCATAATGCTCTCCAGCGTCACTGTCACTGTACGCACTTTGCAATGCAAGAGGTTACCAGCTATTACGCAACTAGTTAGATACGGGAAATTCTCGGATTTCCGAACCGCAGTGAAGAAGGGCATAATCCTCATAGCAGCGATGAATCCAACGAAGTAAGTCGCTCATAGCAATAGTGCAACCGAGTGTGTAAAAGTAATTATTAGTATCACAAACTGCAAAATTATATATTTAATATAAATATAAATATAGAACTATATTTAATATAAATATAGAACAAAATATTTCAATTCCTAAATGTCGCTAGATTTGTCGCTAGGCGCTAAATAAAAATTTTTGTCGTTAGACACTTCCAAAAGTCGTTAGTTCTAGCGACAAAGTAGCTAAATTGGCAACACTGGGGCCAGGCCTTCCCTAGCCCCCCTCTGGTTGCGAGCCTGTTGCAGAGTAGCACTTACCAACTGAATCTGGTATAGGCTTATTACTATATTGTCACATTTTTCTTTATTGAGGAGGAGGTAGGTGAATGACCGCTCAAGACGATGTCAGTCATCTGCATCTGTCCATCAATCTATTTTCTCGGAATCGACCGCGGAGCCCAGAAGGGTAGGTATCAGCGGTCTGTTTTGTCAATTGTTTCAATCGAAACACCGCCCGAAACAATGAGGTCATGTGGTTCTCGAAGCCGTACATGAGAAAGAAGTCGCTTCGTATTTTGAAGTGAAATAAATAAATAAGAATATTGTCTTCCTTCCTAAACGCTAAACCTTTTTTAACTTGATTTAATAAATAACCTATATGATACTGATTGATACAATTGGATTTGGGGGAGTATTCCTTTTCCATCCAGGGGTGTGTGTAAAGAAATTTGGAGGGGTGTTAGGGGGGTGTTGGGGGGTGTAGATTACTCCCTGGTGGAGAGCTTTTGTGAATGCGGCATTGAACCTCCGGCTTCCATAGGCCATAGAGTTAGTTAATTGAAATAAGTTTAAACTTCTTGTGAATAATATGGTTAAATTTCAATAAAAAGTGTCTCTAATATTAATACACTCCAAACAGAAAGCGAAATTAACAATAGCACATCTTTCAAAATACTTTCTAACAGAGATATTACAAATTACTTCCGTTTTAAGTTTCCATCATAAAAAAATTGTGAAAGATGTCTTTCTGCCGTACTTCTGGACACCGACGACGTTAGCTTTAATTTTTGTTTTTGAGTAGGCGAAGACAAGTGGAGATATAGTTATTTCTTTACATATCGAAAATAATAGTTTTATATTACTTAATCTATCTTACAATACGACATGTTTGGGGGCAGACGATGTCCCCAGAGGACGCCTGCTTCCTTGCCCTTTCTCGCGTCTTGACTGCTTCGAGTGCGCAATTTGCACACAAAGGTTGTTTTGCTTAACAATCAGGAACAAGCATTGGAGTTACTAGACGAATCCACTTCTGAAAATTGTAAAATTCTGCGATTTTTAAAAATTGTTCGACATTTGAGGCGAAACGAGGATTAGGCAAAACAAGAATCCTTATTTCGTCCAAATTGGCGGTTAGACCAAACGATGGGAGATCGTTTTTAATTAACCAGCCGTTCATCTAATAACTTTATTTTCCATTTATAGTAACTGAGCCAATAGAGCTGCCTACGAGACAAAAGTTGATACTATCTCGTCTCAAAAGGATGTACTGAAAGTGAACTGTTTTCAAGAGGTTTTTTGGACTAAAACTTCACATAACTACCTTTGATTGTATACAAATCCATTTGAAGAACAATTATGAAAATTTACAGCTATTTACAACGTTTCATACTATCGATAAGAAATGGAATGTCAATACATTAGAAACTATGTGTTTTTAAAATGTTCGAATTAGGTGACAGCATTACCGTAATTTCCAGTAATAACTGTAGACTTTTGTAATTTTATTCTTTATATGACCACACAAATAGCATTTTAATTTCGATTTCTTTGATACCACAATTAAACGGGCTGAATTTGTTAATGATAGATTTTCTTTTATTACTCTTTAAGAGTTGGTGGTGTGATATTGTTGTTTTAAATGTGCATGTCCCAACAGAAGATAAGGATGACGATATAAAAGACAGTATTTACGCAGTAGTAGAACGGGTATTTGTCCAACTCCCACCATACCATATGAAAATTCCATTAGGGGATTTCTATGCGAAAGGGAAAGAAAGTCTTCATAACGAAAGTAATGAGAACGGCGTTAGAATCGTGACCTTAGCAACATGAAAAACCTTATCGTGAAGAGTGCAAAATTCACATATCGCAATGTTCATAAATACACATGGACCTCGCTAGATAGAAGAATACACAATCAAATTGATCACCTTTTCGTAGATGGAAAAGTTCAGTCTAGCATAATTGATGTTTGGTCATTCAGAGGACCTGACTGACACTGATCACTATCTGGTAGCAACGATAATAAGAGAAAGATTATTGCTGAATAAAGAAAGTATTCAGCATCTAAAAACGAAGAGGTTTAGTTTAAAGAAATTAGAGGAGAACCAGGCTAGAGATGAATAACAGATTGAAGTGTCGAATAGATTCTCGGTTTTAGAAGGTTTTGACAGCACTAGTGTTGAGGATACTTAGATTCAAATTAGGGATAGCAGTAAAATTTCAGCAAGATAAAAAATGGGGCACGCGGAAATATGTCTACGCTTACAGGAACAAACCGTGGTTCGACCAGGAATGTATTAAACTAGCGGAGAAGGGAAAACCGGTGAAACTGCATTGGGTACAAAATTCGAACGATATAAGTATCCAAAATTTCGTTGACATCAGACGAAAAACTTCCAAAATGTATAGATCAAAGAAACGCGATTTTTTGAAGGCTAAAATTAATGAACTTGAAGATAATAGTAAAAAAATTGAGACATGTAGAAGGACATCATCGAATTTAAGAAAGGGTATCAACCTCGTATAATTGAAAGAGATATGACGGAACAATTCTTATTAATACAGATGCCATCTTGAATAGATAGAAAGATTTCTTTGACGATTTGCTTAACACGCAGCTAAAAATGCATTTCGTAGGGAAAAAGAAATGTACACAGCAGAACGATCGCTATAAAGAAATTTTAAAGAAACACAAATCTCCTGGTACAGACGAAATTCCGGCTGAGTTAATTTTAGCTGGGAGAAAGATTATGGAACAAAATACATAAACTCACTCTTCTTATCTGGAACAAGGAGGAATTACCACAAGAGTGGAAAGAATGAATCATTGTTCCGATTCACAAGAAAGTCGACAAAGCAGATTGTAATAATTATCGAGGCATTTCTCTTTTGTCAACATCCTACAAAATCCTTTCAAACATTCTATTAGCAAGACTGGTCCCATACGCAGATGAAATTATTGGAGATTAGAAATATCAGTGCGGATTTAGACGAAATCGATCAACTATCGACCAAATATTTACCATTCGACAAATACTCTAAAGGAGATGGGAATACAATACTACGGTACATCAATTATTTATTGATTTTAGAAAGGTTCACGAATCTTTTAGGAAAGAAATATTACAACATTTTTGCAGAATTTGGAATATCGAAAAAGCTATATTTAAATGAATTAAGATATGTTTAAGATATGTAATTAAGTAATTAAGATATGTTTAAATGAATCCCAAAGTAAAGTTCGAGTAGGAAAATTCTTGTCCACGAGCTTCCACGTCGAGAATGGCCTGAAACAAGGAGATACGTTGTCGACATTATTATTATTCAATTTTATTCTGGAGTATGCTATAAGGAAAATCAAAGATAGCAACCAGGGCCTAGAGCTAAGTGGTATTCACCAGATTATGGCATATGCTGATGATGTAAATTTAATAGAGGATGAAAGGAGAACAATAGAAACAAATGCACAGGCATTATTGAACGCTTGCAGGTTTAGAAGTCAATGCAGAAGAAACTAAATATAGGTATATGGAAGTTCGCTGTAATCGTGATACTGCAAATTACGGATGCGTCAAAGTATCAAATAATACTTTCGATAAAGTGGATACTTTCAAGTATCTAGGATTAAAATCATATCCATGAAGAAATTAGATATCGACTGAAAGCAGGAAATTCAGTTATTATTCAGTTCAAAATCTTTTGTTGTCGCGATATATATCGAGGAATTTGAAGCTTAAAATATATAAAACAATAATCATGTCTGTTGTTCTGTATGGTTCCGACAGACTGAAAGTATTTGAGAATAAAATCCTGAGACGAATATTGGAACCCGATAGGAACGGGAATGGGCAATGGCGGAAACTTCATAGCCAGGAATTGCATAATTTATATCCTTTACCAAACATTGTTAGAGTCGTCAAATCTAGGAGGCTTAGGGAGCCAGGTCATGTAGCGAGAATAGAAGAAAGCAGGAACGCTTTCAACGTTTTGATTGGAAATCCAATAGGAAAACGTCCTTTAGGAAGGCCTAGGCCCAGATGGGAGGACAGGTGAATCTCGTGAAAATAGTAATACAAAGTAGAAACTGGATCCAGTTGAGTAAGGATAGAAGTCATTGTAGAGGTTTTATGAACGTGGCATTGAACTTCCGGGTTCCATAGGCCATAAAGTTAATTAGTTCTTTTACGGTTTTAAAAAAAGTGAAGTATAACGGAAATTCAAAAGGAGCCTTCTTTGTTAATTTCGATGAAGGTGAATATGCTTGATGTTTGTATTTAAAATCCAAAATATAGTTTAGCTACTACATATGTTTGAAATTTTAGTAATTCCTTAATTCCTTAATGAATGAAATTTCTGAATTTAAGATTACTTATTATTAATTAACATATTAAAAGTACATTAAAACACGTTCACACACACATTATATATATTGTTGTATGTAGATAGATAAAACAAAACATAACTAGATACATATGCACAGAAAAAATCCTGGCGATACCACTAGTTGATGGAGAAATGATCCCAATAAATTCCTTCAAATTGGAAGCATTTTAAATGTCAATGGAATAGAGAAAAATCACTGGTCTTTGAAAAAGATGAAATTCGTTGGGTTAAGTTCTAACCCCTTAAGCTCCTCTCTGCAAGTTCGAAAATGTTATTATTATCCTTGTTTCCTTCATTTTTAACATTCCCGCGCAACTTGCAAGTGTCTCTTCACTCTTCTCATTTTCATACCTTTATTTCCACCATCATGATTAATCCGATTGAATAGAAAAGCATGATTAACTAAGCAAACTCATCACCATCACGACGCCGAACACGTATTTCAGACTTTGACCGATTCTGATTTTGAAAACGCTCCTGCGTACACTATAAGTCATTAGTCGGCAATTTCTATATCACATTGTCATTAAAAAATCAAAGTAATAAGTAAAAAAAAATGTGACTCTTATTGAAACGTGTTAATTGCGAATGGAGCAAGAAAGAGAATTTTTAACAAATTTATCTATTTACAAACCGACAACAATATTGATTTAATAGGCCGCCAATACTTATACGGGGCGCCGCGTCGTTTGCTCTTTTCCAACACTTTTTCTTTCTTCTTGCTCTTTCGGCGCTCCCTTGCTATCAGCGCCCGGGGCTGCCACCCCGCTGGCCCTCCTCTAGCTACGGCTCTGTAGATAGATAGCGTCTATATTAAATTTTAAGTTTTAATATGTCGAGTTCCGGGGGTCGGAATGTTAAAATTCCTTCAGATTCGTGTTCCTCGTGATCTAGTTTACAAAATATATAAAAATCAGGTGGGGTCCAGTTTGCTTTCGTGATCACTTTATGATCGAATATCTCGAGTTCCGAAATTCGGAATGTCAAAATTCCTTCAGATTCGTGTTCCTCGTGGTCTAATTTACAAAATATTTAATATATAAAAATCAGGTAAGGTCCAGTTTGATTCCTTGCATCCTACTTTTCAAACGAAACTGTTTTCCACAATGTACATTTTGCTTCAAACTGAGTTTAGCCCTGGCTAACAAACGACGCTTGAAATTGTCGTTCGGCATTCTTGTAGCTTATGAAGGCATGAATAATTCAAGTATGTTTGCCACATCTACAAACGAATATTCATTCATTAGAACCTCCAATACATTACATTAAAAACACATGAACTACACAAAGATAACAATTGTGCATTAGAGCAGATATCTTATTAGCAAATGGTCCTGCACACACGCACTGCTCAGATAGCCCAGAGCCCGAGCCTGAGCGCGAGTCCAAATTTAACTCAATCGCGATTGAGATTGTCAGAGCCGTAGCGGTTTACGTTGAATATATCAACACTTTATCAACTAAGTCCTCTTAGATTTTTCTCCAATCCCAAAAGCGGCTGGTTTTTCGTGATTAAGATATGTTTAAGCGGGGAACGAATATAGAACCTGAAAATAGGGTAATATGGCAACACGAAGGTAAATAGAAAATAAGGTATATCCACTTAGCTGAGATCTTTTATATTATTATTACTCTTTCCCCTTGTTTTTAAAAATAGTACTGCCACTCTTTCTTTTGTTAACAAAAAAGCACCACCTCAATTTCTTTAAAAAGAAAAAAGAAAAAGAAAAGAAAGAAAGAAAATCTCAATCGCAATACACAATTTTATTGTTGATTTGTTGCCACTCCGATAAATGTGAATGTTATGGTTTTGCATGTGTTCACTTTTTTTTTTTTTTTTTTTTATTGCAAGTCCCAGGCACCTGCAATAGTTTATAAGTGAAGGAAACACCGATCATGTTTTATTCTGTACTAGCAGCGTTCACCCCGCTTCGCTGGGGTCACCCCGGAACGCAATAAACTTTGTTACTTAGATAATTTTTACTTTTTCGCTTTCAAGTGATATGATAAAAACCATAGTAGATTGCAGTAAATGTTAACATTATATCGCCTGTCATTTATGTTAACCCGCCGAGTGACACGGTCATGCGGGTTGCATATAAATACGTTTATTTTTACCTATGATGAACTAACAAAGGATTTGTACGTTATGGACACTTGAATGGTCAATTATCTCAAGACACTGGTAATTGAAAATTAAAGTGATATGATAAAAACCATCTAGGGTCCAAATCCTAATAACCCCCCAAAAATGAAAGAAATTGGTTCAGCCGTATTAGCGTGATGAGGGAACAAAGGATTTGTGCGTTCTCTTTTATATATAAGATCTTTTTTACTTCCCAATAACGATAGCCGTGCCTCTTTGTGAGAAATTGCAACTTATTTTTTTATTCTGCCAATTGTAAAAGTATACTCACCAAGAATTTCCCTACACTTTAAGACATTTTAAGAAAAAATACCTTCTTTCCCGTCAGCAAATTTTGAGCATTTTCTCCCTACACCGAAGGAAATTTCCCTTCATCTGGCAACTGAGCCGGAGTGGGGAAAGATTCTTTGCTGTTTTCTCGTCGTTACTTGATATTAGTGCTGTCGAGTTTTGTGACATTTGAGGTTTTCGGTTTTTCAGAAAACCGATTTTCTGAAAACCGAAAACCGCAAAAGCCGTTTTTAAACCGACATTTCGGTTTTTTGAAATTTCACTTTTTTCAAAAACCGGTTTTCGGTTTTTTCAAAAACCGATTTCGACAGCACTAGTCCGAATGACTATTTTCCTCAGTAACAACTTGCACCTTATCAGTTTCGCTGCAGGTACTCTCCAATTGCTTATCACTTGTTCCATGTGAAATAAAATATCCAGATTTTATAAATCTCTCTATATTTAACTTAATTACAAGAACACATGGTCTAAATAGTTTGCATATTCCATCCTAATAAAAAGAGCAAATCTACACCCAATACCTTCTCGTAAAACGAATTAAAATATAAGATACTACGTTACAAAACCCAGAAATGGGGAAGAGGGATCCTCTTAGCCTTTGAGTCAATATGATCTTTCAGTTTTGTCTTACAAGTAAAGCGTCCAAATGGATGAATCGAGTTGCGGGATGAGACATAGTGCGCCTGATAGAGGATTTGAAAATATGTGTAAGTGCAAAATTATAGCGCTTGAGCACCATAAGAAACAGAGGGGGAGGGGGTCAAAGTTGCTGGGAAAAGGGCTTTGCTATGTTATAGAAACACATCAAATAAACTGTTGAATCGTAAAAATAGTTAAAGATAGACAATGAAAATTGTGGTAGTTTCAAATATTGGCAAAAGAAGAATGGGCAGAGTAGATCAAGAACCTACGCCGCCATCTTGAAATCCGACATTTTGAAATATGTAATATTCTTTGAAATAGAAAGGTAGTCATGTGATATATTAATTACTGCCAACATGTTCTAAATAGTCAATTATGAACTTTAGTGATCGTTATCTGTACTTATTTGGAAAATTTAGGATAATCGTTATAGTTATTTACAAAAATTTAGGAGCTTGATACTCGTATGTTGAAAATTTGGATTATCATAAAAACACATTCGACTGCAGTAGTCCACTTTTCATCCAGATATCACATGCTAAGCTCGTCCCAAGTTTCTGTTGCTTACAAAAGTGGACAAAGTAAGGTGAGTGAAAAATATAGCAAGTGATGAGAAGATAGTGGTCTACGTACAGTACGTAATAATTGCGTTCCAATCTATCAGATTTTATTGTGTTATGATCTATATTAGTAAGTATATCATTTAACAAAAGGTAGCTATATCAACTCCACAGTTTTCGACCAAAAATGAAAAAAAAAAGAAAGAAAGAAAGAAAAAGCGGAAGCGGTACCTCCAGACCAGAACAGTTCTCTTCGGCACTGTATAAAGCAAATTGGAAGTAATGTCATAAATAATAATGTACTAATATACAACTTGAATATCAAATTTCACTGTTAGTTTTCTTTTCTTGTATGTATGTTTAACTTATATTTGTTTTTGTGATAATCTAAACTTTCAACATACGACTATCATTCTCCTAAATTTTCGTAAATAACTATAAAGATGGTCCTAAATTTTCCAAATAAGTACGGTGCAGATAACGATTACTAAAGTTCATAATGGCCTTTTTAGAACATGTTGGCCCTAATTGATACCAGTATATCATATGACTATCTTTCCATTTCAATTAATATCAAGTATTTCAAAATGACGGACTTCAAAATAGCGGCGGAGGTTCCTCATCTACTTTGCCCATTTTTTTCCTTGTCAATATGTGAAACTGCCACTGTTTGAGTTGTTTATCTTTCACTACTTTTACGATTCAACAGTTTATTTGATATATTTCCATGGTGACGTGCATTTTCTCACGGTGCTCATTGTCGAGCAATTTCACACGGTCCTGGTTATCGCATTAATCAGTCAGCAGGTGTGGTGCATTTTCACACGGTCTATCTGCAATCACGTGATTCACCCTGAAACTTCTTTCACTACAAGGGGAGGGGGGACAGAACAACTATGAACTAAGTAAGAACAGAGAAAGAGCAAATACAAGTTAAATACGAACAATTGCAATTAATATTAGAGAAGGAGAGCTTAGAAAATGTTTCACTTTCACAAAAAGAATAATGAAGAAAGTAAGCAGAAATTAAAATAACAAAGAACAAGATAGAACAAAGAAATCAGCAAATAAAAACAATAGTAAAGAAGAAGAGAAAAATAGCATATACAATAAGAAATTGAAATAAATAAAAAAAAATAACAGAAACTATCGGAAATTGATATTAATACATAAAGAACAGCAAATGAAAATAAGAACAAATAAAGAATAATCAAAAATTAAAATAATTAGGGACAGAAGATAGAATATTAAAATAAATAAAGAATAAAATAAGCAGCACATCAGATAATTCAGACAGGTAGTTCAACAATCGAAGAAAAATGTGCCCGCCCTAGAGCATAGAAAAACGTTGTGATTTGTAAAACACACAATATTAGCTCCATACTCCAAGGCGGTTCTAAGACGAACCTTGTCATCTTGTTATTTTCCGAGCGAACAGCACGTCGTTAAGATGGAACCTTCTACTTTTGTACGTCGTCAACCCATTTTTACAGTTCATAGCCCATTATCTTAGCTTTTGGAGATAGCTCAAGCTTCTCAAGCAATTTTTAAGGTCTGCGCCATTTTCTAGCTTCTCCAGGACTAATTGCAATCGTTCGTCAAGACGGATGTAAGTGAATTTTCTACGCTTCTCCGAATTGCAGTCTAAGCCCTGTCTCGCGAAAGCATGAAAACTAGCTGTCGCATCTGCTTTTAATACACTCACAAGCTCAAAGATATGTGGTGTACTCTTAGATATGGTGCGATTTAACTTATTGTGCCAACCCTCCACTGGGTTGTTTGTTCTGTGCCTTTGACCGTTGCAGTTCCATATTTCTCTTGGAACATTTGGATTATCCATCCATTGTTCAATGAAATAATCGTTGAACATTTCGATTTTCTGGCCAGATGGACAGTCCTCCATGACGGTGAGCCAACCTTCATCGATCCTGCTTGTTGGTATTAATGCCAATGCACTACACATGCGAACATGATGGCGTACATCTTCATTGTGGAGGTATTCTTCGACGAGACCTATACTCTGAATCTTCCGCCAGATACTCTGGTTGAAATGGTAATGGCAGCCGGAAACCTGTGAATTGGGAAACACTGCACGCAACGCATTGATTGCAGCAAGTTCAAAATCTATTTTTAACACTCGAGGTTCGTTCTGGCCAGACCACGTTTTAAGAAATGTAAACAGTTGTTCGTATGTTCGCTCTGTTTTATCTGGCAACAATGCATACAAGACCGGTACAACCAGTGTCTTATCATGTGTGCTTCCTATGTCTGCATGTATGGTGTATAACTGGGAAAAATACTTACAGGAACTGTTGAACGTTCCGTCAAAAAACCATTGTTCGCTTTCCTTCAGTGCTGGTTTCAAACCCTCGTAACCAAAACACAGAATTCGTCCGTCTCCTTCCAGTGCGTCGTACTGTAAAAACGAGGTACCATCTTCAAACCGAATCATATAATCGGGAAAGCAGATATTTCTAGGAGTCGGTGCACCTTGATGTATGCCGAGTGATTTCCTTCTAACACCATTTAAACCCCCTTTCTTCTGATCATACGATGGTATGGAGGTTACTAGGTCCAGACCTTGATTAATTGGAACAGCCATTTCTTCTTTGAAGATAACATACACTGGTGTAAGGATCTCGTCTCTTGCTCTCTTCTTGCAATTTGAAAGTCGCTTTCGTATCTCGCAAACTGCAACATCAGGTACACACTGATGATCTCTTTCCACAACTGCTATTTTATCTTCTGTCTTGGGCAGATTGAGCCTGCCATGGCAATTTACCTTCTGTCTGTTGATGCATAGCTAAAATAATAATAATAAAAAAAACATCAGCTTCTGAAATAAACAATTGAAATGTATTTTCGCATATACGTACACACACATAAAAAAGCGTTTGCTCGGTTACAAATGTACAAAATAAATTATTATTCATAAGTATCTTTTGTTTAAAAAATGAAACATAAAAACATGCGAATTTGTGTTATTACTTCCTTTTACGCAATTATATATGTGTAGATATTTGTTTAGGCAAAATATCACATGAAAGAAAGTTAATTTTTAAACACAGTAAAGCTCCGTCTTGTTCGTCTTATTATGTCTTGTTCGTACAATAAAACAGTGTTTATGCTGAAATATTTTTGGGTTATCGGAGATTTTCGCCATCTCTGGTGCCCTTGCTACCAAATTCCGCGGATAATTGGGGCTTTACTATATTAGAAGTACTAAAACAACGTGAAAAAATATTTATGCTTTAGAGAAGCAAGTATACTGTCCTCTCAGATAAAGATTAAAAGTAATACAGATACTGTTCTTGTAATTCAGATAAAGATTAAAAGTTACGAAATTTTCAAAATACCATCATACATGTAAGATATCATAAAGTAAGATACCATACATTATTGCATATTTTCGAGTGCCTTAGACGATCGGTGCCCAGTTTATGAAAACAACCACCAAGGAAACTAAGAATGTATTAAATCCACAATATAAGCCAACCTACTTCATTAAAAGAAACTAACATGTATTACGAGAACATGTCATGTCTAGACATCGGATTTTTATGCACTTAAAATTTATGAAATATGCATACAACTTCAGGGACTTCTTTTTAGAATTTACTTTTATAATAGTTATAGGTTACATACTCTTAACGTTTTAAAACACACACAAATAATGGAATTAAGTTATATGAGAACACGATCTCTGGTTTTCTTGACATTTGTATTTTACAGTGGATTCAATTAACACGAAATAATACGAGTTGAGTTGATTTTGAGTTTAACGTTCCGTTCAGCATCGAGTCTATATGAGACGTGGGCCTACTTATTAACGTGGAATCCGAACCACATGAGCTCCCGCCGGGACGAAATAATACGAGTCTACACGTTTCCATTGTACAAATAATAATAATAATAATAATAATAATAATAATAATAATAATAATAATAATAATAATAATAATAATAATAATAATCGTTTTCAAGGGTTTACTCTTCCCGCAATTAGCCTTACAGTGTATCACAAGATGCTTCTCTTCATTTTTTGGTATCCGTTTATGACATTTGTAGCCAGAAAATGAACTATTAACATCAATAGATGTTACTATACAATATTTACGCAGAGGAGCAAGTGTAGTATATATATATATATATATATATATATATATATATATATATATATATATATATATATATATATATATATATATATATATATATATATATATATATATATTGGCAAATTGAAATTTAACCCTTGGAGATATTTTCCCATGGCTTCAATTATTTTTAGTTGGAGTTTCTCCCAATAAGATCCGTCATTTTTTTTTTCAAGGAGTGCCCGAATTTACCAGAAAATGACCGGAGCTCGTGTCGAACTTCACCAACTAGAGCTAAGCATTCACTGAGTAGCAATACTCGTATCTCTTGTTTCTGAATTGATGTCGACACGATATTACAATGTCATTATTATTATCAGATTTCTCTTAACGTTTTGGTAATTGTGGGCATTTCTGCTCTGGTGATCGGTTTCTAACATTATTGGTCGTCTATAAATTAGGAATTCTTCCATCTTCTCATGCAAAAAGCCCTTCCGTTGCATAGGCATGTAAATGTATTGAAAATATAAACTAAAACTGGATTTATTCCATGTTGTAAGCATACATCTGAAATAAAAACTTATAAAATGTGCTGAATATGCTCTTGAGTACTGATATATGCTCTAACCTTTGAAATATGCATTTATATGCACTACAAAGCTTCAAATTCGGACTATATTATTATTTCTAGAAACCCCTACCAAATTTAACAGAGATGCATACGAGCAAACAACGCATTTGCATAAAAATCCGATGTCTAGTCATATTATATGAAGCCTTCGCGCCCCCCCCCCCCCCAAAAAAGAAAAGAAATTAAGAACATAAAAAAGGAAACATGAATTTTTACAGAAAATCCTAATTCTATTAATACGATACTTACCCATACTGTATGATCCCTGTTCTCTCTCTGCATGTAGTACTGGAACCCTGCATGAACTAAGAGACGATTACCTCTGCTAGTTGTTATAAACTCCATTTCTACGTTGAATCACTATGTTCACCCAACAACGAAAACACTAAAATTAAGGAATTAGACATCAAGGGCGATTCTTTTATACCCTATTTATCCCCCACCCTCCAATGACATGATTCACAGGTATACCATGGCCATACGCACCTGCAGAGATAACTAAGCAGTAACAGGAAAAGAATAATCACAAAATAAAAGTTTATTTAACTCATCTTTCTATTTTTAAACAATGGGTTCCGACTTCATTAACAAAGTGCTTATTTTATTCTTTGCTGTGGAGAATGACTTTATTGTCCATACATTATTTCCGAAAATAGAGATCTTGATCAACTTAGCCGCAGAATGCCTTGAAAGTCGACCTGCAGAGACGATATCAATTTGGAGTGGAAACCAGTAACACATTTTAGTCTGTTTTCGCAAGATTATTTGTTTTTCTGAATTTTTATTTTCATGTACTTTAATTTGCTATTATTTTCGTTATTAGTTTTATTTTATTTTTGTAATTATTTTCCTCTTCTTTATTATAACGTGTGTTTGTTAATTTTTTCTTTTTTCTAGCTTCTCTAGTATTAATTGCAATTGTTCATATTTAACTCGTATTTGCTCTTTCTCTGTTCTTACTTAGTTCATACTTGTTCTGTCCTCCCTCCCCTTGTAGTGAAAGGAGTTTCAGGGTGAATCACGTGATTGCAGATGGACCGTGTGAAAATGCACCACACCTGCTGACTGATTAATGCGACCTGTGAAATTGCTCGATAATGAGCACCGTGCGAGATTGCACCGTGTGAAAATGCACGGAATCATTTCCATAACATAACATAGCCCTTCTCCCACCAACTTTGACCCCTTCCCCTCCGTTCCTCATGGCGCTCAGCCACTATAATTTTGCACATAAAAATATTTTCACATACTCTATCAGGCGCAGTCTCATCCTGCATCTCAATTCATCCATTTGGACCCTTTACTTGTTAGTCGGCTATAAAAAGTGCATTCGCATAGATTTTTAGCCCTTAGTACCTCAAGGCGACTATAAGACTGGAATCACTATGGGCTGGAAGAACCTAGCAATGTTAAAGAAGATGACTTCCAGCCCCAAAGTTGTTGATCTTATACTCACATTACTGTTCACTTAATGTTTAAGAAATAGCCTATAAATGCATTTAAAAAATAACCTTTTCTTAGAGGTATGAATAATTTGTTTACTATGGATATTGTTTTCATTTATTGTCGGATAAAAAACAATTTGTAACATATTTTTAAATAAATGTTTGAGGGGGCCAAGCCAAGATTTGGGGGAGGGCGGTGCCCCCCGTGCCCCTCCAAAGCTACTTCCCTGCTTTTCACCACTTTGTAAAACTTCTATGATAACTTTTGTAAAATATACAATTTTGTAGAATACAGTATAATTTTTTTGGGGGGGGATTTTTAATTGTTTCAATTGCTTTCAGTTGAAATGGACCAATAGTAAGGGCATGCTCTCACTAATTTTATGCAACATTTTCCTGGATATTTATTAAACACATTCAGATTTTTATAGAACATTGTGTGTAGTTTGTCGGAGAATAGAGACTTACTCCAATAGTTTGTGACAGTTGCGGATCCAGCAGGGACGCGCCCCCTGAAGAAAAAATATAACTTTTTGAGTTATTTTAACGAGGCGAAACGATATATTTTTTAAAAATATATTAGACCAAATATCTGCTCTCAGTCTGTTGCTAATGGAACTAGCTAATATTCCCAAGTGTTACAGCGAGTAATATTTTGCGCCCTCCGAACTAATCATCGTTTTGTGCAAGAATGAATACAGTCCTTTGTGTAAGAAATACAGACCTTTGAGGTCAAAGGTACAACTTACTGAAGAAAAAAAGGAACTAAATCGTCTATTTGAGATGGTTTTTGTGATGATGTCCTATAAACCTTTACTGACTGGACAGAGATACATATATTTTTTTTTAAATGTAAATAAATAAAAGCCAGCCACTTCAAATTGAATTATACAGAGACTTTTAACAAGTTGTAGAACGGAAGTAATAAATCAGTACGTTATGAAATAAAAATTCAATACGAGTTACATCCTTTCAAAATTTCTGGTGCTGCTCCTGTTTCAGCAGCATGTAGCTAAAATCACCCCCAGCAAGCAGCTGAATAGATTTTCTACCGGAAAAGTTTGTGTAGGGGCAAAGTTAAAGTGTGAGGGGGCTGCAATGGAACACCAGTTGCTATAGGATGTATCCTGCACATGAATGGCATGTAATAGCAGTTTAGTTTACCATAGTTCCAAATAGGGAGAGCAGATAGTCAACTCCGGAGGACCTTCAGATTGTGTGCCAGGAATAGGCCTACTGCAGTTGGATAATTTAATGCTGATGACATTCTTTTTTAATTTATAGAATATAAATTATGAGGGAACAAGAAACAAGATACTTTTGAGAATCAAATATCACCTATCATTCCTGAAATCATATAAAAATACAGCTTATTTTCACTCTATTTCTTAACTTCAGTTTTGGAACGTGGAAAGCTACAATCCGTTTATAGTTTTCAAGATATTTTTTTTTCTTTTCAGGGTATAACGAAACTAGACATGTCTGTTAATCTACAGGGTGGTCCATAAGTCTTTGTACAGTGGATTATTTTGCAAACAAATATGGTTAAATCAAATCTGACTAGCGGAGGGCGGATTTGCGTAAAGGAGCTACCGATTGATGCATGCGTGGTGAATGGTGGCCATCTTGGGTTCAGGTTATTATTTTTCAAATGGGAAGGTAGGCATGTGACACATCAATTAACACTGCTTTTCAGGGAAATGCATTCCCGCAAGCAGAAATGCGCTATCATGTACCGTTCCAAAGTTATGTCGTTCGAAAGTCCCACCTACAGGATGTGCTCCACATATTGCCCGTCCATTGCAACTTACAACCGGAGTCTCTTAATCCAGTCCTCCTGAACCCGTAACAACACATCGAGGATGATGCTATCACAGGCGTTCTGAATGCGTCCCTGTAGGTGTGCAACGTAATCTTCTCCTGATACACCAGGTGTTTTAAATGTCCCCATAAATATCCAAGGGAGTGAGGTCCTGCAACCGGGCTGCCCACTCCACAGGGCCTCGGCGACCGATCCAACGTCGAGAAAATGCAGATCCAAGCATTGCCGCACAGGCAGCGCATAGTGTGGTGGGGCACCATCTTGCTGAAAATATCGCGGCAAGGTGGCATCAGGGCGGAGAAGCAACGAAAACACCAACTTTTGTAACATGTCCAGATATCGGACCCAATTTAGGGTACCAGGAATGAATAAGGGTCCTATGATCGACGTGTTCCATATGTCACACCACACCATGATACGAGCAGGGTTAACCCTCTTGCAGGGATTGATCGCATGTGGGTTGCATCCGACCAATATCGCATGTCCTGGCGATTCACTTCCCCATCCAAATAAAAGCTTACCTCGTCTGTGAAGAGAACGCTGGCTGGGAAATGCGGATCTCGGTCATATTGTGACAAAGCCCAATTGGCGAATTCCATGCGCCGATCTGGATCATCCTCTGAAACGTTTAGACAAGCTGCAGCTTGAAGGGATGCCACTTGTTTGCATGGAGAATCCTCATTACGGAAGCACGTGGTAGTGCTGCGCTTGGGACTTTTCACACTCAGAGCAAGCACAATTGTGGATATCTCTCATCTGTCGCGGTTCGTGGCGGACCTGACCGTAGTCTGTCGGCAACATTGCCAGTTACACTGAATAATCGAAAACGATAGATGCTAGTATAAAATTTATAGTTTTTGAAGCCGCTGATAAGAATAGTGACACTATTGATGATGTTTAGGTACAACTTAAGATCCCATTATTACTCCTGTGGTGGGTGCGAAGTGGTAACTTGTAAAAATAGTCTAAAATGACTGGCATTAGTGTAAAATTCACGATTTTCTCTATCGCTGAGATGAATAGTGATATTTCCGAAAATATTTGAGTACAAGTACAGCCATAAACATGAGCCCATAAACATGAAGTTGAAAAGGAGTGGAAAATAAAATGTCCAAATTACCGAAATTACAGTCGAATCCATAGTTTTCCGGGTCACTAAGTTTATTGGTGACAGTTCCGATGACATTTAAGACAAGCTTAGGCAACAATGGCCATGCTACCTACCTTGGAATAAAGAGAAGCAACACTGAGCGTTGCATCGTTGTTAGTCCTACTTAGTTCTTTATTTCTTGACAGGAGCTACGCTAAAGGCGTTTCTCGTACGTACCAGTACATCTGCATAAAGATGTATGTATGTATATGTATGTATATGTGTATATATTCATATTCCACCATAACTCTGGAACACTTGTAGCAATTCCAAACAAACTTGGTACATACGATTTACAATACAAAAGAAAAGAGTACTGTGGAGTAATACATACACCCCTAGTTCTACCAGCGGTGTACAGAATGGAAAAATAATCGAAAACGACAGATATTAATGTCGAAATCATATTTTCAGGGGCCACAGATATGAATAGTGAACATCCAGACGCCATCAAGTCCAATTTCAGCTTGCAGTGAGGATAAGACACCTCTCGGAGTTGAGGTGGGAAGAGGATGAATTGTAAAAATACTCGGAAACGGCTGATATTATTGTCGAATCCATAGTTTTCGAGGTCGCTGAGATGAATATTGGCATATCCAAAAGCAATTTTAGTTCAAGTTCAACTCTCGTGTGATGGGTTTTACGTTTGAAATAATTTTTGAAACAGTATCTCTGCCAAGATGATTTTTTTTTTTTTTTAATGTCACTTCCATTAAAGTTTGTATTGAGTGGAAGTATGGTGTTTCAAAATTTATGCCAAAAGTAAAATGGATTCTTATGGATTTTATGGATTCTTATCATTACAGTTTCATTCAAATGCATGCCCTAAGGCGAAGTGGGTTGAAATATTTTGCATTAAACCTACTCTCACCGCGTGAAGAGTCACACTTTCCATAATATTCAACTGCATCTTTCTTTATTGAAAAAATGCTCAATGTTAGGATTGCTTAAGTTGAGGATGGGAAATTCAGTATTCAGAGGCACATAGGGCCGGGGGTGCACATTTGAATTAAATTTGATTCTTTTAATACCTTTAAGCATATGCGGTGTGAATGAGGAATTGCCCTGGAAATGCTGTGTCTGCTCTCGGTAAGTCTATTTCCTTCAACTCTTAATTAATAAGGAAATGTGTGGTTTCAGTGTTTAAAGAGGGAAATGTGTAATTTTTAATATGTTAAAATTTTCGTTATTTATTTATTTATTTGAATTCGCTATTTGAAATTTACATTACACATAAGGGAACAAATGTTTCATTACTTTCTACCATTCCGCCTCTAAAGGAAAATTGTGAAATACTCAAAATCTCGGTTTTGTATTCATTAAGTTTTATTCTTCCCGAGCGAAGGATGAGTACTTGTGCTCATAATGATAGACCCGATAACTTATTTTGCGCTATTCGGATTCCACTATTATTTTGGCTATTGTTTGGCACAATTTACAGGATAAACTTATCCCACTAGTCTTTTTGATGTCACATTATTGTGAGCCCTTTACTAAAACTAACAATATATTTAAAAAAACATACAGAGGCATAAGGGCCGGATCCAGGATTTTCTGACGGGGGTACTCCAATAACCACCAATACATTTGAATTAAATTTGATTCTTTAAAGATCTTTAGGCGTGTGAAGTGTGAATGAGGGATTGCCCTGGAAATGCTAAGTGTCTGTTCTCGGTGAGTCCTTTTCCTTCAACACTCAGAAAATTGATTTAAACAATTGATTTTGCAAAATTCCGCTTTGAGACCAAATGGAAAAATGACAGCAGAAATTTTCGGAAAGCGTTGCTATTTTCACTGCTAGCTTACCATTTTAGATAGAGTATATTTACAACGAAGGGGAGGTGCACGTGCACCGATGCACCCCCTTAAATCCGGCCCTGGAGGCAAACCCACGGCAGTTCACCAAGTATGGACCTCTCCTAAACACTGAATCTACTTCATTTTAATTAATATACTTACGTGTTGTCTGCATACTCAAGGGGCAAGGGCGCCGATAGGGGGGCTCGGGCCCCCCACAGCTCATATGGGCCCCTATTGTACTTATGAATATACAACATTTGGCATAATTTGAATGTAATTTGTCTTAAAAATCTTCATATATATATATATATACGTTTTGCATCTGAATGGGGCCCCCAAATTTACAGAGAAATCGGCGCCCTTGTCAAGGGACCCACCCTGCGTGTTCATACTTTCGATTTGGGACTCCCTAACAAAATTCTGGATGCGCGCCTACCCACACGCATGCACTTACTACTTATTCGATAAACATTCGTTAAAGTAAACGTATCATTTCGTGAAGAGAATTGACCGTTTTACCAACGTAGCTATCGGAATGCATTTTCCAGTGCTGGAGCTCTCACTTCTGGTGTGTGGGGTCCCTGGCCGATCCAAGTTCACGCCAACTGGGCTTTGTCGTGGACAAACGTCGTGTTTATGTTTTTTTCGGGGTCTTCTCCCTTCTTTCTGCTTTTCTCAGTCCATCATTTCACTCAGTATCATAATCATAGTTGCTTAATCGTCGGACTTTAAACCTAAGAAAATCAACTGTTTTAAAATGAGTCTTTAAAACTGTATACGAATGTTAGTTAAAGAATCATTATGCTATTTAACGAATGCGAATAGAATCGCATGTGACAGTTTGAAGTTCGGCTCTTAGCAGTTCCAAGGTAATTTATAGCATTTCATTGTAATACAACTAAGCCATTACACTAAATATTCTCTCTTGAACATTACATTTAAAACAGGAATGAGGAACACAATTTCTATGTAAGACATCATAATACTAAATTGTTACAATCAGCTCTCTCGTGGTTATATGGTTAGAGAACGCGGCTGTGGCGCAAGAGACCCGGGTTCGATTCTCTGAGCGAACTCATGTGATTCGAATCCCACGCTAAGCTGTAGGTTCACGTCTCATATTGCCTCGGTGCTGAGAGGAATCCTAACCTTCAATCCATTCCAATTAACGTTATCATTCCATGCAGTGATAATGGCCCGGAGGAAAATCCTCGGATCTATATAATTCCTTCCGGGAGCAGGGGTATCATTTAAGGGGGAAGGAAGGGTGATTGCCCCCCTGAGTTTCACACACACACATACACATACATCTATTACAAAGATAACATACAGGGGCATCGGAACCGGAGGGCAAGGGGGCAGCTGCCCTCCCTGAAATTTTCATGGAGGGCAAAGTACTTGTTTTGCCCCTCCACTTTGAGACGGTGTAAACATCGGATAAAAGTGATTATATGAACTAAATTTTGTTTCTTGATGGTAATGTGAAAACATTCTCTATTCCAGATTCATCTTTCTATTTGAGACATGAGAACGGGCGCTTTTTCTCACGCCACATTAGACAGAAAAATTTAGGAAAAATAATTGAAAATTCTCTTTTTTTCCCATTTGTGTACATTCTCAAAACACTGTATATTATTTAAGAATTGTTGTTTAAGTAATCGTAAATCAGCAATATGAAACAAGTCGTTGATTGAGATTTTAAAGTTTAAAAAAGATAATAGTTTAAATGCGTAACAGGATGTTTAAATACATTTTCTATAAATTTAAATTATTCTTACAAACAATATGCAGAGTGCAGTAAGCTTTATAGCGAGGAAAAATGTATCCCTTGTGAGTACTAATGAATGACAGTATTTAAGACGTTCTTGCTTGAAGAGGGGAGACGTTCACAAACGTCACTAAGGACACTTCCGACAGGGATGTATGCGGGGGTGGGTCCTGGGGGTCCGGACCTCCCCCGAAATCCCAACTATTCTGTATATTGAACTAAAAGAAACAAGAGGGTGGGAATCAGACATTTCCATTGCATACGTATATACAGTACAGATGGTTTTAAAAGAATATCGTAACATTTAGGAATTATACAGTTTACTATATTGTTCGTAGTTGAGTTAATGCCCCAACCGCGTTGGTGTAATAATACTGTTTCTTTTGGTGTTCCTCTTTCATGAATTTAGTTTTCTCCATGTTTCTGTGCCTTTTTTTAAAACGCAAATACAGTATAATGTTTGGAAGCACGGAGTGTTCTATATCTAACAATCAATTTATTTTCTTCATATTACACCAGGGGTAAAATTGAATCTGAGAAAGTAGGGGACGGTAGGTAGCGGCATGACGTCACGCCGTCCTCTGACTATTTTTGCCCATTGTAATTTTTTTTTAAGAATTGGGGGACGCCGTACATAAGGTGGGGAGACAGCGTCCCCTCGCGTTCCCCCTCAGTTTTACCCCTGAAAAGATAGGACTAAATGAACAACATTTTTAAAACAAATGCGACAGCTCTTCTAAATTTTAAAATAGGATAGAAACGTTTTCTTTATGTTTAATTTCTTGGATTTTAAATCAAAATATAGGTATTTCTCTAAATAGTTTTCTGTTTGCTGTGGATCCAATGATTTGTGATTATAGAATAATGTAAGCATTATTATTATTAGTTTATCAGCCCCACAAAGTCAATACCGAGCATCCATGGCGCAGTGGGAGATCCAAGGTTCGATCCCCGATACCAGTCATCCTGACAGGTTATTTCACGGTTCCCTCAGGCAAATGCTGGGATGGTACGTTCTTTACGGGCAGTAACTTCATCTTCTAATTACTTCTTCCTTTCCTTCCTCTCTTCCTTTTCCGAGTTGTGTGCTCGCCGAGGGACGTCATCCCTTAGTCACGTGAAGGGCTAACTTGCTGAAGGGCCCATAAACATTCAAATCCTATCCCATCCACAAAGTCGATGGTCTAATTACTAGTTGACGAACCTTAGCAACAATTTTTCAGCGCACAATTATTATTTATAGAGTTGAAATTTTGGTTCACGTGACATTTGTGTTTGGATTCTTTTATCTTTGTCTTTGGATTTGTGTTATTTTACCAGCACAACAGGTAAAAAATGAACACTGCTTAAGTTCTCGGAAGGAGCACTCAGTTTACACATTTACACACAGTAACGATCGCTTGAATCCCCTAACTACCCTAATCACATAACGTTTCCTTGGGCCATGTAAGAGAGAGTGCTGAAACCTGTAAATCAGTCTGACATTGAAATAAAAGAGTTAACTTTGCGTTACTAAATCGTTTGCTGTTTATGTTGGGATGCAAGAAAATACATACGTTACACATGTGTTCCTTACTTTATTTCTTACTTTATGCCTAACCGGAAAAGAACCCTTCTTGACACAAGGCTAACATCATCAACAAAGAAAGTATCGAAAAATATAAGTCTTCCTGGTATTTATGAAAAAATTTCACACAACCAGTGCCATACAGAAAGTTCACAACAACAAAATACATCTCAGAATTCTCTGCAATGTGCCTGACTTGAAGTACAGGATTCCATGAACGCCTCCAAGCAGCAAATTGAGCAAAGTGTCAGGCAAATTGGCGACAAATTCCCCCAACACTCCCATACAGAACTTGCCTAAAGAACTTGACGGATGATCTTGTGTAACCAATCAAGGGAAAAAGTTCGAAATTCCTGTTTTAAAAAATAAAACTCAGCCGAAGGATTTCAATTTTTCATGAACTGCACGCCGATCTTGTCGCGAGAAATGGTTTCATACATTTCCTGGTTACATTATAATAGTCAGAAATTATGTTTTGTGTTTTGACTGTATAAGGCATATCATTTGACAGGTAAAATGTTGATGCAAGGAGCTGAATAGACTTTTCTCGCCATAGGGTTCAAGAACTGGAAAGGCCGCAGAGAAATTCAGAGCACATTAGAAAAGTGGAATCCATTATCCGAACAATGTCCGTATGGGCATTTTCAACACAGTTAAAAATATGTATATAAAATGCAGGGACGGCGCCAGAAAAGTTTGATCGGGTGGGCGGACCTAGTTGCTGGGTGGGCGGACAATGAAAATAAGAACTGGGCAATGTAGACATTTTTTTGGACAATAATTAAGTTTCAATCTTTAAACTCTTTAATTAGCTAAGGCTCAGACCGAAATAGGGGAGGGACAAGGGTGTGGAAAACAGCTGTCTTGGTCTTAGAAGGTACAATTCCGGCATTCGCCTGGTGGGACTGAAGAAATGCAAGACTTAGGATGGGCTGGGGGAGTTCGTGGCTATATGCTCGATCTACCGAATTCCGCGTAGCAGACACACTACCTCTACTTCCAGTTTTTTTTTTTTTTTTTTTTTTTTTTAACAATAATAACGGCGTGTACTGTGTAGTCGATGAAGTTCAGCTTTACCTTCTCTCCCTCCAAGAATACACATGAATGCATAGAAATAAAAGAATGTTCAAACAACACAGACTAACAGACAATACTCTACCTTTCGTTAATATCATAAAATACACAATAAGTAAGTAAAGTAAAACAATAATAAAATAGGCTATTGCAAACATTTTTATCTTTGAAGATTTATTACAAAAAAGCAGGAGACAAAAAAGTATAAATCATTTATATTTTCTCTCTATATCCTTAATTTGTGCACATTAGATTTTTTGACGTGATCTCTATTTGCAACAGCAAAGATCTATGTTACTAAAAGAATAGGGAAATTCGACAGCATAATTGTTTGATCATGCCTTACACAGAAATCTTTCAATTTGAAACTCAAGTTGAAAAAAAAATTATAAATTGGATAAAGAAGTAAATAGCAATTAACAAAACTTCATCATGATCCACAGAAACAAGAATGTATTTTAAACTATGAAGGGCTGATCACATGGTACGAACAAGCTTACAATACCTGCACTTTAATGGAGTACATTGCATTGATTGTTATGTCCAACATCGAACAATTTTACCACATTCTCTACAGCAATATTCATTACAAGTTTTCTTTCTACTGAAAGGAAACAAAGATTGCTTAGGCGACAGTTTGCCATTCGATTTCTTAGATATGTTTAAACCCGTCTAAGACACGAGAAAGAACGTTCTCATGGTGAACTAGATACAGGAATGGTGACAGTAATTACGGCTAATTTGTGAATTTCATGAAAAGCAATTTTGAAACGATCCATCACTTCAGTAAACTAAGAAACGGAGGTAATTTTGCATTGCATTTCCTCCTCATAACGTTTCAAAACTTTCGGGAGAAGTTTCATTTCCATCTCTGCACTATCAACATCACATCCATAATGACGTGCAAGTGGTTCAATTTTCTCAAATGAGAGGAAATGTTCACTTTTGGGGTGAAGACTGCTTATTCCAGTGTAAATTGGCGTTCAGCTGTATCTGGAATTATGTTTGTAAATAAAAGCATTGTTCATTGCAGAGTTAAACAGAATCCTAGAACCTATTACATTATAATCAATAGTAATACCTGTTGCTTTTGAAGTACAAGATGTCACCTTCATTATTCTACTTCTGTTGGGGTGGGCGGATGGGTGGGCAAGGCCATTCATCGGGTGGGCGGTCGCCCACCCCAGTCCACCCTTAGTGCCGTCCCTGATAAAATGGTAAAAATTGTAGTTACAAACAGACGGTTTTTATAAGTAGTACAATTTTTACTATTTTGTATGTTTTTAACTGTGATTTAAATGGTTGAAAATTATTACATCATACCAAAATCCAGCACAAAACTGGCACTGGATTTATTCATCTTAAAGATGTAAACCAAGATGCTTCTCGTAGATGGAAATTTTACCCTCATGAAACTGTTTATAGCTGCATTATATTATTATTATTATTATTATCCAACCATTACGAACATATATTCGTATTATCTTACTTATCCGCCAAGTGAACTTTGTGGTGGACAAACACCGTGTGCGTGGGTTTTCTCGGGGTTCTCCCGTTTCATCCCACTTTCTTCATTCCACCGTTTCATTCATTACTCGTCATCACCGTCTCCTTTAGCCTAACCGGCATAACCGTGAGACGTAAAACTCAAAGATTTTATTTCATTGTTATTATCTTACTTATGTCACATTCCCGCGTCTATTTTGAAGACAGTAGTTCAAAATCAGTTTGCCCCTCCCCCAGCTGAAAAATGCTTCCGACGCCACTGATAATATATGGGGAAAGATGGTTAGAACTGAATAGAGACGGATTTTAATTGTCAATTTGTTTGTTCTTTAAATGATTGATTTTAAGATATTGCAGAAAAATGAGCAATGTGTCAATGATGTGTGACTTCTATTCCATTTGTGCTCCACAATATGAACTATAGGTGATATAATATACTTTAATGAATATATAGCTAACACACGGATATAGCTTTAAAATGGTTTGAAAATGTACAGCACCAAAAGATCGGAATGTGGATAAATGTTTTTTTTTCATTTTTGAAGAAATAATAAAAAAAGAGGAAGTTTACAGTATGAATGGTGCAAGTGTTTTCTTTAAATAAATATTTATTGTGTATAAACATTAGCTTAAGCTATAATCATAAACGATCTAACCTTGTAGTATGTTCAATGTTTCTCTATTGGGGATCTAACCAGAACCTTGTGCAAGCGCGCTAATGTACACACTAGACTAGTGGAGATGTGCATCTATTTATCCCCCTCTTCCTCTCTTGTTGCACCCCAAAGCAAAACCTGAAATAACGCCCCTGTCTAGCAGCAATATATCTAGTTATGTGCTCAACGTGGATTACTTCTAAGATTACAATACTTTACCTCTATATTGAAATCCCCCCGCGGGGAAAAACCTGAAATTATCACAGATTCCAGGACACACTTAACTACGTCTGGGTGACTGAATTAAATTTTTTGGAGACTATCAGTCGTTGTGGTGGAGTTGGATAATAGTGTTGTGATGCTACTATCTAGTATTAATGTTGATGTTAAAGTTCCAATTTTCTTTGTTATAGAAATAATTTGATTTTAATAAAGATTTAATAGGTCGATCGAATGGATAGTTTAACTATAAATAACTTAAATAAATGCATAGGGTCAAAGAAATGCAAGCGAAAAGAAGTTTTAAAATAGTTTTTTTCTCCGTATCGAACAATATAGTTGGTAGTTTTCAAAGCCGATGTTTTAAATTTCTTCTGCGAATGCGTGTGTAAATGGAAACGCCCCTACATTATTGTAGGTTCCTGGTTGTCGTCTGCTTCGATTGCGCAACCCGATGCTCAATTGTTCCAATCGTCTTTTTAGTAAACAAATCAATACGACAAATTGAGAGAACTGCTAAAACCGGTAATTTATTTGTGATTTTTGAGTTAAGAAATGTACCAAAGTGATATTATTTGAAAATATGAAGTCAAAATATAAGGCGAAAATACGCAGAAATAAGATATACCGTTAATAATGTAAGTTATTTAATATTTTAATTTCGTCGCGTTCGACTTGCAGTCAGACGCTTGCGCAAGTATGTACCTTCTGGCGCGACAGACTGGCGACACTTTTGCTCGTGAGAATCCAAGGACATGTAAAATGTCGGGAAATTATCCGATGATATTTCGACATTCCTTGCAAACGTAGTCAATCCGCAAAGTGTCACATAGTTTTAACGTAGTATAAAGACAAATGTTTTGGAAGTTACTGTGGACCCAGCTGGACGACGAAAACATGAATTCAAATTCTAACTTCGTTTCTCTCGGTCAGCATCAAATAGATTGAAGATACATAATCCAAACAGTACAAAATTCCAAAGAAAATTTCAGAGGTAAGTATATAGTATAATTAACTTCTGAAAATAGAAATTAACATGAAAAATAATCGTAGCGGCAATAGTTTGAAGTAAGAAAATGTGTAATAAGGGAAATTTTAAACCTTTTCTCTCGAGAGAAAACTTATTTGGTTTAAAGAACTGCTAATTCAATTATTTGTAAAACGAAGAATGTTCATTCTTTTAAATATTAAAAGTAGTGGTGTTACTGAAGTAATGGCGTAAAACTAAACCATGCAAGTATACAGCATATTTTTTTTTTTTAATGCGTAAGTAGTGCAATTCGTTAAAATAAAAAAAAGAGAGATTAATAATAAATTGATAAACGGGAAAATGGTAATAATAAATGTCAATGGGTAAAATACACAAAATTTACAGATGAATGATGCAAGTACTTAGGCGTAACATAACGTAACCAAATCCAACCCAACCTAAGCTAACATGAGCAAACCTAAATTAACATAATATTAGTGGAAATAAACGAAATTCTATCATTTTTTGGGGAAATTATGCGGGACCCCTACACTAATATAACATAAACTAAGCTAACCGAATGTGAACAGAAATTACCAAAATTATAACTTTTTTTTTTTTTTTTTTTGGAGAAAAGAGCTGGACCCCTTCTGTTAAACATAGGCCATGTCAATTGTAATTATAACTATGTTAAGCAAAATACAAGGTTCCCTTCTGTGTGGTACACAGCTGTATAGTAGTCACAGCTGAGTGCAAGGTATTGTTTTGCTTTAGTGAACTACCAAACTGCACCTCTCCCATAAGCTTATCCTTCTCTTTAGCAGCCATTATCACAGTAGACATACATCAGAACTGACGGTATACTTTTGGATTTGGGAGGCCAGAATTTTTTACTTAAAATTCATACTTTCTTGCTTTATTTTCTGTATTTTTTAAAAAATGGTTTAGGTTAGGTTAGGCTAGTATAGGATTTTTGGATTTGGGGGGTCCAGAATTCTTTGATTAAAATTCGTACTTTCTTCCTATATTTTTTGTGTTTTTAATGATTTATTCTAGGTTAGGTTAAGTTAAATTAGTATTTACCCTTACGTAACGTTAGCTCATTTCTTCTGTAAACATAGTTTTTTTTTTTCTGATCCCCGTCCCAAATCCAAAACTCCCGAACTGACTATCTGGTTTTTGTATCATTATTCAAATGTTAAAATAATATCTTAAACTTACATAAACGTACATATGCTCACTTCTTTGTGTATATTATACAAATTGTTCACTTCGAAATATCACTGCGGTTCTTTACTTTGCATTGATACTGGTAGAAAATTCTAGAATAGAGGAATATGAAATGAATGTATAAAAGGGTACAGGTTCACACTAGCATCACCTGTTGGTACATTTACGCACTATCATACAACGGCTATACCTTCAAGCAAGGGAAAGAACCTCGGGGCAACCACCATATTAAAAAAGGAGACAAATAGTATTCTTTAGGCACATACCCACCGTTGCTAACAAGCCTATCTACACCAAGTTAAGGGGTGGGTGGGTGAAAAACCAAGTTTAAAGAAGAAAGCCCAGTAAGTTTTTATTAAATTTTGTACCGATGTTTAAAGTCATATTTCTACTTGAAATACTATTTAAGCCTTGATGTTCTACATATTGTACACATTGTGAGGCCGCGGTTGTTCACCTTTGGTTTGGGTTCCTGGTTCAATCCCAACCCCAAGAAGTGGGCTGTGTAGTGAGCAAACACCATGTGCGTGAGTTTTCTCGGGTTCTTCCGTTTTTCCCAGCATTATCATCCATATCATCAACACCGACTCTCTTAACGTCGGTGCATAATCATGAGAGATTAAACTTTAGAAAAAAAAATGTCGCACAATGGAATCCGTTAAGCCCCCTCCGTGTTTCGTGGGACACTCGCTTATATTTCGATTTTTAGAAAGAAGAAACTACCCAATTTTGTACAGTAACAAAGATGTGGTAATTCTATATAATATAAGGGGGGTGCGGTGGCTCAGTGGTAGAGCGTTCACCTCTGGTGCCTGGGGTCCCGGGTTCGATCCCAGCCCCTGCCAAGTGAACTTTGTGGTGGACAAACACCGTGCTCGTGGGTTTTCTCGGGGTTCTCCCGTTTCCTCCCACTTTCTTCATTCCACCATTTCACTCATCTCTCATCATCACCGTCTCCTTTAGCCTAACCGGCATAATCGTGGGACGTAAAACTCAGAGATTTCATTTCATTTTCATTTCTATATAATATAAAATAAGAATAAAATCCCCTTTTATACTCAGGATTCAAATCCCTGACCCAGCCGGTCTGACTGAAGATTTCTTTAGTTTCTTTTATGTACTGGGATAGTCTCTCATGTTAGGAACCAGAGATAGAAGAACAGGTTTATTAAATGGACGATTTCTTTTTTAATATTTTTTTTGGGGGGAAAGGAAGGGGGAGAACTGAAATATTGGAAGTAGAGTTTTATATATATGTATATATATATATATTCTCGTTTCCAATTCCTGCTTCTTTTCAATTAAAGGGCCTTTGTAACATATAATAATTATGTTATACGTCTGATACGCAAGAAGAATTCGGGAGTTTTACGATCTGATTGCCATTAGTGTTCAGAAGATAAGAGATATACATAAGTTCCTTTTTTAAGTAAAGTGTTTTCAATTTGTAATTAACTAACACATGGAGAAAGACATCGTATTATTTGTTTGTACAATTAGGCGAGTATGCACTACAAAAACAAAGGGAATGTAGTCACATTGCTTTTTATTCTGACTAGCTGAAATGTCTGTTCTCTTGAGTCTCCGCTGCCCCTTTAGGATATACATATCAATTAAAGTGTAATAATAAAATGTCCATATAAGATACTCTATTTTTGGCATAAATTTTGAACTCCTCCTCCCTTATCATACACTGTTTAATCGACTTACATGATAAAATTCCAGCTTGAGATGATACTATGTTCAAAAACTCATTTCAAACAGTTCAACCATTTCCTCGTGACAAGATCACAAATAACAGGCAACGTCGATTTAAATGTGAAGAAAGAAATTAAAGGAAATGCCTTCTTTCTCCCCGTAAAACTAAAATTTTTAAAAGTTGGAACACACATTTCCCTTTATTTTGATTGAGTATTTATGTACCGAGTTCCATCTTCCTAACTTGACGGCGTCATGACATACTATATTTTATATCAGTTTTGAAGCCCTCTACTTCCTGAGGGTGCGCCCTTAAATCAAAGTGATGTGATAACAACACAGCTCAAGGTACTAGGTGCTATGTTCAAAAATTTATTTCAAACTGTTCAACTATTTCTCCGTGATGCGATCAAAAACAACAGGCAACATTGCTTTTATTGTAAAGAAAGAGATAATGGCCTCCTTAAAACGGGAATTCTCAAACACGCTGGCACATGGGTCCACTTATTTTTAATGAGGAGCTTATATTACCAAGTTTCATCTTCCTAACTTGACAGAATCATGGCATACTGAATTTTTCACATAGATTTTGACCCTCCGCTTCTACCTGGTTAGATTCAGGATTTGCCCTAGTGGGCCCAGTCCTAAAAAAAAGCCGGTGACTTTTTTCGAGTTGCACCCACCTGGGTTTTTGAGCTTTTTGTTATTGTGCTGCCAAAATGTCTTAAGCCGTGGCAAAAATGCGAACTAAAGCTCACACACTCACGCGTTGAGCCAGTAAGGGTTCAGCTGTTGCTAAGCGAGAGAAAGCGAGTAGAATTCCTTCAGCCGATAGCAGCGCTTGCAACGGAAGAGTAGGGATCAAGTCAATGTGGCATATCTTTAGTATATTATTGGTACAATTAAGGTGATCACATTGAAAGTGATTTTTATCAGATTTTGGACTATCCTTTGGCGAATTAGATGCTTTCACGTTAAAATATACAACAACTTTCAACATAACACCTTTATAAAGTTCTGAATACATTGAATAAAATAAATAAATGAATGAAAAATAATTAAAAAAACAGCTTGAGATAATTATGGAACAAGTTAATGTATGGGTTATGCTTATAGTCTGAAGTAAAATATTCAGTTTTATATTTCAGAAAACACTTTCTGTGAATAGTGTGCTCGGTGACGCCGAGGGACGTTATCCCTCATACGGTTGATGAGTTTAAGGCCATAGGTGCCGGTACTACCAGTAGATATGTAAATACATTAGTAAAATCATTACTATTGTTTCTTGCCTTTGGTGGTAAGACAAGTATTCTTCAGTAAAATTTGGTTTTCCAACAACAGCAGTTTAGTTTAGTCATTTGTTGCTACTCTTCAAATAAGCATTTTGTAAAATCAACACTAGCAATAGCATAAGAATTCTTGTCAAATTTAAGAAGCTTAATGCCCGGATTCCGAAAACTACGTAACGCTTACTATTTCAAGTGCTAAATTCAAACTTCCGTACTAGTGGAAGTGTCGATGTATGGTAAAGAAATCTGCATTTTCGGGAAAGAACCGTCTTTCAACAAGTGCTCGGGAAATTCCTGTAATTGAACGCACAAAGTATCGGAAGTGAACTTCAACAATAAAACCATTTATTTTATATTTATTTCATATAAGATATTTTGAAACATTTATTTTTATAAAACTTGAATTATATCTGTTTTAAATTAATATATTTGGTATTCATATTTGGCGAACGTCACTGAGACTTCTGGGATGACTCGATCTACATTTGTTCATTTGTCTGCCTGTACCACACACACTACAAAGTACAACTTTCGGTCTTTTAAGTTTAAATTTTGAACATACAAATACGAGACACTCGAAATTTCGTGTACAGATTTAGGCCACAACCAACGTAAAATTTCAAAATGGCGGCCATTTTTTTCAAAATAGAGGGAATTTACGCTACAAAGCGCAGTATTAAGTCTTTTAAGTTGAAATTTTCAGGAATTACTTAAATGATTAATTTCATATCCTCATAAAAATATCTGAAAAAAGTGTAATACAACACGTGGACCTCATTTTTAAATCTAAGGTATCATTCCTTCCAGTTTTCCTATTGACATTGTCTCCATAATTTTGGATATCTTGGTTGCTACTTTCTATCGAGATTTGTAGCTTTTGCAAATTTTTGAAGTCGCTAATTTTTGTAAATAAATATGTAATAAGAGGAACATTTTTAAATATTAAAACATTTTAACGCTTCATCACATCTCGCCGTTAGAAAAGCGACAATCAATTCCCCGTCTTTATATAATTTTCAAACTAAGGAAAAAATAAAGCGCATTATCAACATTTGAAAACATGGTGGACAGTGTAGAAAGAGATGATTTCCTCATGTTGAGGTATCATTGTTACCTCATTCCATGTTTTGTAAATAATTGACCACTAGAGTTTCCAAATTTTGTACAGAGTAATTCTAAAATCACTATACTTTTATGTGAAATATTGATGAAATTTTTGTTGCAGTTAATGTGACAGACTGCTAACCAAAGAAGGACGTATCACAGCTTTTTCTGCTTGTCTGCGTGGAATGACATATCCAAAGATGTGAAACGAATTTGACTGTAACTTCGAAAACCCGCTCTACTAAACCGTGTCAATAAATTTCATCATACTATGTAGGGTTGTAGACAAAGAATGTCCGAAGACCTGTCCATAACGCCGGTCGTTTGGTATATTACTTCTCCACAAGGGTGAAATGTTGTTCCATTACTAAATAATATATGCTGCATGAAATTACCGTGCTTCGCAGTCTGTTGGAGGTCATGACACAGATTGTCGAGCTGAATAATCCTCAGTGCACAACTTGAATGTTGTACATACGTTTCTGCAACTTGAAACTGAGTGTACTTCACACAATCCTTTGGGAAATGCGAATCTCTCTGCTAAGTCTCGTGGCAGATGAGTTGGGCTACGTATGATCGCTTCCTCCATGTTTTCTACAATTTCTGGCATGATGAGAACAGTCTTTCAGGACGTTCTTTGTCTTCAACACTACCAATACATTGATAGCCAATACGATGGAGCCGTTTTCGAAATTGACATCATCAATTCAATGCAAAGAGACAGAAACAACGGCGATTCGTTCTTTGGTTAGCATTTTGTCACATAAGAAAGAGAAAAAAAAAATTCTGTATTTCCAACAGAGTAATCCAGACAAAACATTCATTTCTAAAATAATTATTTCAAAAGTCGTGGTAGGTTAGGTTAGTTTTTGTTGTATTAGATTAATAAAAGATTTATCATGTTATATTTTTAAATTTAAACCTATCCCAAAAATGAATCTGTTCTCTAGAGATGTACTCAGGGTTTGTGTTTTTTAGGGTTTAATTGGATTTTTTCGAAATATTTCAATGTATATGGGGTAAAGTGTTAAAATATGATTTATATTTCAAAATTGTCATTGTCGCAACTTGCAACAATTTTCAGTTCACTACTGCTTTGAAAAAGTGGCCGCCATTTTGAATTTTTACCTTGGATCGCCGAGAAAATCTGTACGGCAAATTTCGAATGTCTGTTGCTTTTACCCTCAAAATTTCAACTTACAAGTCCGAAAATTGCAGCCTGTAGCGTGGATACCCGCTAATTGAAAAATGGCCGCCATTTTGAAATTTTACGTGTTTCGTGATTCTGCTCTGAAAATTTCTATTTAAAAGACCGAAAATTGCGCTTTGTAGCGTGGATACCCGCCATTTTGAAATTTTACGTTGGTATGCCGCCAAAATCTATACAGGAAATTTAGTGTGTCTCGTGCTTGTACCCTGAAAATTTAAACTTAAAAGACCGAAAGCTGTAGCCTGTAAGGTGTATGTGGTACAGATAGACAAAGGAAAAAATGTAGATCGAGTCATTCCAGGAGCCTTAGTAACGTTCGCCAAATATGAATACCAAATATATTAATTTGAAACAAAAATATTTATAATTCATGTATTATAAAATAAATGTTTCAAAATGTCTTATATGGCAAATATTTTCCAGCGCAAAATAAATGGTTTTATTGTTGAAGGTCACTTCCGATACTTTGCGCGTTCAATTACGGGAATTTTCCTATCACTAGCAAGACAGTTCTTTCCCGAAATTGAATTTTAAACAATTACCAAAGGAATAATTCATATTTTATAAAGTAAATGTTTCAAAATGTCTTAAATGAAATTAAATATCTTCCAGCTTAAAATAAATAGTTTTATTACTGAAGTATTCACTTCCGATGCTTTGTGCGTTCAATTGCAGAAATTTCCCGAGCACTTCTTTCACGACGGGTTTTCCCCGAAAGTGCAGTTTTCTTTACTGTACATCGACACTTCCACTAGTACTGAAGTTTAAATTCAGCACTTGAAATAGTAGCGTTACATAGGCTTCGGAACTCCGAGTATTAAGCTTCTTAAATTTGACAAGAATTTTTACGCTATTAGTGGTGTTGATTCTACAGAATGCTTATTTGAAAGAGTAGAGAACTGGCAGGATCTTAAAAGCCTTAGTGGGTGGTAATCGGAACTGTCCGAACAATCATATCCTCTTACTAGTGACATTGTAACTTAACTTGTGTTCAACGACGTTGCCATAGCTTTGGTCCCCATTACACTGTGATTAATGGCTTACACATTGGGTTCTTTCTTTCTATATAGAGAAGGGGGAAATAAACAAACACTGACCAATTTGCCTGCATATATAGATCATTCCGTCTCAATGGAAAAAGAAATATTCTGTTGAAAGCAGGTTGAAAGTGTCAAATAACAGCAACATCAAGCACTCGGAGTTTCCAGACTACTTTTTTCTTCGCCAAAACATTTGAGACATTCCATTCCATATTCATATGACTGAGAAGATCAGCTTTTGCTCACCCCCTATTTTTGCCGAGAGCTGCCGTCCAGTTTGAATTTTGTTCCTCTCCAAAGGAAGAAGGAAGATTTTTCCACTCAAAGTGTCAAATAACAAAACAACACAAACCATTCGGAGTTTCCACGCTACTTTTTTTTTTTCTTTTTCGCCAAAACCTTTCTCAAGTGACAGAGAGGAATACGCACTCACCCCTCTGGTCGAAAATAGTCAGCTAGCTTGAATTTCTTGGCAACACCGGATTTCGGAGAAGATGTTTGTTTTACTACCATGTAGTGGGAGGAGAAGGTTAATAGGTCAATTTTCCATACCTCCCCCCAAGGTTTTTAAGACGTTTCTAGTAGTTTAGCAACTAATGACAATACTAAGTTTCTGAAAACCAAATTTTATTGAAGAATACTTGTGTTACCATCATATGGATGAACTAGAACTAATAGTTTCACTAATTTATTTACATATTTACTGGTGGTACAGGCATCTATGAAGGACAACGTCCTCCAGCGTCGCCGAGCACACTATTCATGGAAAGTATTTTCTAAAATATAAGTGCATATATTATTTCAAATAAGCTATAAACACAATGCATACATCCAAGCTATAAACACAATCCGTTCTATAATTATCTCAAGCTAAGGTAATCTTTTTTTTTATCATTCATCCAGTGCATTCAGAACTTTATATATGTGTAACGTTGAATGTTGTTGTATACTTTAATATGAAAGGATCGAATTCGCCCAAGGAAAGTCCAAAATCTGATAGAAATAACTTTCAATGTGATCACCTTAGTTGTACCAATAATATACTAACAAAAAGCTTGAAAACCCAGGTGGGTTTTAAAGTGGGTTCTTTCAGGTGGGTCCAACCCGAAAAAAGACCCGCGGATTTTTTCGGGCGGGGCCACTTGGGCAAACCCTTTATGTACTTAAACTATATTTTGCCTTTAAAAGTAAGCATCAATACCGGCGAAATTGAGTTATTACGTGGAATTGGTTGGGATCGGACCACAAAATAGTATGTAGGTAGTTTAAGAGTTCGCAATAGCATCTGCATGCAGCAGGGGATACTTGTTTAGTATGTGCCATTGCATTGCATTTCATGAGAAGTTGAGCATGCTTTTTTAATTTTACTCTAAAGTTTGAAAATGCCACTTAGCATTCTTCCCCCTGAGCCGCTCAAATGTACAGGGTGGCCCAAAAGTAGGTATACAGTTCTGTACTGATCAGCTCATTGCTTTTTATATCATTTCTTATTGTTATCAATCAAGTAGACTTAGTTTCTTTATTATTTGTTCTTAATGTAATTTTACTTATATCTTAAGCTCGGAACAGCCGAAGCAAATAAACCTATAATGTTATACTTGATCAGTACAGATGTGTATACCTACTTTTGGGCCATCCTGTATATATATATAAACTATTTGGCTATGTTAAATCAAGGATATAAATAGAACAGTAATTATTGCAGAAAGTACAGATTTGCTCATAAGAAATTCATTGTTACTTTAATGGTTAATTAAATTACTTTTTACTGGAATTAAGAGATAGCAAATTCTACTCTAGAAAATAGTTATTGACATTGGAAGGCGATGCGCTGATCACTCAACAGTAAATTTACTGTTGCCAACCATAGTTCTTCATAATGGTATTGGGCTTGATTGACTATAATGAATTATAGCGAACCACTTCGAGCGCCTAATGTTTTTTCATATATATATATATATATATATATATATATATATATATATAACAACACCGACTACGTTTGGGAGGTGATTCCTGACACCAAAATAAAACAAAAAGTATAGACCAACCTGGGTGCACAAATGCTTCCTTTCAGAGTTATAGGCTACCGAAAACATGAAATAATGAATTTTTAAGGTCCATAGCTCCAAAACTATGGGACCTACCATAATCGGGTCAAGACTTCATTTAGGAACTTGTATGTGACCTATCCAAATATCTAAGTTCTAGAATAATGCGGTACTTCCGCAACAATTTTTATAGAGGGAGTTTGGCTACGGGCGTATAATTTGTAACTTTTAGGTTTATTTGTTTCGGCCCTTCTGAGCTTAAGATATAAGTAAAAAGACGTTAAGAATAAATAATAAACAAACTAAGTCTACCTGATGGATTGCAATAAGAAATGATATAAAGGGGGGCGCGGTGGCTCAATGGTAGAGCGTTCACCTCTGGTGCTTGGGGTCCCGGGTTCGATCCCAGCCCCCGCCAAGTGAACTTTGTGGTGGACAAACACCGTGCTCGTGGGTTTTCTCGGGGTTCTCCCGTTTCCTCCCACTTTCTTCATTCCACCATTTCACTCATCTCTCATCATCACCGTCTCCTTTAGCCTAACCGGCATAACCGTGGGACGTAAAACTTAAAGATTTCATTTCAGAAATGATATAAAAAGCAATGAGTTGAGTAGTACTTGACTGTATACCTACTTTTGGGCCACCCTGTATAGCCTTATGTTCCAAAGTCCAACATCACATATCTATTCAAGAAACTTGTATTTCAGCAGATAAAGAAGGATATTTCTGCTAACTTCCAATACCTTGCATACCTTGCACTCCATTGCAGTTTAGTTTAGTATAAAGTTAGCCAAGAATGTTCTGTCGCTTTTTCACCCACCACCTTCGAACATTGATATGTCACCTAAGACGTACCTAAAAGATCAAAAGTAGTCGGCGTCTTCATCGACGACCTTCTGCCAACATTCTGGAAGGCCATGGATTTCATCGCGGTAGAACTTGGTGGACCGTGAAGCGAAGAAAGTATCAAGTGCATGTTGCACCTCTACTAGAGATTTGAACTGGCGTCCTGTAAGGTGATTGTTCAAGGAATAAAACAAGTGATAAGCGGACGGTGCAGTGCCCAGGGACTATGGCGGATGCAATAGCGTTTCCCATCCAAGGCATAGAATGGTGTCCCGGATCATAATAGCCACTTAGGGCTTAGTGTTCTATAACTGGAGAATCCCTTTGCGGTTCAGAAGTACTGGCTCCAGGGTTTTGAGTTTTTCTTGAACACGACTCAACTGCTGACAGTACACAGCTGAATTTATGCTTTGACCAACTGGTAACAGTTCCCGATGCACGATGCCGCGAGCAGTCCGCTAAACACACAGGAGGACCTTCTGATGCCTCGTCTAGTCTTCAGACCAACTAGTCTTTTAGTGGGACTTAGTTGAGGCCCTTCTTGTATTACATGATTATATCTACGCATTCTACCCATTAGTAGTATAGAAAATTTTTGTACTTGTAGTAATTTCAAGAAATGAGATAAGAAACTTAATATATATATTACATACACATTTGTCAATTGTTTGTGTTACTTACCACAAATGATCCTTTCTTATGTGCATATCAAATATTTCAAAATAACATATTTGGAAGTTGAAGAAACATTCAAAATAATGATATTGTTTACTTCAAATGTTGGCAGCTGATATCTCTATTAATACTCTGTCATGTTCAATTGCAACCTTGATCCTAAGAATTACTAACGTATAATTGGTTAAAGATTATATCTTGCTATAATATATTTATACTATACCGCTAAACAAATATTAGATCTGAAGAAAATTTTGCTGAAATTCCTGAATGAGAGTCACACTTACACAAGTTAGACCCATAAGGAAAGACTGTAGCAAATATTATATAATATTGTACGATAACACTTTATTTTCTTTTTACAGCTTAGAAGATGCCTTCGCACAAGTTACAACGACTGTACCAATTGTGTCTGGAAAGTATTGTGAAGAACGCCAACTTATGGGCTAAAAAGCAAAGGAGTGACCATACGGCAAACACAGGACCTTTCGATAACCTACGTGAGTAATATTTTAGTTCGTTTATGTGCTTCTACATTAAACATGTTTGCTTCAATTTGAAATTTATACATTATGTCCGTAGTGAAATTTAGGCATTAGAAGATTTTTCTTTCTTTCTTTTGTATTTATTTTTTAAAACATGGTTGAAAAGCAGAACAGCTGTGTAATTAAGATAAATCATTAGAAATGGTTCTCGTATGTGTCTTCAATTGTTTATTAGGTATCGCCAAGCATTTGTTTTCTTAAATGTTAAAACAAATATCCTCCTATGCCGAAGAGAAGGATATTTCTTTAGATATAAGATTCATTGTTTTATGTTCCATTTCAAAGAGAAAGGACACTGAAACGTGGGTAGCAACATATGCTGCAAGTCAAGGAAATTTCAACTTTAGAATGACTAGAGTAGTCCTTCGAAGGAGAACTTAACACGGATATTTGTATAATTAACACAATATCTGTTTCATACAAAAGGTATCTTTCGAAGCATACTAATACCATGGGTCCACATATAACATTCGAGATCTTACATGTTTATTGAGGTGAGGTGATTTTAGTTTAGCGTCCCGTTTAGCGGCGAGGCTATATGAGACGTGGACCTACTGATTAACGTGGAATCCGAACCACATGAGCTCCCGCCAGGAATCGAACCCGGGTCTCCCACGCCAAAGGCGCGTACGCTAACCGCTTAGCCACGAGGGAGCTCTACATATTTATTGAGTAGATCTCAATAAATATCATTAACACCTTGATGATGAATTTAATTCAAAATAATAATAATAATAATAATAATAATAATAATAATAATATTTTAATTTCAGCACCAACATTAGCGCAAGATTTACTGGATACGTACGAAAGCATTCATCGAGTTCAAGCTCTCAACACATTTTGGTTGGAGCAGTCTCAGTGGAGAATTTTTCTCACCCGGAAAATTACAAAATTGGTTATCACAGAGTTCACCGAGAAAAACAGTTTGGTTCATATATCTACCACCTGCCATGTAAGTTAATGATAATTGTTAAAGTATTGTATGTTCATGTTCGAAAGAACTTAACTGTCATTTTTGTTATAACAGCTCTTCATTTGATCCTGTATATAAAACTTATTTTGATGTATAGGTTTGAAGAAGAAAAAAGTTTTAATAGATGACGAATATGCGCATACATTTGCTGTAACAGATAAGAATAGAGGACTTTTGAACGGGAAGTGGGTGTTTCACAGTTGTTTCTGAATTTATTTTGTCATTTGTTTACCACGCTAGGAAGCCATACTTGAAGATGTTAAATTATCTTGCTGATTTTGAATGATTTTTTGCGTCTTTTGTTTATATCATTGTTGATACTCCATCATTTCGTGTGTCAAAGAACAGTCATTTTAAGTTTTCCATAACTTTATAATAATCAAAAGTTCCGACAACAGCTCTCTGGAAGAAGTTTCATTTACCGGACAATAGTTGTACCATATGTATTATGGGTATATGGAAAAACTGCTCTTCCGTAAACTTGCTGAATTTCCCGTGGAATCGCAGTTTTATGGGTATAAAATAATGAAAAGCTTTATATTGATGCAACTGGTACCTATCAAGGTATTCCTAATTTGGTAATCCTGATTTTTAATATGTTCCCTAATTAGTAGTTTTTCGTATCATCTTAAACCACAAGAAACAATAACTGGCTGCCCTGCCCTGCTTTCCTTTGCTGACCTAGTAGTTCCGTCCAGCGCAGGAGGCAACTGGGCTAAAAATCTGCCTTTCAGCAAAAGATTCACATTTACTCACACCAGTAGGGTCTTAAAAAATATTAGGATAAGATTGCTATGTTCTCACATGTAGTTGAATTGTTATCGTACGTACACATAATCTTCGATTTAATTCCCGATGGCAACATAGTATTCGGTGTTGACTTAACATCGTGAGGCAATTCGAGGCTAAATTTAATTTGGAAGTGTTGGGCTGAAGGTGCTACTGAAGTATGTACATAGTCCTACTGTTAAAATGAATAGAAGAGATTGTTTGTTTGTTATTGTGGCTGCAAGATTGAATTTGTGGAAAGTAAGACGTAGAAGTTAATGATATTTGTTAAAAATACAGATTTTATCCCTTGTGCACTTGCGTAGTGACTGTAATTAGTGTGAGCCACAAATTATAATACATCACGAGGTATGTCTACTCCCATATGGACAACTAGACATTAATGGGGTAGCAGAGGATGTGATATCCCTAATGCCGAAGAATTTATGTAAGTTATTAAAGTATGGAAGAGGTGGTGGAGACAGAGAATAAATACAAGAACGAGGTCGATGGTATATCCACCAATCGGTAGATCCCATTAAGCTGAACAAAATTGTATGGTGAGTGTTAATCCTCATGCGTAGTTTCCCAGCAAATCAAGATATTTTTTTTTTTTTTTTTTTTTTTTTGTAAATATAATAATTGATGCTTTTTAACAACCACTCCGCCTATTAAGATGAAGTAACAAGACGACAATATGTAGTATGGTTAATGGGACATAGCCCAAGATTATGATTAAATTTTCAACTTTAATTTTTGTTCAACTATAATAGTGTCCAAGGATAGGACTTACATCAGTCCATACATCACACCGAGCTGAACAACGTGATATGCTTGAGGGTAAAATTTCATGTGTTGTTTAAAAAAAAAAAAAAAATGAGAAAAATAATTTTTATAGCGCTGCTGAAATAGGTTATTTATATTTACGTGAAATACGCATGCTAAGTAGCAGACTTCATCCACTGTTGTTTGATACACATAGTACTTGTAACACATCCTGTTTCGATGATATATAAAAGAGAAAAAATGTATATATTCCTCTTCAACTAACTAGATAAGGTTAACGTCTGTAAATTTTACGCATGACGTTTAATTTGACGTAAATTTTGTTTCTGCTTAAAATTTTGCTTGTCTTTATTATTAGTGCGCGGTTAACAATGTTTTGAGTCCTCACGCTAACAGAACATCGCTGTTTTCGTTGGCAACTTCCAATTTATTAAAAAAAAAAAGGAAAGTGACGGTGTATCAGTTTCCGCGCAACAGCTAATAAATTTGGAAATTCCTGTGCAAGAAGTTTAGCAATGAAGCCCAGCGCAGACTTAACACAGTTTTACGAATCTTGCCGTATTTATCAGTGCTTGATTGTTTGTGTGTTGCAATTTAGCGTCCCTTTTCAGCATCGAGAATATATGAGACGTGGGCCTACAGTAAGGTGGAATATAAACTAGCGTAACATGTTATCTTTTAAAATGCTGTCCTACGTGGAATCTAACTCGGAACTAAGTGCACCAAAGGCACACGCGCTAGCCACTAGACAAGCGGTGAGGGCTGTCAGTGCATGAATAGAGTTCAGATAATGCGTCCAGTGTTTCTTCCAGACATGTTTTTAGGAACCAAAATAATACCTCTATAATATAATAATAAGTAGAATAGTACCAGCAGTACCCCCCGTAATACGAAGTGTGTTCTCCCGGAACATATTTTCTGAAAGAAGCACTGGATGCGTCGACAACGGATCATATAGAGCAAGGACGGCAATTGGACAGTTCTTGTAAGTGAATTGAACTCTGCATTGAATGTCGAACATTAGGGTTAGTGCTGTACTTAGTGTTTGTGAGCGTGATCTGTTTCGACCTCTAAAGGAATTTTCGGGAGCAGAGAAGTTCGGATAGGATATAGTGATTAAACGCAAAGTCCTAAAATGGACTACCGGAAGTTTCGAAAAGACTGGGGAAAGTGTTTTCACTATATTGGATAGTAATTTTAGTTCAAAAAATAATTCGTGAAAAATCAGCAATATAGTTAATAAATGGTGGAAGACGAAATCTAATTCGAATTTAAATGCTTATGTTTCATTTTATGAGAAGCTCTGTCCAGCGGTATTAAATACTCAGCGTAATCTCTAGAACTGTGATTTGTACATCTCATTATTTAATTATATGGGAAATAAGCTATATTCTGTGCTGATTTCGTCCGAATTTCAAAGTACCTTTCTTTTTTAGAATCTAAAGCATCTAGAAATCAAGAATTTAGATGATCCTCTCTCGCTGTTTAAAGTTGTTGCTCCATGTCTTGGAACTATAGTCGTCTTGGACATCCAAGTATCAACTGTGACAAATGGTGCTCTCAAATTTATAAAAGAGCAGTGTTCACATTTAAGGTAAGTTATTTCTCCCTACCCAAGCGTGTTGTATTTAATTCATTATAAAATTTGTATGTTTATTCTTCTCTTCATTTATTTATTTATTTATTTATTTATTTATTTATTTATTAACATATTTGTAAACAGTGATTAGTGTTCGTTAGAATAATGGTAAATGACTTATACAACTGAAATAAAAGTTTTCAGATGATGGCCAAAGTATTATTATTATTATTAGATAGCATGACGATTTTTAAACATGAGATGTGAGTTGTAAGAAAATGTTTAAAAATCAATCTGATCCAGTGTTGTTGCATTCCTTGAATTTTAGCAACTACTTCTGCTTCCTTCAGTATATTATAGACAAATTGTGTGCATTTGCTTCTAACTATAGTGTAATAGGCATTTTCAATTTTTAAAAAATAATATTAATTATAATTAATGTTCTCAGATGTGGATAATTTTAAATTTCCTTTTTGGTACCCTCCCACAGGTGAGAAATACTAAATTTAATTTTGATTATTATTTACGAAAATTTTCCGACAAATTGCATGAATAGTTTCTTTTTGTTATATATATATATATATATATATATATATTTCAACATGGTAGATAGTAAGACACCAATGGATTTCTTTTGACTGTTGTGGTATTCCTTCTCTTCTTGAGACTTGAATTGTTCATGATTCGAAGGCTAAGGGTTCAATTTTTTATCTTCAATATGTATATTTTCTAATCAGTCACTTGGATAATAGTTCTAAAATGATTTTATTACTAGAGGTAAAATAACTTACATTTTTTAAATATAATATCTCTCTCTTGCACCCATTACTTGCACTTGTGAAGGAGTGTCCACTACCGCTGTTGCGGGACAGGACGTTTGGGCGCCGCCATTTGGGCGCGGACGTTTTGGCGCTGCCGTTTGGGCGCAAAGCCGTTTAGGCGCCAGACGTTTGGGCGCGAGGTACATAGTAAAAATCACAATTTACGACATATAAAGTAAGCTAGGCACTGAAAACTAAGCGCCAATCAAGATATATACATTCCCTACACTTCTATCTTTATCTCACTTCATTTATCTGTATATTTTCTATCTCTATGTTATTTATTCATCTAAATTAAATAGTTTAATGCGTTTGTGGCATTTGTTGCCTAACCTCGTCATGGATTGATTTTTCGCTTGTTCACGATTCTTGTACTTCTGATCTAATGTTGATCTAATTTTTGTAATATATAAGAAAGCTAGGAAATGAAGGAATCAGACAAACTGTTAATAATTTTCTTAATGTTAAATAAAACATATTGCTTTAATTTTTGTATTTTTTTAAAGAAAGTTAATAATTACATATTTATGAATATTAAAATTTGTTTTCTTTCGTATTACGTTTGCCAAACTCTTCTCTTCCTTAAGTCCAATAAAGAACTACCAATAAAAGATTTCAGCGTAGTCGCTAACACTCTCGCCTTCGGTGCGATCTGTCCCGGGTTCGATTCCCGGTGGGGGCACTCGGTCGAAAAAGTGTAACACGCTCTTTCAGGCCAGCCACCCTGCATGAGGTTTTCCTGGGTTTTCTTCATTCACATCAGGCAAATGCCGGGGTGGTACCTAATTTATAGGTCCAGGCCGCTTCCTTCCTTCCCCAATCCTTTCTTCCTTCCCTTTCCCCGGATAGTGTGCTCCCTCAAACGTGACGGGCTAAATGGCCTTAGATGCCGAGAGCCCAGAAATCTAAAAATCGAGTTGAGGGAAAAATCCTAATCGAGTTGAGGGAAAGATATTTTGCATACATGGTGTCTAAGACATATTTCGCATACAGGATGTCTAACACATTGAGTTTAGGAACTGTAGTATGCCGTATTTCTGGTATCACTTTTTTTATTAACATTCCAATATAAAAATCAAAACTTAACACACATTTTTTTCGTCCCATTGTAAGCATTTAATCTGCATTAAAAAAAGTGGCGAAAGGAAAAAGAAACAACGATTTCAAAGTGAAAAATAATAGTTAAGTGTACATATATTGGTCATTTAGCCACTGGAAATGTGTTTGACATTCACACTTATTGCGTAACTACAGTAGAAGGCCTGCTTTAAGTTTTTTAATGGAATAGGCTCACTATGTATGTAATGCAGTCAATCATATCTAGTCTGGTCTACTTACATTTGGCTTGAAAAGTTATCAAATAAAAAGCACACTTAACTTTCGTTGAAACTTAAATTTGCAAAATTTAATTGTTAATTCGGTTTTTATAATTTTGAAATTCCAGTATTTCTAGTATGTAAAACAAAATCCAGTATAATTCAAGGACTTCCACTACAGTAGACACCTTGTGATATCTTGATTCGAACTTAGTACTCAGCGCCTAACATAACGACTTTTTAACTCGCGCCCAAACGTCTGGCGCCCAAATGGCTTCGCGCCCAAACGTCCAGTGCCCAAACGGCGGGGCCCAAATGTCCGCGCCCAAACGGCGGCGCCCAAACGTCACGTACCGCGCTGTTGATGTCATATAGTGACTGTCCTATACTGCAGGTGAACACATAAAGGAAACCCATGACAGCATATGCAGTGTTTCTCTTCGCATTATCATGTCTGAGGTCTTTTCGGAATTCTCTCACCTCTTCATTCTATCAGTTCTTTCATATTTATTCATTTTCATTTATTATTCGTTTCTTTTACCCTAAACTGCATAAACCTGGGACGTAAAATTAGTTTATTTTTATTTTACATTGCTAGATGAAGGCGATGTTCTAGAAAATTTCAATAGTAGTTTTCGTTTACTTCTAGTACTTATGATAACTTAAGTTTACCAGCGTTTACATAATGTGCAGTAATACCCAATAAACCATGTGTTATACAGATTTCTGTCATCACTTTCCGCGCACTTTGAACGAATAACTATCTCACCTCCAGGTGTGGTTCGTACGAAGAAGTCCAGGTTTCATGTACATATAGTGGACACTTCATCAAGTTTCAATGTCATTTTTGCACCTTCAAATTTTAATGGTATTTCCAACTGGCTGTATCCAAGAATGGCCATAGTGTGTGGAGCACAATTTTAGTCACTAAAGCCTCCGCACAGTTCTCCTGTAATGAACATCTGGATATGACTACTTTAGATGTTTATATCACAGTTACCCATATTTTCCTATTAACACAACATTCCTTGTGATAAGCTGTAAGACACGTTGAATATGTGTTTAACATCGCATTTCGATGAGTGTCTAATAATTTTGACACGATTTTATTTTTCATATTCCAGGATACTGCGCTTGAGGTCATGCTATGTAACAGATAAGGGCGTCGCCTGCCTGAAACTAATGCCAAATTTAGTGGAAATGGATTTAAGGGAAACGGAAGTATCACACACTGGCATCTGTCGAATCTTGAAGTACAATCCGCAACTTCAAATTCTCCACCATATGGATGTAGTGAAATCCTTATATAAAATGCATATCAAGACATTGAAGAGGGATCCAGATTTATTACCCACGTACTGTTTACAGGAGCTGGAATTTAGTTATTCACGGAAGGAGAATCCTTTTATATTATTGACTATCGTCTCTGTTTGTCCATCTTTGGAAAAAATTCACGTGGAGTTTGATTTTCGAGGAGCGCCATTTGCGTTAGCACCTCTGTGCAAACTAGAATCTCTGAAACAACTTCATATTCAATGCGTAGGTAGCAAAGACTGTGCCATGAATGAAGATGATCTGTTATTTACCGGAAGCATAATTCCTATTCTTAAAGCTCGTGGAAGCAAGTTGACGGCATTGTACTTGGAAAATGTCGCGGGAGTAGATATGAAATTTATTGAATCTTATTGCCCACATTTAGTAGATTTAGGACTGTTTTATAATACCTACACATCCCAGGGTTTCAGTGCAAACCAGAATATTGAACCGTACAGAATTTTTCCAAATCTGAAAAAGCTCAGTTTTGGCTCAAACATAGGAGAAGACGATTTTCCTTCCTTCTACTTAGAAGCACTGTTAATGCATGAAGACTTAGAGGAATTGCTACTATCCGGCTCTCCTTTGTATTCAGATGAAATGTTCAAGCGCGTCTTTCAAAGTAACAGTTTTCCGAAACTCAGGAAGCTTGAGCTAGATTACTGTAATATTTCGCAGCAAGTAATTGAGTCTTTTCTCACGTTGAGCACGTCATTATCCGAGGTCAGTATTTGTGGACATTGCGTGTATGAACAAGCGTCACAAGCGCTTGATTTCATATTGAAAGAGAATCTTAATGTTCATTTGGAAGCGTACATTTATTCTTTTATGAAATTTAAGAAGCGTATTATACGGTATAAACAGTATGTTCATTTCATTCGCTCCAAACACAGCTTGTTAAGTGAAAAAATCGTAGCCTGAAACAGTATGTTTCTTCTGAAGGGTTTTCAATGGATAAAAGAGCGCAATGAGCGATGCTTGTAATTGTTAGGGATAATAATGACTTGTCATGTTTGTAGTCTGTGTGCTTATATAGATATCCGTTGCTTGTGCATGATGTATGCTGTTTTATAAAATTCTAAATTCTAAATTGTAGTATTGACAGTTTTTAGGTCTTAGAAAATTCAAAACTGTTACCCTAAGGAAAAAAGAAATTGTGCCAAGTAGACATTGCGTGAAGTTTGCGTAAAAAATAAATTAGTAAACGTTTAAAAGTGAAAAGGTGGAAATTCTTATATAATCTATAGTAGTCGTAAATATATAGAAGTTTTGTGAAATGAATTGATGATGCCTGGTGTCTTTTCTGTAATTGAAAAAAAAAAACGTGCTGTCATAAGGATATTAAATTCGAGTTTTATCATGCTGCATTGACTTTGTGCACATTTATAATTGGTTTCAAACTTTCATTCATGATAACTAATTAACGTTTCTGTTTATTTATTTTTTAAATAATTTATTAAGATGCTCCCCTCTTTCCTTATTTCTGTGCTATGACGTTAAAAATAAAGTTGACACCTCCTATAAAAATTGTTAAAACATTCTAGCGAAATTGCAGGCTAGAAGAAACAACGTATTATTGTATAATTAGTTATCGATCGTATGGAGCACATTGCAGTACTTCAAATCACTCACCTGTAATAGTCCTCTTCAGTCATTCCTCCGATATTACAAGTGAGATAGTCAGTCACTCGAAATATCGGAGCAATGATTGAAGAGAAACAGTGAATGATTTGAGATATCTGTTATTGGTTTGTCGTGATCATGTTTCTGAAACGAGATACAAACTTTCGGCATCAAAATAACTAATTTTTCCCTCCCAACAGGGGTATTTAACATGCCTTATCCAACTTTCATTATTTTTTACGTTTATTTGACATGGTCAAATGTTTTTACTTCAATGAGAAATTTTCTTGTCATCAAACTCTGTATGTTTCTTTTGATGTAGAAAAGAGTTAAAGCGAGTGTCGATTATGCACTTTGAAATGTTTAGTATGCTAAAAGGTGATGCGTTATAGATACGGGTTAGATATAGATCTCAGTCTATAATGAGTTGATGCGTGTATATAATTTTTATACCGTATTACATGCAACGTTGAATCTTTTGATACCATCAAATGTTCAGCGAAAAGGAGAGAAATAAAATTCACGGTATTTACCTTGTAACCATATACGAAGTAACATTTCCTGTCTTACCATATCATGTTAAAACTTCAACATATCATGATTTTTGTGTAGATATTGATGCAGTATAGCTCTTGAAAAAAGAAGAAGGATTAGACTTTTCCTTCGTTCCCCCAGTAAATTATGTTTTGTTATATTTAATTGTAAAAGATCTCATTCATAAACTGTGATGTTTTTGTTTCGTTTCGTGTGACAGTTGTTTGTTAATTATAATATTTTTATTAATAGAAATATCATGTATATATATATATTGTACACTTCAAATGTATTATAAGAAAGCATAATGGTATCTTATGTATGTACTAGTTGTAGTGCCATTAAATTAATTCTTTTTTGTTATATAAGAATGTAAGTTATTAGAAATTTGAACATTTAATTATGCAATAGGGTAATATTTAAGAGAGATAGAATAGATACATGAATTTCCTGATACTCTGGAGTAATTTGTGAGTGTCGATAACAATACTCACAGAGCAGAAGCTTCTTGTATGTGTTAAAAGTACTTACAATCCACTATTTCCTATCCTATCACAGAGGCAGAAATATTTTCTACTAAAGAGAAGACAACGGCAGTACTAATATAGTATTCTTTTTGTTTCTATTTATATATCTTTGTCTTTCGTAACAAGCATTGAAAACCAATAATAGTAAAACTAATAAATGTATAACTGCTGTTATATGTATGTTATAAACGAATCGGAAAACTAAACAGTTTAGCTGTTTGTGTGAAATACATTTTTGATTATACAGGGTGTCTGCTGATACTGGAAATACTTGAATTATACTGGAATTTAATTTTGATACTGGAAATATACTGAAATTTTGAAAATGAAACTCAGTAGACACCCTGTTATAACAAGAAATACCTCATTCAGTATATGGAGCGAATTAGGTATCGGAAAATTATACTTAAAGGAAAAAAGGAAAAAAGAAAAATCCTTCACTAGAATTGATTAAAAGCAGCCATACCAGTCGTTGTAAATATGTGCAAAAATTCCAATATAACAGATGTAATTAGTGCTCTCAGACATTACGGATTTACTTCAGTACTTCCCCCCCTTCGTCTAAAAATATTCAAAACTCCCAAGTGTTCCTGTTTTTGTCCAAAACACAAGTTAATATCATTCGTGCGATATATATATATATATATATATATATATATATACATTTATTTTAAATCGATATTTTTTTAAAAATCGCTTTTCATTAGTTATCGATACACAACTAACAGGAATAATGTACTCTCTGTCACTCACTTTTGAGAAGTTTTTACTTGTAATTTAGTTAATTCTGATACTTCAGCAAATCCCAAGTGCATAACTGAGCTTCCTCGTGGGTATGTGGATAGCGTAGGCATATTTGGCGTAGGAGACTCGAGTTTGATTCTCGGCGGGAACTTACGTGGTTCGGATCTCACATTAAGATGTAGGTCCACGTCTCATATAGCCTCGCTGCTGAATGGGGCGGAAAATTCAAGTCTATTCAATTCAACTCAACTATGAATATAGTAGATTTTCATAGGGTGTTGTGTAAATTTTCATAGTATACCGTAGTCTTTTAGTCTGAAAATCTGAAAGCCCTAGTTATAGTATGTTTAACTAATCGGTACCGTATCTACTATTGTTTTTTATGTTGAATCATTATAAAAGTTATTGACTCTCGTGTAGATGAATGGTTATTACACTAGATTTTGGTGCGTGAGCTCGTGAGGTTCAATTCCTTGTAAGTACTTGATTTTCAATAGTCTACGGGCCATAAAGTTTGGGACAAGAAACAAGATAAACAGTTTTAACCCGGATGCTGACTTGAAATAGTGAAAATCACAGTATACCAGCAGTTGTGATGAATTTTAACAAGAAGAGAGATCAATGTACGACGACGCAGATAATTAGGTAGTAAATAAGACTGACTATTTAAAGGAAAACACTCTAAATGTTATATATAAAAATGCCAGTCGTCACAGGAGATCGAATACAAAATGGTCAAATTGAAATAAAGTTTATAAAAACGAAAGCAAAATTTAATACGTAAAATAGATAGACAAATTTAATCTAGAGAAAAGGAAATTGGTTATTTTTTAATTAAATTTCATTGCAGTATCTTGTAATGTTCCCATACGTGGGATTATGGTCATTTTTCTTATCTAATATTATTAACTGTACGTGCTTGAATGCATTATTTATTGGTTGTATATATAAAGTAATTTAACGAAACATGAATCAGTCACTTTGGCTCTTCACTAAACTCAACACCCACTTTTTCGAATTTTAGTGATCAACTTAGACAACGAATAAGGTCAAAACTTAGAAAGTGAATCAGGAGGCAAAATAGAATCTACAAAATTGTATTACTTGAACTAATAATTGCTTTGAAGATCTTTCGTATAGTGTATAAATTCAGATACTCAACAATTTTGACGTCATAAAATGCGCACCCAAATTTCTGGTCTATAAGAAGATGTTTGGAAACGGCTGCCTTACTTTCTACATTTTTTTTATATGTGTATCCCACTTTATGTTAATATTTGTTTATTATCTATATATTATTTCTGAATGTATTATATCCATTATCTATTTACACTGAGAATCAGTTAAATTTAATGCACTATACGTATCTTAATTATTTCTCCCACGTAACATAATATAAAGGGAAATGTAAATGAAGAGCGAGCGCTAAAAGAAACTAATATGCGAGAAAGGAAACAAAGAAAACACACTTTATACAAATCAAATGATTCTTATTTGAAACACTGTATGCTTATTAAGACATAACAGTTGGAAAGTGTTCTTAAATCAAAGAAAGCTCAATGGGCTTGTATTCTTTCTTATCTTTGATTTTATTGTGGTGTAGTTAACTGACATTTCCGATGACTGTTATGACTATGTTTAATCATTTCTTAATAGTGGTTTCTAGTAGTTATTAAAAAAAAAAAAAAAAAAAAAAAAAGCGTTATAATTTTAAGGTCCTAATCCGCTCCGTGCATTGAATAAGGTATTTCTTGTCATATCCGAAATACATTTCATACGAAGAATTAGATCCCGAACATTTTTGTTATGTTCATGCATTTAGTCCAAAATACAGAAACAGACCCAACATGATTTTCACTGGTAATGTATCAAGTTCTTAAGAAGTAGGTTTGCATACCCGTATTCTATTGTTAACCAGGTTTTGAACAAGAATAAAAAAAAATCTTCGAGTTTATCAAATTTTTAGAGTTTTCTGAGGAGATTCGAAATTTATTAAGCATTGAACTAATAACAAAGAGCAATTGCACGTAAGAATGATACAATTAAATTGTCTGGTGACGGGTTCAAATAAGGTCTTTCTTACCAGATTATTTTTGGTTTAGTATTATCTTCATCTACCGTTTGTGTTATATCTTTTCGTCATTGTTTCTCACCACAGACTACATGGAATGGTTATATACGCAAAAGTAATATTCAGAAAATATAACTCATTTACGCATAGGGAAGGAATAATATTCAAGGATGTAAAGTTAAAAAAAATACGTACATATATATGATCGACATTGTAAACAACATGTAATCGAATTGTATCCCGAATATATCCAGAAATAGAATAGTGAATTCAACATCTAACATCAGTGAGATATGGATGTCAACTGTTCGTCTCGTTTGAATGAAATGGTTTAAAGACGAATCTTTATATGGTTTGTTCGTTACTAATATACTTCTGGTTTTATTCAAATTGATTTTAGGATTGGCAACACATAGTTCCTAATAAGATTTTTCCTTTTTTTTTCCGCAGATGGATATAATTTATCAGCGAAAGATAGCATTGAAACATGTAGTCGTCGTTTCGTTTTCTTGTAGAGAGAATACCAACCGTATGTTTTAACAGTTTTCTTGTTTTTCAGAAAATTTTACAATTGTCAAAAAAAAAAAAAAAGTTCGTAGTGGGGGGAATAACTGAAACCATACTGTTTTAAGGACAAATGGGGAAATACAATTGGTAAAGTAAGAAAAGCAAATGCATTTTTCTTCTAACAAAATATTTTGCTTTCATTCTGAGAAAAAATATGAATACATACATACATAATTACGGTGTGTAATTGGTTAAGTTGCGTGCATATAACAAAAACATGTTCGTGTAACAGCAACCACAGGAAAGGCAATGAAAGCATTGGCTTTTAGGCGCCTGTTTTACAGAAGTTACTTGGCTTGTAATGCTGGTGTATAATAATTTTTAGAATTGTATTTATGACAAATTACAATTGTACGTGTCAAATTAGAGGTAATAGCAATTGCATTTACAGAATAACTTTTACTATTGTTCAATTATTTCTATATTTTATTATTTTACGATTCGTAGAGAACACTTGTAAATGTGTAACTTTTGTAAAACAAGCCGCAAACAACAGGAGTTAGCACAATAGGTAGTCGTTTCCGTTTCCGGAGCCTCCGTGTATAATATTTATATTATGACTATTGTTTTCATTGCCTTTCCTTTTCTTGTAGTTATTTACTTTTCACTGGGCCATATATTATACATACCGTAACTGTAATATATTTTGTATATCACAGACGAGTATGTTTTAAGAAAAGCCTGTGATATTTTTCTTTGTGTGTTTACATAACAAGTACCTGTTTTGTAAGATGTGCAATGTAAGCTTTCGCCAGCAATCAAACCCAAAAGCATTTGTACATAAAACATTTTTTACCTGCTCCCTATCCTATTATATAATAATCTGCTAGTGAAGGCGTTTATTTTCTGTAATCTTTTTTAAAAAAAATGTTATACATGTAGAATTAGTTAGGTTAAAAAGAGAAAGAAAGATGAGTAAACATATCGCAGTCACTTTGTAAAAAGAAAATGATTTTTTTTCTGACAGCATTGTGCGAGCTTTAAGAAAATGTGCGCGTGTTGCTATAAAGACTTGTACAGTTAAAAAAAGAAACTGAAATATAAAGTATGTTTTTCACATTTCTTTGTTTAATTCTTGGAATTGAGTGCTGTATTACCTGAATATAGACAACTTGGAATATAATACGACTCCTAGACGACTTCGTATATAATACGACTCCCAAGTTTTTCAGATGATTTTAATGGGAGAATAAAAATATTTAGCATAAAATATGACACATTTTCATAATCTATATAAATAAGAATGAAAGTGACTATCTTTGTGACTTAATAACTCTTGAATCACCCGACCGATCTTGATCAAATTTTCAACATAGATGAGGTTCGAACCAGGAATGGTTTTTATCATTTCACTTTGATGACGCAACTGAGGGGAGGGGGAGATATGTAAAAATGATCGAAACTGACATAGTGAGGAATCCATAGATTTCGGTGTCGCTGAGATGCACAGTGACACTTCCGATATCGTTTAAATCCAAATTCAGGGGAAAGAAGAGGGGGGGAGATATAAAAATGATCGATATCAGAGAGCGCTTGAATAATAGTAAAAAGTGACTGACTAATGGAACATATTACTAATTTTTCTTATTTTTAACCCAGCGAAGCGGGTAATTAATGCTGTATTGCATAATGTAAAACTTGCCAATTTAAAGTCTTAGATTATTATTATTATTATTATTATTATTATTATTATTATTATTATTATTATTATTTTAAGGTTTAGATCCCAATCTTTATTGTAATTACTTTTCTTTTCTGGTGATTATTACTCCCATTCTTCACCATCAGTTGCAGTCCGTGTTCGAGTAGCCATGTTAATTGTGACGGGGACATATATAGCCTCAATGCTGACGTCCCCATTGTCCCCCTCCCCTAATCAAATCAAATCAACTTCATCAGGAGGCATGCATATAGAATTTTTTTTCGGGAAGTGCCCAAAGGTTTTGCGGGGGGAGGGATTCAATGTGAGGATAAATTATTAAAATCATCCATAAAATTAGAGTAAATTTACAGGAAAGTCGTGATTTCGGGGGAAAGGGGGGCAGATTCCATGACACTCTGCGTAAGTTCCTGTCCACCATCAGTTTTTTTTTTTTTTTTTTTTTTTTTTTTTTTTTTTTTTTTTGTAGTATACTAGTTAGAGCGTGCAAATCTCCACTCTGTTGTACACTATAGTTTAAAATCGTGCATAACTAATAAGTTCCAATTGTTTACATTTTATTTTTTTTTTCTTAGTTTAATGTGCTGTTACAATAATATTAATGCTCAGATCTAAATATAATTAAGTCCGTTGTCGTATTTCAAAATAGTTAAATTGAAGCAATGCAGTTCTTAAATTACAATGAAATCATCACCATAATTAATAACGTCACCTATTAGCGTGACTGCCTACTATTAGAAATTAACGTGTCGCACAGGTTGAGACATTTCCCTTTTACAATAAGGATTCATCATGTTAACATATTCATTAACAACGACGTAAATATATGGAAATGCATAACCGTATTTGTACAAGTCCGTCGACACAATACCAAAGTAATGAAAATAATGAAATCTTGCGTTGCACTGAAACTTGATTGAAATTTACATGGAAACCCGAGGATTGTATTGAATACGGAAAGTATACTCTAATCAATTTGAATACCCAGAGAAGCGTATTAATATACATTAATAGCAAATTTTAGATATCAGTCGAATCTAAAACACACTATGACATATTATCATTACCTATTTCCTATACACATTAACCTTGACGAATAACGTAACACGCAGCATGGTCGTGGGAGAGTGATATAGTTGATGTACTCGTGGGTGATATCAAATATATAGGTCTAGGCTGCGATTTTACAAATTCCCGTATGACTTTCACAAAACTATTTTTATAATGAAACTGTACTATATTCGGATCAATAGGGTAAAAATAAGCTACATAATATACACGTTGCCACATAAAATAGTGCATTCAGATGTCTGTAGTTCTGGAGCGTGGAAAGTATGGAATTTTGCATGTGATAATACCATGAATAACTAGCACGGACTGTGGTTGCTATTATTGTTTGTTGAGGACAATTAAAGGGTGGAGTTGAGAAGCATTTCAAGTAAAATTCTATATTCGTTTGCACACTTTCAAAAGACGATTAAATTAAGTTTTCAACCTCATTACACGTTTTTCCACTCATGTAAACTGAAAAATGGGTGTGTGGATATTTATCTGTCCGTATGTGCAAATGCTGCAACTTTAAATGTGTCGACACTATATTTAAAACGTTAATTTCTTATGCAATTCCTCAAGGGCTTTGTTTTTCTTCCTTCGAAATTTACTCTTAAATAAAAATTAAAGTTGATGTAAAAATGGAAAATTTTGACTTTCTGGAGAAGCGACTAGAACGATTTTGCGTTTATTTCACAAGTAAATGCATAATTTAGTAGTCCTATAACACCAAACCATTCCGTTCCCCACGGAAAAGACCTGGAAGGGTTAACTATTTAAAAAAAAAAAAAAAAAAAAAATCTCATTTCTTTCTATGGGCACCTTTGGAGAAACGAAATTACTTGGAACAAAACTTGAAGTACTAGTCCTCTTATGTGGTAATTTAAAAAAAAAAAAAAATTATAGGTAAGTACATGTTTTCTTTATAGTGGATCCAAAATATGTAGAAAATATAAAATACTGAAAATATTACCAAACCATCACTACTAATCAGATTAATTCTACTTTACAGGTAAAAGTCGGACAATTCCCGAAAAATGGTTCGGACAATATTGTTCATATTTCATTGATAAATCATTCATAGTTAACTATAATATGGTATAACCCATTGTTTCGAAGAAGCCAAAAACGGTGGATATATTGTGTTGGCCTTTGTTTCGGACGAAATATTTTCAAATCTAAAGCTATTTTGTTCATATCTCATAAATGAATACTTCAGTAATGATTCTGTGGCCTGGCGTGATTGATGACTTGAGAAATTAGAAGCCAGAAATTTCAGTGCATTTACCAGTTTTTTCTATTTCTTAACAACTATAAAGCATAGAGCAAAATTAAAATTTGTAAAAGATAGCTCCTTAAAAAGTCAGAAAGAGTCTGACTAACGTTCGATTTGCTTTAGTAATTTAAAATAGCAACAACTAGAAATAGAATGTGTCTGATGAAGTCAAAGATTTTTAAGTAGTTGACGAAATTGTTTCATATCGATATTTTAACAAAAGCATTGTGCTTTCTCAAATACTGTGTTATTTCTATATTGTCAAAAAGTGCTGTAACTAGAGCAACAGTAGTAAAAGGTTTAGATACATTATATAGCTTAAAAAATGAATGGCTATCCTTTGTAGTGCTGTATACGTCTTAGGAAATAATATTTTAATTTTGCCTTTTGTTTTAGTTATGCTTTAAAAAAGTCACCAATATAACTTGGAATGACTTCATTATTACTGTAACTGTGTTATATGAACGTATATGAGACGCATACGATCTTGTGTACGGTATATATGATAAATGGTGGAGAGTACATTTTTACGTACTTGCCTAGCTTAGACAATATTTGACTCAGTTATACACGGAATTGATAATGGCCATGTTATTGAATCACTGGAAGATAGTCATTTCGTTCAATTAGTAGCCCTATATGCTGTTCGAACTACAGTATGCTACTGTATTGGAAGCAGTGAAAAAATCAAGAGATGCGCTGGAAACCTACTAAACAACCCACACAAGCTACCGGAAGGAAAATTATATTATTGACGAGTACGAACGATTTTCCCATCCAGAATGAGGCGACGGCATCACTGAAACCTCAAGTGCATCATCGTTGTAAAGTGATGTGCAAACCTAGACTTGTATTCTCGGCTCCCTTTACTTAATCCAAAATTGACGTTTGACTATTAGCAGACCGAGATGACAGCACCCGTATACACACTGCTGGATGCGTCGATGCATGGTTTGATGAGTACGAGGGTGAGGTAGAACATCTCATCTGATGTCCTCCCAGATCTTGACATCATTGAGCCTTTGTGGGATATTTTGGAGGGCAAAGTGTGTGATCAGTTTCCACATCCAGTGACATTTTCGGAACTTGAGACTGTTTTTCACGAGGTATGGCTGCGTATTCCCGTGCAAACTGTACAGGATGTGTATTTATCCATTTCATGTAGAATACAAGCTGTAACTTTGGCCAGGAGGGCTCTACCGCTTGCTAATAAAAGTTTTGTAAGATTGCACAGGTGTTCATATTTTTTGTCCTATGGTTGTAATACACACGATACAAAATACCTTATTGACTCTATTAAATGGCTTTATGCCTCGATGTGGTAATCAATTCTTTTCGAACATCATAGTATGATTTCATTTCGATTATTGCTTCTTGATGCGCTATTTTATTTAGTAATGTAGTTTTTAGTATTATTATTTTGAACAAAATGCATTATTTTGTCATACATTAGGACTATGAGACCCATGTGTCAGTGTGGGTTATGCGAAAGGACGGTAAACTACAATCAAACAATAACGTTAATACTTACTGAACTGAACTCGTCTCATAAGTTCTAATTGCTAATGTACTACCTGTAAGTCGAGAAATGAGAAGATAGGGTTGGTTCGAGTTTCGTTTAAGACCTAGTTAAGCAATTAAGACCTGTTTAAATGATACATAAGATAAAGGAAGAGACCGTATTTTAAACATACTTCTGAGTGTTTAGCTTCAAATCTATTTCAAAACACTAGAACTTCATGGAAGATAACATATATCTCAATCACAGTCTGACTTAAACCTCATGCGCTAAACTCACATCATGAATAAAAGTGGATTGCATGCTGATAATAGGTGCATTAATATATTCATTTCATGTTGGTGGTGGTACTGTTTACTCACTTCATAATCATTAAACAGCATGATAAGCCACTACTTTTGCTAAATGATGATTATGTAATAACCTATTCCAAACATAGAGAGATTACAGATGTTTATCGACATTACCATCTGACGAAAAAGTTGGTAATTGGGAAATTTCTCAAAATTTCGTTACTAACATCTCATTAGATCCGCCACTATTTGCGATGAAACGGCCAAGAATAGTGTTGTAAATAGAAAAAAAACCGTTCGTATTTTTTCAGAAATTTACGTTTTTTTTAGAAAAAAAACATTGCCTCTCGTTTTTTTTTTCTAAATTTCGTTTTTTTTCAACTAGTCATTTGTAATGCATCTTACGTCTATTTAAGTATTAAATATTTTTTTGTAGGTATAATCACCGTAAAGTGCAACATAAATTACACTCTACATACTGATACCTACAAATATTTTACAATTTACATGAATACCATACCTATTAACAATTCGGGTTTCAGCAGTTTTCATCAATATCAACTAAGAAATAAAAGTAGAAATGAAATTTTGTATTTTCGTGAAAGCAGGCCTTTAATAAGAACGAAAATAATGTCACGAACAGTATAAAATTCAAATAACTTGTCTAAAGGTAAAAACTAATACTAATTTGCCTAATAGTATTTTTCTAAATGTCATATATAAATAATTTGTCGACTAGATATATATGATATGCAGAGCCGGCTCTACCATATGTGCAACACGTGCATTTGCGTGGAGCGGGAAGTTTGGATGGTCCGGCAAAATCTGTCATAAGTATATTATTTAAATTAAATATTTCTTGTTGGAAACAGACTTCATGATGATGGTAGTTACATTTACTAAGCTGACCTTCTATTTGAATACTACATTCATAAATTATGTTTAGGTTGCATTACTTTAAGGCCACATGAACAATGCTAAAGCAAATGGTCGAATAAATCCGAACACAAATTGCTTGATTGTTGCCAAATGCAAGAATTCAATTCTTGAATAGTAGTGAATATCTGTTCCATTTAGTAAGTTATCACAGTTTTGATATGACAACTAGTCTTGTTTTTGTCAGAAACAAGTTCCTTATCATAGAAGATAGAAACAAGTTTTTTTTTTTTTTTTTTTTTTTTTTTTTAATGTTAACAGATATAGAAGAGAAATAAATATAAAAGAGCTAGTTACACTGGAATTGCGAACTGATACATTGAGATTGAAGCTCGATATTGAATTCTATAAAAAGGATTACCATCTTTACTCTGCAGGTGTGTTTGCTTTATCTTTCACTAACATAATAGATTAATATTAAAAAAAAAAAAAAAAAAAAAAAAAGACACAACGCGATTGCATTTTTAGTAAGCATTTAAGCCTTTCTGAGTGCAACTTCACTTACCCTTACCTTTGATGTTCATACTGGAGTAGCATACCTAAAATCATGACTTTTAAGATTTGTTCTTTCTGGAGAAAGGGGGAGGCAGCAATTATGCCATTGCATGGGGCGACAAATTAACTAGGTCAGGCCCTGATGATATGTACATAAAAGACATGAATATAGGATGATACAATTTGAAGTAATGTAGGGTGTTTCAAAATTAATATTAGGGTTTTGAAACTTTGTAGTATCTATTACAATTAACTTACAATTATAAATATTATATCAAATGAAAGAGCAACTCAAACAGTTTTGTACGCTCGCATGTACATGCAATGCAGTTGCAGTCCTTTTCGTTTGCAGTTGCTACAGGTCTAAAGCCTACAGACTACGGTTTACGTGCCAATTTCGCAAGTGAAATATTGCTGCATAACAATGAAGATTTTCTGGATCGTGTCGTCTTCAGTGATAAATCGACATTTCACCTAAGAGCTAATGTGAACACTCATAATGTTTGTATCTGGCCGTCAGCAAATCCTCAGGAGATGGTACACTTGAAACGAGACTCCCCTAAATTGAATCTGTTTTGTGCCATATGGCGGAAAGTTTATGGGCCTTTCTCGCCTATCGACTAGATGTGTGCCGTGTGACAAATGAATCTCACATTGAACACTTTTGAACACTTGTAGCAAAGACTGTTTGAGGTGCTCTTTTACTTGATGCATTGCTTATAATTGTACGTAAAAGGTAATAAGTACTACGAAGACTTAAAACCCCAAAATTCATTTTGAAACACCCTGCATTTCTCATCAACAGTATTGGAACTAAGATGTAAAAATGAGAGAAAGTTTTCCTTATAAAGTTATTGTTTACAACAACGATATTATTATTAGTCGAGACTATAACTACTACAACAACACGAGTTAGTAGTCAAAAAAAGGTAATCAAATATATACTCGGTGGCCTAGGTGGCCAAAGTGGCACACACGGGTGTGTCATTTGTTTAATCCGCTCCTGTGTGGACACTAATTAAGATATCGGGATATTATTCTTGAAAAATATGGTTGGACTATAGTTTATCATATTATTTTTTTTTTCTTCTGCTGTCGAATTTCCTTCTCAAATTTCACTCAGTCAAAAATTCGAGAATTTTCTAATTTCGAATTTCCTTTACTTCTTTTTTCACCTGTAGCTTCCTTCGTTGTAGAAAGACCTCCTTAAGACTTGCCAGGTAGATACCTCGGATGAATACCTAACTGTTGACATCAATTTGACGGGCCTGCGCGCAGTGTTGTCAATTAGGGAAATTAACATTTTCCTAAATTTGGGCAAAAAATTATAAATTTTTGTTTATAAATCCGTACCTACACGTCCGAGTGGAAGTCAACTTACACCAATCGAACATTTTTCCTTACTTAACACACGCAAGTACAGATCGTGACAATGGGATAATTAGGGAAGGCACGAAAAATTCTTATTTAGGTTCTAACCCTTGATTTTTCTAGTTTTTCCCTACTTTTCTGTTTACCGTAATATATTTTTGGTAATTAGAAGTTTTGTTTCTTAAATATCGTTATAATACTTGTAGGATATATTAGTAGTGTACCAATGTTTAATTTAAGATAGTTTGCGTCTGTCCGGTAGCAGTGTTACCAGCTACAGAAAATTTTAATTCCAGATTTTAGGGGGAAATTTTGGAAAAATTATCTGTTTTGTCTCTATTATTTCCCTCTTGTTGGCTATATCGGACCAAACGTACCAGTATTTGGAAGTCTCGTCTTTGCTCTACACAACGCACTATAGAAAGTTTCAGTAGAATAATTAGGGGAAGTACAGTTGAGGTTTACACTAGACCTTGTTCTCTAATTGAGAAGATAACTGTGATTTTTTTAAAGGTAGAATGAGATATTTTTTATTGACATGCTTACTTTACTAGATATCGTCACAATACTTGTAAGATATATTAGAAGGATACAAAAGCTTATTTTAAGATAGTTTCTGTGTGTCTGATGGTAGTGTTGCCAGCTACAGAAAATTTTAATTCCAGATTTTAGGGGCAAATTTTGGAAAAAAATCCCTTTTTTATTTCTATTATTTCCTTCTTGTTGGGTACATTCGAACAAACGTACCAGTGTCTAACAGCCCCATCCTTATCCTACATAGTGCACCATAAAAAGTTTCACTAGAATAATTAGGGAAAGTACAGTTGAGGTTTATAATAAACCATGTTCTGGAAATGGTAAGAAAATGGTGAATTTCTGAGGTAGAATGAGATTTTTTTTTTTCAATTTCATGCTTACTTTGTTATATATCGCCATGATACTTATAGGATATATTCTTGGAGTAATAAGGTTTATTTTCAGATAGTTTTCGTCTGACTGATGGCAGTGTTTCCAGCCAAAACAATTAATTCCCGCTTTTAGGTAAAAAAATTCGGAAAATTTCCCTTTTCCCCTGTATTATTACCCTCTTACTGGCTACATTGAAACAAACGTACCACTACCTGAAAGCTTCCTCTTTGCCCTATAGAACGCACCATAAAAAGTTTCAATAGGATAATTATAGAAGCTGTAGCTCCGGCATATTTGATTTTTGCTTGTGAGGCGTAAAAAGTGTCAAAATTTCATGTGTATGACAGAATTTTTTCTTTCCCTTTTTGAATGGAAGCCAGCGACTTCAGGATTTCACTGTGCCTTGTCAACACACCAAAGATTTTTTTAGGTGACTTTAGCCCATATAGCAGCAGTGGTACTAGATACAAAAAATTTTGAAATTCGGTTAGGGAATTTTTTGTAAATTTTCACCCCTACATTTCCGTCAATAATTTCCCATCCATTGGCAACACTGCAATGCAACTTACACCAAAAAATGGCCACATCCATCTTCTAAAAAACAAGGCCTTAACCATGTCAATCGAATGAGTGATTTTTGAGCAATAAGTCACTAACTAGAAATGTAGGAAAACGCCAAAAATGACCTGGGTCCGAAAGGAATAATTACACAGATTTGCTAGTATATAGGTACAAAGAAACAAAAGATTTCTAAGTTACGAGGGCTTCGACTCAAGTTCTGTTGATTATTTCAATAATCTGCAATGTAAATCAATAAATAATAGTTGCCAGAAAAAAAAAACAGACATTTGAAAAAAACATGAAAAAGAACGATGTTTTTTATTGAAAAAAAACTTCACAGAAAAAAACCGTTTTTTTACAACACTAGCCAAGAATGCTACACTTTTACAGGTAATTAGTTGGTCACGCCATGGATAGCCAGTACAATTAAGCAACAAGTTCAAAACCTATTATCGACGTAGTCATGAGTTGTATGTACAAGAACAATGCTTGTTTTGGGGTTATAAACTTGCCATCTCTGCTCCCTTAAGATCTCTAATATTACGGATACTTCATCGACAGCATTTAGGTGCAAAGGAAATCCAAGCAGAAGCAAGGGTGTATTTTTGATGGAAGGATGTCTTCTCCCTAGAAGAAGATATAGATTAACTGGTACGAACGTGCAATACCTGTCAAGTATTACCAAATAAGGCACCACAAAATCAATAGCAATTTCTGCGAAAATCAATCCAACCTTGATAAAGAGTACGTATTGATCTTTCTGACTTATTAGGCAGGAAACTTCTCCTTTTAACTGATTCTATGTTCGAATGGATGGAAGTATGGCTGATCAACAGTACTACTAATTCTTTAAACTATTGCAAAATTAAACACCTGTTTTTATAATTTTAGCTGGTCACAAGTATTGGTTACCGATAAGGGACCACTATTCTTTAGCCAGACTTTTAAAGATTATTGGAAAAACAGAGGTTTAAGGATAGTGAACTCTCCACCGTGGTATCTCCAGAGTAATGACCTAGCAAGCGGCCGTACAAACGGTTAAAAAAGTTATGAAAAAGAAATTACTGGAAAGGGGAAATTTGGCTTGTATTGTACATCCTTTCAGTTATCGACGATTGTGAAGAAGCATTATGTGGACTTCGGTTATTCGATCCAAACAATTATGTAGCTCAACAGCCACTTTCATATTTAGTTATGAATCTCGCACACATTACAATATTATGTCACAGCTGTATGGAGCAGGCGGAAAATTTTAGAAATGGAAAGAATATAGTAATATATGACGAAAACAAGTACAGTAAATATCAATATGTTTCGGTCTCAAGTAGTCCGCCATTCCCCAAATTCTTCCCAGGAAAAATTCTGCGGTGCTTAGGGAATTCCTTGCACGAAGTTTCGGTGCAAAACAAAAATTGAAGGGTACATGCACACCAGTTACGACATCATAGAATATATCAAGCCCAAACTCCTGGTAGAAATGAGGAATTGTATGAGAATACCTGCTAGTAAAAATGAGGAATTGATAATTATTGGTGGTATATCGAGGATGATGTCATATCGAATAGGAAAAAGCAAAATATACATACTAAGAATAAATTCCCGGAGAAGACGCCATTGTGGCGTTCCCAACGTGCTCGACGATGTCCGGATAGATACACTCCTGGACAACAGGAACATCTCATAAGGAATAACGCTAATTGAGCATATACATAATACTCATATATGTGTTTTTGTGTTAATGAAAAAGAGGAGGAGAATGTTGTGTAACTGGAAAGAAGTTTCTTATATATTGAGATACATGCTGTTTAATGATAGAAATAAAAAAAAAATCTTTAATTTTAATTGTTGAGCATGTGTATATACAGTACAGTAGTTTTGATATACTTAATAGTTACATTCATAATACGAAACGAACAAAGTGTGAATAGAAATGTTCTGGTTCCTTTTTCCTTGGTATCATTATATAAATAACCTGGAATGAAGAATTACCGCAAAATTATTTTCTTTCAATTCGAATCGTATTTGCTTCCATTGCGGTATTATATAATTAAGTTCAGGCTTTATCACTAATCAGAGACCAACTGAACACCAGACTTATATCTAAAAATGAACGGTCATCTAGAATAAATTCGATAGATTTATATTAGTATTTTAAGTATAAATTTCGTGACTTCCTGCTCAACAGGTATAAGCTATGTAAATATATTGAAATTGTGTATATAACAATATGCCTTTCTAGTGTACAGTTCCACGATATCAAAGCGTGATAATACAAGCCTATAATCATTCAGAAGTACACTTCACAATGGCGAAAAAATTACCCAAATCGGTTAAGTAATTTCGGAGATTATCTCGAATAACTGCACTCATAAGTAAGGTTTCTTTGTAACAGAGTGTACTTACAGACAGTCCTCGTGTTAAGTACATTCGACATACGTAAATTCAAACTTACGTAAGAAATTTCCGTATAAGAAGTACTGATGAACTGTTATTAGTTCGTTGATTTTGTTCATCATCGGCATTATAAGAATATAAAGTTCTATATCCTTTTTATAAAGCATATTATGGAATTGAGTTTTTGAATTTAAAAAAAGCATTTTTCATGTGTTTGTGACAAATCTTAAGTTATGGTAAAAATTCTACTTATGCTAAGAACCTGAAACGATCTATTTATGGAAATCGAGGATTGCCTATATTTTATACTACAGTAAACTTTCGATTATCCGACCTGTTCTATCCGACCTACTTAAAAAAAAAGTAATAAAATGAATAATTAATTTGTTGAACGATCTGTTCGACTTTGAACGCCTTAATAAAATCACGACTTTGTCAAGCAGAAGTAATAATCTATCAATGACTTTTCAAATACTAAAATCTGTATAAGTTTTGATTTTGTTTTACTTTCTTACATTAGTGTAATAATTTACCAAGGGAATGTACGATAAGTTTAAATCATTCTTTTAAGAATTAGACCGAGTATTGCGTTGTACTTGACTCAAATTATACTTTACATTACCGCCCACTGTTCTTTTCTTTAATCATGGGTAGCCGTTTGAGATTGTAAACAAGGTTTTAAAAAGTAATCACTGCACTGCAAAGAAACAGTTAAAAATTAGGGAAGGAATAAATCTGGAAGAACCCCGTCATCAATAACGTATTATAGTCACCAAAAATCTTTCTTCTTCGGGACTTTGTTATCAAATGAAGAGCTATTAAAGCAATTGGTTTACAGTTCTTTGTAGAAAGGGGACATTGATACAGACTTCGAGGCTAATGAAAATCAAAATGTTTACTTTGGAAAACCTGAAAATTATTTCTATGGAACCCCTTACACAGTATGAAGCGTTTCAAATACGCCCCAAAAGAATGTACATTTGTTATACACTTTGAGAAAAAAAATAACGATTAATGTTTTAATCGTTAACGAATTTTATAATGATTATCAATTAAATATTAACTCTTAGAAAATTTAATTGATTAAATGAAAAAATAACACAATCTTAATTGAATGATTTAATCGCTAATTTTTTAACGAGTTAATTACAAGTCTGAAAAAAGGACTAAGGTTTCAAGTTTTTACCACTTGTTTAGAAATTGAGGTGTGTGGAAGATAGTTGGATATTGAGTATGTTACTACAATGGCAAATAAATATATTCATGTAGACAAAATTTTAGTTCACAGCAAGGTAAGAAATCAAACAAGTAATCAAAGAAATCAAAATGTGATAGACAGTAACTAAGTGAGTCTACATCAAATGATTAACAAAATTCGAAAACTCTTGTTACTACAATCAAAACTATTATTAATGAACATCATTAATGTAAAAGAGTATATGCGTTGACAACATATTATTTTTTATGTACTTGTTATCTTTACGTCAACAGCACGATTCTTATCACGAAGTAGTAGATGAATAATTTGTAATTCAACATCATCGAAGTTTTCACAGTCGCTTATTCGAATATACTTCAGAAGGGATTTTTTCTTTAGTATCATTTTTATATGACTTAATCGTAGTTCGTAGAAACTTTGCGCACTTAATATTGATAACTCACAGAATGAATTACTTTTGAAAATGTTTGTCAGTGTTTCCTCTTGGATTCGTGGATATTCCAGAAATATTCCTTGAAGCTTTGGCGAAGATAGAGTTGCCTTCCAAAAACAATCTGGAATATGATGATCTGAAAATTCTCCACTGAAGAACATAAGTTGAAGTCTTTTTAGTTGTCCCAAATTTACACATGGAAAGAAACTTGTGCAATTTGGCATTATGTATTCATTGCCACTAAGGATAAGGCGCTTAAGATTATGACAGTATTTTAATATGATGTGAGTGTCCACGTACTCTATCACTTTCAATTCAAGTGTATCTAAGGTTTTCCCATGTTTTTCCAGTAAATGAGCAATATCTCTAAAATCAGCCAAAGTCCGCATCCCACTTGAAACACAAACAGCACTAAGTTCTTCAACCTTATTGAGCCATATCAGTGGTACCAAAACGTCATGAGGTGTTGTGCAATCAAAACGCGCATATATTTTGACAGCCATTGGGCATAGTTTAACAATCAATCGTAATACATTAGACGGGAGAGCGCTAACTGATTCAGTTGGCACTTCCACTTGGGACACATGAGAAAAATCAACATCTATATTGCGAAGTTTGTAAGTTGGAAACTGTGTTGCGCCTCGTTGCCACTGATCTCCATGCATGTCATGCAGAGCGTGTGCTAATTTGTAATGACGTAGCAACTGAAGATATGGTCTTTCTCTTAAAATGATGCATAAGTCTCTCGAAGAAACATCTACCATTCCTAGGTGGATTTCAAAGATATTTGTATAGTGCGATTGATTTTGATTGTCTCTACTCATTTCGAAACTTGAAATCCAAAGTGTCCTAGAAACAAATATAACACCAGTATTAGTAATTATTGACCATAAAATAAACGATAATAAATATAAGTTTATATACGTATTTCAAGACAAAATCTGGAAACTAAGAAATTTTATGATTCCAATAATGCTATTATGTCTCATATTGCAATCCAATAAATCAAATGCTCATGACAACAGCTCTCATCGTAAGTTTGGTATCATCAAAATAATATCTAGTTTTGTACACTTTAGTATCACTTAGTAACAGTTTTGATATCAAACCATTTTATCTGATTAGAAAAATCAACTCAGAGGAAAGTAAATAGTAAATTGAGTACAAAATACATCGGAAGGAAATATATATATATATATATATTCTCGCCATATAAGACAATATTGTTTTTTCCTTAATAACGGAATTTACTAGTGAAGAATACGGTCCTACAAAAAGTTGTGTCATCTAATATGTCAGAAAAGACATCACCTTCACAATTGTGTACCACATTTGTGCCACTTTGGTTTTAGTTATTACTATTCTATATGGACGTTTTAAAAATTTGGGATTCCGTAATTGTTTGATCAATACATTTAATAGGAACATTTCGAACGTTTCGTTTCCCAGTCTTTTTTACTTCAGAATTAATACCTTGCAAGATATAGTTCTGAAAAAAAAAAAAAAAAAGATTGTAGAAAACAAGCGTTCCAAAGTTATTCATTAACTAAAAAAAAGAAAAGTTTTAACACTTGATGGTTCTGACTTTGTCCACTCACTCAAAAGGAGTTAAGGTACACTATGTAGGAAGGTTTTGTCTTTTAATGAAACTGATTTATTTCTCATTAACATTGTCACTGTATGCAACTTTGACCCTTAAAATATTAGTTTTAACTTTGACTCTTAAAATATTAGTTTAGTCTGTTCTTTTATGTATAAGAAATCTTGTTTGTGGATATTAAAAAAGGTTTTGTATTTCTGTTACAGAATGTCACTGTGTGAACTACAGCTGTTTGTTTGTTTGCCTATCACTGTTGCCAGAAAATGATGATAAAGACTTTTTAGAAATTAAATAATAATAATAATAATAATAATAATAATAATAATAATAATAATAATAATAATAATAATAATAATAATAATAATAATAAAACAATTCACCTATGTACAAAATGAAGAATATAATTATCTCTTGTTCCTAGTTAGTAATTTAATTATTTCTTGAATATCAAATTCCATCTGATCTAATTGTCCACTGTCTAAGTTAAGTTGTGGATTCTTGGTCCCAGTGAAAAAAAATTCAAATACAATCCTTTCAGTGTTGTTGGATCAAGAGTGTAGTATTTCAATTCTATCAATGTCATGTCCTAATTCTTACAAGTGCCTCGAAAGACCTGAATGGGGGATTCCTCTCCTCTAGCGATCCTGACGTTTTCCTTCGCCCTCGTCAAGATGTTTCTTTTTGTCATTTCTATGTAGATCTCACTGCACGATCAAGGCTCAGAGTAAATTCCAGGCGGTGATAATTTATTTATCTATGTAATAATTTTTATATTCTGAAAGTAAATTTTAAAAATGTTTCAGATTTCACGGAAAATTTTATTCTAAACGAGTGGCCAATTTTGTTTACGTTGGCCAAGAGGGAGTAATGGGCTGCATGGCTCACCTTCCTCCTTAAATTAACAAAACATTGGTTACTTACCAATGTATCATCTCGTGGGAAAACTAAATATTCTCCAGACGTATCAAAACAACAAGTTAGTTCCATTTTCAGTGGTAAGGTAACAAAGATAAAAATGGATAAGAGAAATATGGCATGGGAACAGGAATACATAACGCTAAATAAACATAACATAAAATAAGATGGTTACTAAAAAGAACAAGCAGAGCACAGTGGAAGAAAGAAGAAGTTGAGTTGGAAAGAAACGTGGTGTCTATACTGCGTCACTGTTGCCAGAATCAAAATACACATCAAACGTAGGTAGCCAGATTTTATCAATGTTGCCAGAATCCAGATTTAAAAGCTAGTTTATATTTATGAATAAAGAATGATTCTTTAATCTCTCGTTTTCTGTTTTTTTTTTTTTTTTTTTTTTTTTTTTTTTTTTTTTTGTTTGTTTGTTTTCTCTCAATTTATTACATTAATCTGTTTTAAATTATATGTATATTGCTTTAGGTTAATGGCAATCCCGACATATCTTGTGACTTTTATGTGACTTCTTGTGACTTTTTTGATTGTCTAATGTGTTCTTTAATTCAGGTGTTAATATTGCGCTTTGTTTGAACTATATATGAAGAGTGACATCACACTGAACACGATAAATAACTGACTTATTTAGTGGATCAACAAAATAACTTTTAAAGCCGGTGAGATGCTTTTCTAAACTCTTTGGAAGGATACTGAAAACAGATATGTTATGCTTTGCAAGAATACGCTGAATTTTTGTCGATAATTGTGGATAATTGTGGAATTTTACTCTGCGTTTTCTTCTACAGTGAGATTTACATAGGAATGACAAAAAGAAACGAAAATGAAGTTACGTTCCTCTGGTTCTCATGCGACAATATATAACTGTAGTTAGATGGCTAATAATGGTATGAAAAAAACTAAGATTTGAACGAATGTTTACCTCTGGAATATCTTTCTCAGTTTGGTAATGAGCTTGAAGATGGGTTAAGAGTTGTTAATAAAACGTACCTAATCAAGCAGGCCTCAAACTTTAAACTATGTGAAAATAATTTTCGTAGGTTTACAGGCGAAAGAACAAAAATATTATTTTCTTAGTAAGATGTGTTTTCAATAAGATGATAATTGAGCTACATTACAACAGATGATTGACAAGGAGAACAGATGGCTTTACGTTCCATTTACACCAAGTGGGGCCTTCAAAATTATCTCCAAACATAAAGAAAACGAAAACCGTATTTTTGGAGTTGCGTTCCTCTGGTTCTCACGCGACGATATATGAAGTTTTATATATAGTAAGATTTTTGTATTGCTTAACGTTTTTCTTGTTTTATAACTTGCTCTAATAAATCTCAGTAATTGTATATATATATATATATATATATATATGGATGATAAGTTGATACTGATTACCTTAACAAGGATTCAGACTCCGATAGCCAACCTAGAGGACGCTCTGCTTTGTATACTAGTGGACAGTTGTAGCCTTTGAAGAATAGCTCACCGTCAAAGTCAAGAATCTGTACAGTTGATGGCAACAGACGAAGAAGATTGGCATCAAATCTGTCCCATTGAGATACACATACATGTTGTATATTCTAAAAGCAAAAACTATTAAATTAGAATGTGTTTTCTTTTGATGAAAAAAAATCTAGTAATTATTACATTCATATAAAAATCGTTGTTTAATAGAAAACCACCTCGTATATGGTTTATTTTATGTATATTTTCTTTGGCTTAGAAGAAAATGGATATTTTAGTTAGTTTCATAGTTGTTTTGCAAGTTCTAGAATATTGTGGCACTGTCAATTGTTTTAGCCATAAACTTGTGCTATTCAATCCACGCTACAGAAATTATGATGCGTATCTAGATTAACAATTTCCGTAACTAAACTACCTAACACTTAAGAAAAAATCATAAGATTAACATTATTTACTTTTGTCTTGCCTGGCTCTGGAGATGTTGACCACTTTTGTTTATACAGTAGTTTACATTGGAACAAAAGTTTATAGGTTTATTTTTGCAGCATTATACAGAAGAAATGCATCTTTACACAATTTTTAACATAATTAAGACTAATGAGAATTACTTACGAGAGAAGCAAGTTATGTATTTACAGAAGCAAGTTATGTATTTACGCTAAAGTTTCTAATGACTTCGTATGTATACTTTTGAAACGTTGGAAAGTATAGAAAAGTTTATAAACAAATATTAAAACTAAAAAACTACTAAACAAGATTAACATTATAAATCGTACAAATAAAATTAAAACTATGTTAAATATTATAATCAGTCAATGCAAATGAATGAGGGAAGCAGACTCAGATTTATTATAATTCTTTCATATCTTAAAACATTGTTAAGAGTAGACAGCTATAACATTTGTCAATATCACTTAGAGTGTCTAATAAGACATACCAACAGCAATGTCCAGGAAAACAACAATTTCTATATTATTATCTATGCATCTCATTCTAATAGTTTACTATCTAATTCTACGAAATCTTCATTTTTACAATGATTATGTTAATCCACATTATTATAATATTCAAATCTATATCTAATTATGTCACATAATACTAATAAAATATTATGTCCCAGTACTTACATGTTACTAAAAGTATCTAATCCTCATATCCAAAAATTTTCAAAATCATCTGACGTGAGTTCTTCAATAATATAAATCAAAACCTTGAGTTATATCAAATATTTGATCTGATTTAATATTTTTTATATGTTTGAATGATTTATTATAAAATATGATGCTTTGTTTATGATTGATTTTAGATATGGATGCAAAATGCAATGTTCGGTGTACTTCAATATGAAAATTACCTTCCTTTTCTTGTTAGGTGGCGATCTATACTATTGTTTACTGAACATTTTTATATGCTTGCTTTTCATAAAATTTTGTCAATGTATATATAATTATATGGACGTGTTGAAAGACTGAATTCGAAAATTAACTGAAGATAATAATTGCTTAGGAGATTGTTGGTAATTTGAATACTCTTTTGATTTTTTTTACTTGACTTAGGACCCTAGTACGTTATTATATATTTCGTGTAAATATAAAATTTAACATAATAACAATATAATGTATAATGTCATCATCATCATAGATATTCTGCCTTTATTGGCAGGTCACTTGCCGCAGCTGAGAAGCTTCCATGCTCCACGGTCCTCCGCTAACCTTTACGTCTTCGCGTATGATCTTTCTGTTTTAATATCATCCATTAATTGTAGTCTCCTTCGCCCTTTCCCTCTCTTTCCCGACATCATACACTCTAGGACATCCCTCATGATACAATCTCTTCTTAGGCAATGTCCCAACCAGTTTCTCTTCCTCTCCTAATAATATCTAAAAGTGTTCTTTTCTCAGCCACCACTTCTAACACTCTCTCATTCGTTTTCCGCTCGATCCAGCTAATTCTTTCGATTCTTTTCCACACCCACATTTCGAAGGCTTCCAGTCAATTTTCATCACCTTTACGTAATGTCCACGTTTCCGACCCATACAGTACAACACTCCACACGAAGCATTTTATGAGTCTTTTTCTCAACTCTTTATTCAAGGTCCAAAACAGACTTTTCTTCCTCCTAAAGGCTTCTTTCGCCATTCCTATCCTTGCTTTTATTTCACGTTCGCACTTCATGTTATTACTAAGAATACTACCCAGATATCGAAAACTATTCACTTGTTCTATTTTCTCCCCTCCTACTTTTATATTTGACACAGACCCCTTCGTTCCAATCACCATCGCTTTTGTCTTTCTAACATTTATTTTCATCCCATATTCTTCAAAGCCCTTTCTCATTTTTTCTAACATTTTATTGATTTTCTTTTCAGATTCTGCAAGAAGCGCCATATCGTCTGCAAATCTTATGCATCTAATCATTCTACCCCCTACCGAAATGCCATCATCATCATGTAGGCTCTTTTTCACCATCTCTTCTAGATAGACATTAAATAGTGTTGGCGAGAGGCAGCATCCTTGTCGAACTCCTCTTCCAATTGCTCTCTTCCGTCAGTTCTTCCCCTATCCTAACACTTACTTGTTGGTTCATGTATAAGTTTCTTATGAGTCTTCTATCTTTCCCTTCCAACCCTATCTTCGTTAGAACTCCCAACAACAATTCCCAATTCACGCGGTCAAAAGCCTTTTCTAGATCAATAAATACAACATATACCTCTTTCCCTTTTTCTATAAATCTTTCACCGATCGCTCTTTATAATCCAATTGCATCTCTTGTACCCTTGCCTCTTCCGAACCCGAACTGCTTCTCCTGAACATCTTTATTTGTTCTTTCATATAATCTTCTGTTCAGTATTCGGAGCAGAATTTTAGCTGCATAAAATATGAGAATAATAGTTCTATAATCCTCACATCTCTTTGGGTTCGATTTCTTAGCCATCGGTATTATGATCGTTTTCAGAAAGTCTTTTGGCGATTCTCCTGTTTCATATATTTCATTGCATAGTCGCAACAATTCTTTCTTTCCCTTGTCTCCTATATTTTTAATGAATTCGATTGGTATGTTATCTATTCCGGTTGCCTTTCCATTCCTAATCTTGGATATAGCCTTTTCAAACTCATTCCGAAGAATACTAAATTTTTTATCATCCTCGCCTACTTCATTTTCTACTTCAACATTTAGGCTATACGGTCTATCCCTACTCTCATATAAGTCTCCAACGTATTCTCTCCACCTTCCTATTACCTCATTTCTCTCGCTGACTACCTTCCCATTCTTATTTTCTACTGCCATCATAATACCTCCTTGTTTCCTCCGAAATTCCATAGATTTCACCTCCTTGTACATTTCCTCATATTTCCCAATTCTTTCTAATTCTTCTATGTCCTTGCATTTTCTTTTGTAAAACTCTTCCCTCGCTCTGTCTAATTCTCTTCGTAATTCATTATTTAACTTTCTGTACATCTTTCTGCCCTCTTCTGTATCAACCTGTTTCCACATCTTCCTCTCCCTCATTTTCTGCAACATCTGCTCTGTAAACCACGGTTTCTTAGCAGTTTTGTGTTCGCGGTAACCTACTGCTTCTTCTGCAGCCTGCTGTAAGCAACGTTTAATATGTTTCCACCGTGCGTTACTACCTGTGCCTATCCTTTCCCCGTTTGAACATTTTTCTTCAAATTTTTCAACGAAAAGATTTCTTATTTCGTCGTTTTCAACCTTTCAGTATTCAACACTTTGTTATCTACTTTTCTTCTGCTTACATTTTTCAGTTGAATATCTACCTTGGCCAGCACAAGATTATGGTCAGAGAAAAATATCAGCCCCGGGAAGGGAATGTATAATGATGCCCTAATTAATATTAGACTAATATTAGATAAATTATTCAAGAGGATATAAGAAAAATATATCAAGAGTGTTCAAGAGTGTTAAAAGTAATATTCACTTATAAGAGTATTTTAACACTTATAACAGTTAAAATACTATTTCTACACGAGTTTACAGTAGAACAATTGCAAAAATTGTATATATATTTTGAATTTCCATAATGAATTTTTTTATTATTTTTCATAGCTTTGTATATTATAGTAGGCTCAAGTTGTAATCCGTGACTTTTTTAAAGTTTAATATTAGTAGTAATTGTTGGTAATATACTAATCAGATATCCAGCAGAAACTGGAAACAATTATAGTAAGTATCTTATAAATTCTTCAGTGATACTCTGCAACTTTTTACCAGAGTAATGATTAACTTATCAACAATTAAATTACTAAGTAGTTCTAATAATTTAATTGGCACCATCACAATATACTTAGCTATAATTTTAAAAGGGAAATCTACAAACTTCACCTTCTTCTCTTAGAACTATCATACGAAGTAAGAATTAGCCATTGATATCTTTATATATATATACAGGGTGTTAATGAATTATACTGACAAACTTTAATAGGTGATTCTTTACATCAAACTGAGAAATAAAAGTTCAGTGGATCTGTGGAGAAAAGTGCATAGTTTACGAGCTAGGACTGTTCAAAATCGCAAAACAGCCAAATTTCGAGAGGTTTTATTTCGAATTCGAGAGACTGTGGATGGTGATTCTTATCAGCGTAAAGGAAGTCACGCATACGCGATCCAAAAATGCATATTTCATTAATATGCAATTGGCGTATAGAGTATTCCCTGCAGGGTGAAATTACCAGACATGCCATCAACCGAGTTTTGAGATATGGTCCGACTTTATGATTGGTCCAAAGTAGGCAAACGATAAGCCTTGATAGCAGTGAACACGGAATCGTTTGGCGCAATGTCGGAAGTGTTAAGGATTGTCAGCACCACAGTGTCTTGTACTCGGGAAAACGCATGCTGCGATGTTTGCTTTCACGCTTATAAGTGAAGGAAGCGTGAAATATACCATGACGAAATACATCGCATCACACGTTATTCCGAACACAAAAGAACATGGAGCTGCCGGTTCCTAACACTTCCGCCTTCCCTCCGAAGCATTGGATGTCCATTGTTGTCAAGGATTACCTCCTGCCTACTTTGGACTGTCCTTGAAATCAGGGTATATCTGAAAATTCTATTCAGAGCATATTTGAGAATTACACCCTGTACACCTATTGAAAATTGATGAAATATGCACTGTCGGATTGTGTATGCATGGCTTCCTTTAAGCTCATAAGGACCACCATCCAGTTTCTGGAATTCGAAATAAGGCCTGTTGAAATTGAGCTTTTTCGCGATTTTGGACAACCTTAGCTCTGAAACTATGCACTTTTGCCCACAGGTCCATATGAACTTTTTCTCTTATTTTGATGTGAGGAAACACCTCTTACTGTTTGTCGGTATAGTTCATTAACACCATGTATATATATATATATATATATATATATATATATATATATATATATATATATATATATATATATATATAGTATGAGCAAAGACAATGGATATTATTACTCTGCTCGAAATGCTACTATTAAGTGGATCCAATCTAACTAGAAATATGAATATCCAATAAACCAATTTATTGAACAAATCAACGGGAATATCCAAAACTATATTTCTTTCAAAGTAAATTACAAAGTTGCAATTTCGCCCTCTAAGTCTATCCTATTACTAAACAATAAACACCATTATCTCTGGATAATGTCAACAAGTTATTAAAAACAGATTAAATATTACATCAATGAATTAGTTATCTGGTCAAGTATCAGCATCTAGAGTTTTTGTGTTTTAAGGAATGATAATATTGGTAAGCTAAGAGTGGGGAGTGCAAATATTGACGGCAGTGGAACGAGGGTAAATTAGCTGCTTTTGTCTAATGATTCCCTTAAACTGAAGGGGCTTCTTAAAAATCCTATAAATTTCAACTTGAGTCAGCGAATTTTCTGAGCCGGAAATCACATTCTGCATTTTTAATAATATTTTTTTTCATTACTTTCTCTCTCTCAATGAAAGAAGAAACATATCTGCTACTATTCCTACATAGATTAGTTATACTTTATTATTTTGTTCTGAATAATTTTTACACTCTATTTCAATACAGTCAATGAGTTCCCACAAGAGTTTTTAAACATAATTAAATTAGTCTTTTAATTCATGCACTTAAATATTTGAAAATTCTGTAAATCAAGTTTTATACTTCGTAATTTGCATACTTCTACAAAGTTCTGTTCCTATTCGTGCATTTGTTTTAATTTTAATGAAATTGATTACTTTTGATGACACAAAATTTATCCGAAGTATATACATTCCAATTTTCCTTTTTCTCGTTTTTTGGAAAATTGTATTTAAAAAAAGGCGAATCTACTGCGATTTCATCCTACCACCTTGAGTCACAATTTCCCAGTAATTGTATCCAAAAATCCTACGTCGAAAGTTGGGAATTCTTCCTTTAATAATAAATTCTCTCGTTAGTGATTGTGCCAGCGAGGCTCTTCATGGTTCATTTTTGCGTTTTTGTCCAAAAGCTCACCCTATGCGGTTTGAGCAATCTTCGTACAATTTCACAAGTGTTAGATGTCCCGGTGAGAACGTCCTTAAACTACGTGGATCATCTGTGTCTTAATCATCATATTTTCTTTATTATTTTGACATAAGAGTTAATTTCTTACGTCAACATGTTTGTAGGACACTTCTATTAAATACCTTGTATGCATCATAGACGAAGTCTTATATCACTTCTAAACCATTATATGTTTTTGTGTTAACATTTGATATAAGATAAATTTAATAACATGACACTTTCCTGCTGTAGTTTGCTATTTATGAACCTATGAAACAACTTCAGTGACTTTTGATTTGTTAGAAATCATCATCTCAAAGATACAGGTTCTTGTTCGATCGGAGACATCACTTAGAAAGAAGAAGAAGACAGACCTAATACATAAACACCAAAGAAAGATAACTAGAATAAAATCGGGATCTTTATTAAATTATTTTAACATGTAATAACATAAGAGAGCTACAATGCATTCCTTCAGTAGACCTACTCATAGCTTAAACTAACATAACCGTAACAAGACGGAAAGTTTATCAGAATGATTCTTTGTACCAATAGACCTTACGCTGAAGAACATTCAATCATTTTACTTCTTTTAATTGAAATACGTATTAAACTCGCTTATATATATACACACTCATAATTTGTCGTAACATTTAACCAAACATCTTCATAGAAGCTTCATCAAAGGTTATCAATATTTTATAGTACATAACTGACTTAATTACATATAAGAAACAAGTTAGCAGTTTGGGGTACAGCACAAAAGCTAGAAAACGGGAGCTAGTTATTTTGTTCAATGGATGCGCTTTCGCCGACAAATGGATTAGAATTAAGCCAACGAAAATAAACTGCACTCACACGTTAGTAAAAACCCATTTTGGGCAAAAGGCAAACGTCATCACGTACTATTCGCCAAGATGAAGTGAACCTTATATGCTTGCGTATCGGACCCTCTGATCTCAGTCATTCTTATAGTGCATGGCTAGGGTTGCCATATTTCAAAAATGAAAATCCAGGACGCTACTAAATTACGAGAATCTTTCAAATGCTTAAAATGAAAAGAAGTGTTATATAGACCTACTAATTTATTTTCTTTCATTAGATAGTTGTTCAAGTATTATGTTATCACATTTTTAGTCATTTTAGTATACCTTCTCCTCCATAGTTAAGTAAACGTAAGCAGATGATTTACCCCCTATCCTGCAACCATTTTTTTTTTAAATTTCTCTGGATCTGTTATGTTTCGTAGCTTTCATAACCTGTTTTAGCTCATTCAAGGTATGATAATGTTTCCCATTGTTGTCTGTTCAGTTTTATTAATTCAAACAATATATTTTTCTTCTTGAATGGTCAGCGGAAAATTACCGAAAATATCGGTCACGGATCATTGATTAAAATATTTCAGAAGCAAGATGCAGATTGAAACAGAGTACTAGATATAACAATAAAATTGAGCAGTAAAACATTTTGTCCCTAGCCCAATGAAACAAATGCTTCGTTCAATGTCAAAGTAGTCAAATCGTGAACTTAATTATATCCATATTTTATGTATTCAAGCTTTTAATTTTTGAATTGCCATATTGAGTTGAAGAAACAAACTATATTATTACCTTCCTTTCTTCTTAGCTGAAATCCCGGACATTTAAGCGTCTTGAGAAATATTTTCGGAACGCCGGGACGCAGATTGGATTTTCCGAGACGAATGGCAACCATATGGGTGGCGCTAACCGTCCGTATTATGAAGATTATATTGTTCCATTGAGTATTCGGCATATTCTTTACTACCTAAAGTTCTTAACCAGTTTTTTTTTGGGGGGGGGGATAATGCGGGTTTTAGTGACCGTGTTTCTAACCTTTATTCGTGTGATTTGAATAGTTAACGTGCTCTGAGGTGTTTTCTCTTCAGATTTTTTGCATGTAATACATTTCTGTTATTAGTATTTTTTAAGCCATGTTTTGTTATATATTTCGTCATTATCCTTAATTCGTTTCGCGACCTCTGTTTCAATTTTAATTGTTCTTTTAATTTATAGATTTTATATTCGATTTACAATTTTTTTTAAGAAGGTTTATTGTGAATTTTTAATGTGCAGCTTGTATCGAACATTGGCCTTATCGTGACGGGAATAAACAGGCTCGCTGCTGACGTCCCCATTAAAGTTTAACCAATCAATCAATCCACTAGACGTCAAGGCGGGCATTTCATTAAAACCAATGTAATATTTGCATGTTGTAGCCTATATGCCTTACTTTCAAGGTCGGTCAACTAAATTTCACCTTTCAAATGGAATATTAGCTAGTACACATGTGAAATATTGTACTTAATTTAAAATAGAGTTTTGCATATACGCACCTTACATTTGTCTCGGAGACATTTGAGATGTTCTTTGTCCCAACGTACAAACGCTATACGAATTTTAGGCAGGTAGAAAATCCTCCAATCTTCATTCCAACGATAGCTACTACTATGACTTCGGGCAAAGTAGACATGTCGCATAATATCCTCTAGAACAGATGCAGCTGAAGCAAAAGCAATAACACTTATTTGTTGCTAAGCAAAATAAAATAAACGTAATTTTGCAGAGAATAACGGTAGATTTTAGTTGTTTCATTGCAACGCGTTAACTGAACTTAAACTTCTTCACAAAATGAGATTCTTTGGACATTAAAGGATAAAGGATATTAGAAAACAGTAACGTTTGAATCAGATGCTTTAAGACTAAGAATATTCAGAGATGGTAGACGAATTACACGAATGACCAGCAATGATTAAGTAAGGCACAAAAACTTACAATTATTTACCAATCACCAGTGGCGTATTTACGATTTTGTTTCGGGGAGGGCTTTGCTAACTTTCGGGGGAGGGGGCTTTGCCTGAAAATGTGAAAACTCTGCAAGATATTTCATATAATTTACTATAGTAAGTAAGATTTCGGGGGGGGGCTTAAGCCCGGAAGCCCCCCTAACTACGCCACTGCCAATCATCAATGTATACTTATTGTTTTGGAAACAGATCTTGCATTATTGACCTGCTGATGTCTTTGGACTTCAATAATAAATCTCCTTAAAATGCTAAAATGACTGTTTACATGGATGCTGTCAAAATGACTGTCTTTTGTAATTATCGGTAATTTGTTTTAGGGAAATGTAACCGTAATTGAAAAGCATCATATTGAGTAAAAACCTTTTTATTTTCGAAACTTATTCGTTCCTACAACCCGTGGAAAATGTTTTTTCGCAAGTAGCTGTACTTGCAAACTTTCATATTAAATAGGTTTCCTATGAAGCTTGATACTGCACGATACATCTAATTTCAATTTGATTTCTTGTGGTGAATCAGATCTAGTAACGACGCTAGCTTTAATTTCTTAAGCAGAAAGGGCAAACGGAGGGGTTAAGAAAATTTGGAGAGCAGCACTTTTTGTTTATCGAAAAGAGCATTTTTATATTATTTTATCTACGTTATAATACATGTATGGGACATAACGCTGCTCCCTTGCCCCTCTGGTGTCGTCATTGATTAGGTCGCTTACTGAATGTTTCGTTCTCTGGGATATTTAAAAATAAATTATTTTTAAATTTTTCATTTTCAGTGACGAAGCGCTATCCAAGATATAATGCAAAATGTAATACATAATATACGTATAAAGATTTCACGAAATATGACTGAAAACTACTCAAGCTAATGGTATGTCATTAGATGGTATTATGATTGTAACATACTTTCTTGGTAGGCACTATAAAGTTAATATTTTATTGAAGAAATTTAGACTAAAACTTGACACTATTAGACATATCCTAAGTATTAGATTAAGTAACTTGTCTATTTGTGTTCAATGTACTTACATTTGAAAATGTTTTAAAGCGATAGGATTTAAATGTTAAGCGAAATGTTTCTTTCAATAAATCCAAATCTATCGTACAAGTTGGAAGGCATTCACCTCCTTATTCAATGTTTAAAGCGTTATGCTCATTCTTTATCCAATACCTACATATACTACAAGTTTAAGTTATACAAAATTCACACTTAGGTTCAGATAAAAGCAACACTAGAAATGTACTAATCTATTTCAATCTTAAGACCCTTGATCCTTATTTTGACCCTTTAAATATTTTAGAAATATAAAATTTTCATAGAATAATTACCTGCTAATTCTTCAAGGAAGGAGTACAATATGAGAGCCCCCATATTTTGGATTTGAGAATCTTATGAAATGCCCCGAACATTTTAGGTTATATTTCTCTTAATGGTGAAAGCGGGTGCTCTAGCCATGAAGGTGTGGAGGATCCTTTTGGCTAGAAGTGCTGTTAATATCTGATGTGCCCTTATGACATACTGTATAACAATATTTCCTGTCAGCTGTTCTGTACGTCAATATCGAACTATATTCGAAGGATGATGTTATCACAAGATGAATCAACACTACTGCGTAATAGAGAATTTGAAGTTTGATCAAATATATTTTAATCATTCTTCATAGTTGATAATTACAAAATACGCATTTTATTAGCGCTTTAAATAGTACTAAGTTTAGTCATCGCGTTGAAGTAATTGATTATTTTGTGTGCCATTTACTTTCAAAAACATCGTCTCTCAAATGTTTAGAAAATAGTTGGTGGTTCCAGTAATACTTACGAAGTCTTCTCAGGAGTTTTTCAATTTTGGAATTTGCCCAATCATAAGCGAATGCTGCTTTATCAATAGCTGGGACAAGGGCTTTCATACTTAGGATGTACAAACTAGACGGTGTCAACAGCATCCTGTAAAGATAATAACTAATTAATACCACACACAACCTGTAATTTATTGTTAAAAGAGCGTACAGGGGGCTACAAACTGGAGTCAATGGAAGAAGTTATAAATGTGTTCCACTTGTCTGACATCACTGTCAACTCAATGCCTCAAATCAGTGGCGTAAACAGAATTTCGTCAAAAAGGGGGATCCAAACACCCACATTCATATCGCTTTAGTACTCGAGCAATATATATATATACGAGGTGTGTTCAAAAAGTGTGGAACCTTTGGTTCGTAAAAATACATTTTTTGATTGTGAAATCTGAAACACTAATCTCCTTCAAAGTAGTCTCCTTGATAATGCACACACTTCTCCCAGCGCTCCCGCCATTGTTGGAAACACTTCTGGAATGCAGTTTTTGGAATGGTGAGCAACCGTGTCGTCGCATTCCGCATGGTATTTTCTCTTGATTCAAATCGGCTCCCTTTTAGTGGCATTTGCAGCTTGGAAAATAAGCAAAAAGTCACACGGAGCAATGTCGGGTGAGTAGGGAGCCTGATGACACATAGGAATGTTGTGTTTGGCCATGAAATCCTGAATCAAATGCGCCGAATGGGCTCCATTGTTAGCAGCTTCGGTAAAAATTTTGCGTACGCTCTCCGCATGCCTGAATTCTCGTTCAAAATTGAATGTACCGATCCGATTGAATAGTTTCGACTTGGGTATTGCGAAACTTTCGGCAAATGTTGATGCAATGTCGCTGCCCAAGTTTTTTTTTTTAAATATCATTTTACAAAAAAATGAAATCCGACGACTGCTCATTACACGTCTTCAGTCGTTGGCCGGTTGCCAGCGACTGATGCTCTCTGCGGGTGCAAAAAAGAAAAAAATCACGACTGCACATTAGTCTATATATACACTGAAGAAGGTCTCCCGAGCTTTATTGGTTTACGCGGGAGAAATAAGGTTCGATACTTTTTGAACACACCTCGTATATATACAGGATGGTCCAAAAGTGTAGAAACTTTCTAATAAGTGATAAACGCTGCAAAATATTACCAAAGTATGATCCAAAATACAACGATGCGTGTAATTTGATAACAAAAATAATAACGTATGGGAAATAGGAATGAGGGAAAATGTTTGAGAACACATCACAATGACACCCGCCAACTTAAATTTTACGCAATGGTCTTAAGTGGAAACCATAGCATATAATATGCCACTTTAACAGCAAATTTTCGTAGAAATCGCATGATAATCTTGCTCTAGCGTTAACCATTACGAAGTTATGAAAATGTCTTTGTTATGTCCCCAACAAAAGGGGTTAGTCATACGACAAGAGCTACTCACTGTTAAAGGTCATGTTCAATGTGTTCCCTATTCCGGTCGATTGTCAACAGTGATTTCAGAGGCTGACCTAGGGGATTCCCAATTCGGAGCTACGAAATTCCCCATGGCAAGGTGTGAAATGTTGGGGATGAGGGGGAATTCTCCCATTTATTATTTTTGAAAAAAAATCCCTCTCATTAAAAACTTGCTGGAAGGTGAATAAAATGATACTATTGTCAAAAGCTTGCAAATTAGTTGCAGTAATTCATACATGAGGATAATTAGGCCTAACATTTGTAGGCCAAGTTAATGGGTGAACTAGTGGTAAACGGTATAATCTTATATAGTTTAATAATTATGGATATTTAAATATGTTGAAATGTTCTAGTTCGAAGAGTTTTTTTTTTTTTTTTTAACATTTCTGTCAACCCAACTTCAACTGTTATGATTTCACACCGTGTCCCACGGGGAAAATATCTGATCGAGCTCAGTAAGGGTAGCCAGTATTTTCGCAGTACTACTTCAACCCGTTATGTGTTGAAATTCCCACCCGGGAAAGTTGTCTGAAATCATCACTGATTGTGAGAAGCATTCACAGTTCCCAGTGAACCAAAACTTTGCGCAAAGGCTATAATGTTGGCACATGAGCCTATAATTTTGAACAATACTAATTTTCACTGCATTCACAACAGACTTCATATGACCCACAGATAGTAGTCCAGTGGGCCTGGTCAGGAGATGAAATGGCCATTCCACAGCACTTCTCCGAACAACTCACACATTAGGAAACTGCTGATAGAGGTAGGCCTACTCACGGACACAGGTATCGTAATGGGGTGGTGTGCCACCATGCTTAAAACTAAACTTAATGAAGTGACATTTTCCGACAACAGTGATGGAAAGATATCCATCTCCTAACACGTGTCTGATAATCAATCTCCCTTAGCGACCCGCCGATGAAATATCGACCTAAAACACGAATTTCCAATGTGGCACACCATACCATCACTATGCTGCGAACACCTGTAGATACGTAGATAAGGTGCAAACCACTCTTCGCATTCTTCTCTTGGTATTTTTAATGAAATATGCCAACACTGCTGCAGTTATTACTTCGTCTGTCGCCATGTGTGGTCTACCAGTCTTAGTTCGATCCGCCACAGGAAGAGTCCGGATACTTGGAATATCTTCAGCACTTTGAACACAGTGCCATTGCTAACGGAAGTCTTTCCTAGGAGAGCGGTTCAAATTGTCTGTTACCAATAATCACTCGAGTGTTTTGTTCTTCAGAAATCAGCACGATCTCAATGCTCTCTGCATGCGTAAAGGTCATCTGCTAGTAAGTCACCTGCAACAATACAAACAACGAAACAGTCATAACTTCATAATGGATAGAGCAAAATAATAGTGTTATTCAATTTCTACGTAAATTTGCTATTAAAATAATATATCATACGTTATGGTTTCCATTTAAGACAATAACGTAATATTCAAGACGGCGCGGCGTCCTCAAACATTTTCCCCAGCCCTATTTTCTACCTATGTTGGTAATTTGATTATATTTTGCAGCGTTTACAACTTATTAAGGTGTTTCACACTTGAACTACCCTGTTTATACACTCACATATTTATACTCATCTCGTACTTTATATATGTGAAGCTCCACACACACACACACACATACACACAAGAAGCTTCATCTCCAGTTTAAATGCTTTTCAGTTGCTTTTGTGATCCATCTCCTTCATTTACCTCTATAGGGAATAACTGTAGGTTGCACTAAATGGAAGATTTTGTCTTCTTTTTATGTACTTTTTCGGAACCCATATTTCTTGTCCCCCTTTCACCTCACTTCAGGGACGGATCCAGGACGGACTTCTGGAGCGGGGGGTTGTAGTACTGCTCATAGGCGCCGACTTTGGGGGCAGGCCACTTTTGGCCCCCCAATATTTAAAGGTGGGGTCCTCGCCCCTCCCAATATAATCCAGTTTAGGAAAAATTAACAAAGAGGAGTAAGAATTTCTGTCGTAAACTTCGTCGTACCTTTAATTCAATATTAGGAACAGCCTTCTTATTCTATAGAAAACGCCTCTTTCAAAGTTGTGTTTAATAGAGCACTAGTTTCAACCAACACTATCGCAGCACTGATATGACAAGGGAAGATCAATGTGGTGCGCAAACTTGCAGTGAAGTTCTGAAATTTTGAACATGAATTTGTGTTGGGCAAATTTGATTTACGTCGTGAATTTTGCAGCGGAACGGATGGAGCGGACCGAGATCCTGTGGGGGAGGGGCTTTCATCAAGCAGTTGATAGAAAACGTCTGAATATGATGATATATTTATTCATTGTTTGTCCCTCCCTCCATCGGCGCAAATCTGTCTTCAACATTGGGGGGACGGCGTATATATATATAACCGATGTTCAAAATATTTATGAAGTTCAAAAACAATGCTGTGGAGGATCAGGGGAACAGAGTTGTCTTCAGTGGCGTATAGGGTGCTATCGGGCTCAAGCTCGCCCCGTAATAAATTTGTTAGTTTTCGCATTCCACTTAGAACAATAATCAATAATCCTTCTTTAGCATTTCTAAGAATTTCATTGACTTCCCATTTTCTTATGCTCTTTGTTCAGAAATAATACTGTATTTGCCAAATTCCATATAATGTAAGAATTGCGTTCTCTTTTTCTTTCTTTCGACCTTTCTACTTTTCTGTTTCTTTTTCTTGATACTACTTTCTCTCATTTCACCTATCATACTTTCGACCGTTGTCAGTTGTAATTCAAGTCGGCCGTCATCAGTAACACCAAAACTAAGAGGAGTTGATAAGCGAAACTGATGTTCCACACCAACTTGCGCGGATATCAACATAACGGGGCTTTAGTTATTCTAGCAAAGGAAAAATTATATCGTTTTGTTATTTTAAAAACAAGGAAATGTTTGAATTAAAGAAAATCAAAACGAGGTAATAATTAGCCCGGAAAATTGGGTAGACCAAGAGTATACTTCCTTTTTCTTCTATGAATAGAATAAAAGGTGAGATTCACTCCTAAATTTTTGTATTATACCATATAGGATTTATCGGTCTGCAATTCTTGCCATTAAAATTTCAATTTATGCTTAAATTAAAATACATTTAATTCTCAAACTCAGGTGGGCAATTGCCCACTTCCTTCCCTGTGTTGGGCATAGCCCCTCGAAACAAAATCCTAAAGTCACCACTGGTTGTCTTCAACATTGCGAGGTGGGCAGATTTGAGACACTCTAGGGAAGGGAAATGAAACCCATATTACGGTAAGGGGCCGCAGTGGCTCAGTGGTAGAGCGTTCACCTCTGGTGCATGGGGTCCCGAGTTCAAACCCTGCTCCCACGAAGTGAACTTTGTAGTGGACAAACACCATGTCCGTGGGTTTATTCAGGGTTCTCCGTTTCCTCCCACTTTCTTCGTTCTACCATTTCATTAATTTCTCATTATCACAGTCTCCTTTAGCCCAGCCAGCATAACCGTGGGACATAAAACTCAAAGATTTTCATATTACGGTAGATGAATCTGATTTCTGAGGTAAACATGTTGTAGAGTATATTATATATTAGGCGATGTAGACAAAGTAGTAGTAGTACATATCCATGTTACAAATAACTGCCTTGAACACATTTTGAAATCTGAATACATGCATATTTATAATTGGTATGTTTCCAATTAGGCATCAACAATGATCCAAGTTAAAATTTTGGACACTTGTTTTATAATAATATAAATAATGGCTTCCCCAAAAGTATGAAGAAAGAAAATTATGTATGACGCAACAATACTCTTATTTGAGCAAAATGATGATAATCTCAATAGTATTACAGGAATCGTTACAGAAATCTTACGCATGTCATATACTCTTGCGTAACTCTAGGCATTTTTTTAAAAGTATTTCCTGCAAACAGATTTTTTGAACTCGTTTTGAGACATTTTTTAATATTTTTTCATCAGGACGTCTGGCTAGGAACACAAAAGTTACCTGGTTGGGGGTCTGTGAACACCTCGCGCGAGTACTTAAGAGTTACAGATATAACCTTAAGTTTACGGAGAAAAATATTCCAGTAATTAAATTCTTTTCTTTGCTTACGAAGCATGAGTAGATGCCTAAGCTGATACCACAAATAGAAGAAATGCGCGTTTGCTGAAAAGATGGGTTCTACTGACATAGGTTAGTCTATATACTCTTCGTGTGCTAGGGCCTAGGAGAGAGGAGGAAATAAGATTTCACATCAGGTTACGTCCCGCACAGTCGCACACCTTCATTTTCATTAAAAATGGAAAAGCCAAGAGAAATCAATTTCATCTCACTTTCTTTTGAGGCTGTCGGACACAAATCATCACATTTATCTGCAAAAAGCACTTTTCAAATCGAATTATTGGGGAAGCCTTCAGTTCCAATGTTGGTGGGACATGTCTCCCAATTTCCCCGGGATTTGTGCCCGTACCTACAGCTCAGACAATTTTCCAGAATATTCTCCTCTGGCATTTATTGCAATTTGTGCCCAAGTAGCGGATGTGGAATTAATACATATTGATGAGACTACTAAACGCACTAGGGATGCACACGAGACGAGACGAGTCAGAATTTTCCTGACAAAATTCGAGTCGAGACAAAGTCCTTCTAATAGAAAAATATACATTTTTCGAGCCAAGACATCAGTTTTACAGCACATTTTCGAGTCGAGACAGCCCCAAATTTTGTCTCGTGCGCATCCCTACACTACAGCACGAAGTTCAGTTTGAACTACTACAGAATACGATTCTTTCTAAAAAAAAAATAAAAAAATAAAATAAAATAAAAAAATAAAAATAAAAATAAAATAAAATAAAGTAAAATAAATGTACCGGTAAAAGTCAAGAGAAATCAATTACATCTCACATTCCTTTATGGCAGACGGACACAAATCATAACACTTATCCCAAAAAGCACTTTTCACATCGAACTATTGGGGGGACTGTCCCCCCAGGTCCAAGATTGGGGGGACATGTTCCTCTCATCCTCCCGGGCCTTGCGCCAGTAGCTCCCCCCAATATTTTCTTCAAGTCGGCGCCTATGGTACTGCTACTTAGAGCTACTTTTAAGAGCTCCAAACTCTGGGATGGGTTTTATTTATATATAAAATAAGAAAGTTTCCTCTTCTGGGGGGATCGCAATGATCGCTCTTCCTGGATCCGCACCCTGCCTCACTTGCGAAATTGTGGTAACAGCAATTTTGCTACTGAATTTTACATGTCATTTTGTTAGTGCATTACACTAGCCAACAGTGAAAATGTAACTGGAATGAAATAGATGTTTGTTAACTATATCGACCATGCTGATAACGAAAACGACAATGAAAAACTGTTATTAGCTCTCGTTTCCAAGTTAAGGGGGTGCATTTAATTATAAGTATTATATTTTATTAGCATTCATTGTCAATCCCTTCCCATTAAGCTTCGAAATCTCGATGATGGTAGACAGACTAAGTTTCTTACAGGCAACAATAGCTATGTGTATTTTGTTGCTATTTTTAGCCCGGGCTCATAGCAACTAGGGGGAGGGGAAGGGGAAGAAGAACGGAGGAGCGGAACATGTTTCCTTTAAGCGTAGTTTCAGTTTGATACAAATTGTGTTCGAAAAAGACTTCCTAAGACACTGTGAATATAATAAAATAAAAAAATGTCAATGATAAAATACAGCTTTTGAGATCCCTTACATCTGATTGCCTATTCTCAACCAATCCCACCAATTACAATGCAGTTCACTCTAAACAATCCAAAAGATAAACAAACTCTTTAAACTACCTTCCCCTAATTGTAAGCTACTAAAACGTAAACTAATTGCTTAATTTGCCTTTCTCCCTTGTTTTGACTTATACATAAAAGCTTGTCGTATAGCAATCTGAAATAATCCCTTATAACTAGACGAACTGTTAAGTCCTGCGAGAGATTTGTAACTTGTGTAATAATTTCTTCGAATACACCGTGTTTTCATATTTCTTTGATATCCTCAAGTGGTGAACAATCTGTTTCCATGGGCGCCCGATGGGAACGCAGGGATCGCTCCCCTGGCTCACGAAAATGTATACGTAATATAGCAAACCACGTATATTAAATACCAGATATACCAGACGTGATACAGAAACCATGGAGATGCCCCTCCCTAGAAAATTTTCTTCGGGCGCCCCTACCTCTTTCTGGTTTCTTTCTTATGCCATAAACATATTCAATCTAAACTTATGCTCCGTATCATTTTAAGATGAAATTTTTGATTATATTAGAATCATAGACAAAAGCGGAGCTACTCTAAATATTTAGTTACTTTTCCCCTTGATACAGTCAGTGTATTCATAGAAATTAATTCAAAAACATAATATTAGGAAAAACGTAAAGGTTGTTCATGTGATGAGAGCATTAGGGATGCGCACGAGACAAGATTTGAGACTGTCTCGTCTCGAAAATGTGCTGTAAAAGTGGTTTCTCGACTCGAAAAATATATATTTTTCTATTGAAAGAGGTGTGTTTCGACTCGAATTTTGTCAGGAAAATTCTGCATCGACTCGACTCGAGCGCATCCCTAGAGAGCATTCTCACGTATTAAATTCAGGTAGAGCGGAATTTTTCATAGTACTTTTTGTTAGGTTCTAAATCACATTAGCGTGATACAAGTTAAAGAAGAAAGAACTTTATCTTCTTCCATTATCTTAGTATGAACGAATCGGTGACTCATAGAGCTGTCAACAGATCGAATCGGTCGCTCATATGACAGTTAACAGTTCCTGTCCCTAATAGGACTGTCGCAAGTGGGATGACACCTGATTCATTATGACTCACAAATATGTAAACAATGCTGACAATTTTTGCTACAGAGCAGACAGGCTACATTGAGATCGCAAAGGAGACTAATAACGCCATATATTAGGAACGCGAAGAGACCGTACTTTGTCTGTGAAATCAGAGACCACGACAACCTCTGGGCTCCTCAGGTATGTTGCAATTTTGTGTCTCGAGTCTTCATTTGTGGTTGAATCGTAAATGATCTACTATGGGCTTTGCTATTCTGATGGTCTGGCGAGAATCACCAAACCGTGTGAATGATTGTTGCTTTTGTATAACAACTCCATTAACATGGTATTTCCAAGAAAAGAAAATCTTTCTTCATTTATGCTAAGATACCGTCGGCCATGCGACCAATGCCTCACGCAGACGGACTGCCTGTTCCTGTCCTACCTGCCTTTGTTTAAATGTCAACAAACTTTCTAGGAAATAAGAGGGCAGGAAACTGTAAGGATCTGGTGGCAAATCTTCTGCACTGCTGCGTAGACTGAGGTGCAATGTGTCCTTGAAGTTACATTTCTTAGATTCCCAAAAGGACTTCTTTCCTAACGACCATGGTGCTGTAAGAGACGAGCACGAGCAACTTTTCCCCCCCAGCAAATTACGGACGTGGAAATGAGATACTAGGAAAAGTGGATTGCATCAATGTTAGCCGATTACTGCTGGACACTAATCAGGAAATCACCAGCAGAAAACTACAAACGCCAGGCAAAGCGGTTGCGTTTTCAGTGACATTTCTCCGAGGGATAATAACAAGGAAAATACACGCATAAGCTTATATAGGCAATAACGTAAAGTTATCGTAACTTCAAAACGAGAGTTAATCTTGTATTTTCATTAACATTTTCGTCATCAGCATACCCGAAAACATAAAGATTAGCTGCTTTCATGCCAGTTACAGAAAAAAAGAAAAATTTTGTTGGCTAGTGTTATCGTTTGTTCAATAAATGCTTAAGAACTATTCACATGTTGAAAATCAGAAAACTTTAAGTTTGGATGAAGACTTCTAAGAAAATGCATCGACGAGAATATAATAGTACTTAAAGAGTCTTTCTCAAAGGACAACTATGAAAATCTGAGAAATAAATTGTTTAACCCGAAAGTCAATCAAGGAGATAAATGAAAACAAAATAAAGCAAAATATATAAGTATGTATTCTTAAATTATAATAAACTTATAGCTCACGAAATAAAAATTTTAGTTTTACGTCCCACGATTATGAGGCTAAAAGAAACAGATAATTAATGAGAATGAATGATTATTAAATAACTAATGGAATGAATATGTGGAAGGAAATAGGATAATCTAAAAAAAACACTCATACGATGTTACCACAAAAATTCATGTGACCGGGAATCGAAACAGGAACCTCTACACTGAGCCACTGTACCCCCTGTAAGATGCAGTTGATTCATCCAGGGAGGCACCCACAAGGGAGGGTTTACCGGGTCCGGATCCCACAAAAAAAACTTTCTAACTCAACATATATTTTTACACTTTCTCAATAAAACTATATTTGTTTAACAGAGAAATGATTGATTACCATGAAAATTTCATCTTACACTTCATCTGTACTCTTTCTCTCTCTTTTTTTTAAAAAATAAAACTAATCCTATTATTTTTTTTTAAAATATAGGTGGAAGTATTTTAGAATTGCTTATAAACGTTTCAGGTGCAGAATAATAAGCATTGACATAGACATGGTGACTTTTGTAGTATTAGACCCCCCCCCAAATCCTTGGACCCCTCCCAACAAAAAATTCTGGTTGCACGCCTGAATTAATCTAATTTATAATCCACGCAATAGAAGTAATTTTTAAATCTAAAAGAAAACTTGTTATATATTTGACGAAAATTATTTTTTAAAACGAAATCTATCGATTTTAAGGATAAAAGTAAATTTATCTCCTTATTCTTAACCGATTTATGTACATTACGAACACTTAATTCATTCTCATTTATATCATAATTAGTGACCAATTTTGACTTCAAATAATGGAAAATATTCAGAAGCCTTTAAAAATATATATATGCTATTCGCTATATTACATCAACATTGATATTTACAGGAATTATCGTGTAATTTGAAAAAAAAAAAAAAATCACAGTACATAGTGCACAAACATCTAACTTGGGGTTGTTGATTTATCTAATTTTTCCAGGACAGATTTCAATGCAAAGCAAAGAAACTTACTTAAGCGAGAGTATTGTATTAGCCAGCTTCGATTAAAACCTGATAAACTTAATGCAATTGGTCGAAATGACCGAAGATACATACAAAGATACGTACTTAGAAATACTATTAAGTCGAATGATAGAAGCTTCTTGCAATTATACTTCTAATATTATCGCTAATAATTTTTTGCATAAAAAGATTTAAACGAAGTACAAAACTTACTTGAATACACTAGATATCAGGAAAACTTCTCACTCCACTATACCCACTAGCTATACCCTACATTCAAATGTTAATATACAAAGAGAGAGAAAAATATTGTTCTCTTTTCAATACAGTAACTATAATGAAATCACCAGAGTAAGAATTCATTAGCATGCTTTCGTTCTACTAAGTAGGGAACTGTGTTACTAACAAAAATGCGATCAATAACTAGCTATAGCACCGAGTAGTACCAATTGTCAACGTGAATGTGGTATCGAACTGGCCACTAGTAGCATATAAAAGCATGTTTCTAGAGATGTAATCCAAAAAAAGATCTAAAAAAAAGTAATACTGCTGCGAAAAAAATGAAGGTTAAGAATAAAATGCTAGTGCTCAGAAGTTCATGACTTTGTATAGCTTTTCTTTCTCTTTAAAACCATCTAGTTGATCTAGCACGCCTGTCTTTGGTGCAGGAGATTTCTAGTTCGATTTCCGGTGGAAGAACTTTCAAATTTGAACGCATTACGATGGTTCTGATTCCATCTTAAACTTGTAGGGTCACGTCTCATATAGCCCCGGTGCTGGAAGTATAGACGCTAAACTCCAACCAACAAATCTTAATGATATGTTTTAATTTATGAACGTAATACTATTTAAACTAGATATTATAGTACATTTTAGTTGTCGCATGTAGCGTATCTAGGTATAGGCCATATTTTCTTTGAACAGTTCTAAATTTAAGAGGAAGCTTTAAGGAGTTTAGCCTGGGTTTCGGCTCTAAGAGGGCCTCCACTAAGAATAAAGAATGACTTTGGAAACATGATCACGTAGCATACATGTCTCTAAATTATTAACGTGATTTGAAAAACACACAAAAATTATTTTTGAGACAGGTCTGTCCATGAAGTGCGGACCACAATTAGGAACAATTTTGGTCAGACCCAAGTTCCCAGACAACTTGCATGTTGTTTATATTTGACAAACCAAAAGTATATTATTCTCTAGCGCGAGGCACAATTGGGAGTAATCAGTCTAGTCGACTAGAGGTTGGTCCTGTCAGGGCTGGGATTAGTAGTTGCGGGGCCCAATTGGAAGCAATTTTGGTTGGCCCTAGATTCCCAGCAAACTTCATGAAGATCTGTACAACCATATATCTCACTATATATGTAGGCTTATAAAAAAAAGGGGGCAAGGTTGCAATTTTTATATTAAGATACATATTACAGGCTTTATACGGTATTTCAGCGGCGGAACGATAAACAATCAAAAAGTGTGCGCTTAAAAAGTGCCCGCGAATTAATAGATCAAGCAGTGATAAACTACATACAGAAAACCGAAAAACTGTTTTTTTGCTCATCGCTAGTTCATACTGACTGATCAATGCCTAGAGTAAACTGCTTAACCTAGAGGGGGAGGGGCACGGTGGCTGGATACTAGAGCGCTTACCTCTGGTGCTAATGGCCCAGTGTTCGAATCCCGGCCAAGTAAGTTTGTAGTGGACAACATTGTGTCTGTGGGTTTTCTCGGAGTATTCGTTTCCTCTCACATTCTCATTCCACCATTTCTTCTATCATAATTCATTTGCCTTAATCACCCATCTTCCTAGCCTAACAGGCATAATTGTGGGACGTTAAACTGGAAGATTTCATTTCATTTCATTTAACCTAGAGACTTAAAATTTGGACATTACATAGGTCTTCTGACGTAAGCAGGGGCACACTCACACGGGGAGTCTATTAGGTTCCGGCAACTACCAAAACGCTTAATTCAACATATATTTGTATACTTTCGTAATAAAACGATACTTGCTTATCAGATAAATAATTGTTCGCCCTAAGATTTGACTTTACATTCCATCTCTACTCTTGCTTTACTTATAAAATAATCTAGATTTATCATTTCTTCTGAGAATATTGGTAGCAGTACGTAAAAATTACTTATCTTTTCGGGTGCAGAATAATACCTGTTTAATACTACATAGAAGTAATGTCTTGCAGTGTTGCCCACCAAAAACAAAAACTTTTGACCCTCCAGGAAAAAAAAATTGGACCCATTCCAACAAAAATTTCTGGATATGCACATAGACGTTAAGATCCACTAAGGAAGTATTATTATTATTATTATTATTATTATTATTATTTAAATTGACGTGTACGGAGAGAAATGGGGGTTGCAATTGTTAAAATAAGATGTACGTATCTCGAAATTCTTTAAGTTTAGAGAAGTAAAATTTGATATTCAGACTTTTTATTTAAAAGAACTAAACACTGTTTAAGCATTTTTTCGATATTTAATTTAAAAAGGATGGAAAGAAGAAAGGACAGGGGTTGCAATTGTTATATTAAGATGTCGATATCTTGGAACCTCTTAATATTCTTGATCTTTTTCATTTAACACTAGAAGCATCAGAGGGGTCATTTTGACCCATCTGGATGATTAATTTGTTATAATTTCTAAAGTAATGAAAATGTGGTCACTAGATGTCACGACTTTTTATCACTCTACCAATACTCTAACTTAAGCACATTTTGACCCTTAAGAATATATATATATATCACATTTTTTACATTTTACCTAAAAGCCTCACAAGGGTCATTTTGACCCTCATGCCTACAACGCGGATTTTTGACAATTGCAAACATTTTGATACTCACATATATTAAAGATACTAATTAGTATTACTTTTGTGACTGGTATAAATCATATACGATACTCAGATCGATACTATAATCGATCTTATCAGCTGTGGATGTACCATACGTCTGAAAGCTGTCTTTTGTAAGTTTACCTTCCTATTCCTCATCCCGGGTACTCTGTCGTTCCTTCTCAAGAGAACTTTGACGTCAGACTGATCCAGCCAAGGGCGTCTGGTTCTACTGTAAAGGCAACGGGAGCTATTCAACCTAGACTACTATCCAAACGGGTAGTCTAACCTTTGTTCATCTCATCATCATCATCATCACACAGTTAGGCTTACACTGCTTTCTTTACGGCCTTCGGGCCAGAGATCGGTATCATGTCCCTTGATACTTCACGGGACCTAGGGCATCATCATGGCCTCCCTATGGTTCTAGCTGCCCCTTCTGCTACTGCGTCAGGAGCAAAACGAAAAGGTGCCAACAATCCGAGTACAAGTCGTGACACCAGTCCTGCTAGGTCGTTAATCGGGAAACCCTATACTGACCATCAAAAGTCACCGCCATCAAAGAAAATCCATCAAGGCGACTTGTCAGATACAGCTAGTGAATCAGGTCTTGTAATGGACCTCGAAAATTTTCCCGAATTAACAGAGACCACTCGTCCACAAATCTATCAGTTTCTACTTACCAACTTTGATCCAAAGTACTCGCAGGCACACCATCTGTACAAGCAGCTAGTTAAATACATGCCACGCGCCAACATCACTCAAATCATACCTACACGTAACGGGACCATCTTACGGACTCCCGATGCAAACTTTCGAACTACCCTGCTCAATAAACATGGATTCGAAATATTTGGGAAAGGCACTACACTGACTAGGCTCGCAGAAAAACCGCTAAAACAACGGCCCCCACCACGTAAAGAGCCTTTGCTGTCAGTGGTTATCCGAGGCGTAGATACTGATATTACTGACCAGGAAGTCACTGACGAACTTACACTCGAAGGCTATACCATAACCAAATGCATTCGCATTCGTAACAACAACGGCTTAACCTATATGGTGAGAGTGCTTACACACTCTCAAGAGACCATCGACGATCTTCTGTCAAATGGGGCATACATATATCGTAAACGCCATAGAGTCGAGCCTTCTAGATCTCAGCCACCACTACCCTTACGCTGTGAGAGATGTCAAAAATATAATGCTCACTCTACTGATAAATGTCCGAACCAGCCAATCTGTGGGTACTGCTCCGGACCACACAATACGAGACAATGTCAAAACCTTGCTCAACCTCCGACCTGTTCAACCTGTCATGAGCAACATCCAGCATTCAGTTACAAGTGCAAGCAGCGACCTCCTCCGGAACCGACCAAACCTGAAATGACTGTTCCTTTGCAGCATCACACCAAGTCCATTCCGTCTTCTTCTATACCTACTGACAAACACCAGGCCGTCACTATTGAACAACTCCTTGCTTTCATCACACTCACACTTCAAAATATTCATCCTTTTCACCGCCCTCACATCCTACAACAATTGCAATACTCAACACGTGCAATCTTTCATATGAACTTCCATGCTACTTACAGCGGACATAAAGTATACTTTCATGTCAGTCCACTTGAAACCGAAGTCTAATTCCATCTTCCTTCTCTTACGAATCATCATGGCATTATCCTTTATATTTGTTAATATCAGTTCTCTCATCCAGCACAAACCACTCTTCGCACTTCTACTGCAAGAACACCGCACTTCAGGATTTCTTCTCAATGAGACTCGCCTTACACCTCGAAGCTCCTGCAAAATATCTGGATATTCCGTCACAAGAAAAGACAGTAATATGCCAGCTAGACGTGCTAACGGCGGAGTTGCAATAGGCTTTCCCCCTTCTATACCGTGTCGTCATTACGAACTTCCACAGCACAATCTTCCAGAGTACCTAATAACAACCCTCTACTTCAAAAACTTGTATATCACGCTTGCTACAATTTACGTTCGACCTGGTCATATTATTCCGTTAGATTTCTTCCAGTATATTTCAAATAACTTCCCATATTATATCATAATGGCCGACATAAATATCCATAGCAGAACACCTCAACAGCGACGGACTTTTCTCAACTTCCTTACAACTCACACCACTGGTACTTTTCATCAGCTACCTAAGCACACCCGGCCATCATCTCAAACCACACCTGATGTTGTAATTACTTCCACAAACTTACTATCTTCCTGTACAGTTGAAGTGCTGGATCCAATAGGAAGTGATCACTTGCCAATCAAGCTTACCATCAACCGCTCGCATTCTAATACCTCTAACCACAAAAGTTTAACACGCAAATCTCTCAACTATAACAAAGCAGACTGGATCGGATATCGAAATTTCCTAACTGCAAAACTTTCTAACATTCCCGAACCAACATCAGAAGACGATATGTATAACTCTATTAATCTCCTAACCAGTACAATCAATCAGGCCTCCAATAACTTCATTCCTACATCCAGTTCAAATCCATACAGTCCCAAATTACCACCGCACTACCTTCCGCTCATACGTAGATCTCGTCAGTTCTACCGAGACTACGAGCGTACGGGAAACCGAGAATCATTAGTTCACCACCGATACATGCAACGCATCGTCACCAATTACATCACAACATATAAACATCGGCAGTGGGTTAAAACTTGTAATACGCTAGCTGATACTTCTCATCCAACGCAGTACTGGAAAAGGTTCAATCAACTCAGCGGCAAACGTAGTATCACCACATATCCTATTCTTCTTCATAATCAACCGCTTCAAACTGATACTGACAAGGCAAATGCTTTCGCTACTTATCTGCAGGACATATTCACACCGCCTTTAACACATCCTAATCCTCGACATCCAGTCGATCGAATTGATTTTCAATCTCCACACCTCCAGCCCGCACTCAGCCACACATTGGGTCATACCCAAGAACTTACAACACCTATCACAGTCGATAACATTCTAACTGTCACCAAACGAAAACGCAACAGTGCACCTGGCATGGACAATATCTCTTACCGGCATATTAAAGAGGCCCCTTACTGTGTCCTTCATTTCCTGGCTATACTCTTCACATTCATACTCCGCACAGGTTTCTTTCCTATCACATGGAAAATGTCCAAAACTTTAATGTTTCCGAAACCTAACAAACCTACCAATCTTGTTTCTTCCTACCGCCCCATTCAGTTAACCAGTACACTCTGCAAAATCTTCGAACGAATTCTAGTTACTCGCCTTCACACTTACTGCACAGATCATCGCCTGTTACCTCTTTACCAAGCCGGATTCCGCCCTCAATTCAGCATAAATGATCAGCTACTTCGTCTTGTCAATCATATTTACAATCAATTTCTCTCCACGAAACCTTCTTGCCTGGTTCTCTTCGACTTAGAGAAAGCCTTTGATACTGTTTGGCACCACGGCCTGGTCTACAAACTTACTAAATATAATCTGCCTCTCACCTACATACGATTTATATTCAATTTTATCACTGGACGCATAGCCTACATCTCCATTAACAATTCATTATCTCATCCAGTATTTTTACATTCAGGCGTTCCACAGGGATCTGCTTTGTCTCCGCTTCTTTATCTTCTCTATGTGGCAGATATTCCACCTCTTCCAGCAACTGTCAGCACTTTTCAATACGCGGATGACACTGCATTTCTGGCACTTGGCAAAACCATACAGCACATCAACAAACATCTTCAGGAAGCTATCGATCTATTCACCTCCTGGTGTTCCAAATGGCGACTTAAAATCAACGCCGACAAAACTCAAGCAATTGTTTTTGTGCCTCCTGGCAAACGCACTAGGGTTCACCGCAACCCAACTTTGCTGAATGTTTCCGTTCAAGGAACACGAATTCACACTTCAAACACAGCCAAATATCTAGGACTTCTCTTGGACAAACATCTCACCTGGAGACCTTACTTAAAATCTATCTTGACCAAAGCCTATAATCGAATTAATCTACTCCGTCGATTGACTGGCACCAACTGGGGTCTCAACGCCTCTACAGTTCTCACTACATACAAAGTCTTTCTCCGACCAGTACTGACTTACGGATTCACAGCCTGGATACCTGCAGCACCCTTCTTTTATAAAAAGCTACAAATATTAGAACGTCATGCCTTCAGAATCGCTTACCGAATATCCTTACCTAGCCCCACTGCCGATCTCTATAGTCGCATTACTTTTCCCACACTTCTTACCCACATAGAACATCTTCGGTTAAAATATATCACTCATCGACTGACAATGAACCACCCTCTACTCATGGACACAGTATATACTGCAGCCGACTTCGTTACTCTCACACCATTACGCCCCACCCCTCTATCTCTGCTTTTTACCCTTTATCGATACACTGTCCCTCCGAATCATCCCGACATTCCTCTTCTCGATGCATTTCATCTCGATATTCATTCACATTTCATCTTTCCATCATATCATCCACAGTAATCCTACTGTTCTAACAGGGCACCAACTGTCTTACATTAATGCCCCGCGTAGCCCCGGGGCGAGAAGATAACCTCACTTGTTCTTCTAACCTCACCTATGTGTTGTGATGTGTATTGCACGTACTCATTACTTTCATACCACATAATCATTTCATATCTACCTATGCTAATGTTTATGATCATAAGATCATAAAATCCAATGACCATTAAATGTTAATAAATTAATAAATAAATGGATAAATATCACTTATCCCAACAACAGTAGTCCATATTCAATTTTCCTTCTTACCTCTTCCCGAGTCGAGGGCGTAACCCTTGGGTGGGGCTAGCTTCAGGCTAGCAAAAAAAAAAAAAAAAAAAAAAAAAAAAAAAAAAAAATCATATACATACTTTTCCAGAGCTTGCTCTGAAGCGTTGTCAAGTGCATGATAACGAGTTTTGAATTATCCTTCCTATTCCACATCCTGAGCTTCTTGTCTGTCTCTTTCTTGAGATCCTCTCGTCAGACTTATCCAGTCAAGGGCGGTCGGATCTACGGATCGAGTCAGGGGGGTTGCTCCACCTGGACAGCTATCCAAACGGGTTGTCCTACCTTCATCATCTCATTCATTCATTCATTCATCCTTGATCAGCATCACATATACGAGAGTGACGGCTTATTATTCTCCCGGTCTGCAAGATGGCGGACCCCACTGCTTCTGGTGGACCCATAGTGGATGGCCGACATGGTAACTTACCACCTGTTTTCCTTCCTCCCTCCGCTTCGGCCACGAAGGTGGTCAAGCGGAAGGATACGGGTACTAGACAACGAACCCAGTCGGGCAGTTCAACTGCTTCTACTACATCCAACGTTTCCACGCGGTCCAGATCACCACGAAGCAAGCAGTTATATTCTGATACTGTAACGCAGCCTCGCCATCAGGCGAAAAAGCAGCATCGAGATAGACCGTCAGACTCTTCGGATATGGATGCAGCCGATAGCCACACTGATAACGCCGCTAATCATAATAAATCATCTCTCATGGACAGTCATATTGCAAATAAACCCTCTCTTCACTCATTTCTTCTTCAACAATACGATACCAAGTTCAGCAACGAAAAGTTCATAACTATTCAACTTCGGAAATATTTACCTAGCATCCCTTTAACAGAAGTCGTTAAAACCAGAAACGGATACATTTTCAAATCGCCAGACCCACAATTCGCCATTAAGTCCGGAACAAGGCTTCATTCGAAATCTTCGGCAAACAGGCTACCATCACATCACTCAGCTCTACTCGACGCAAACAAGCACCGCCACCGAGACGACCTCCACTACTTTCCGTCGTGATTCGGGGAGTCGACCCCACTTACAATGATGAGGAGATTCATGAAGAACTTCAATACGAAGGACATACCGTCAGCAAAGTTATTCGTATTCGAAATAATGCTGGACCCACTTACATGGTACGTGTCCTCACCTCATCTCAAGACACGATCGATAACCTCCTCACTGAAGGGGCACTAATCTATAAACGTAAACACCGTGTCGAACCATCGCGTTCTTCACCACCTTTGCCTCTCAGGTGTGAGAAGTGTCAGGTGTACAACTCTCATCATACTTCTCAGTGCACCAACTCTACTGTGTGCGGTTACTGCTCTGGGCCTCATCAAACTCGTAACTGCCCAAACATGCAACAACCTCCAAAATGCCCCACGTGCAATGATCAACACCCCGCATATAGTTATAAATGTAAAGGCAAACCTACAGCACAAGAATCTCATCCGGAGCTTGTTGTTCCTTTGCGGGCTGCAGAACCGACAGTTTCTACCAACCACACAGTTGACGATCCGGTTACCGTTAGCAAACTTCTCGAATTTATTGCTCTGACATTGCAAAATATACATCCATTCCAACGTCAACATGTTCTTCAACATATTATTGCTTCCGCCAAATCCACTTTTCATGTGTCATTATACGCTACATACTCCAACAACTACGTTCACTTCCACACCACCAAACTCGAAACAGCAGTATAATTCTAGCAACTATGGATATAATTTTCTTATTTCTCAATATCCGTTCTCTTCTTAAAAACAAAGCAGTATTTGAGACTCTCTTAATGGAAGAAAACGTTACAGCCTTTCTGTTAAATGAAACCTTTCTAAAGCACACTACTTCCTGCACTATTCCGCGATACACATTATTACGTCATGATAGTTCCATCCCAGCAATCAGAGCCAACGGAGGTGCTGCGATAGGTTTTCGTCATTCAATTCCATTTCGTTCACATCCGTGTCCTGTATTACATATCCCCGAATACGTCATCGCTACCTTATATTTCAAAAACATCGCTCTTACCCTAGCCACAATCTACATCCGCCCCGGCCTTCCCATTCCGCACGAGTTCTTTTCACATATCTCTCAATCATATAAACATTTTATTATTCTTGCCGACATCAATCTTCATAGCCGTTCTCAAGCAGAACGCGATGACTTTAAGGACTTCATCACAGTCAATACCAGCGGCACTCTGCTGGACCTACCGTCCCCAACTCGTCCCATCAGTAATACTACACCGGATATAGCATTGGTCTCCAACACTATCTTCACCCATTGTACAGTAACTGTTTTGGACTTAATGGGGAGCGACCATGCGCCCATCAAGCTCATTTATCATTCCCGCCTTACTTCTCCTACAGCATCACCTTCACCACGTCTATCACCACGTTACGATAAAGCTGATTGGTCATCGTATCGCTCCTATATATCAAACTCATTGGCAGATTACGAATCCCCAACTACAGAAGATGAACTCACACACCAGGTTGATACAATCACCACTGTAATTCAACAGGCTTCCTCTCTATATATTCCACAGTCTGAATCCATTCCATATCGGCCGAAACTTCCACCACAATATCTGGCTATTGTTCGCCGCTCACGTCAGTCATATCGAGAATTCTTGCGCACCCGCAATCCGGAAGCTCTACGCCTTCATCGTCAACTCCAAAGACAAGTTCATAACTACATTTCGGCTTATAAATTACGTCAGTGGGTGAAAACCTGCAATCATCTTTCAGACACAGCTCATCCTACTCTGTACTGGAAGCGCTTCAATACACTCTGTGGTAAACACACCAGGACCCCATACCCTCTTCTACTACATGATACTCCACTTCATTCAGACACAGATAAAGCAAACGCCTTTGCTGACTATCTGCAGGGAATTTTCACTCCATCCGAGTCGGACAACCCAGACATGCCTCATCCAGTCGATCAAATCAATCTTAACACTAGATCTTTGCAACCGAACATCACTCATGCACTTCCCGACCATGTTCTCACTAGCCCTATCACAGTTGCCGAAATCTCATCTGTCATCCAGCGAAAACGAAACACTGCACCTGGCTTCGATTCTATTACTTACAGACACATTAAAGAAAGTCCTCTAGCACTACTGACACTTTTGGCATTTATATATACGTTTATACTCCGAACAGGATTTTTTCCTACCGACTGGAAAGTATCTAAAACACTCATGTTCCCCAAACCTAATAAGCCTCCATCGAATGTCTCATCCTATCGCCCCATACAGTTAACGTCTACATTTAGCAAAATATTCGAACGAATACTTGTCAAACGCCTACATCCCTATTTACTTGACCGCCAACTACTCCCATCACACCAAGCCGGTTTCCGACCATCATTTTCAATCAACGATCAACTACTCCGCCTCACAACTCTTATCACCAATCATTACAACTCCATTCAGCCCTCCGTTCTTCTTCTCTTTGATCTCGAAAAAGCATTTGACAAGGTTTGGCACATAGCACTCATATTCAAGCTCATCAAATTTAAGTTTCCGCTAACCTATGTTCGCATTATTTACCAGTTTCTAGCATGTCGTATCTCATACATTGCTATTAATGAGCAGCTTTCACATCCATTTTTTCTTATGTGTGGGGTCCCTCAAGGCTCTGCTCTTTCCCCTCTCTTATACATTCTGTTCGTTGCAGATTTTCCGCAGCTGCCTCCCGACGTTCACCTCTTCCAGTATGCTGACGACACTGCTTTTCTTGCTCTAGGCAAAACCATCCAAGCCATAAATATTTCATTACAAGCCGCTATAAATCGTTTCACTCACTGGTGTTCTCTATGGAAGCTCAAAATAAATTCCTCCAAAACTCAAGCCATCACTTTTGTTCCACCTCGCAAACGTACCAAAGTTCATCGCAATCCCTCCCTCCTGTCGCTCACTGTCCACGATACAATCATCACTCCAACTCGCACTGTCACATACTTAGGCATTATCTTCGATCAACATCTCACCTGGAAACCGCACCTCCAAAGTGTCAAAACCAAAGCCTACAACCGACTGAACTTGCTCAAACGCCTAACCGGTACTACCTGGGGTCTTCAAGCCAATGTTGTATTGAATACCTACAAAGTCTTTCTTAGACCAGTTCTTACGTATGGCTTTCCGGCTTGGATTTCCGCTTCTTCTTCCTACTATGACAAACTAGCCATTCTTGAACGACATGCTTTTCGCATTGCCTTCCGAATCTCTCTGCCAAGTCCGACTCGTGATCTCTATTCCTTGATATCATTTCCTACTCTCCGCTATCACCTTGAAGCACTCCGTTTAAAGTTCATCACTCAACGTTACACACATCATCAACCTCTTCTCTTTGACACAATGCATCACCTTGCACTTCACTCTGCACCCGCTAGATACCATTATACCCCACTTCATCTTCTGTTTACATTATACTGCTACACCATACCACCAGACCACCTCGATCGACAACTCCTTGACGACTATCGCCTGCATGTTCATCTCCCTCATATTTTCCCATCATTTTGTGCACAGTGATTCCATCATTACTAACAGGGCTCACCACGTCTTCATTAGCCTAGAGCAGCCCCTAGGCAGAAGATAACTGCATTTGTCCTTCTAACAGTCCTCATAATGTGTTGTGGCGTCCAGTGCACCTCACTTCATCTCTCATCTCCATCAGTGCTTAAATTTCAAATTATGCGTTAGTTTATATTCCAATTTCGTTAGTTTTCCTTTATTGCATATTGTTATGAGTTCGTTTCTTCACTATATTCTTTCGTTGTTATATACTTTTAAATTTGATAGTTTATTTCTTTTTTGTCATGTTTTGTTTTGTATTCTTACATTTACTATATTTTTTCGTTATGTTAACAGTTATATAAACATATAAAGTTCCTTCTACCTTGCTGTATGTTTATGATCGAAAAGATCATAAAGACCTCAAATAAAAGATGATTAAATAAAAATATCAATAAAACCCCATAGCCCATCCATAAATTCTTCACTTCTCCTATACCTTTCACTACCCTTCCCTAAAAGAGGGTGTAGCCCTCTGAAAGGTAGCTAGCCCATGGCTAGCCTTAAAAAAAATCATATATGTGTGTGTTCTAAGTGGTTGCTGTGAGTGTGGTGCATGATGAGTGCTGAGAAAAAGCTTTCGTCGGAAGAAATACTACAAGAACTACAGGCTATTGATGGAATAGACTCAGGTGATGACTATAGTGATAGAAGTGACGATGAATACATTGGTGATATCAGCATTGATGAACTGTCAGATGGTGAAAGTGTTTCTGCAAGTTATGAAGAATTTAGCGACAATGAAAGCATGGGAGATGAGACTGATGCTGAAAATTTTGAATTATCAAGAGATCAGACAATTTGGGTCGAACAAACCTGTGCAAGTGTTCGCGGAAGGGTTAAACATCATAACGTGTTACGTAAAACTCCAGGTCCTACTCCATATGCTTTTCGGCATGTCGACGACACAGTTTCTAGTTCTTTCAGACTTATAATAGATGAACCTGTTATGCGACATATAAAGAAGTGTACGGAAGTCGAAGCTCAAAGAGTTTTGAACGACCCAGCTTGGTCAGTTTCACTTCAAGAGTTGGACGCCTTCATAGGGTTGTTATATCTTCGCGGTGCTTTAGGAATGAAGGGGATTAGCATAAAGAGCCTTTGGTCAAAGAAATGGGGACCGCGAGTTTTCAGTGATACAATGTCAATAAGAAGATTTAGAGAAATTATGCGGTTTCTAAGATTCGATATAAAAAGTATTAGGATGGAAAAGTATCAATCTGACAAGTTTTGTATGATTTCCACGGTTTGGAAAGCATTTACTGAAAACTCTCAAAAGTGCTACAATCCAGAACCTTATTGTACGGTTGATGAACAACTGTTTCCAATGAAGACGAGGTGCAAATTCATACAGTTCATGGGCAACAAACCAGACAAATATGGCGTAAAATTCTGGATGCTGGTGGAAGTGGAACACAAATACATAATAAATGGCTTCCCATATTTAGGGAAGTGTGATCAACGACCAGCAAACACACAGCTTGGTGAATTTGTTGTACAGAAGCTTGTGGGACCTTTCTCAGAGTCCGGATTGAATGTCACATGTGACAACTTTTTCACATCCCTACGCCTCGCTCGTGATCTCAAGAAAAATAATATCAGTTTGGAAGGAACTATCCGTAACAACAGAAGAGAAGTTCCAGATTCAGTAAAAAAAAGTAGAGGGAAAGGACCTATACAGTACAACTGTACTGAAGACTGAAGATGATATCACGCTCACGGCATATCATTGTAAGAAGAACAAAAATGTCCTTGTTTTGAGTAGCCTTCACTCTTATGTTGATATCGATATCAGCCATAAGAAGAAAAAGCCTGAAACAATTTTATTTTACAATAAGCAAAAGGTTGGAGTTGATGTAATCGATCAGATGGCACGAAAATACTCCGTGAAAGCTGCGAGTAGAAGATGGCCAGTACAGATTTTCTATAACATTCTTGATTTGGCAGCTATAAATGCTTTCGTACTCTACAAGCTGGTAACGAGGAAAAAGATCACTCGTCATCAATTTCTTTTGGCGTTAGGAGAGGAACTGTGTTCGGAAGTGAAGTCACTAAAGGAGGACAGTAATCGTACCAAACAGTGTGTACCTGGATTGCTACAAACAACCAAGCGAAAGAGATGTCAAGTTGCTGAGTGCAATGGAAACAAGACACAAGATCAATGTTTCCACTGTAAGAGGCACGTTTGTGGATCCTGTACAAAGATCACCAAAAAGTACGTTGTTTGTTCAAAATGTCATGAGTAGGTATGCAGATGTGAACATTATAAAACATACCTTCTTGTAAAGATGTTCATGTTCTAATTCACTTTTATACCTTTTTAGTTTAATTCTTATTGTTTATGACTTTTAAAGGGAAACTAAGAAATTTTACTGTAACAATAAGTAGTGTTAATTATATTTGCTATATCATGTAACTTCATTTTAAGTAACTTTGTAAATTACGAAACTTATAATATTAAAATTCTTCACTAAGAATAATAACAAATGTTAAATAAAGAAAGAAAATAATGAAATTTGAATTTAAAAATAATAAAGTCCAACAATAAAACCAAAGTATACAAAAAGTAAAGCGTAGTACAGTTTAATGACTGTATTTTTAAGTTGGGGTCAAAATGACCCCGTTGATGCTTCTAGTATAAGTAAGATTATGATGCTCCTAGTGTTAAGAACATGTAAATGCAGATATAATGATCAATTACACAGAAAAAGTGAAAGAGCAGTTATTAGGATATTTGTAAACTCATCTGAAAGATATAAACAAATGCTTGTTTGTGATTGGCCAAGACCGGAAAATGTAAATTAATCCTTATACCTGACTGGTCGATCGCCTGACTATGATATTTAAAGAGAACTTAAAGAAATATATATATATATATATATATATATATATATATATATATATATATATATATATATATATATATATATATATATATATATACCCTGTTTCAAAAAGAATATACGTATTACGAAGAATTATTTTGTCCAAACTATCGATCGCTGCGCCTCGGCTCGGCTATTGGAGAAACGAATACATAGTCTAGTTTATATTAATAGCCGCTAGATGTCAGTTGTCTTCTGTTTTGCTTGGTAACCGTCATATGTTTAAAATGACTACTCCGCAGCAGAAATCATTTTGTGTTTTCGAGTTTGCGAACTGCAATTCCGTGATTACAGTGCAAAGACGTTTCAGGTTGAGGTACGAAATTGATCCTCCGAATGGGTGAAACATTCACAGATGGTATTGACAGTTTGTAGATACAGGATGTGTATATGCAAAGGAAAGAGTCCTGGAAGCCCTCGTGTTCCTGAAGAAAATGTTGCACGAATTCAAATTGCTTTCCAACGTACACCTTCAAAATCAACTCGTCGTGCCAGTCAGAAGTTACAAGTGCCGATAACAATAATTTGGCGTGTTTTGAGACGTCGATTGGTTATGAAGCCGGACAAGTTACAGCTGTTACAAGCTCTGCGCCCTGATGACAAACGCAAACGTGTGGCATTTTGTAACGAGATTCTGGATGGTATTGACAATGATAACACTTTTGCACAACGCATCGTGTTCAGTGATGAAGCGACTTCCATGTTAGTGGTCAGGTAAACAAACAATATGTTCGAATTTGGGGCCTACAGAATCCACATGCAGTCATTGAACATATACGAGATTCGCCCAAAGTCAATGTGTTTTGTGCGATATCCCGGTCATCTGTTTATGGCCCATTCTTCTTTAATGGAAACACGGTTAACAGTCAGTAGTAACTCGCTATGTTACAAAACTGGTTGTTTCCGAGGCTGCACGAAGACAACTTCATTTTTCAACAAGACGGGGCACCCCCTCACTGGAGTTGCCAAGTGCTGAATATCTGAATGAAACTCTACCGAACAGTTGGATTGGTCAAGGAGCTGGCGACTTAGCAAGTCTTAGCTGGCCACCACGGTCACTGGATTTGTCACCATGTTACTTCTTCCTGTGGGGTTTCGTTAAGACAACGTTTATGTACCAACACTCCTACAGAACCTGGAAGAGTTAAAGAACCGGATCTGTACTGCCATAACACCAGTGATGCAGCACATGCTTGCCTGAGTATTGGAGGAATTTGAGTATCGATGTGATATTGTTCGTGTCGCTGATAGAGGACATATTGAACATCTGTAATTTGAACTTTGAACTGTAATTTGAACTTGAGAGGTTCGTAAATATGTGTGTAAAATTGCATATTCGTACCTTAAAGTTTAATAAATATATGCATTCGAAATACGTATATTCTTTTTGAAAGTTTTCCCTGACAGTTTTCCAATAACTATTTGCCAATGGTTACTCAGAGTTGAAATATGATATTCTTTTCTTTCTTCATTTTTAACATGTTGAGATATTTGTATTTACGCGTAAGTATTATGAAATTATTCAAAGAGCAACTTGCTAGCGGAATGACTTGTCATAAGATTACTCATTTGGGATACATTTGTCGATTGTTATGAGCATATATAGGGATTTTTGATCAGATCTAGCTCGGAATAAATTTAAGAAACAAAGTTAAAATTAACGTTCCATGAATTAATAATTTATTTTCCTGATGTGTAATAGAGTTCAATTAGTACATTAGTAGATAGCTTCTTCTGGAACAAATAATAATTACTCCAACTTTTGAATGTGTGCCATTTTCCTCAAGGATTTCTTGACATCTTTCGAGGTTACATCTATTCAGTTAGTTTTCTATTCTTCTGTCCATCCTATGTACTGATGTCGTCTACGTTTCCCTTCAATGTTTAAAGTTCTTCTTTGATGTAGGTAGTCGCTGTACATAGCCTCACTTTTTAGGTACTTCACCAAACAGTAGAAGTTGACTTACCTATGAATGATTTGAGTCTGTGATTTCACCCTTTAACAGCATTATTCGTTCTGCGCTTTTGATTCGAGCAGTTCCACATGGAGATGTCAATAGCGGGATTGTTCAACAAAATTATCTACAAAATAATTTTAAAAAATCTCAAGTCTTTTATGATGTGGTGCACCTTTCATAATGGAAAGACACCTAACATAGACATCATCTACAGGGAGAAATGCTAGAGCAGAACACATTCTAAGGAGAGCCTTACCTCTGGGCTGATTTGTGAGTCCTAATTCCTGAATCTTCCTCCATAAGCACTGATTAAAATGTAAATTACACCTACTAATGTGTGTTTCCGGGAACGGCGTTCTTAGAGATATTATTGCAGCTTGCTCGAAATTCAATTTGATTAATTGCGGATTCCAATCTTTAATATTAGTCTTCACCAAACTGCAAAAATCTCTTGATACGTCTTAGTATTTCTTGTCAGTAAGAGGCCAAAGATCAATGGGACAATGTTTCCTCCAGCTTAATTCGATTTCTGCGTGTGTTGTATATAAATGGGCAAATTGCCGACTACAACACAAATGTTCAGCCAATAGAAAAACGTAGTATGCTCAATAGCATATTATCTTCTATTCTCAGTTCAAAATATTAATATTTTCTCTTCTTTTGTGGTGTTATCTGGAAGCAGGAAGTTTGTCTCATCATCTATCTTCAGAATATACACATGTTTCACGGCATGTACCGTAAATGTCCCACTGTCTTAGGGAAAGTTTTAAACAGTATCGCAAATGTCCCAGAAAACTGGTTTTCTCAATTGTACCGCAAATGCTCTGATACCATTAGATGCTGTATTTCTGACGATGCTTCCATTATTAGATATGCAGTTTCATTTAACGTAGAATTGCATACACCAAAACAGTTAAAAACTTTCTCATTTTTAAATCTTTACTTGAGTTGGGTTCAGTAGCGTAGCCAGGATTTTTGTTTAGGGAGCCTTTGGGGATTTTTGTTTGTTTTATATATATGGGTTTGATGCGCGCAGGAAGGTTTAGTTTTATTATTATTATTATCATTATCATTTAATAAATAATAATAATAATACATCTTTCCCTGAAGTACTGCGTTTTTGAGATATTTCTTCGCTGTTTCTTGATTGCTGTTTTTGCACATTTTCTTCGCCAAAATTAACACCATTACTGTCTTTTTCGTTCTAGCCACTTTTCTGAAACGTTTTTCGAGTCTTTCTCTGAATTAATATCTTGTTTAGAATCTTCTCCACTGCTTTTTGGTTTCTTTGTTTGCATATTTTCCTCACCAAAGTTAACATAATTGTCTTTTTGCCACTTTAATCACTTTTGTAAAAGTATTGCAACAATTTGCAATTGCAAAATAAATTCTTGTTTCGACTAGTGATGAGCAAATGCAAGACCAAGACAAGACCCGGGTAGTCTTGGTCTTGGTCTTGCACATCCGATCTTGGTCTTGGTCTTGCATTGGAACCCATAGTCTTGGCCTTGCTCTTGCTTGCAAGAGTCTTGCAAGTCTTGCTTTTAAGAAATCTTGTTTTTCATAGGTAAATTTCACCCTCGATATAAGTGATAAGATAATAAATTCTACAATGAGCCGATAGTAACGAAAATACAATGTATGTTTCTAAATGTAATATAGTTTAACTTTGTGTAAGTATGATGATAGTGTACAACATAGGCGATGACCTTTATTTATTTATTTACGTATTTAGATATTTTTCAATGGGTGCCCACGCTTCACTACTTATGAGATAAATCACAACGTTTCCAGCGCCGTAACTTTGATTTTTTCTGGGGGGGGGAGCAAGTATTAATAGTTGTACTTGGGCCTCCTAGAAAAAGTTGCTTTCCAAATTCTTGGGCCCCCCTCTTTCCATCTTTCTCTCACTCTTTATGGGCTTCCGGAGCCTGTGGGCCCTCCAGCACGGCAAAGTCTAAGGGACCGTTAGTTACGCCCCTGGGCCCGTTCCATATATGACAAATTAATTAAGGGGCACAATATTTACAAATCTCAAAGCCATACGAATAAATATTATTTCTAGGGCCCCTAATAGTAAACATTTTTTACTGAAATGGGCCCACGACTCTTTTTTGTTTTATTTACCTTTTGTGTGCTGTTTCGTTTAGTAATGTAGTGAACCTCTTGGATGCTTCATTTATAATTTCATGTTCGTATCGTACATGGAGTAAGAAAATTTTGTCTTAAAATGGGCCCTTTTCGAACGACAGGGAGCTTCCCTGGGGAGCAGTTGCCCCCTGCCCCCCACAAGTTACGACCCTGAACGTTTCGTAATCTTTTTATATATTTTTTTAAACAGATCCAATACTCCACTGGTTCCCAAACTGGGGAGGCTACCCCTGAGATGCATGAAAAGAATTAAGACGGCACATCTCACTGAAATACCATGAATTGCAAAATTACTTTTACACTCTAAAGGCGTCAGATTTTTTTTTTCTTTTCAACCACGATTAGCTGATCTTTGTATTGAACAAACTTCCAATTAAATATTGAGATTTTCTTTCATTGATTCCAATGTGTACTCTATGAGGCAGAAACATGGACATTACGCAAAAGCGATGAAAAAATAGAGGCTTTCGAAACGTGGGCATGGAGAAAAAAGAATTAGCTGGGTTGAACGGAAAACGAATGAGGTGTTAGAAATAGTAGCAGTAGGGAAGAAAAGAAAAATTTTAGACGTAATTAAGAGGAGAAAGAGGAACTGTACTATGAGGGACGTGCTAGAGGGCATGGTGGAAGGAAAGAGAGTTAGGGTATGAAGGATACTGTAGTTGAAGGGAGGTATTAAAGCAGAAAATTGCTGTGTCAAGACGAAGAAACTAACTGAGGACCACTGTACATCGAAGCTTCTCAGTTGCACCAAGTGGCTTGCCATTTATGACAGAATAGCCATTGATGATGATAATGATATGTTTAGCAATATTGGCCAAAAACGGGAGAAAAATTAAAATAATAATGATTATAATCAAATCTCTTAAAATTTTGGAATAATTTGAGTGAAAACTAAAAACGTCTCAACTGTCTATGTCTTTTGTGTAAACTCAATTTATATAAATACTTTTGACCTAGCTATATTAGAAATACAGAATAACGGCATCAAACTCTAAGTTATTTGAAATAACTGTACAAAATCACTCTCACTTGTGAATATGGATTTTTTATTGTTGTATAATGTTATATCGCTCAATCCTCGATGTGCCGTATATCTAAGGAAGCTAAAAGTTATATTGATAAACAATTATTCACCATATAAGCATCCGGCCATCAAGCTTGCAGTCACATGCACTAAGTTTTTGTCAATGACATTAAAATGTTATTTCGATATTAATTTTAAGAGAACACATTAAAAATTTCCAACGGATGCTTGAGCCTCGGAATCAAAGCCATACCCACATAATCGGCATCTATGTTGTACGGAATTACCGATGTTCAATACTACATTTCTTTTTAGTTTTGGAAGAACAACACCACTAATGTTTTCAAATGAAATGAAATATCTAGTTTAACGTTTCACGGTTGCGCACCGAAGCTATGGGAGACGGTGATCATGAGAAATGAATTAAATGGTGGAATGAAGAAAGTAGGAGGAAAACCCTGAGAAAACCCATGCACATGATGTTTGCCCACTAAAAAAACTCACGGCGCAAGCTGGGATCGAATCAGAGACCCCATGCATCACAGGGGAATGCTATATCACTGAGTCAGTACTTGTGCAAGACTCTTGGTCTTGCATAGGGATTTCTGGTCTTGGTGTTGGTGAAGACTCTTGAGTTCATCACTGATATCGACATCCTAAACAAGTATAGTTCAAGCAAACTTTTTGAACTGCTCTAACCTATCAAAGATCAGGTATTGCTTAGACAGTCACACACTAGAAGTTTTTACTATTGTTTTCCACCCTCTCCTGCTAACAATTTTTCGTCAAATATTTTAAATCTGAATGAAACAAAACAACAAAGGAAAATGTTTATTTTTATCACTCCATTCTTTCTATTTTTTCCTTGTATGTTAAGGAAACTAGCTGCTAAGCATTTATCGAAATCAATTGATCAACGTTTTCTTTGATGCCAAATGCGGCTAGATTGATATTAAACAGATGCTTTCTGCTGTAGTTAATCCTATTTACAACGACAGTGAATGATGCAAAACAGATGATAAACAAGTCACGTGCTTTATTATTTTTATCAAGGTCAATGATGTCTTGGGCTCAAATATAAAGGTAAAGATTTTTTTTGGAATCTCATTTTGTGATTAGAAAGGAACTTATTTTTTTCAGTATTGCCTGGCTCAGTCTGCAAACTTTGGAAAGAGGAGAGTGAGTTACTCTGGCGGGCGGTGGCTTTGGGTCAAAGATGACAAGTGAAAACTGTGGTCACTGCTATGGCGAACATATGATGATATATAGGACCTATATGCATATGGTCCTATATGTCACCATATGCATATAGAACCTCCTCACTCTCTTTTTTCCCCCATTAGAACAGCAGGAATTCTTGAAAAACTCGATTTTCATACCCCCAAAATGCAAACATTTTTAAAGAATAGAGAGGTGGTTGACGAACACAGCTTGTCTAGGAACTATTTAGTGACATAGTTTGTTTTGAAGTAGAGTACGTGAAAGGCAATTGTTGTTTGTTCCGGGAAAAATTACAAACATCAAAGTACCGGTACCAAAGAACCAGAAATCTTTTCTTTTTTGACTTTATTTTTTAATCAACTTCCACTTGGAAAAGTTAGAAATTAGCAGTTGCGTTGTTTTACGTCTTATCCAGTTTTTTGACAAAACTTTTCCATATCCATATATATGGAAAACTCTTACCAAACAACGGACAAGCTGTAAAACGAAACTATTCTTTAACATGAGAAGTATATTTCTTTTGTCTCCTAATAAATCTAAAAACTAATGCTTTATACTTCATTCTGGATGGGAAATGCCACACTAAATCTTAACGAGAACTCAATACAAATGCTTAACACTTTGTTAGTTTTTCCATCAGTAGCATATTCTCTGAGTGAATAGTTTCAATGATTTCATTTCTTTCAACCAATAGTGTCCCTTTCTGATAAGGAATTCATAGTTGCCTGTATCATAGTTTTTGATACGTTTACTTTTGAAAGATTACAAGTTGATCCAACAGCTACATACACTGATCCTTGAACAATTATAGAATCTTCTTACGTATTTTCTACCAAACACATTATTGCCTGTCTTCACAATATTGATAAAGAAATCATCAAGTCTCATTTTATTATGATCAAAGAACTTCAAGGACACTTTTAACGATAATGTTTTACAAAGCCGGTGATGATGATGACACACAAGTTTTGAATATAATTCTCAAGAGCTACAGTAACATGAACAGTTCTCAAAGATTCACTACTTTTAAATTCTGGTGAGGCTCCACAATGTGATAGAAAAATTCTAGACCACAGGTCTTATTTATTGACTTTCTTAACCGGTAGACATCTTATAAAGACAAGAATCTTCAAGTTCACTGCTATGCAAACATTATGTATTGCCAGACAACAATACTCTGGCTGTGCCTGTCACCACCGACGACATGTTAACTACTGAAGCAGGGAAACAAATTGAGTCCGAAATGAATCAAATGAATGTAATATTATGGAAACCCTTTACCAACTTATTCTATTATGTAAACTTCCGTCTTACGTACTAGTTACATTTCGCCTGATTTGAAAATGTCGGTTACTTTAACGTTTCTGACACCTAGGAAGATCAATCATGAGGTTTCTCCTTACCAATCCATACAACTTTTAGTAAATTCCTAGAAAGAATGCTTTTTAAGCACTGATCTGAACACTGATGACTTTTGTATGGAGTGAGCTTTTATAAATGGTTGAATTACTGCTAGAAACAGATATAGCGTATGATATAAAATAAAACTCTACATTTTGCCGAATTTGAACGCGCAACTTGCACCAGTGTTTTAGCATTGAACTACAGTTGCTTCTTGCTTGAAGTATCAAATAATATAGTGACATAATATTCTCCCAAATAGTTTTTTTAAACGTATTTTATTGTAGAGCTTATTGTCAAGATTTAATTCATATTCACTGATATTTTTTTATGCTAGAAAGGCAAAGCTTACAACAACAAAGGTATATTTATGGAACTCATTATCATGAGGATTTTCTGAGCAAGAATTATATTAAAATATTCATAAAAACAAACCCGTGAATACGAGACATGCAAGAGATGCAAAAGAGGAGACATTTGTCCTTTAAAAAAATGTTCAAGCAACTATATCGATGATGTAACTATTATTTTCATTAATCTATTTCACGTGTTATCATGAGATAATTTCTTCGTTGAATGCACATTTATCAAGAATTGAAGTAAGGGCACACAAAACATCATGTGTATTAATTACGAAATAATAATAATAAAAAAATGTACTTGAGGGTGTGATGTTCCGCCATGTACAAGTCTTTTGCTCAGCTATAAACATTTTCTAAAGACTTTACAAGTTTTAAATTATATTTCTAGTTGTTTGATTTATTAATGGGTATGTACAAAAGTTCTACGCATTTTTGGTATGCAGATAGAAGTGTGTACAACACAAACTGTAATTCACCTAGGAATGTGAATAATCGTCACTGCAATCGATGGCGCCTTGTGGGTGGGAGGTGAATCCCAACGGTACGTGACGTTTGGGCGCGGACCTTTGGGCCCCGCCGTTTGGGCACTGGACGTTTGGGCGCGAAGCCATTTGGGCGCCAGACGTTTTGGCGCGAGTTAAATTAAAAAGTCATTATGTTAGGCGCTGAGTACTAAGTTCGAATCAAGATATCACAAGGTGTCTACTGTAGTGGAAGTCCTTGAATTATACTGGATTTTCTTTTACATACTAGAAATACTGTAATTTCAAAATTCTAAAAATTGAATTAACAATTAAATTTTGTAAATTTAAGTTTCAACCAAAGTTAAGTGTGCTTTTTATTTGATAACTTTTCAAGCCAAAGGTAAGTAGACCAGACTACATATGACTGACTGCATTACATACATAGTGAGCCTATTCCATTAAAAAACTTAAAGGAGGCTTTCTACTGTAGTTATGCAATAAGTGTGAATGTCAAACACATTTCTAGTGGCTAAATAAATGACCAATATATATACACTTAACTATTATTTTTCACTTTGAAATCGTTCTTCTTTTTTTCCTTTCGTCACTGTCTTTAATGGAGATTAAATGCTTACAATGGAACGAAAAAAAAATGTGATAAGTTTTGATTTTTATATTAGAATGTTAATATAAAAAAAGTGATACCAGAAGTACGGCATACTGCAGTTCCTAAACTCAATGTCTTAGACGCCCTGTATGCGAAATATCTTTCCCTCAACTCGATTAGGATTTAGGATTTTTAGATTTCTGGGCTCTCGGCATTTAAGGCCATTTAGTCCGTCACGTTTGAGGGAGCACACTATCCGGGGAAAGGGAAGGGAGGAAGAGGCCTGGACCTATAAATTAGGTACCACCCCGGCATTTGCCTGGTGTGAATTATGACCGGTAGGGTCTGGTTCCTGTTCGAGCTAACCATTTTGTGGCTGGAAGAATCTGATCCTTACCTGATCCCATTCGGGATAACCAATTTTTTATAACTCCGCTCGATGCAACTCCTGTTCGGTACGCCTTACCTGTGGTGGATTTTAGTAGTTGGCGTGAAAGGGACATTACCAATACAAATGACAATACTGCAATGGAGAGTGCGGAAACCTCCAAGTTGGATCTCGAACCAATATACTGTTTCATTGAGGTTGCGACTGCGAGCGCCCACCATCCTCGCCACGCCTGCTGGTATCAGCACAATAAGTACAAGTTATTAGACATAACATCCACCATTTCAGTAGTGATTGTGCAGAAATACTGTAAAGGTAATTGCACATAAAGAAATAGATAGTATGTAAATTTTATTCACTTAACACAGGTTATATATAATACTTACGTTTACAACATTACAACATTTTGTTAGTGATTTTTATTTAACATGTACCAACACACCGTGAGCCCAAAACTTTATTAATGTGGAATTTATGTGAAGAGATTATTATATATTTTTACTTTCTCTTTCTTTCCTTAAAGAAGATGACGCACTACGAATGCCGGCTAAGATTTGTATTACACAATGCACTAGTATTAAACACACGCCATTTCGTATCACACTTGGCTGCACTATTAATTGATGGACTTTGGGGGGGGGGGAGTCATATAGTTATTCTTAGGAACAATATTTCTCCATGCTTCTTGTTGTTCGTCGGATAGTCATTATTTAAGTTCCGTGGAAGTTACTACTTTTCAATTGGGAGTGCAATTCACTCTTTTACCTGTATCGATTCCTTACTCTTGCCTCGTTGATTTCATGGTTTTACATATTATACGTTGTCTTGACACACGAACATATATTTTGTGTTAATTTTATATTTAAATACTTATGTAGATTCCACTTATTCTTCCCATTATCAAATTTACAAAGTCTTGAACGATTGCAAACAAAAACTCAGATATTTTTCTCTGGCGTCACAGTAGTAGAACAATTCAGACCGCCATAACCACTTAGCATCCCTTTCGCGGCTTTTTGCCTCAGCGTCAGTAAGTTTACGCTGAGCACGCCAGAAAAGATTTTATAAATATTCGTAATAAATATCTTTTATGAGAAATACACACATCAGAGGGCGTTAAATAAGTTTACCATTAAGACGAAATAATTAAAATGTTAAAAACAGTAAAAACATTTCACGATGGCATTTGAGTTTAAGGAACTATATTTTATATTATCATGACCACATTGCACCTCTTTTGTTCGGTGAACAGGAAGCACAAGTCACCATTCACAAGACTGCCAACTCATAGAAAAGGATAAAACTAGAACACAGTTTGCGTCGACGTACGGTACATGAAGCCTCATTCCAATTCAGCCAAAGAAAACGGGAAAATTTAAAATGGAATGGGAGTGAGGGGGGCTACACACTCATAGAATGAGGAAAACCTCATTCAGGGTGGCTGGCCTGAAAGAGCGTGTTACACATTTTCGACCGAGTGCCCCCACCGGGAATCGAATCCTGGACCGCTCGCACCGAAGGCGAGAGCGTTAGCGACTACGCTACGCGTGCCACTTCCCTCAACTCGAGTGCGCGGAAATCTTTTATTGGTAGTTCTTTATTGGGCTTATGGAAAAGAAGAGTTTGACAAACGTAATACGAAAGAAAACAAATTTTAATATTCATAAGTATGTAACTATCAACTTTTTAAAAAATACAAAAATTAAATCAATATATTTTAATTAACATTAAGAAAATTATTAACACTCCGTCTGATTCCTTCATTAACTAGCTTTCTTATGTAATACAAAAATTAGATCAACATTAAATCAGAAGTACAAGAATCGTGAACAAGCGAAAAATCAATCCATGACGAGGTTAGGCAACAAATGCCACAAACGCATTAAACTACTTAATTTAGATTAATAAATAAGATAGAGTTAGAAAATACACAGATAAATGAGGTGAGATAAAGATAGAAGTGTAGGAAATGTATATATCTTGATTCGCGCTTAGTTTTCAGTGCCTAGCATACTTTATATGTCGTAAATTGTGATTTTTACTATGTACCTCGCGCCCAAACGTCTGGCGCCTAAACGGCTTTACGCCCAAACGTCCTGTCCCGAATCCCAAGTTCATGAAAGTCTTGAGATTTCGAGCTGAAGAATAATTGCAAGGTTGTTTTTACAGCCTTCATATCATCAAGATTCTCCGGGCGAAGGATTTCTGCAACACGCGATAGTTCGCACGGGCCAATACAGGAGAACAGAGCGGGTAGGTAAAATCACCCAACTCAAATCCATCAATTTTTAACATGCGATAAAAGCATGTAGCCTGATATTATAGCGGATAATGACTTTTCCAACTGACGAGGCTTGGGCGCTTCGATCATAATGCTTCTTGCAGTCTGGCCAACTGTTCACAATAGAATATGGCATTAATGGTTTGATTAGGATCCAGGACCTCCCAGTGTAATGTTCCTTTGACAACCCATTAACTTAACAATTACTTCTTGGGATAAAGTTCTGGTTTAGAAATAGATGTCAGCAGCTTACAAACGTGAAACACAATGGTCCAACGTTGTACGTTCCGGTACATAACACACTTGTGATCGCCCGTATCAATGCGTGGAAGTAACTCGTTAATTCTGTGCTGCGAAAGCAAAGAAACACAGATCGTGACTTGTTATTTGCACTCATGTGATATGAAACCCAGTGATCTAATTGAAGCAGTGAAACCCTTTACAACCCTTGTCTTGTGTAGCTGGAAGGTGGCCGTCAATTATGCAACGGTTAAGTTCGCTGTGCGTCAAGATTATCTTCGGAAATCACTGCGAACGTCTAGACCAGTGCTTTTAAATCTTTCCCTTATGGCGACAGTATATATTTGAACAGCCATTCGTTGTTTCTTCTTCACATATCAAACACTCCGATACAAGACATTATCGCTGCTCCACATGAAATCGATTTTCGACCTTCAGTTGATTTCTATATATAAATAAAAATCAATCGCAAAGATGGTATATATACACCATATGTGATCGATAAAACCCAACCGATCTTAACTGAAATCGGAATGGTGATAGAACTTCAGCAGTTTAGTTCACAGATGAAGTACTATGGTCTGCAGGTCTTTGGCTCCTGAGTTACTGAGAAAGGATATTATATATCGCATTGCATATCATCCGATCTTGACCACATTTGTTGTTCAGTTTAATATTGATAACATATATTATGGCATGCAGACAATTGGTACTCGAGTTACTGACCGTCAAAATTAGGCTTGCATTTGGAGAAATGAAGAAATTTTACTAAATCGTGATCGATGAAACTAATCCGATCTTACCAAATTTGGCATGGTAGTAAACGCTGAGTTGCTTAATATGAAATATTATGGTGTAAAGATCCTTGAATTCCGAGTTATTGGCCATCGAAGTTCGGTTTGAACTCAGTGAAATTTCATTAAAACACAACTGACGGAATTCTCGATCTTGATCAAAATTGAGATGGTGATAAAACTTTATATGCTTAGGACACATAAAAAGTATTATGGTGTGCAAGGCTTTGGTTCCTGGGTCATCAAATTTGGAGTTGAACTCAGTGAAAGGATATTACATATATCGAATGTAATCGATAAAATCCATCAAGGTTTGACGAAATTTGGCATAGAATTTAATATGTATGTGAAATTTTATGGTATGCAAATCATTGGTTCTCGGGTTGTTGATCATCAAATTTGAATTTTTACTTCATGAAATGACGAAATTTCACTAAATCGCGATCGATAAAACTCATCCATATTGATCAAGCTTGGCATTGTGGTAAACGTTGACTAGCTTGGTACACACACAAGCTAAATATGAAATATGATGTAGAGATTGTTGGTTTCCGAGTTATTGCCTATGCAAGTTGGGCTTTAACTAAGTGAAATAAAAAAAAATCACTAGAATGCGATTAATGGTACTTCCGATCTTTACCAAGTTTAATACACTATGAAACATTATTGTGTGAAGGTCTTCAATTCGGAAGTTAGTGGCCATTAAAGAATCGGGTTTGGCTTAAAACCTGTTAACTGAAGTAGGTGCAGAGTGTGTGGTTACAACAAAAACTTGCTAAAAATCATCGCTTTTGTAAACTTACTAGTTAGGTATCCTCACTATAAGTCCCACTTGCTAGTTCTTACGACATTAAGAAGAGACATCAAGTGCTATCATTACATATTACTCACTAAATATTACAGAAATCAATATAAAATTTCGATTATGGCGTTAATGCGCTGAATGAACAGAAAGAAATTTAGTATTATTTTATTACAAGATCTTCATTCATTTTCAATTTATAACAAAAAAATCCCGCAACACCCTTGATAGCAAGTGACATCCAAGTTGAAAAGCTCTGTTTCTAGACCGTGGTTGATCTTGGTAGCTTCTGTTTATATTCCTGAATTTTCAATACTAGTGACATAAGCTATCATCACCTGCATCTGCTCCATATACTTGTCAAATACTGCGGCAGATTACAGCCCGATACTGCCTTTATCGACTTCGCATCTGTTTGTTTATAACTAGAATAAATGTGTTACAAGTAGATTTGAAGGAGTCATATCGAAGCTGAAAGAGCATCTACTACTATAAGCTAGAAGTCTATGATAACTGAAATTGAAGTGATACAGTTAGTTATTTATTCAGTTAAACAAAAAGTTTTTTTTTTTTTTATAAATATATATATTCTTCTACGTTAAATTACATGACATATTTAAGTTTCACCAAAATTTTAATTATATTTTTTGAATCACCTTTCTCACATAACAATTAAGTTAGAAGATTTTTCATAAGAAAACAAAATTGCATAACGTAAATATACGTTTTGATTTTGCGTTTAACAAACAATGAAAATGGAAGTTACAGTGCAAACCTCTTTCGTTTTTCCTTAACACAGATCACACTAAAGTTCGATATGCGAGTAGTGATGTGGAAAACTACTCAAGTATTACACTTAATATCTATATAGATTTGAAAGAAGTTTGATATAAAGCACTTAATACTTAAAAAAAAAAAAAGCCAATAATCACTATTGTTTTCTTAAAAACCAAGCTCCGAAGGAAGGGTGCATACAATGCATTTGCGCTACCTTTCTCAGAAATTACGATGTTCATAAGCTTTTCTAGCTTACTGCCAAATGAGTTTTGTAATGCCCTAATAGATGATCTTTTCTCGTAAAAGTCTTTGGACACTTATCACAACTAAAAGGTCTTTCCCCTGTGTGAGTTCTTAGGTGAGATTTCAAGTGTTGCTTCATTGAAAAAGCTCTTCCGCACTGGTCACAGGAGTACGGTCTTTCACCGGAATGCATTCTTAGATGTTTGTTAAAGTCTCCCTTCTCAGAAAATGTCTTCTCACAATGGACACAACGATACCGAATTTCACGAGTATGAGTGCGTATGTGAGTAGCTAATGTAGCCTCCTGAGTGAAACTCTTGCCACACAACTGACACGGATATGGTTTATCGCCTGTGTGTATCCTTGCATGAGCGACCAAATGTCCTCGTCGTTTAAAAGATTTACCACAATCACTGCATTCATAGGGCCTGTCATTAGTGTGTATTCTGACATGAATATTTAACTGAGTACCCGAGGAGAAACACTTCCCACACTGTTGGCACGTAAAGGGCTTTTCACCTGTATGCTGGCGCATATGTGCCATAAGATTACCTCGAAGCGCAAATCTCTTTTGACAAAAATCACAAGTAAATGGCTTCAATCCTGTATGCAAGAACTCATGTTTCGCACAGCTATCTTTATACGCAAATGATTTCTCGCAAAGACTGCAATTATAATATCGCTCAGCACTATGTACTTTCAAATGTTCTTTCAGTTTTCGAACGGATTTCCCACATTCACTACATGGGTACATTACTCCTGCATGAACTTTAAAGTGATGTCGAAGATCACCTTTATTTGTAAAAGCCTTTTCACATATTAAACAAATATGACTTGGCTCTGAATGTCGTTCTAAATGAGAAACGAGAGATGATCTTCGATTAAATTCTTTCAAACAATGACAACACTTATATGCCCCTTTATTTCTACGTACTTTTATAACCTGTAACACAGAACTACTTGGAGCACGAGTTTCGCCGCACACTCCGTAACTACATAAGGATTTTCTCTTGGCCTGTCTTATGTTGCTTTGGGTTGTGGAGAATTCTTCGATATGAGATTTAAACCCTATATCTTGAGTGAAGTCACAACTCAATTCGCACAGCTGCTGCAGAGAGATAATGGGCGATTCAACCTGATTAATATGATTAAACAGCTGAAGGTCATTTGCAATTCTTCTATGACCTACCCTATAATTAGAAAAAGTTATAATTTAACTACATTTACAATTACAATAAAAATAAGTACAGGCCTCGGCATTAACTTTCCTATTCAACTGTGATTACGTATGGGATGCAAATTAAATACAAAATGAACAAACAACTCACTTGCTGAATTAATCATCTTGTTAGAAGTTTCTTATAAAACCATGCGAATAAAAACTCATCCATTAATAATTACCATTACTAGATTTTCCTAAAATAATTATAGTAATAACACTATATTACTGAGCTATTACGAACATATTAGTTTCTGATACATATATATATATATATATATATATATATATATATATATATATATATATATATATATATATATATATAAATATAAATATATACAAAATCATTAGAACCGTATTTGACATGTTCGTGGGGAACAAATTCTTATCTCTCAGTAATACTTATCTTTTTAATATAATGCAGTACTTGAAAATTACCTTAAAAATAATCTCACTTTGCTTTTTTGTACTCCCATATAAATTGTTGAAAAGTCATGTTAGACACCGAATATTCGCTAATTAATTTTGTACGTCGTTTATAAGTATGATAATTGAGAATACAAAGTGAAAACAATTATACTAGTAAACATTAATTCCTTGAGGCAGTATAATTAATTTTTGTATTTTTTCTTTTGTGATTGGTAATGACGGTGAAGGTGTCACTGATGTTACTCAAACTTCTATCCATGGTGCTTATGTAGGAATTTAATTTTGATTTCTTCGTTCAAATCAAAAAAAGATCTTGTATGCCCAGGGCTTGAAAAATCCATTTGCCTGCTCGGCAGTGGCGAGTACGTTTTTACATTTGGCGGGTAAATTCCGATCAATCAAAAACGTAATCCAAAGCAGTCTATCGATACTGGTATTTCCAAAGCAGTGGCCGCCATACAGATGACCATATCCACAAGAAATTCAAGAATAGCAGATGTCACTCTATATTTTTTTTTATTTGTAAGAGACATACCAATAAACAAAATTAAAAAACATTGATATGTTTACTGTATCGCAAAGTGACTTTGTTGATTTGTATAAAAACTGTGACTGCAAAATGGTCTGGCGAATAGATTTTTTGGCTTACTAGCACTTGCAAGCAAGTTTTCAAGCCCTGCGTATGCCTGTCTTTCTATGAATAATGGATTTTTTTTAATGCCTACTTTATCGATGATGCATTTTTATCTTTCAGGAAATTTGAAAGGCCTGATGCTGGGGCATCGTTGTGTATGGTATCACGAATATGTTTGTCCTTTTCGTCATACATATATAATTTTTTGGTATGTGCATTAATTTTATTGTAATTCCCATACATCCTATTCTCACCAAAGTTTTCTTCTTATCTATGCCTTGGGAATGCTGACAGTTGTCTGTGGAACTTCGACGTTAAACAAGACTTTTGGGCAATCTATAACAGGATTCAGGACAGCAAGGTGAGAACCTTTTGAGTTTATTTTTTTCTAAGAGAAATGGATCAGAAAGGTTTAGGGAACAAAATTGTCAAAAAACAAGTTTTCTGAATACCGTATAGTTTTGAATCCAAGACGACCTCCCATATTTTTAACAAAAGATTACAAAAAGAATCTACAGCAAATACTGGGTATATTGTCAAAACTTACTGTAAAATAAAATTTAAAAAAATCAAATCAAGTACAAAGACTAGTCCTCCTCACTGGAAGAGTCTACTGAATCTGTGAACCTTCAAGGCTGAAGCGTTAGGCGAGAAAGAGGGAAAATTCCATATCAACCCCATATTTTTGGGCACGAAATTGATGCAAAAACCTCCTCTTGCATTCAAAAATATGCTGCAATAAAAATTCTATATTTTTGTACATTGGTCACCTATCGTTATTTTTGAGTGTAGAAAAAGAAAAGAAAGCACTTTAAAAAATCTTGAGCTTTCTATTCGTTGAATCGCTAAATGATGTGGAATTAGGACATGCATTCAAAAGATCGCTTCATTGGCATGTAGAGGGTATGACAAGTAGATTCATCATAAGTTACCAGACTTCACTGCTATAGCCGATTAACAATATAAAAAGTAATATAGTAAGCTAGATATGCTTCATGATGTTCACAAAAATCCATTACATATAACAAGTACTTGAGTTCACATGGGACTATGTGAAACAGTAAGTGGTTGGTGTGAAATAAAGAAGTTCATTGCTAGTTACTTTTTTAAATTATAAAGGGGCCTCGTAGCCAGAACTGCGGCACACTCTTCTCAGAAATCTTTCTCGTAAAATATCTTGTAGTGAAAAAGTTAGGGCCTATGGGACCTCAAAACAAGCACGAATACTCAAGATAAGGATGAGTCGAAAATCGCCTCCTTCGAAAGTTGTAAGTCACAAAGAGTTTGAAAGATACGTTTTGGAAGAGCTTCTCTCAAGTGGTTCAGCAAATTTCGCAGATTAAAATGAAATGAAATCTTTAAGTGTTACGTCCCACGGTTATGCCGGTCAGGCTAAAGGAGACGGTGATAATGAGAGATGAGTGAAATGGTGGAATGAAGAAAGTGGGAGGAAACGGGAGAACCCCGAGAAAACCCACGAGCACGGTGTTTGTCCACCACAAAGTTCACTTGGCGGAGGTTGGGATCGAACCCGGGACCCCAAGCACCAGAGGTGAACGCTCTACCACTGAGCCACCGCCCCCCCCCCCCCTATTTCGCAGATTAGTACGAGTTTAATTTACTATTCATGTTTACGGAACAAAACTTATCTATCAACAGATTTTAGAAGAAAGTCTAATTGCTGGAAATTCCATCTAATATCCGTCTCCTTATCTTAAAAAAAAAACACCGAGCTATATTTAGACAGAACCTGGACTAGCTCTTGCATAATTTCTCATGTTGATTGGCCAAGGTTCCTTAATTTTAAATCACAGCGCTTCAAAACTGATTTAATCCTCCATGCTGGTCTAGTGGCTAGCACATGTGCCTTCGGTGCATCTGGTCCCAGATTCGATTCCCGGTGGGAGATCACAACCATTTACTTTCATTACTTATGAGTCTCCTTTAGTTTAGCAAGTGTAATCGTAAGAAAACTGATTTCTTGCACTTCCGAGAATTCGTAATTTTGTAAATTTTACCGACTTATGTTCATTACAAAGTTTGTACTTGTTTTGAGGTCATGTACATCTTACACTATTCACCATCCAGTGTTTCTAAACACACTATTTGCGAGTGGAAATAGTATCATTTTAAAAAAAGGCGTTATCTTTTCCTTTTTAATATGACTATTTTTCTTATGTGTATTTTAAGTTGTAAATTATAAATGTATTACTAAGTATCTATGGCCAACAGATAAAGTCAAATGAGATATTAAGAATGAAAAGTCAACTCAATACTAACAAACAATGAACAAGTTGTAGGATAAATTTAAGGCTTAAGATATTGTAAACTATACACAAAGTTTGACATGGAAATATCGTATCATACAAATAATATGCAAAATAAAAATAAAAGGAAAGTATATTCCGCTTTTATAGTTGTCATATTAGATTTTTTGAATTTGTTGGTCATTCAATATTGAGGAAAATTATATATTATTTTCAGTAATGATCATTTTTACGGAATATAATTTTATGAAATATGTGGAAACTCGTGGTACAGTGAAAACAAAACAATGTTCAAATTCTAAGAGTTCAAATGGTTTCGAATAGTGATTTCACATGTATTAACTTCAAATTTCGTTCACGTCGATATATTTATTTATTTAATTCCCGAATGTTTCAATGATAATTCCCATCATCATCAGTGGCAATTTTCTCAAGCATCTACACTAGGGTTTTTTTGTATCTCTTTACCTCAATACCACGTAAACAAAATCTTAAGTCGATTGGTGATTTCCTTCAGGTGACAAGGTGACACTCATTTTCTTTTTAAAGGGATAATTTGTAGCTTTTCCACATTTTTTTAAAAATAAACATGTGCTATTCGTTCAGCGATAGGAATATTTGTTTTTATTTTTTGCTCCTTTTACACGAAGAAAAATTTCAGTTCTATAGGTCATATCGTTCAGGTGACGACTTGACTAAAGATACGTTAGAACGTGTTAAAATTTAAGAAAATTCGATAATATACCAAAATTCATTCTCAATGTTTTTCTCTTGTTTTACAGTAACAGTTACAAAAAAAGGCAGTGAAAGGCTTTTTAAAAGTATCAATGCCTGCATCACGCACGAGAAATTACAAATAATCCACTGGCGGGGAGGAAGGGACTTATGTAGTCAAGTTAAAGGTTGAAGTGTACGCAAAGCTTATGCAAATCATAATTCATTTTTGTGTTTGTGTTTCATTTGTCGTTTTATTGTTTTTTTGGAATTAGATTTTCAAAAAGGAAATACTTTTGCAGCTCTTCGCTTATTTCTAAACTGTGGTAATTACAAATTTAGAAATAACCCAGAACTCACTACGAGTTGATGGCTGCAAAGGGGGGTTCCGCCCGTCCGCCTGCGTGACTTTATCAAGCTGGTAGGTCACTGTCTAAGTGTGACTGTCTACTAGTGTCTAGAATTCGTAAAAATGGAACTATTGCCCACTTGGAACATATTCTGGGAAGAGCACTACAGAGATTTGTCTGTATGCTACACGCTAATGAGTTGCCCCTTAGACTCCTGTTCGAAAGCTTGGATGGGAAGAGCATCGGCCCACGTATATATTCTGGACCTATTGGAAGATAACAGAATCCTGCGATAGTCTAAATGTTTAAAAAATCAGCCAATTGTAGTTGATTGGATCGACGAGTTTCAAGATTTGGACAATTTGAGCACCGACTAACGGTACCTGCTCGACATTTGTAGAGCAACCTCAACATGAAGTGTTCTACAGACCTAGAAAGGGAAAAAAATGGAAAGACGCACGAAGCCCCGTGGTTGACAAAAGCGGTCTGAATCCTGCGCTTATACTTAGCCATAGACGACACCGATATAAATAAGGACAACATTTCTGCTAGTCCTCTATATAATGATAGTCTATGCTTCCACACAATTTTCCACTAAAAGAAAACCATCTTGCACAAACGGACCACGACACCTGTGGACACTAATTTCATTATCTCGAGCAATGGTCAACTCAACGAAAGAAGTAATTGATCCAGTTATATGTAGGAATGCATACTTCAGTCATCCGGAGAACCTCCTACTTGCTTTGATTAGTGACGACTAAGCTGATAAAGGACAATTGGGGTGGCGAAGAATTTTGAAGGTTCAAAGATGTAGCTCTACAATAACTGTTCGAGATTTTGATGTACCAAAAAATGTGAAGTTAGACGCAACGTCTTACGTTGATATGGTTGATTGGTCAACGTAAATCTGACAGAGCCCCTTCTTACCAAACATTTGAGCTTATTGGAGATAAAGGAGAATATTAAAACTGCAGCAAGGACATCCGAAGAAATTAAGTATTTTCCCTGTCACACACAGAAAATGGAGAGCATTATAAAATTAGTGACTGACGCGGCATCTGTGCGTGGACTGCAGACACGACATGATTCGTTCTGGCTACCTTAAAATCACGGCAACGCATATCAAACTTCTCATCGAAGTCTGACTACAAGGCTAATCAGCAGTAGACACTAGACACTAGTAGACAGTGACACTTAGTGAATTACCAGTTTGATAAAGGTACGCAAGTGGACAGGCGGAACTCCCTTTGCAGCCACCTCCTCGCGGTGAGTTCTGGGATATTCCAAATATGTAATTACTACAGTTTAGAAATACGCAAAGAGCTGTAAAAATATTTCCTACTTGAAAATTTAATGCCAAAAAACAATAAAACGACAAATGAAAAATAAACACAAAAATGAATTATGATTTGCATAAGCTTTGCGTACACTTCAACCTTTAACTTTACTACATAACTCCCTTCCTTCCCGTCACTGGATTATTGGTGATTTCTCGTGTGTGATGCAGTATTGATACTTTTAAAAAGCCTTTTACTGCCTTTTTGTTGTTGTTGCTGTAATTCTTACCGTACAACAAGGGGAAAACATTGACATTAATTTTTGGTATTATGGAATTTTTTCAAGTTTTAACACGTTTTAACGTATTTTTAGATTTAAGTCGTCACCTGAACGATATGACCTATAGAACTGAAATTTTTCTTCGTGTTAAGGGAGCAAGAAAACAAAAACAAATATTCCTACCGCTAAACGAATATCACATGTTAACTTAAAAAAAATGAAAAAGCTACAAATCATCCCTTAAAAAAAAAAATTAGAGCCAAGTCGTCACCTGAAGGTGGTCACCAATCGACTTAACACACAAAAATAACCTTATCGGAAAATCAATTTCGAAAAAGTGTTTTTTAGATCCACCCTAATCTGCACCTGTTGATGGTAGATGTCCCCACTAAAAATTTCAGCAAATGAATTTTTGATTTGATTTGATTTTGGGTTTAGCATCAGGTTCAGCAGCGAGGCTATGAGACGTGGACCTACAGTTTAACGTGGAATCTGAACCACATGAGCTCCGCCGGGAATCGAACCAAGGTCTCCTACGCCAAAGGCGCGTAAGCTAACCGCTTAGCCACGAGGGAGTTCAGAAATGAATAATTGGTATGTTGACGTATACCAAAGTTAACGCTAATGTGTCAATTTAGTCGACTTTACATGTACTCATCTAACTAACCTTGTGACTGGAAGAAAATACTGAAACTACAAACCTTTGTGTTGACGGCAGTCGTAAAGAAGAGTACTCTAAACTTTCATCATAGTCAATTGGTTCATCTTTTACAGTTATTTCTTCTGGCAAAAAGCCTCGAAAACCATCCGTTACCTCTTCAGGCAGAAAGCCTCGGAATCCATCCGTTACCTCTTCCGGCAAAAAGCCTCGGAATCCATCCGTTACCTCTTCCGGCAAAAAGCCTCGGAATCCATCCGTTACCTCTTCCGGCAAAAAGCCTCGGAATCCATCCGTTACCTCTTCCGGCAAAAAGCCTCGGAATCCATCCGTTACCTCTTCCAGCAAAAAACCTCGAAAACCATCCTCTATTTCTTCCAACGCACGTACATCTACATTGTTGAAATCTGAAACCTCCTCTTTAATGGAAGGTTCTAGTTCCACTTCTTCTTTTATAATAGCTACATCTTCAGTTGCCTGGCAATCAAATGGTGGGACAGCAGCCAAACCATTCATCGCATCCCTTAGAGATATAAGTTTCTCTTCATTTATTATAAGGGGAGCAGACAAAAGCGTAGAATATAACGAAGAGTTTATAAAGGTCGTCGCACTTGAAGATTTGGTAGAGTTTTGATCATTCTGATTCACGACTTTAATTGCAGAAGCTGAGTCTTTACTATTTCTACGTTTCTTCATCTTTCTTTTACTTCTGAATGACTCAACAGGTGATTTCCACTTGCTTGCCCTTTCCATATTTTCATTTAAGTAGGTCTGAAAATAATAACAAAAATGGTTTCAGTTCATATCAGTAAGACACAATATTAGAAGAATATACAGAAGGGGGGGGGGGATAAAATAAATGTATTAACAGTTTTCATATTATACTCTCGATTTTTTCCTTACACTGTGAAGAAAACTACAAATGTTTTCTGTATAACAAAATATATGGAATCTCAAGAGCACCGCAAGAAAATTCTACAGCATGACAATGGATAATCACCAAATCAAGTGGTTCGATTTTACATTCCACAAATAAGGGTTCTACACAAGAAACAGAGTGCAACATATTCACGCAAATTTCTAAATTACGACTTTGGTTTTTGTAGATAAAAAAATGATATAAATTACAGAGATCAGTTTTATCTCTAAGATAAGATGTGCTCTCTTTCCACGTTATAATAAAAACTTTATGCGAAAACAATTCTTAGGAAAAATTGAGAAACTTTCACATAGAAAACATTTGATAATTAATTTAAAACTGACAAAATTTTGATACTCTCTGAATGGTCAGTAACACACTTTCCTACCGCCAGATAAAAACGCATGTAATAACTGCATTAAATTATAATTCAAGGGGACGATTTTATTTTATTTTTTTAAATTTCACTTAAAAATCATATGAAGTTAAATCTTTCGGCATTTGCAGACTGGTATCTTCTCAATAAGGGAACCCACACTATTCAATAAATTCACATTTGTAGTGATTTCTACGATGAATATTTGTTACTTCTTTATTATTCTTTATATAAAAATCAGGGAAGCACAATAATAACAGTATATACTTCAAATTCATCGAAATATAATTTACCTTCACCTATTTAATGTTATATGTGTGGCCCAGACTAGCGTAGTCACTAATGCTCCAGCCTTCGGTGCGAGCGGTCCCGGGTTTGATTCCCGGTGAGGGCACTCGGTCGAAAAAGTGTAAAAAGCTATTTTAGGACAGCCATCCTGAATGAGGTTTTCCTCATTCACACCAGGCAAATGCCGGGGTGGTATCTAACTTATAGGTTCCAGTCCCGTACCCAGTGATTCCACAAATGCTCAACACGAGTTAATAATAATAGAAATAATCACGTACGTCGTTTGTTCAATTATAGAATTATTATCATTTCACTCATGCTGTGTATATTATTCTGACTGCTCTACGCATTTGTTTTTAAATATTTGATTGAAACGTTAAAGGAAAGGTCATATGACTTTATTCTTAAATTCTATTAACATTTAGTTTAACAACTTTTTCGGACCTTGGTCTGACCAAAGTCAACTTTTAATGAATATCTAGTTTAGCGTAGTCCACAAAAATTTGGAACGCATAATAATAATAATAATTCTACGATTAAACTAGTAAAAATGTTGGTATTGTTTTTTATCGTGTTGAGATTATTCCATAATCACAAATAATACAGTAACACTTATGATATAAATAATTTAAGGACGTTTTTATATTGGTGTTCATAAATACACGCTAGAACTACTATGCTTTAACTATGTGTATTAACGCCTGGACATCACATTTATTTATATTATATTAACAGAAATTAAAAATAGTTAATGAAATGAAATTTTGAGTTTTACGTCCCACGGTTATGCCGGTTAGGCTAAAGGAGACGGTGATAATGAGTAATGAATGAAATGGTGGAATGAAGAAAGTGGGAGGAAACGGGAGAACCCCGAGAAAACCCACGCACACGGTGTTTGTCCACCACAAAGTTCACTTGGCGGGAGCAGGGTTTGAACCCGAGACCCCTAGCACCAGAGGTGAACGCTCTACCACTGAGCCACCGCGGCCCCCCAAAATAGTTAATTTATGCATACATATGTATACTCTTAATCTAATATATTATCATTATTATAAACTAATTTGAATTTGAAGAAAGAATTTAACTTTTCCTGGCGACGTGATTTTTTCAAATGTTTTCGCTCTATCAGCCTGGTGAGGATATTGACATCCGGCGTTTCGAATCCAGACATTGCATGAAGCCCCATTTCGATTGCCGGTTCAATTCTGCCTTTTTCGCTCTTTGAATCTTGAGTTGTTCTGTGTTCCCTTATTTTCAATGGACCTGATTTCGATGTTTAGTTTGTCCTACTTCCATTATGCTATGAAACATACACACGAAACGCAACGCTGAAACAATGAATAACACAAGTTGAAAATGAAATTAAATATTTGGTTTGACATCTCATTAATAAGACTCATAAGCTAAATGAGACGATAGATAATCGTAAAGAAGAATTCATGGGATGAGACCGTAAACGAGAAGTTTAAAAAAAAAAAAAAAAAAATGGTGATGATATCCACCACAAACTGTCACAAGCCTGGGATTTCTCGCATCGGGGGTGAGTGCTATCAGCCCCAAACCGCGGAGTTGGTTGAGATTAGAAATACGGGTCTCTCTATTTTTTGCTCTATCGCAATACTCATAATCTTAGAAATATAACTATTTGAAGAGAGTATTGACTGTATTTTCTCGTATAAGGCATATATCAGAAGCTGTGATTTTTTATAATATTTTCATTGATGGGAGATGTTTGATTTACAGCTGAGTATCACATTATTCAATTACAATTCTTTAAAATCAAAATTCTCCTTTTTAATCAAAATCGTTTTTATAAAACTAACTGATTTAGATTATCAGATATTTGGTTTTGCATTTGTGAGTTTGTCTTTCGGGAAATAAATAAATAAATAATCCATGTTTCCATAGGACAAGGTTGGCCAATTTCTTTGATTTTCCTTCACGGTTTTGGAATATCGTTTGTGGCTCATTATGGCATTGGAACTCTTCTATAACTGAGTAACCTCCACAGCTGCCCAGCACACTGCTTTAATTTCTGAAGTTTTTCTAAGTCCATTATGTCTGTGACAATCATGAACTCCAACAATAAATACCCACCTTTAACGATGAGGTCACTTCTCATGCTACATGACATCGTTTTTAATATTAGCTGAACACTTCATGGGTTCTGTTGCTGAATACGCTCGTCCCAATCGAGGCACTAAAGCGAAGAAGAGAACAAAGACTAATGAGTACATATCCAATGTTAAGAGAAACAATGGAACCATGTAAATTTGATTGATATATTAATGTTTTCATTTTGTATAATACACAATTATTTATATTAGTAAAAGGAAATTACGAACATACCTTGCGTATTTTTTTTTTTTTTTTTTTTTTTTTTTTTTTTTTTTTTTTTTAAATTCCTTAGGACGATAATTTCGGGACATGTAATAATTCTTGGCTGCCTTTCTCAAGCCCACTTCGTCTTTAAGTTAAAGAATCAAGTTGCTTACCTACTTCTAGAACTGTTCTTCAACGTGTTTTGAATTTCCCATCACTTGCTTATACTTCAACAAAATTCTCGAAACCAATTGTTAATGGATTGTAAACTGGTACATGTGTAATTCACTTATATTTGTAAATAAATAAAATAAATATTTAGTAATGAGAAGTTTGTAATTAAATTCCCTACGCACAATTGAAACAAGGTTGCTTGTTCTTGTGTGTGTGATAATTATAGTGTTTACTCAGCTCATTGATTTGTATTAATTAGAATTAAGAATTATGTTATTATGTGATTCCAGCTTTAGTTCTTTGTCCAAAACTTTGCATTCGGTGGGTATGAGAATTTGCGAATGAGGAGTTTGCGTTCATCTTGCCTATTAATGACTAGTAGTTTTAGTAGAGTTATAAAGCTTGATTATATAATTCCAGATTTTGTGCAGTGAATAATCAAGGTTTAATTCTGGCGCTTTGGTCCTGATATAATAAGATTCAAAAGTAGACCTTTCAATTTGCGACTTGATCTATGAAGTAATTCTACTTTATCAATGAAATGTTAGGAAGAAGTTAAATGTTTTGTTAATGCCGAAACTGCAATATTCTGGTCATTCGTATCCCTTAAATGTTCTTTGGTTCTAGTGCACGGCCCTTTTAGTCATTTCTACAGGGTGTTTCAAAACAACTCCGACACGTTTGGGAGGTGATTTCTGACACTAAGATAAGACGAAAAGTATAGACCCATCTGGGTACACATATGTTGCCTTTCGGAATTATAAGATACCGGAAACATGAGAAAATGAACTTTAAAGGTCCATAGGTTCAAAACTATGGGCCTTACCGTAGTCAGGTCAAGACTTCACTTGGGTATATGCCCTACCCAAAAATCCATGTTTTAGAATCCTCCGGTACTTCCACAAAAGTATTTATAGAGGTAGTTAGTGAATACTTCAAATTATATGCACGTAGCCAAACTCTCTCTATAAAAATTGCTGCGTGAGTACCTAAAGATTCTGAAGGTTAGAGCACATATTAGTTCTATATTTGGTTAGAGCACATATTAGTTCCTAAGTGAAGTCTTGCCCCGACAACGGTAGGTCCCATAGTTTTGGAGCTACGGACCCTTAAAGTTTTTTTTTTTTTTCTTTCATGTTTTCGACAGCCTATAACTCCGAAAAGAAACATTTGTGCACCCAGGTTGGTCTACACTTTTCGTCTTATCTTGGTGTCAGGAATCAGATCTCAGAGTTGTCGGTGTTTTGAAACACCCTGTATATAAGTTAGTTGACATTTTACAAATATGTTACTGATGCCTTTAAATTATTCACGTAACGGTTTTCAAATTTTGAGATATTCTTTTCTAAATTTAATGATGGATGGAAAGTTTTTAAGTTTTACGTCCTACGGATATGCCAGCTAGGCTCATCGGTGATGATGAGAAATGAATGAAATAGTGGAATGAAGAAAGTGGGAGGAAACAGGAGAACCCCGAGAAAACCCACGTACACGATGTTTGTCCACCACAAAGCTCATTTGCCGCGAGCTGAGATCGAACTGAGGACTCCATGCATCAGAGGTGAACGCTCTACCAGTGAGCCACTACAGCCCCTTAACGAAGATTTTAGTGTTATTTTCACGCCATATTTTTGATTACTTCCTACAGATACTGTGAATGTTTCGGACATAATGGGACAGAAATCTATTTTTTTTAGTGCTTTTCTTTGCCTCGTCGATCTTTGTTGTGTTGCTTGTATATATATTTAGCGCCTACTTTTCTAATATAGATTTGGCGTATCAGTTACTGATGCCTAACTGATAATTTGCTTCAGTTGTTTTTCTAATTCTTCCTTCATGAATACTAATTTATATGCCCCCAGAGAAAACTTGATCCACATGTTAACTTCTATTTTACAAATGTGCTAATGTGTTCTTCGCCATAGATTATACGGTGTTCGTTACAAAATAAGGCTTTGATACTAAAAATTCATAGTCTGGAGAGAGTGAAAACATGAACCAATATTTAATTCATTATACAAAATTTAGTGTGAATATTATTGCAGTGAAAATAGTGTTGAAGAATACGCAATATGTGTATGAAATATCAAGATGCAGGTGACAAACAGGTTCTTCATTTTCGAGGTAAAAGACATGAAAGAGGTACCAGGTGCCGAAATCACTGTTCTACGAAACAAAGAAAAAAAACATACGCAGCTACTTTTATTTAGTTTTAGTTTTAGTTGTAGATATAAAATGAGATACAACGCAGATGACACAAAATGAGAATCTAATCTAGGAAACCTAAACCGTTTACATGCCTACCTATCATCGCTACCATGCCACATCATATGATATAAACTATTTAAGGCAGTACATAAAGAATACGGTGGAACATCTTTTGGAAAAATCTAATGTACTAGTAATATTTAAGGGAATTATTTCTTTAGGAGAAAAACACTCAACTCATTTATCAATGCAGATATATCACTGAAAGATTCACCTAATTACCATGCTATTATAATCCAAAAGAAACGAAGAAACAAATGCAAGATACATTGGAATATCTATGGTGAGAAGACGACAATGATGAAATGGATGATTATGGTGAAATGAAGAAAGTGGGAAAACCCCGAGAAAATCCACACACACGGTGCACAGCCAACCAGGGACCCCATGTATCAAACTTGTGCGTTCTACCACTGAACCACCGCAGCCCTTGCAGTCTAGTAAAATGCAGATTAATGTGTAAGTAATATACCAATTTAAATGCATAAATAAGGAGTATGCTCAGAGCTTTGCAACTGTACTGATGAGCTCCATCTTGGCTAAGTAGTTAACGTAAGCACCTTTGGCGTGAGAGAATCGGGTTCGCTTCCCAGAGGAAGCTCATAAGGTTCGGATCCTACATTAAACTGTAGGTGCACGTCTGATAGACTCACTGGTGAAAAGGATACTAAATTTAAACAAAAATAAGATAAAATTAAATTTTATTGATACCTAGTGAAAAATGAGAATTTGACACTGAAAATATTTTTTCTATAACACGTAAGTGCGTCATGTGTACACCCTTCCGAAACTTAATTTCGCGCGTGAATATTTCTAAGTTCCTTAAAACAGGCAGTTTCGTAACAACACATTCAGGGGAAAGAGTACTGAAGCATTCCCAACACATCTCGCTGCTTGAAATATCCAGCTCTTATTTTTTTACATAATGCAATGTTACTTTCAGAAAACACAGTGCCTCAGTAAATGCAGAAAATTTTGTTGCAGTTAAAGAGAACACATATTTCTTGACCAAAAACAATGCACTTTAAAAACAAGGAGTGTTGCTGAGTTCGTTGGCTATTAATACAACTGAAAGGTAAGTTTTGATAGCATTGCGTGTGAAGTTGTTCTTTAGTGCTGAGAGAGAATACTTTTGAACCTGGTTCGACTCCCACTGGCTGATTTTATTTATTTATTTTCTAGCTTTTCCGTTATTCCTGGTTTACAGTTTTTGATTTTTAATTCATTTCCTTCTTTGTTTCTTCGGAGAAGTCACATATTAAAAAGTCGCTAACTGATCATTTGTATCCGACAATTTCCCAAATACCAAGGAAACGAATATCATCATCATTTAAAGCATAAGGCTGAAGAATTTACAAATATACACTTGTGATTAAGACTAGTCGTAGTCATCAACTACGACTGTGCTCAATACATTTCTGTCTGAGCTCATCTTCGATTTTCAGTGTTTCTCAAACTGTGTTGCCTAATGCGGAGTTTGGTGGGGGTGGCTAGTCGATGCGACTGGGGTTTGAATTTCTGGACTTTTGTCGGGAACAAGATCAGCTTGGGTGGAAACGTCGGACGTCTCGGTTACCACAGATTTACAAGTAGTAGCTGCAATAATAGCAAAAGGCACAGAAAGCGAGAAAGGGATGCTTCACTTTGACTTACGCTTAGCATCAGCAGCAGAGATCTCAACAACCGTTATCTCTCGGATACTTTTCTCACGTTGAAAGGCTGAACAATCCCGAGACCAAGCGGAATGCTCGCAGTTGCAGTTGACACAAAAAGGCTTAGTCTTTGTACAAGGCTCCACACCAAGACTACCCTGGCCGCAATTAGCACAAGGAGCATACTCGCATTATACGATGTGCAGGTTTGCCCGAAGTGTTGACATTTAAAACAACGCAGGGGACCGAGAATAGAGGGACAGACCTTAAGTCGATAATAACCAGCCTTCACGTAGTCCGGAAGTGTAGGCAAACTGAAAGTAAGAGTTAGTGACTGAGTAGCAACGAGTTCACCTGACTTCTTACTTTTGATGCGAGTTACCTCTACAACATGCTGGTCAGTCACAGTCATCTCCTCCTCGGTGGCATTAGGAGGTTCGAACATGATATCACACCACGAGAGACGTTCTATAGACGATGGAGTTCCACCGACACGTTAACTGGTCCAATGATATCAATTTAAGCAGCTTCGCTGTTTGCTTTTCGTATACCGTTCCCACCAATAAAGAGCCATTCAGTCATTTCTTGATATCTTTAACCTGTCCGGCGTTATAAGTAATAATTTTACTAACAAGAAAGGGAACATGCCTTTAATAGAACTCAGACGATTTGCTTCACAGCTATCACGATATTTGTCTTTTCCACACTATCTATAACCTGACAGTTTGTTTCGTTCTCGTTTGGCTTAGGTTTTTATGATAGGGTGACCTTGGACCCGAGATTATAGTTTTAGCAGCCATAAAAAATTGGTATTAAATATACATTTATAAAGAGAAAATGTGTGTGAACGGCCTAAAATGAACATTGGGGCACTTGTGAGGAGAACTTACGCTACTCCCTTGGCTATGCCATAAGCTCGCACTCATCATAGGATCAGCGTGGGTCCGACCAGTGGGAAGTGGTTTTTAAATTGTATGTAGAATTTTACTTTTAGGTGAAAAGGCTTAAATGTTTTAAAACGACAATAAGACCAAGGGGAATGGCCATGTAAGAAAACCATTCTTGTTGACAGAAATGCATGGCTCCGGACAAAAAGAATTGGAACTAAAGAAACAACCTGTAGAAGAAGAAGAAGAAGAAAGACCCCACAAGCACACAAGGGAACAAAATGTGCAGATTTTTTCCTCTCTGTGCTTTTATTTTTCTTACTTTTATATGTTTTAATAGTTGTCTTGTATATTTTATATTTTCAAAGACTTGGACATGTGATAATAGAAACACTGGACGCACACAACAGCACGCCGGGATGGGTGCACGTCCCCCGCAGATGGAGGAAGACGTCCACGGACCATCCAGTTTCCAAGAATGCCAAAACCACCTGCGAGTCGGATAGCGGTATTCGTGGCTAAGAAAACATGCAGGAATATGGGAGTGGCACATGAATGAGAAATGAAGCCGCCTTCTCAGCTCTATTCCCTCCTTGACGATGACGGTCTGCTACTTAGAGGGTGTATAATAGGTTTTAAAACAATGAAGACACACTTCATCCCAACCCCCAAAAAAGCTTTATGTTGGACCGTTCGGGGTAAGATGATAACAAGTGTTTTAGGGAACTCTGGAAGGGACTCTTATGGTAGACTCTCTACTACCAGAGAATACTATTGCGAAATGTTAAATTAAGAACAGGAAAATGTGAGATAGCCAGGTAAAAATTGTCTGAAACAGTCCTAATGCAGCAAAACATCAGAAAGGTAATGGCAAACTGCGAATAAATAAAATTTCACCTCACCAGATTTAATATTTCCCTAAGAACTTTTTTTCTCCCAGCTTAATAATAATAGACTACGTTTTAGTATCGATAAAGAACTTGTTTTGCTTGATAATGATTTCCTGAACACTAGAACCCCGGAGTTTTTTAGACTTTTAAACTATGCTATATGTAAGTGAGAGAAGTCTTATAGAACGGCTGTGATCATCCGTTAATAGGTATCAGAGCAAAAACGATAAGAAATTTCTTGCAATCGATTCAGGATTCTAAGAATAGGTTCCACCTCCTCCGATAACCCTCTACTCAAACCGAAAGTGGCACAAATCAACCATTTCCGCTTCACCGTTGATAGCTATAAGAAGGAAAACGATAAGATATATCGAGAAACGTCTTTTTGCAATCGATTCAGCATTCCAAGAATGGGTTCCTTGCTATCTCTACCGACAACGATGGTAATTGTCAGCATTTGATCCGTGGAACACTTTAATTTCTACCAAATTTAAATATTTTTACCCAGTTATGGCAATCCAGTTGATCAGTGAAACTCCAATTGTCTCTACACAATTTGTGCTGTTTCTATTTTTTTTTTTTTTTCATCGGTTATGGGAAATATATTTTTTCGTCGTTCGCACTGACTCAAGATGTCCCATTCTCTACATGCTGATGTCGTTATAGTGTTCAATCTAAGACAATCAGAAGATGCAACCAGTGAGCTCAAGCACGTAGTATGGTATTGTCTCGAGTTGGTAGGGCACAGCACGAACCATCAACACTTACATTGCATTCGTCGCAGACGAAAATTAGTGATAATAACTAGCTAACTGTTCTAAAGACACGGATCAACTGATATTGTAAGTAATTTATTGCATTAACATAATTACAGGGCCCACTGCAGTCATAAAGACTTTTTAAGAGGAGAATTTATTCTAGCTGTTTGGACAAATATACATATTACGTCGTTAAAAGTTGACTTTTGCTATTTATCAGTATTTACGCATAAGGTTGTTTTTGTCAACGTGAGGAATCAGCTAGCAGTTACTGTAACAGGTGCCAGTATTTTAGTGAACATCGGTAAAACTAATATCCACTATTGGGGAGTATTAAATATTCATATAAACTCATGTTTAGAAAGAAAGAAAAAATAACTTTGCGATTTTCAACTATAACTATAAACAGGACATTCAAATGTTCTAGTTGGTGAATGCATATATACAAATTACTATTTGTTTTGTAAAGGTCAAAGGCTAGCGCAAAAGTAGTTCTGTTAATAGTTTATAAAAACGTCCATTAGTCTTGTTCATAATCTGTAGCCTTATGTATTTGTAATATATATATATATATATATATTCAAGTTTCCATTAAAGTATCAATGAGATAAAAACTTAACAATATTTTCTTGTTAAGAAAGATTCATTCCATAGCAGTACGATTAGGCTACTTGAACCAATATGCCAGTTCGTCACTACTATAATGAATAACTGTATCATTTCTTTTTTATTATTCCCACAGTGTGGTATGAAGAGTACCGCGGGCCGATCCCACAGTCTGTTGTATTATTCACATCGCATAGGAATGAGATCAACAGTTGTGGCTGTTGGGCTAACATTACTTTTTAATTGATTTTTTATATTGGCGATCGATGGCTTAATCCATTTACCAAATGGTTTGTTCTTTTAACAAGACCCTCAGCCATTGGTTTCAACCTTCTCCGAGACTAACCCTCTATTCAAACCTGAAGTGGTAGAAATTAGCCACTTCCGGTTTTAACATTTATAACCATAGAACAAAAACGGTAACGCGATACTGACAAACAGTTTCCTGCGAGCGATTCAATGTTTTAAATGAACATATCGCGACCTGCAACACTACGAAAACAAGAATTGGTGGAAATTTACTAGAATTTTCAGTCTCAATACTGATTTACATAGAGCAGAAACGATACAAGATATCGAGTAGCGGTTCGTTTGCAATCGATTCAGCGTCTAAAGAAAAAAGTCCCATCTCCTCCAACAACTCTCTATTTAAACTGAAAAATGTAGAAATCAAACATTTCCGGTTTGAAAGTTGATCGCCACAGAACAAACGCGGTAATATAGCTATAGCGACAAGCGGTTTTCAATCGAATCAACGTCTAAAGAGAACATACCATCATTTCCCACAATACTCTACTGAAAACTTAAGTGGTTAAATTTAGTAGTACTTCAGATTTTAATATTGATTTTCATAGGGCAAAACTGATAAGAGATATTGAGAAGCGGTTTCTTCTCCCCAATCGATTCAGCGTTCCAAGAATAAGTTCCATTTCCACTGGTAAGTCTCTATTGAAACGAAAGTGGTAGAAATCAACCATTTCTGGTTTTCAACGTTTATCACTATATACGACAAACGGTAACGGATAAGAACAAGCGTTTTTTGCAATCGATTTAGCGTCTCAAGCGAACATATCATCACAACTCGTAGCACTCTACCATCATCGGAAATGGTTGAAATTTACTAGTACTTCCGGTTTCGATACAGTAAAAACGGCAAATGATATCGAGAAGCTGTTTTTTGCAATTAATTTAGCGTCTCAAGAGTGGGTCCCATCTCCTCCACTAACTCTTTATTCAAAAACCGGAAGAGGTAGAAATCAACCATTTCCGGTTTCAAAGTTGATAGTAATAAAACAAAAACGGTAATAGATAACCTTGAGCAGTATTTTTCAATTGAATCAGCGTCTAAAAAGAACACACCATCACAACCTACAACGCTCTATAAAACCTGAAAAGGGTTGACATTTACTAATGCTTCAGGTTTCAATATATTTATTTTCATAGTGCCAAACCGTTACGAGATATCGAGAAGCATTCTTTTGCATTCGATTTAGCGTCACAAGAATAAGTTTATAGTCTTGGCTTTTATCTATCTGTTCAAACCAGTGGAGTGTGGATTTCCGGCCACAACACTGATCGCATAAAGCATAAAACGGAAATAGATAGCGTCAACCATTTTCCTATTGTGGATTCAGTGCCGCAAGTATCTGTGTCACTTCTGATTTTATTCCTCTGTTACAATCAGGAGTCATAAACGTCAACTACCACTTTTCGTTTCAACATTAATCTGTATAGAGTAAAAAGACTAAGTCACAGCGAATAATGGCTTTTTGATATGGATTAAGCTATATTTGCTCTTATTCCTCTATTGGAACCAGTAGTTATAGATGTACTACTTAAAGTTTGAGTATTGAATTCGTATAGTATGTAAGTCTGCCGTAGTTTCAAACTGTGAAACGAAACTCACTTATTATTTTTATCAGACCTACGAAAATCTGGATCGATGTAAAAATTGACTTGTACTCAGGAGGAACTACCTTGAGAATTACCTTTTATTTATGGGCCATTCCATATGAAATCAAGGTAGCTTATGTGTTTTCAAGTTTCTTCAAATTTTGTACAAATGTTGTGGTATCCAAACATAGCACACCTGTCAAATTTTACAACTCTACCTCAAAGTGGACTGCTGTAGGAGCTATTCGAAATTTGGGGGTTTTGTGCAAAAAACACCTAAGTCCGCCTTCGAGTTAAAGTACTGAAACCGCTATATCTCTGGAGATATTGAAGCTATTTGAAAATGGTTTTCACTAAAATAATATTAGAATTTGTAGCATTTCAAACATTGTACTAATAAACTTCTCAAGTGGGGTTAAACATATGAATTTCGCCATCAAAGAGAAAAACAAAGAAAAAAATGTCAAAATTTGGCAATTATTTCTGAAAAAGGCCCACCTAACATCAACCTCAAATTTTCAAAATAAGTAGCTCTGGTGTTTTTCTTTAACATATAAAAAAATTAGAAGGGTGTTTTTTAGTAAGAAAAACAAATTATGACACAATATAAGTTGAGGGCAGATTAGGCACGTCTTACACAAAACTGCCAAATTTCCAATGACTATTTCCAATTTTCCGTGTTGAAAACGTTTGTAATTGTCAAAACTAAGGTGATTGAACAAATGAATTGTACCAGAAATTTGAAACTTCAAGTATCATTGCTGAAGGGACTCAGATTCTGTCAGTAGTTCCAAAATCATGGACGACTATGAAAGATATTGAAACATTTCAAACAACCGAGTATCCCGTTCGTAGGTTAAAAGAACTGGCTCACTCAGAAGATATAAGTACAAACAATGGGTTCAAACTGATAGAACCCAAATGTGATTAAAGATACACGACTTCATTGAGATTTTGGTAGGAAAAAAAAATGACATATTAGCGTAGCATCAGTTCATAGCCAAATCCCAGAGCGACAACTTCAACTATACATAGCAGAGACTTTGGATGCCAAATCATGCTTAATTATAGTTGATTTTGCTGAAAACTATTCCTGTATTATTGAAGATGAAGTTTAAGAGTAACACTGGACTAACATGCTACTTAACTGTGTAACATTCTAATTTTTTTTAAATGCAACATCCTAAGAGATCCTGTAACTTCTGTTATCAAATGTTTCATTATGTTGTGTCAGTGATATGTTAAAGCGCGATGCAGTTACATTTTATGCTTTATAAGTTATTCTTTTGAAGTATGTTAACGATGTTTTTTCCTCAGACTAAATACGTTATCTACTTTGGAGATGAGTCAGCAGACCGACATAAAGACTATGAAAAAAAGCTGTCAACTTATGTTTGCATGACTGATTTTGGACTCACTTGTGAGTGGAACTATTTTGCCACAAGCTACGACAAAAGTGTTTGCGATGGCATAGGGAAGACGCTGAAATGTCTAGCGAGCCATGCTAGCTTACAGAGGCAACTGGATGTCCGAATTGTTACTAATGCCGATTTCTTCGAAGTTTGTCAAACTAACACCAATGTCATACTATAACCAAACGCTTTTTTTGTGCTGGAATATGTTGGAAACCTTCGTCCAATGCTTCAAAAGAGACTGGAAAAGCCATAAACAAGTGAAGCGTGAAATTCATAATTATGAACACATCAACCTGTTGAAACTTAAAGTCAATCGTGTATCTTCTTCAAAGACAACAACCACTCTAAATACTTGAGCAGAATCGAAAGACATTAATTTTTCATATGAGCAATTTATTGTGTGCATTTCTGAAGAGAAATGGCGGATTGAAAAAATAGTTGAGAATTTACAGGAACATCGTGACTATTATAAATTTAATTTGTTACGAATTTAATTCGCTTTCTTCCTTTCCTCAGAATTTTGGCCTAGGCTGAATACACTCCTGGGTACTGAAGGTACTCCAGGTTATCCAACCGTAACTTAAATTGTATTTGCACAACGAAAAAAAAAACTTAAGTTAAAATATAAAAGAGAAATAAAATATCATCTGCAATAATGAAGAAAGGAAGATTTAAAAATAAATAAATAAATAAAATTAAACTATACTTCGAATCAGGATCTTTCTCCTGTTGAGACCACTGCGAGAAGCACTGTAACTGTTGATAATATCCATAAAGTTTAATTCTTTCGTTCTGAAGACCACTTGCCAATATTGTTAATCCAGCTTATAACTAAGGGATATTCAGATCTCATAACACAATGACGACTACTTCGGACAGTACAAACTAAATTTATTGTTAGAACAGAAAGAAAAAAAATAAAACTACAATGACAGAGTTCTCCTTTCCGCACGGAGAGGAAAAAGACTGAAATACATTGCAAGTGAAAAAAAAGTATAATTAGGTTTGAAAATTTAGTCCCATGTTCTTAATTCCAAATTTTGTCTTCACCAAACCTACCTTTACAACAATATCTACGCGAACAGAACATTTATTTTAATGCACCTCTTAAGTTTCCAAAAAAAATTTAGTTCGGGTTATAGTTAGTTTCATATAATATAAACTCTGTTTCGTCAATCCGATTTTTAGTGCAAGTACATTTTTGCATTTTGGAGATTTAGAATTACATAGTACAAAATTACAAGTTCTGTTTATATCGGGTTGATTAAAAAAAAAAAAAAAAAAGTTATGTTGCCTGAATTCAATTTCGTCACAATTTAGTATTAATTTTTACAATTGTTTTTAAACACTATTACATCATTCGAGAGGAAGGGGGGGGGGGTAACATTTCTTTGGCCTGCTGACATACATTAGGAATACAAAAAAAAAAACTATTACAAGGGTTTACGGCATACTTATTAAATCGGTTCACAAACTGAATACAATTTTCACCCAACAGCTTTCCTAATGGCTGAGCACCCTATGAAAGCGGCAGCGGTGGAGATAGAGAATGGCCGGGCTTACATAAACACACTGAAGAAATAAAATATTATCTGCCTTCGAGCGGGCAACCTGTCTATCTCAGGCGCAACACGTCTCTAAATACACACTTTCTTCATATATTTAACTATTTCTTTGCCCATGGCTCATTAAATCGCAACTTCTCTAGTGTCACTTTTGTTTAGCACAAATGTTTAACTACTGATCGTATCTGCCAAATATTTCTTTAAGTTACAGGGTGAGCGGACAAGCTTCAGGTAATTCCATTATCACAAGCATTTATGTTAACAACATGCCAGCAGGATAGAGAGAGAAAGCAGTGAACGTTCTAAACATCACCCCCAGTTTATAATTCCATACTTAAAGTTTACTAGAAGGGTCCTATTAACCACAAACAACAGAGCCAATTTCAGATTTTGGTACACAACAGTTAACGATACTAAAACTAACCTAACTGCTATAACTAACAAACAAAGAAATAAATTCACACAAAACGAGAGATTCTAAATGCAGATTTGATATGGAGAGGTGCTAACCTAAGCGTAGATTTTTGACATTTGAAGTTCCAACCGAGACAAGTGGAAGTGGAAATGAAGGGAGAGGAAGGACGAATTCTATCACCCAGGCGACTGGGGACCCATGCTTGACCGGAAAAATTTACTTTAAGCAATCATGTTTCTAGATTCCATTACTCTAAAGAAACTCATATAATGTTACTTTTATCATCGTAGAAACAATTTACAGTAAGCAGGCGTATATATTAATTTATCTTTGCTCCCCCCTTTTGATCTGATATATATAAAAAAATATAAATTTTCGACAACCGAGAATTTAGTTCCTAGTTTATAGTTTTGATAGAATTTATGATAATTTATAGAATTTAGTCACCAATTGATCCGGATTGAAACAAAAATTTAACCAACCATAGCCACCATCTTCTCAAAAAAAACTTCCTACACCTGGAACCTTCCTAGTCACATGGTCTTCTAAATTTCAAAGCCTGCTTCTCAAAATATCGAAAGTAGCTGCATCCCAATTTCAAACAAGAGACTATTGTTACCTGAGAGGTCTTGAAGTGCTTTTCAGTCCTGGATATTACCGCTCCTCCGGACAGCAAACGCCATCATAGCCGATACTCGTGCATATGGATACGGAAGGGAAGTTCTGTTATTTCACCTTACATGTTTTTTTTAATCTGTTTATAGTAGTTAGTCGGCCTTCATTTCTCACCCTTCGTCCACTCCTGAAATTCATTAACTACAGATCACATAATTACGTGGTTCGTAGGTGTTTAGTTGAAATTTATTTCATCTCAGTTGCCTGAGATGTTAGCACTACTCCATAGTAACGCGGAAAAAGGACGCTATCCTCTCCCGGCGAGGATAGCTTCACTTCGCCCCCCTTATTTTCCAATTGGTAGGTTTAAATACCGGAAGATGTTGGAAATTTTAACATACTTATCCACCTATTAAATGAGGTAAAATAATTACGATTAAAGTAAAAATATCTAAATTATAACTACTTACTTGAAATAGTTTAAAATTAAATTTTACAAAAAAAAAGCTTGATGTCCTTTGTTTTTCATTTTGGGTTTTCTCACTTGGTGGCAGCACATTCACGCACAGCGAGGACTATAAACGAACAGTTGATGTGGCTTTGGATCGAACTCGAAGAAGGGCGCCATTTTGGGTCTTCAGATCCGAACGTTCTCATACTAATATAAACAATTATACATGAGCGGAAAAGGGACCGTCTCACCTTCATACCCATGGACTCACGAAAATTTTTTTCTGGCCAAAAACACCTAACACATGCTAGATTCCATACGAAAACTTCACCATTAATATTAAAGTACCCAGTATTTCAACTGCTACTGGCAGAAATTACAGCATTTCTGAAGAAGAAACTCAAACTACTGAGAACACCTTCTCTGAAATTGGTGATAAGAGATTTTAGGCTCAATATTTCAAATTGCTTACAATCAACCAAACATGTAAATTATGTACTATTATATAACGATAGTTCACTATTGTTCAGTGTTTCTTTTGTTAAATCAAATAGCACTATATAGACTGCGTAATAGGCACATATTGTTTAAAAATAACTTTATAAATTACATTTAAGAAAGAGTTTCTACTTTTTTGTTTTATTATTTTTTCATAAAAATCATCAACCATTGTAAAGGAACCTACTTAGCCACGCAAGTCGCTTTACTAGAAAATTAAATAATATGAAACTTGAATTATTATTTTTTTCCTTCAACATAAAAAAAACTATTTTTTTTTTAATATGATAAACAGGAATACCAGAGCTACTTATTTTGAAAATTTGAGGTTGATGTCAGGTGGATCTTTTTCAGAAATAACCGAAAAATTTTGACATTATTTTTCTTCTTTTTTCTCTTTGATGATGAAATTCATATGCACACTGACACTGAATCCAGCATTTCAGGGTACTCCACCACTGTTGTAAAATTCTGTGACTAAATTAAAGGTGTTTGCAGGAATACTATGTCCTTTCTTAGAACCAGGTTCGGCTAAAATAATATGCTCCTTTCTGATCTTCTGGGCTTTACGAACGAGATACTCGGTTGTTTGGAATGTTTCAATAGTTTTCATAGTCGTCCATGATTTTGGAACTAATGACAGAATCTGAGTCCCTTCAGCAATAGTACTTGAAGTTTCAGATTTCTGACTCAATTCATTTATTCAATCACCTCAGTCTCGACAATTATAAAAATTTTCAACATGAAAAATGGAAACAGTCATTGGAAATTTGGCAGTTTTGTGTAAAAAGTGCCTAAATCCGCCCTCAACTTACATTGTGTCATAATTTGTTTTTCTTGAACATACCAAAAAACACCCTCCTATTTTTTTTATATATATATATGTTAAAGAGGAACACTAGAGCTACCGGTACTTATTTTGAAAATTTGAGGTTGATGTTAGGTGGGCCTCTTTCAGAAATAATTGCCAAATTTTGACATTCTTCTTTCTTCTTTTTTTTCTCTTTGATGGCGAAATTCATATGCTTAACCCTATTTAGGAAGTTCATTCCTACAATGTTTCAAATGCTACAAATTCTAAGATTGTTTTAATGAAAACCATTTTCAAAAAGCTTCAATATATCCAGAGTGGTTTCAGTACTTTAACTCGAAGGCAGACTTAGGTGTTTTTTTGCACAAAACCCCCAAATTTCGAATGGCTCCGACAGCAGTCAGAGTAAAATTTGACAGGTGTGTTATGTTAGAGTACCACAACACATGAACAACATTTGAAGAAAATTTAAAACATATAAGCCACATTTCAGTTTCAAATTTGGTGATTTCATATGGAAAGACCCTTATATGTGAAGTTAGAACGTTATCAATCAACCGCGTGTAATACATATAATAATAATAATAATAATCAATGTATGACAAGAATAGCACAAAAGTTAGAAAAAATATTGAACTGCAACACCAAGAAACAACACGCACACACGCTATTAATATTCGCATAGCTCTTGAGTTACTTTTCAGCTGTAATAGTAGGTAACGAACTCCTTGACAATCCTCATTGTTCTTAACGGCTTTTTTGTCGGAATGAACGTTTTCTTTATATACAACTAGATTTTTTGCATTTGCCAAGGCACTATTTTGTTCTGAAAATAATATTGCGTTAAGTAATAGAAGAGAAGTTGAATATTTCAAACACCGAACTGTAACCTCAGTTGGGAAGTCACGTTATTATTATTTTTTTTATTACTCCCCCTTTGATGCGTGGTTGCCAAATTCTCTATTTTAAGGTCTGGAGGAATATACATTAGAATTAGCAGCCGATATCGTTACTCAGACAAAACCAAATATTTGTCTTGACGCTTACCCACCGTCACTAACGTGCGTGTTCCCTACGGACACATCCATATGAGGGAACAACAGCTTCGCCCTGCACTTAATCGGAATTCATACAAGGCTTGCTTGTAGTGACCACTGCTTAACATAGGTTTGTGCATGTCTTCGCACGAATATTCGTTTATTTTCAGTGGCAAATTATAAATCTGGTTTAAAAGGAACTTATCTTGGTCACGTTTTTTAGAACTGTTACCGGGGGAAAGGAAATATACAAACATACAATCAGTAAGCATAAAGCAATATAATGTAATGCATTAGAATTCTTTCAAAAAAAAGCACTAAATCTATATGCAATGAAAGGAATGGCATTTCCATAAAAGAAAAACCGGGTTAAGTTCCAAAGTTGGGCGTCCGTTTCCAGCAATTATTTTAAAATTTACAGGAAAGATGTAGATAATTTAAACGTTTGTATACTTGATAATATATAAAAGTGTCGAAAAATCTGTTTATTTGTTATATATAAGCGGTTATAAACATGGGACTATACGGCGAGTGGAGGGAACTACTTGGCGCAAGGTAACCAAACAGTTGCATTGTGGGAAAGAAACAAGCATTTATGTTATCAACATGACGAATGTACAAGGGCAAGTGAACTAACAGTTGTAATGTTTGTGGAGCAATACGTTGATAACGAGCAAAATCTTTTAAAAGTTTGTGAAAAGCAGGGATTAATGAACCTAATAACAAATTACAGAAAGTGTGGAAAGGAGATAACCACGAAAAAGCGTGGCGAAAGCGGACGCCCAACTTTGGAATAAATGCCGAAAAACCTAAACGGAGGTTTAGTGTTCAATTGTAGTGCACTTGCAATCTCTTCGTACTGGTTACTTATAGTTAGTCCAAACTTCAGGTATAGCAGGTTCAGTAATTGCGTACAAGCCTTACTGTTCGCTATATATATGAATCATACTGAAATTTCAGAAGTTGCTAATTTTTTATGTTTACGCAATTATAGTCTTCATACATATGGAAATTTTACGATTCTGACGTCTTTATTGAATGTTCCTTGCACTTTTTTACCTGTACATTATACGTAGTAACAATACAAATTGAAACTCACAATTAAACTAACACAATATACTTACAACATTCATAGTTTCACGATGAAATCTGGTAAAAGTATAAAATACACAAACTTCTATGCAAATAACTACGGTACATACTTTACGTATTAAAGCCTGACGTCAGTTATCTATCAAGTTCATATTTTCATCATCTTCTTCTTCTTCTTCATAAAAATTTTTTTTTCAAAGGAAAGTGGCAGCCATATTAGGCAAGTCGACTATTTCATTGTAAATTGCTATCTAGATTAATTGTAGAAAAAGAGTAAAATATTTTGCACTACAAAACGTGATCCCCACATTAATTGTTACCACAATGGCGCAAATATAATCCCAAATTCGTCTGTAGTAAACAATATTGATATAAAGTAAATCCATTGTTGATAAAAGAAATACTGACTTCAGGGATGTCCAAAAGATTGATATATAAAGATTGAGTACATAGAAGACATTGAAGGTATTTTTAATGAGCAATGTACAACGCAGATATTAAATAATTGAATTTAGATATAAAAGATATATTACTGTTTCATTTCATGTTATTTTCTTGATGACATTCCTTACATAAATCAGAGCATTAATAACATAAATGGGTGTAGGTATGGAGAATGAGTTAACTCACTCCGAGAAGGAACAGAGAAAATCGCGCTCGATGTACTAGAAGTAAGAAAATTATGTCCAAATTTAACTCTATAAAATCATTAATACATGAATATATTTTTTTCAATTAATAGGTTCTGTATTGCTCAAAGTTACGTATTAACATTAGCATGATATTGAAAATATTCATACCTTAATTTAAAAATATCGAACAAGTTTGGTTCTCTTCGGCAGAGAACAAGGTTTTAAGCAATTGTAATATCAGTGCCAGACAGTGCCTAGGATATCATCTCAGAAAGAAAATACGCCACTTTGCATCGATCTATCCTCATATCCTAAAGCTAACCATTTTGTGTTTTGGTCACTATCATTGGAATCATGGCCTGATTAAATAAATAAATAAATTAATTAATTAATATAAACGAAACAAAAGTAGAAAGTACTATATGCTACGAAGCACAAAGTACACTCTCATGACTAAGATTAAGCGAAGGATGTACGACATGTACCGCCGTGTACCCTCGACTACAACCCTGGTTGTAAATATAAGTAATAAGCTTTAAGAAAAGACGGAGGTAAGAAAAATCGTAGGATACATATTAAAAGAGACAAAGCCAAGATATTTATGAAGTATTGATAGAAAGTGGAGGTGGTGTTGCTGGTAAGAGGGTAGAAGAAAATTATATTATGATGGTGAGAGCATCTTGACCACAATTACTGGGAGTAGTAGCTTGTTTCTGAAGTAGAAATAAGTGTTGGGGAGAAGAGAGGGCATGAAGTTATCAAGGAGAAGAAAATGAAAGTAAGAGGAAGGAAAGTCATGTTGAAAGAATCAAGATGGGGAACGGAGAGAACAAGAATGGTGTCAATACCAGAACGCCGATCTACAGGGAAAGTTATAAGAAGCCCAGCGTTGAAAATCAAGTGTAGTGAGGAGCAGAAAAATATCTACTGGAGATACTGAGAGACAAATGTAAGTTCCATTCGCAATCCGCAGTTTGGATCTACTGGAGGCACTTCAATTCATTTACATCTGTTGGGAACATTCATATTCGCATTCCGATGGAATGGAGGCATGGTCTAAGCGTTACCGTACACGTTGAATGCAATTCCGTATCAATCCTGGGAGCCAGGTCACTTTTGCAACTGGAAATATGAGTCTGGTGTCATTTAAGGTTAAAACATGTACTTCTTTGTATCAAATTGGTCGCAAGGTCACCGTTGGTGTTATAAATATTTTAATTTGGAGATATATATTGCCATGAATTACCTCTATGAGGGAAAAGTGATCTTGTTCATAATATAGCTCTATAGCAAAGGATTATATAAAAGTTATTATATATACTGAACTGGAAAGGTCAGAAATATAGCAGTAAAGCCAATAACTGACAACATACAGCATAAATCAACATACTCTGAATACTTCAGTATCTTTCATTTTCACAGAAAAATGCAGTTCTTGTGCTACAAATTAAACAGATCAAGTTGTCGTCGAAACGGATTCAGCATTCAGTTTCGTATTTAACGACAGGATCACTCGGAGAAAAGGTATTATAATATGTAATACAAAAACACCCACACAGGAAACGTCTAGTACAATAAATACATATATGTGACTGCTGTCTTCAGTCTACTCAGAGCCAGGGATGCAAATTTAACTCCCCCCTTTTTTGGGGGCTAAATCTAGCCTATTGGGAGAGGCATTTAGCCATAGAAATCTACGAAATGCTTATAGCCTTAAATATAGCTTATTTTATGAAACTCTTTTGCCATTTTTGGCTTTTTATTGGCTATTAAATTAATTCTAAAAATACTTTTTCTTTGAAAATAAAGTGTAATTTTTAAAAATTAGCCTGTCATTATATATTATCGTGTTAATTGATTTCTCTAGGCAGGGGGTGTTTTATTATGCAACAAATACTTGGTATTCACTCTTCGTCTCTCTTCCTGCCCACAAATTTAAAACTACGTAACAATACTTATCGACCCAGAAAGAATTTCAATGTTGCTCCCGTAACGGTTTACTAAATTTTAATTATTTTAATTTTCGCATTTCATTGCAAGAAAATTTTCTAATACAAATTTAGAAAACTGTTCGGTTCTTCAAGCCACAGAGATTCTTTTTGTTTATTAAAGGAAACAAATAGGATATTTAATTTCCTTGAAAACTCGCAATGAATCATAATAATTCATATGCTGAAAATTGAGACAATGACAGTCTACACAAACCCAACCAATTCACAATTCAATGATGATGATTCCAGTTCCAGCGCCTCGGATAGCTGCGACGTCATCGATGATGACTTATTTCAATTCAACTGATAATATGGCTGTTGACTCTCACAAATCAGATGAGTTGATGGATTTTATTGTAATTTAAAGTCATGTATGTTGCTTGTTGATTTTCAGGGAATAGAATTCAACATGTCAAATTTTACTATCTTATAATACAAGACACAAAAAAGGGTTTAAAATCTACAATGTGGGTTATAGGTTAGTAGTTCAAAATCTAGCCATCTTTTGCGTAAAAGGTTATTTCTGAAGGCCATCTAGCCTATTTTCTTCAGAGGTTTTTGGCAACACTGCTCAGCGCAGGCATTCGGATTGACTACTATAATCAGCAGGAATGTGCGTCATTTAGCTGACTTCAGTAATATTCTTATCAGTTTTCTTTTTGTTAGCTACAAGATATTGAGAAACTGATGAAATATGCTAACAAATAGAGAGAAATACTAAATTCCTTTCTGCTACAGCCCATAAAGGTCTATGGCCGGCCAGATGGCACTCGTTCAACTAATCCCTGTTCAGCGTAAGCTCTAAACTCTGATAAACAAAATATTTGTATCTTTCCGCTTGTCACAATTACGATTGGCTAGTAATGTATCACTCCCACTCCCATGGGGAGGAGCAAATTATACACGAGCATTTTGATAATACTGTCTCATGTTGTCCAGATAGGCTACTTACAGCAGCAGCAGAAAAGAAAGAAAAAACTCGAAAGATTATTATTATTATTATTATTATTATTATTATTATTTTTAAATTTCACTGGTAAACAATTGTTGCTTAGTGAGTAATGGTTTACCTTATTGGCGTTTCACCACAACACTCGTGGAACCGCGATTCATGCCAGCCATCTTTCAGATTTTTAAAGCAGAACACGCCTTCACAGTTGAATTGGCATCATAATTACAGCGCATGCTTAATGCTTATTTCTATTGTTTAATTAACTACACTCGATTACAGTATTATTAGATAATCCGTATTATATTTTTGGCATTTATAATAATATAGCAGTTTTATATGGAGTTTCATATCAAATCATATGAACTATTTTGCGGAGGAGTAGAAGCGTCGGTAGGAAAACAGCAAATCAGGGAGATTTGGTTTCACGTGGCTTTGTTTATCGCAATTTAGAGCTTAGGCCGAACAGGGAATGGGTAATATGTGGTCAGCCAGGGAAGTCGTTAGTGGAGGGATTGGTTTGCGCCGCGACCCCCTAGATTTTTGCCAAATAAATGTAAGTAAATTAAGACGAAAATGATATGTTTAGTAAAACTTTTAATAATCGATTGCATGATAGCTGGAAATTGTGTGTATGCCTATTGTTTTCCTTTACTGAATTATTATACGGGGTGGTGCACGAAAAACCGGCCCGGCACTCCACGAGCATATAGAAAAATACACACAAAGCGTAAAGGTTTGGTTAGTGAAATGCACTTACTTTACTTATTACTTACTTTATTTACTGAAATGATCTTGTAATCTTGTCTTTTACAGTAAATGCTGAAAATGATCGCCTTGTGTCTGAATGCATTTTTGTGCGCGCACCAACATGTTATTATACACATTGTGCAAAATCTCTGCCGCATCAATTGCCAAAATCTCATTACGTATATTGTCTTGCAAGTCTTATAATGTTTTTGGACTATTTGCGCATACTTTTCCCTTTAGATGACCCCATGGATAAAAGTCACAAATGGTCAGGTCCGACGAATGCGGCGGCTACCATCGTTTGTTGACAGTCCTTTGTTCTGTGAAGCTTTCATGAATTCGTGGTAGTGACTTGCATGAAGTGCGGCAGGTTGTCCCATTCTTTTGAAAGAAGGCATAGAAACATTCATAGGGCATCAATTGCGCGTAAAATTCCTCAAATATTTGCATATACAGATCACTGTTTACTGTTGTTTAAAAAAAAAAAATATGGGATCCACAATCCGACTTGCCGACACAACACACCAGACTCGTATTTTCTGATCGTTAAGAAGTTCCTCACGAATCTTATGGGGATTGGTTGTTGACCAGTATCTGCTGTTTTGGGTGTTTACATGTCCTGTCAGATGGAACTAGGCTTCATCATTTATAAAATACAGAATTGGGTCCAACATTCCATTATGAACCATTTCAAGTTACCACGTGCAGTAATTCACGTTTTTGCTCATCTCCTTGCTTCAGTTCTTGGACACATATCACTTTGCACTGATTCATCCGTAGATCTTTTTAAGACACGTTGATAAGTTCTATGCGAAATGTTCACTTGTTGCGACAATTTCCGTGTCGACTTCTTTGGACTCATTCGTGCTTGAATATCCGTGTTCACAGCAGGTGTATGAACAGACGAAGTTCGATTCTTTTTTTGGTTCCACACTGCACCTGTAGTACGCCACTTCTTCACGAAATCCTGTATACTGCTCTTTGTGGTACGGAAACGCAAGGAAACTTCCTTGCAAAAAATGTTCTGCGTTTCCTTAACCCGCCGTAGCACGCGCCACGGAGTCACACTCTGCGGATACTCCGTGAATAGAGAAATTTTAGATTTTTTTAGGACTGTTAAAGGAGTTTGTGCTGTAAAATATACGTGGTGAATTGTCAGAAAAATTGCAAAGAAAATATTAAACAATTGAATATCGCTTAAAAACAAAATACACATTAAAATATGTTAAATAAATATTGCGGATTGAGACTCCGCGTGCGCGCCTTGATGTTACAATTGACCACGGCTATAGAGGGTTAAATGAACCGGTATACACGTACGCCTCCACTATTGCGATTCTTTCTTGTAGAGAATACATTTCGCTGAAATTTACTTCATATGTCTTAACAAAGTCTTCACAGCTTTCGTACTGAAAACTGACAACACACTACACAAACGTCACAACAATAGACGATAATGCACAGTTTGCCTGTCTGTGGCGGGTCGGTTTTTCGTGCGCCACCCGGTATAATATCAGTCGTAACATTGCTATTTCAAATTGCAATTAAAATAGTTGGCCTATTCTCTACACTGACAATAAACGAGCAAGAAGTTAGAAAATAAAACAAACAAGAAGTTAGATATCTGTATATAAAAAGTTTGTCCTAGATTGCGGGAAAAAACTGCTGATACCATACAAGTAGTTTTTGTTCATTTAATTTACATTTTTGTTCTCACTATCAGGGGTAAAAGTGGATCTGTAAAGGTAGGGGGGACGGTAGGTAGCGGCATGACACTACGCCGTTCCCCCTGCCAATCTTTGCCCATTGTACTTTTTTAGAAACTGGGGGCACGCCGTACATATTTTCTCGAGGTGGGGGACGGCGTCCCCCCGCGTTCACCCCTGCTATGATATTCCTGTGCTCTGAAAATGCAAGCAAACACAACAATATAAGCTTTTCAATATAAAATATCCCGCACAGAAATATTTTCGTTTAGCTGAAAACTAGATTTACTACTCCACTTGAGCAGACACTACCTTCTTTTACAGTTCTTGCGAGTATTACCATACAATAAATACAGATGGTGATCAGAAAAATGGAAACACCTAAACGAAATTGCAACTTACCAGATTAATATGGTGTTGGGCCACCTTTCGCCTTCAGAACAGCCTTGATGCGACGTGGGATGGAGGCATAGAGGTCGTGAATGGTAGAAAGTAGAATCTTACACCATTCCTCGTGCAGGGCATCGGCCAGTTCTGTGAGAGAGGATGGAGGTGGAAATCGTCGCCGGAGTCGTGTTTCCAAGACGGACCACAGATGTTCAATTATGTTGAGATCTGGGGATTGGGCGGGCCAGGGGAGGTGTTGAACTTCATCCCGATGTTCCTCAAACCACGCTGCAACAACGCCAGCTGTGTGAATGGGTGCATTATCATCCTGGAAGATGATTTAAAGAACTTGTACACATACATCTATAATAGGCTATCCGAATATGGCGATGTATCGTTCTCCCCCGGGGACACCATCCAGAGACCAGTCTCCAATCAACCCTGCAATGCGATTACAAGAGCAGAAGAAAATGAAAATAGAAAAAGAGCACGCGAGGAGTCTACAGCACCAGAAGAGCCAACTAAGGGAAAGACAACCGAGAATTTGGAATTCGACACAATGGGACAGCTAGACCAAGAAATGAATTACATTGAAAACTTATTGGACTGGAAAACGATAGGAAAGTCCCACCTCGAAAAATTAAAAAAAGAGAGTGGTAGTTTGGGTCAAGGATAAGGCCCAGCTACTTGGAAGGCTAGACCAAATGGAGAAAGTAAATGTTAAGCTTCATGAAAAATACGATAACCTTCAAAAAGAAAAATTAATAACAGAAATGGAAATGATGTCGGGACAAAAAGGTGGTTGCATCGAAGACAAAAAGCAAATGGAAGAATTGAGGCAAAATAATACAAAACTAGAGAAAGAAATAGAGGAACTAAAGGATGAGAAGGCAGAAATTAAAAACGACAGAGATAGACAATACAAACGACTCGAAACAGAAATGCAAGAAATAACGGAAAGTATAAACGAGCTAAAGAAACAATTACAAGAAAAAACGAAACAAGTACACAAACTGCAGGATGATTACAAATATCTGGAGAAAAAATACGAGCAAGTAAAAGAGGAGCTAATACAGACACAACAATCTTTTGGTAGAGAGGAGATAGCATGGGAGAAACAGAAAAATATGTACAGGGACAAGATTGAAGAATTAAGAAACAAACAGGGAACCGACACAGACGCAGTAATACACGAAATACAGGCACTAACAAAAAAGATTGAAGAAAAGCAGGAAAAGATGGAAACAGATGAGGGACAAACGTGGTCGGAAGTAGTGAGAGGGAGAAAAGTAACAGAGAAAGAAAAGAAAATCCTAGAAGTAACAGCTAAAACCAAACCCACCCTAATATTTAGACCCAACGAAGGAGAGACAGTTAAGCAAACTGTTCAAAGACTAACAGAAACAATAGATCCAAGGAAGGAAAAATTAAAAATAACTGGTATGCGTACGACAAAGGATATTGTGGTATTGGAAACCGCAACAAAAGAAGACCTAAACAGGATAAAGGATAAAGAACAAATAAAAAGAGATTTCAAGTTTGAGGAAAGTAGGAAACGAAACCCATTGATGATAGTGTATGGCGTACCGACTGAAATAAAAGACAACGACCTCATAGAAGCTATCATCCAACAGAACTTTGAGGAGGAAGAATTAGCAGAAGCCCAGAACATAAAGGCAAGATTTAGAGCTGGTAAGGGAGGGCAAAAGAAATGCCACCTGGTTATAGAGGTCACACCAAACATAAGGAAAATGTTGATTAATAAAGATCGCATATATATCGATTATGAATCACATAAAGTTAAAGATTTCATTGTGGTACCACAATGTTACACGTGCCAAGAATTTGGCCACATCACGAAATATTGCGAAAGTAAGGACAAAGTACGATGCAGATATTGCGGATCCCTTCGCCACAAAAGTGAAGACTGTGAAGATAAAGGCAAAAAGGTATGCATTCCATGTAAACTGAGACACAAAATATGCCAAACTCCAAATACGGAAGAATGTGTTTCATATCGGGTAGCGCGTGAAAGGATAATCAGCAAAATAAATTATGGATAAAGGACACAAAGAAGTATCCAAGAAAAAGAAAAACAAATCACCAAGCAAAGCCAAAAGGGACAAAAAACGTTTGGAGGAATTTTTGGATAGAAAAGGAAGAGCTATGGCATCTACAAAGGATAAATGTATACAAACTGAAATAGAAAAAGATAATAATACTATTAAGAAACCACCTGACATATACTGGAAGAAAAAAGACAAACCAACTACTTCAGATCCAGCAGCAGAAGAAAAAACAACACTTAAGATAAATTTTGTGAATGGCGAGCAGAAATATCTATTTAAAATCAAAGAAGAACCAATTCAAGATAACAAAATTACATCAACTCAATCTCCGAAAGAAGCAGAAAATAAGAAACCAATTTTGATGGAACCAAGACAATTATGTGATAATATGAGCCATCAATATAGATTAGCCAAATTGGAGGACAAGAACATTCTTAGTGTGGCATTTCGACAAGTAATTAGAGATCTACATGACAAGGGACGGACGATAACGTACCCTACGCTGGAAGAAATCGGTAGAATAGAACTGAGAACATACGATCTTCCCGCTAATGGATGGGAGTTAGTAGATCTAATAAACGAAGTATATGAGAGAAGAGCTATACACTGGGAATTAGAAAATGTATACAAACAGATGGTGAACGCCCACGGCAGAATTTGTTTCGACTACAGCAAAACTGGTATGGACGCCTTTGTATACACCAAACATGCTTAACAGCTTACTAACATTAAAAATTGCACAAAACAACTCGCACAGGTCGAAACTCGCGACATTGGAAGCAAGAAGATTTGTGGAAACAAAATATATCGATTTAATCGCTCTACAAGAACCATATACGTATAATAACAGATTAGTAGCTTTCCCAACATCAGCGAGAATAATTTATGGTGGTGAGGCCTCCCTAGCAGTGATTGTGGTCATGAACAAAAATCTAGAAGTATTAAAAATCTCACAATATTGTGATAATTGGACTGTATGTGTTGAAATTATACAAGGAACTGATTCAATCTGGCTAATAAATTCTTATTTTTAATATAGTAAGGAAATTAAACCATTTCTAAATAAACTACAGCAAGTAATCAGACAAAACCCTGGAAAAAAGATCATAATAATGTTAGATTCAAACGCCAAGAACACAGCGTGGGGTTCACCATATACCGATCAAAGAGGAGAGGAATTGGGAGATTTTATCATGCAAAACGATCTTGCGATTATAAATACTGGAAACAAGCCAACCTTCGTAGGATCAAGAGGCGAATCATTTATAGACAGAACAATCAGCACAATAAACATTATGGACAAAATTGAAAATTGGATGGTTCACGATAAACAAACTACCAGTGACCACGAAGTCATAACCTTCGACGTAAAAATGGATAAAGGAAGGAATAAAGAAAGATTAAATATAAAGAAAATAGATTGGGAAGTTTTTAAAGACAAGCTAGACCTCCCCCAATTAGAACAAACAGAAGATGCTAACAGTATGGTAATAAAGGTAGAAGAAGCCACAATAACCGCGATAAGAGAATCCACTCCGAAATTAGTGCAAAAAGTAGGATACGGTGACTTTTGGAAACCAAAATTAGAAAGATTAAAAAAATTGGTAAAAGCAAGAAGAAAAAGTTATCAGGCAACCCTAGAACCGAGGCTCAAAAATATTAGGCTCCAAAATTATAGAAAGGTAAAGGACGAATATGAACAGGCGGTATTACTGGAGAAAAAACGAAGTTGGGAATTGTTTCTGGCGAAAAACATAGAAATGGATCCTTGGGGTTTTCCATATAAATTAATTATGCAAAAGATTAATCCTACAACATTATGCACAACTAAAAATGTAGATGGAACGTACACAAAAACAAGAGAAGAAACACTAGACAAATTAATGCAGAAATTTTTTCCTAAGGATACGATGGAAGATGATACAATGGGACAGATGCAGCTAAGAAGAAATCATGCAAGAGAAGCAACAGTAGTAAATGTGGACGACTCCGAATTGATAACAAATGATGAAGTAGAAAAAATTATAAAGAAACTAAAAACAGGTAAGGCCCCAGGTCTTGATGAAATAACAAATGAAATATATAAAAGGAATAAAGATATATGGGTCCCTTACTTAACAAGGCTTTACAACATATTGTTAAAGAAACAAACATTCCCAAATGAATGGAAAATTTTGAAGTTAATTATACTACTTAAGAGCCTGGACAGAGACCCCTTAGAAATTGGTGCCTACAGACCAATATGTTTACTAAAGAACATAAGCAAAATTTATGAGAGAGTTATAGCTAATAGGATAAACAAGTATAGAAATACACAGAATGACACTTTACAATATGGTTTTAGAGCGGGAAGATCGACCGAGGATGCACTGAATGTTTTTAAAGAACAAATACAAAATAGTTACTACCAAAAGAAATATGCTCTAGCGTTGTTTTTTGACATCGAGGGAGCATTCGATAATTTACGGATACCAGCGTTATTAGAGAATTTGAAGAAATTAAGGCTTCCACAATATCTGCAAAACGTAATAAAAGACTATTTCCAACACAGAAAAATAGTTATACAAACAGAAATGGGAGATAAAGAAATACAAAATGAAAAGGGCTGTCCACAAGGTTCAATCTTGGGACCCCTGATGTGGGATATACAACTACAGCCTTGCCTGGAGAAAATGGCAAAGAATGAGTCAATAGATAGAATCATAGCCTTTGCTGATGATATTGTAATAATAACCTCGGCAAATTCCAGAAGAGAAATAGAAACAAAAACTAACCAAGTAGTGGAAAGTCTATATAACTGGTGCTCTGAAAATAAATTAAAGCTATCAGCGAAAAAAACTAAGTTTATGCTTTTTGGAACCAAATTAACTAGGGAACCACAAATAAAAATATTAAATCAAAAAATAAAAAGAGTAACAGAATTTAAATACTTAGGCGTAACAATAGATGAAAACTTAAACTTTGAGAAAAATGTACAGTATATAGTTGAAAAAAGTAATAAAATTGCCAACAAACTAATGACAATTGGCAAAAATACATACAAGTTACCAAATAAAATATTAAAGCTATACCATGATACAATACTATGTGCGACTATGGCATATGCTTCAAGTCTATGGGTACATCGAATTTTCGAGAACAAAAAAATTAGAGATTCCATAAATAGATCTCAAAGAAATTTACTTATAAGACTAAGTGCAGCATTTAACACAGTGCCAAATGAAGCATTATGTATACTACTACATATAATACCACTACATGTGGTAATACTACAAAGAGCAGCATTCTACTGGCTAAAAAAGAAAGAAAACGAAAAGCTAATGGATCTTCTTGGCAAGGCAGTAACAACAAAGAAGGAGATCGAAGAAACTATAGAAGAAATATGGAACTTAGAATGGACAAACTCAAACAAATCAAGAAGATTGTGGGATATTATTCCAACAATTAATAAAAGGGAAAAGTTAAAACATCTAGATCCAAGTCCAGGTGTCATTCACTTTCTAAGTGGGCACGGCCCCTATGAAACTTACCTCTATAGAATAAAGGCCAAAGAGAATGCAATCTGTGAATGCGGCGAAATTGGAACACCAGAGCACCACATCTTTTGGTGCCCTCTGACAGAAGATGTAATACCAGAGAGGGAAAATATCAGACGTAAAAATCTAATACAAATAATCGAAAACGAAAATGATTTTAACATCTTAAAGCGAATAGCAAACAGCTATTCAGAAATAAGAAGAAGAACTTATTACAATGAAAACGAATAAGCATTGCATAAATGTAAATAGAATTAGAGTGGATGTGTCTTTGAGTGTTTTTGAATGAATGAAATCTTCCGGACCGAAGAAAATCTTCAGGATGGCACTGGTATTCCGTGCCCCCCGGGAGAGAGGAGCGAGTGGATCATCGCATCCCCGGTTTACACCGGATGGAACTCCGGATGCGTATGGTCTTGTGTGTGTGCGTCGCATGTGTGCTTTTGTGTTCGTGGTTTCCGGGTTTTCGGTTTTCGGGTTTTTGGGTGTACCTCATTGCGTTATGGACAATAAGTGAAGAGGAGTGTCTCAGAGATAGTGAGCTTAGTGACCGCTTCAGTCGATCTCGGCTGAAATGACGCTCCCAGCCTGGGTGTGCGAGCGGAAGGACACAACGGACCAGGATCCGCACTAAGTGCTCTGAGTGGGTTCTGGACCTCAAGTCAGCACATACAGGACTGTGATATGGCATGGATACGAAACTGAGAACACTCACAGAATACTTCGTGAATAACTATTAAATTTAGGTCTTATAAGAGTGGAAGTTATTAGTGAAGTGAAATGTTAGTGTAAATGTGTTCCGTGACCACAGGAGAGAACCAATCATACAGTGAAAAACCATAGTGATCTGTTTTGTTGTGAAAAGTGAACAGGAGTGCAGTTTGATAAATAACCATACAGCATACGGGAGAGGAACCATTGTCATACGGTGAAAACCGAAGAAAGAAGATGAAGCAACACATTATTAAAAAAACTTAACTAAATAATATAACAATTCAAATAATTAATAAAGAAATATAAAATTAATTAAACAATATCATTAAACACTCACGTGGAATAACAAGAGGGAAAAAAGGATAAATAGTAACCTAAATAATAAATGTATTAATACATGATAATAAATAACATAATAAACCATTAAATAAGAATAGGAAACCATAATTACAATTTTAAAAAATAAAAATTAGAAACTAGGTAACTAAAAAACATAATAAGACTACAATGTTTAAAAAACATCTTAATAATTAAGAAAAGAAATCAATGAGTAGGAATTAAATGGATAAGAACTACAGGGAAATAAAATATAAAAATAAACAAATAACAGCAATATAGAAGAGTAGATTAGTTAGATAATATAGATAGATAAGTAGATAAGAATTAAAAACAATAGAATGTATTATTTAAGTATTTTGTATCATATTTCATACTATTACAGTTGTTGGATCAGAAATTGAAATACTAAGTAGTATAGTTCAGGAAGGTGCGGATAGATTTAAGCTGAGTAGCACTTTGCAAGAAAATTGTTGTTATTTTTTTCATAGTTTATTCTTGTTTGTTTCTTTGTTTTTTGTTTGTTTTGTTTTTGTGCTGTGGTTCTTTTGTTCTTTCCTTTTCCCCTTTTCCTTTCACCTTTTTTCTTTCAAACATGGATATCCAATAAAGATAAGAAAACAAATAAATGGCAATGATGATAACCCGTTCCGGTCAAAATGTTCAGATGCCGGATCTGAAAGACGGGCCTGAGCCAAAAAAAATCCTGGAAGATGGCGTCATTGTTCGGGAACAACATCCGGACCATAGGATGCAAGTGGTCTCCTAAAATTGCGACATAATCGTTGGCAGTGATTCGTCCGCTAAGTGCGACCACAGGACCCAATGAAAACCATGATATGGAGGCCCATAGCATCACCGAGCCGCCGCCATGTTTCACAGTTGGGAGGAGACACTGCAGATCATAAGCTTCTTTGGGCGTTCTCCACACATAAACACGGCCCGTGGTTGGGAATAGGGTGAAGGATGACTCATCCGACCATATCACACGTTTCCAGTCCTCAACGGTCCAAGGTGCATGGTCACGGCACCATTTGCGGCGTGCGAAAGCGTTATGGTCCTGATGAGTGGTTTGGCCCGTGCAACACGACCCCGTAAGTTCATGTCATGTAATTCGCGGCGAACTGTGATTGTCGAAACAGGATGGGGGAGGTGCTGATTGAGTTCCTCCGTCACTTGCTCTGCAGTGGCACGACGGTTCTGCGTGACAATGCGCTTTAATACCCGGCGTGACCTGTCACTCATGATTTTCTTCCGCCCACTGTTCCGCTTCCCCGATGTGGTTTTCCCGTGTGTTGTGTAGGCCGTTATCACCTTCGACACTGTCCCACGCGACACACCTAACACAGTAGCCACTGCCGTCACACTCACTACACATAACCGCGCACCAACAATTTGCCCTCTTTGAAAATCTGAGAGGTCTCCCATTTTACACTACCTCCGTCTGCTGCAGCCACTGGACAGTGCTGTTCCACTGCGCCTGACGTAGTATGGAGACCGACCTAACACCCCACCACCAGCGGTCCGGCGCTGCGGGCGCCACGACACCACTGCCAGCCCATACATCTGACGTGTTGCCAACTACAGGTGTTTCCATTTTTCTGATCACTATCTATATATTATAAACATATTTATATTATGCAGGCTCGGATCCAGGATTTTCTTACGGGGATGCACCAATAACTACCAGTACATTTAAATTAAATTTGATTTTTTAAAATGCCTTTAGGATTTATGGTGTGAATAAGGAATTGCTCTGAAAATGCTGTGTCTTTTCGGTGAATGTTTTTCCTTTAACCTTCAGAAATTAACTTAAACTATTGCTTTTGCAAAACTGCTTAAGCCCCAAACGGAAACATGACAGCAGATATTTTCTAAAATGTTCCTTTCCACTGCTAGCCTCTCACTGTATATTTACAACGAAGCTACATCCGACCATGGCTCTTTGGTATTACACTATACATTGATTCACAATTAAGCATGGGAAGTCATCGCAACAATGTTTGGGGTAAGAACAGACGCATAAAATAGGGATACTTTTAGCACTGATGTTTTGTTTCTTTAATGTGCAACACACCTAACGAAAACACTTTACTTTGCTTGTACGCTTTCTCACCCTTCCCCTAGATCAATATACTTGCTCCTCTGTCTCTGTTTCCTCCAGCTAATTATACAGCCAAACAACACCTGCTACTTTGCAACGAAAAAGAGCACTTCAATTGATTGATTCATTACGGTTTAATAGGAACTTCAGCATCGAGGATATTTGTCTCCGTCACGATTAACACGACTCAAATTTAATAACAAATATATCAAAATAGAACCACAAAACTGCTCTGAAAGAGAAATAAACATCTAAAAGAAAAGATGCTATATGAGAATAACAAATATATGACAATAATGAGAAATAGTAAATATATATCAATAACAATAAATAATAATAATAGTAAAATACAAAAATATGTATCAATAACAATAATAATAAAAGTAACAGTAGAGAAATATAATAATAACAATAAATAGTAAAAAAGGAAAAATATCGAAATTAAGGCTTCAGGTGTACCTTTCCATGGAGGCCTATCGTCCATTTACTGACCATTAGTTTGTCTTCCACTATCTCAGATTTCAAAGAAACTGAAGGTGACTTACAAACAGGTGTAGATTTTGATCTTTTTGGGGAAAGGACGGTATCACTGAGTTGGCGTATAAACGGGCTAAATTTTAAGCTACCCATACAACGTGAGCTGCGATGAGCTTGTATTCGCTGAAGACCACCATTAACAGAAACACATGGAGTTTTGTGGGGTTAGAGCTGGATTAACCCATTTGGAGGCCCGGGGCTGGAAAAATAAGTAGTCCCTGCTGACTTCACCTAATACATTCTTGTGAAAGTACAGTAAGAAAGTTAAGGGAATATGTTCCATACTTTTGGTCATATTTTATGATGATTCTTTTTTAGATAACCAGTTGAGATTTTGACCAGAGTGGAGGCCCCTGTCCACCTGGAGGCCCGGGGCTATAGCCCGCTAAGCCCCTCCCTTAATCCGGCCCTGGGTTCACTAGTCGGATGGAACTGGGGTCGGAATTTCTGGACTTTTCTCAGGAACAAGATTAGTTTGGGTGCAAACGTCGGACGTCTGGGTTACTACAGATTTACAGGTAGTAGCTGCAAAAGGCACAGAAAGAGAAGAAGGGATGCTTTCTTTTAAGCGACCCTTAGCATCAGCAGCAGAGATCTCAACAACCATTATCTCTCGGATACGTTTCTCACGTTGAAAGGCTGGACAATTTCGAGACCATGCAGAATGCCCGCCCTTGCAGTTGACACAAAACGGCCTGCTCGCTGTACAGAGTTCCGCACCATGCCTACCCTGGCCTCAGTCCGCACAAAGAGCAGCACTCGCATTACACGACGTGCTGGTATGCCCGAAGTGTTGACATTTGAAACAGCGCAGGGGATTGGGAATATAGAGACGTACCTTAAGTCGATAATAATAAGCCAGCCTTCAGGTAGTCCGTAAGTATAGGCAAACTACTGTAAAGGTAAGAATCAGTGACTAAGTAGCAACGAGTACGTCTGACTTTCCTTTTGATGCGACTTACCTCTACACGTTGGTCAGTCAACTCCAATTAATCTCTTCCTCGGTGGCGTTTAGGGGACCGCAATATGATATTACACCGCGAGAGACGTTCAGTAAACGATGGGGTTCTACCGACACGTTAACTGGTATAATGGTTGTCAATTTTAGTAACTTCGTTGTTTGGTTCTTCTTGGCTATTTCCACCAATTAGGTGCCGATATTATAAGTTATTATTTTAATAAGGAAAGGGAACAAGCCCTTACTAGCACTCGGACCGTTTGCTTCAGCATTGGCATTATCGACCTCTTTATTATGATACAATATACTGGATTACAGGTATTACTTGTCTTTTCCACACTTTGAAATCTTGAGATTTTGCTTCGCTCTCGTTTGGTTTGGGCATCTTTTGACAATCTTTTACATCAGTTGAGTTGAATTACACTTGTCAAAAGTTTAAAACATATGAAATATATGGGTCCCATACTCAGGTAATAGTTACTTACAAATGAGAAACCCTACCGAGAGACAACTTTCTTCAGTCAAGCCAGAATCTCAGAATACTGCCTGGAAATGTTTATTGGCAATCATCATCTCTATCAAGTACCTGTTACGGCAAAGATTGGTTCTGACAAGTAAGGGACCATATGGTTGTCGCGCAAATCAGATGCAGACATACGCCATCTGATTGAGCGTGAAAAGAAATGGAGAACACAGAAATTTAAGGGCCATAGGGAGCGGAGCTAGGAAAGAAGAAACGTTGAATGACGGCAAATTGAAGAAAGTCAGGAATGACGGGAAAAGTTAATTTCGTGCAAACAGGGAAAGAAAGTCAACCAAAAGAAAGAAACTAAACATAACATGGGCATCAAAGACGAAGAAAGATCATAATCAGGGCTGCCATCCGGACCGCAGTGTTGCCAGCGTTGCATAACATTGATATGGAAGATATAGCACAGTATAGCAATTCATGCACAAGGAAAAATATTATTAACACAAAAGACAATTGAAAAGACACTGTACACATGCGTAAAAAGGTTTAACGTAGTCGTGAGTGAATATTACACCCGTGTGAATACAAATGGAGGAAAATAGAGAACAGTACGCACCATTTGTAGTTTAATTGCAGTTGACGTGAAGATCACGAATGAATGCGTGGTCAATACACAAACATTTCTCGCAGTGAGCACAGCGGATGAAAGCAAGCTGGTCACACGCGTCTCTGCAGCATTCTTCTGTGAGTCCTTTTTCAAAGCAATTTGCGGAAGGTGTTTCAAACTGTCAAGGATGTTAATTGGAGTAGCCACATTTGAAAAACGCAAAGCGTATCATGTTTCGGAATCGGCTTGAGGAAACCTGGTAATGAACAAATGACTGAAGGCGGAGAAAGTTCTCACGTTGCCACACATTAATACTGGAGAACATTAACGTGTCTGTGATGAACTTTACCATGTTTTTGAATGGACGAAAGAAGAACACATCAGCAGGTTGTATAAGGCCTGTACATTTCGGAGAAATCAGCTTTTAGTAGAACTGAACACCGTCAGGAACTTCATGTTGTAAATAATGTCATCCTTGTTTGGAGTCCAGGAGTCAACCAAAAGCAAAACACGATCCTTACCCTGAAGATCGGGCCACAAAACTTCTTCCAAGAAGATTTGCAAATCCCGTTTGGTCATATTCGCTGATCTGCTTGCATATGCTTTCACATAGGGGAATTCAGCGACCATGCGCGCTGGAAAGTTATCACTGGGTTCCGAAACAAGAACATACATGTGTGGAAGCAATGTACCGTCCATCCCAATCACCGGCATAATCATATAGGAATGCGTCGTTGCGGTAACTGAACCTACGGCACCAAAGATTGGGTTGCTTCCTTTAATGGCAAGGGTTCTGCCTGAATGCAACTCTTTAGCAAATTTCGACTGATTTGTATTAAGGTCCTGCTCTAGAGTCAACTCGTGCTCTACAATGAAAGAATTGATCTCGTTAACAAAGTCTGTGGCGGATGCTTGAACTGCAGCAGTATCAACGGCGACTCGTGTACTAACTTATGTGTAATCTTGCGCGAAACCAGTTTGTTTTTTTCGTTTGAAGCGCGTGACCCATGATCTGGGCGCTGTGAATGATAATGTGTTGTGTGGATCAATTTCTTTCTTAATATTCATGGCCCAGATACGTATTGTGCGGTCGTGAATAATTGCACTGCATTGTCTCATTGCGATGAAATGCTCGAGTACAGCATTATTTAAGTGTTTCTGTAAGGAGTGCCGGCGTTTGCAAGGTGTTGTGAGTGTCTTTTCAAATTTTTGTAAGACGGTTTTATTTTTTATTTTGCGTTTTTGTGCCATAAGGCTAGTGAATTTTAGACGCGGTGACATATCGATCGCTAACCCAGGAAGACATAGCTGAGGGGCTCCGGCCCCGGGAATTTTGTGAACTGTTCCTTTGGTGGAGATGGAGCATAAGATGACGACCCACTGCTTTCGTGGTGGGTTGGTGGACTTCGTTCTGGTTGCAACATTGTTTCTTCTGCTAACGCTGTATCATCACCGAAATCACTTTCAATGTCCTCAATATCTGTCCCATCTTCATCCATCACTAATGTATTAAACTCATCTACAACACTTTCTTCGTTCCACAACTGTGTTTTAATCTTTTCTGTAACGATAAGTTCCTCCCGCGTTGGTGTTTCTTGTGAAATGCCGAATACATCTGCTAACAACTTCACAACTACATATTTTCGCATTTTGTACACATATGATGCGCCTAGCAAATCGCACTCGTGCCTGCTGGATAATAAACAGAATTGCTTCAATATATGACGGCAACGTCTCACAATCTTTGTGCTCTACCTACGTTCAAATCACTCGCTTCTCCTATTCCAATAGCAGATCAATATTGATCTAGTGTGGTATTTTTCTAATATATCATTAACAAAACCACATGCAACAAGTGTACAAATCAGTTTCCAAAATATCCCCGCACTCAGTCCAATGCCACTTCCTGACTGCCTTTTGTGGTGGCACACACAGAACATAATCTTCGCTCAATACTTGTACTTCTACAACAACAAGCACTAGTTGTGTCTCGCGCCTTTAAGTCCCACACTCTCTGCTCACTTTCTACAAATGCGCCTATCTACGTAGTTGCCTGTGGCCCATAGCATGACAAATTACTTCGTACCTCTTTCATTTTGTAGTTCCACGCTATCTGATTTTGTCTTCTCTCATAAGATCACTGCTTGGACAATCTCGAAGGAAAACCATGAGTACACATGTGAAAAACATGTGCACATTGTATTTTATGAACAAACAAACGTTCGGTTAGCTCTTATAGCGATCGCCATGGAAACAACAGAAACAAAAAATGTCCCCGTGTTTTGGAGGCGTCCATACACTTGTCTCCCACCGAGTTTGGTGACATATATCCTACCTACGGCGAGGCGGCGTTTGCGGTTTTTTGTCTACCAAATCAGCGAATACGCAATATACACTGCATCGTCAATTACCCGGGTCTTCTTCCAGTCTATTTATTTTTCTAGTCAAGGATACAATCAGGGGTTTATATCTTTAATCCCGAGGCCACATCGGCACTTTCGGTGAGACTAGGACAGATGAGGAAAGCAGGTTTGGGCCGTGCTACCGTATATCATCCCGACATTCGCCTTGTGCAACGACGGCTTATAAGGCACAATATGCAGGATGGCCGGCCGAAAGTTTTCCTCTATTAATATCGACACTGGACCGATAGTATCCCGGATAGATAAGTGGTTAAGCTCTTCGCTTTGTATTCAAGGGGTCCCGGGTTCGATTCCCGGTGGGGACACAAAAGGTTCGGATCCCTCGTTAAACTGTAGCTCCCGTCCTTTATACTTCATTATCATCCCATGGAAGGCAATAGCAAACCACCATGGGTTCATCCAGCCCAGAGACCTTCAGGTCAAAACCTGCCTTCGGGCAGAACACCGATCATCATCATCATCATGGAACGATGCTCCCAAACACTTTCGTTTCTGTGTTATCATGTGTACCCCCTTCACTTTCATGTCTATATTTGTCCTCCCTCATGTACATTATTCACTCACAACTATCGTTAAACCTTTTTACGCACGTGTACAGAGTCTTTTCAATTGTCTTTTGTGTTACTAATATTTTTCCTTGTGCATGAATTGCTATACTGTCCTATACCTTCTATATCAATGTTATGTAGCACTGGCAACACTGCGGTCCGGATGGCAACCCTGATTATGATCTTTCTTCGTCCTTGATGCATTTGTTATGTTTAGTTTCTATCTTTTGGTTGACTTTCTTTCCCTGTTTGCACGAAATTACCTTTTCCCGTCATTTCTGACTTTCTTCAATATGCCGACATTCAATGTTTCCTCTTTCCTAGCTCCGCTCCCTATGGCCCTTAAATTTCTGTGTTCTCCATATCTTTTCATGCTCAATCAGATGGCGTATGTCTGCATCTGATTTGCGCGACAACCATATGGTCCCTTACTTGTGAGAGGAAATAAGAATGAAGAAGGAAATCTAATGCAACATTTAAGAACACGAAAGTAAGACGCTTCCCAATTTAAACAGTGACTACTGCAAAACGGTGGTGAAATGTCACCCAGAAATACAAAATGAGATCCTAGAATTCTTGGTTTGGAGGCGTTCAGATGACATGCAATGAAATCAAGGCCAATACTCTGTTTGTTTTGTCCATGACCTCTTATTCCACAGGAGATGTCAGTGGATGCGAGCAACAAAGTATTTGTGTACATTAACTAACTAACTCTATGGCCTATGGAACCCGGAGGTTCAATGCCGCGTTCACAAAAGCTCTCCACTGACTTCTATTCTTAGCTAACTGCATCCAGTTCCTACTCTGTATTCCAATCTCTGCGAGATCCATCTTAATATTGTCCTCCCATCTGCGCCTAGGTCTTCCTAATGGTCGTTTTTCGATTGGTCTTCCAGTCAAGACTTTGAAAGCGTCTCTACTTTCTTCCATTCTAGCTACATGACCCGCCCATCTAAGCCTCCTAAACTTGACGACCCTAACAATGTTGGGTAAACCATATAAATTATGTAGTTCCTCGTTATGAAGTTTCCGCCATTCCCCATTCCCGTTCCTCTTGGGTCCGAATATTCGTCTCAGGATCTTGTTCTCAAATACTTTCAGTCTATGTTCTTCCCTCAGAGTAAGTGACCATGTTTCGCAGCCATACAAAACAACAGGCATGATTATCGTTTTGTATATTTTAAGTTTCAAATTCCTCGACAGAATTCGAGACGACAAGAGATTTTGAACCGAATAGTAACACGAATTCCCTGCTTTTAATCGACATTTAATTTCTCCGTGAATATGATTTTCCTCTGTTAATATTGATCCTAGATATTTGAAACTATCCACTTTATCAAAAGTATTATTTAGTATTCTAACGCATCCATAATTTGCTGTATTCCGGTCCCGACGCACTTCCATGTATTTAGTTTTCTCTGCATTTACTTCTAAACCCATGTCCCTGCAAGCGTTTAATAAGATCTCTGCATTTCTTTCTATTGTTCTCCTATCATCTCCTATTAAATTTACATCATCAGCATATGCCATAACCTGGTGAATACCGTTCAACTGTAAGCCCTGGTTGCTATCTTTGATTTTCCTTATAGCGTATTCCAAAACGAAGTTAAATAATAATGGCCACAACGCATCTCCTTGTTTCAGGCCATTTTCGACGTGAAAGCTCGTGGACAAAAATTTTCCTACTCGGACTTTACTTTGGGATTCATTTAAACATATCTTAATTAATCTAATTAGCTTTCTCGGTATTCCAAGTTCTGTAAGAACGTTGTATAATGTTTCTCTCCTAACCGAGTTGTACGCCTTTCAAAAATCAATAAATAGTTGATGTACCGGGGTATTGTATTCCCACTTTTTTTCGAGTATTCGGCGAATGGTAAATATTTGGTCGATAGTTGATCGATTTCGTCTAAATCCGCACTGATAATCTCCAATAATTTCATCTGCGTATGGGGTCAGTCTTGCTAACAGAATATTTGAAAGGATTTTATAGGTTGTTGATAGAAGAGAAATGCCTCGATAATTATTACAGTCAGTTTTGTCGCCTTTCTTGTGGATTGGAACAATGATTGATTCTTTCCACTCTTGAGGCAATTCTTCCTTGTTCCAGATAAGGAGAATGAGTTTGTGTATCTTGTTCCACAATTTTTCGCCTCCAGCTAAAATTAACTCAGCCGGAATTTCATCCACACCCGGAGATTTGTGTTTCTTTAATTTCTTTATAGCGGTTTCTACTTCTATTCGGTTGGGCTCTGGAATACACGGTTCTGCGGTGTGTATCTCCTTTTCTCCACGCACACTAGTTTTTGGTTGCGTGTTAAGCAAATCGTCAAAGAAATCTTTCCATCTATTTAAGATGCTATCCGTGTCAGTGAGAACTGTACCGTCAGATTTCTTTAATATATAAGCACGAGGTTGATAGCCTTTCTTAAATTCGTTGATTCCCTTATACATGTCCCGGATGTTTTTATTTTTACTATTATCGTCAAGTTCCTTAATTTTAGCTTTCAGAAAATCGCGTTTCTTTGTTCTACAAGTTTTGGAAGTTTCCCGCCTGATATCTGCGAAATTTTGTATAGTCATTTCATTCGGATTTTGTAGCCAGCGTAATTTTGCCTGTTTTCTCTTCTCTGCTAGTTTTATGCATTCCTGGTCGAACCATGGTTTGTTCCTACGTATTTCCGCGTGTCCCAATTTTTCTTTTGCTGAAATTTTAATGCTATCTCTAATTTCAATCCAGGTATCCTCAACACTAGTGCACTCCGAATCTTCTAAAGCCGAAAATCTATTCGAAACTTCAATCTGGTATTCCTCTCTTACCTGGCTGTCTTCTAATTTCTTTAAATTGAATCTCTCCGTTTTCGGACAATGAATATTACCTTTATTCAACGATAACCTCTCTCGTATTATCGCTGCTACCAGGTAGTGGTCAGTATCACAATCAGCCCCTCTAAACGACCGGACATCAATTATGCTAGATTGCCTTCTACTATCTACTAAAACGTGATCAATTTGATTATGTGTTTTCCCGTCTGGTGATGTCCAAGTGTATTTATGAACGTCGCGATGTGGGAATTTTGTACTCTTCACGATTAGGTTTTTGGATGTTGCAAAGTTCACGAGTCTAACACCGTTGTCATTACTTTCCTTATGCAGACTTTCGTTCCCTACAATCGGTTTGAAAATATCCTCTCGTCCTACCTTCGCATTGAAATCCCCTAATAGAATTTTCATATGGTATCGCGGGAGTTGGTCAAATATCCGTTCCACTTCTTCATAAAAACTGTCTTTTATATCGTCATCCTTATCTTCCGTTGGGGCATGTACATTTAAAACAATAATATCACACAACCGTCCCTTAAGAGTAATAAAAGGAAGCCTGTCAGTAACAAATTCAACCCGTTTAATTGCTGGTAATATACGTTTATGAACGAAAAACCCCGTTCCTAACTGGTGATTTTTATTTCCTTCCCCGTAAAAGAACGTAAAATTTCCGGAATTCTCAGATCCATTTCCTTCCCACCTAACTTTCTGAACTCCTACTACGTCCATCCTGTATTTCTCTAACTCCCTTGTTACGGATTTTAACGCGCCTGCCCTATAAAGACTCCTAATATTCCATGTTCCAAATCTCATGTCCATTTTCTTTTGCTGAGGTCGTGCCAAGTTATCAGTCCTTGTCCGAGGCTTTTGTGAATATTTCTGAACAAGTGTTTTTTTTTTTTTTTTTTTTTTTTTTTTTTTACATAATGAGGTTGTTAGCCCTACCCAAACCCCCAAGCTGGAGGACCACTCCTAGTCGGCTGTCCGCGACTGCTTATTCAGTATATTCGCAGTTAACCTCTATCTAGAGGCCTTCTCCTCGATCCGCAACCTGAGGACGCGCCATGCAGTGGTGACAGGAACCCACGTTATTTGTGTACATTGGGTTGACAAAGAAGCTAATGAAATATTTCTAGGTCCCTGACAAGCCTTCCATAGCGGGAGAAGTAATAGCCACACTGATTTTCGGATGCTTTAGCTTAAACACATCTAAGCAGCTTTTTCGATATTTCAAATTCTGTAAGAATCTTGTAGAAAGTTTTCCTCTTAACCAGTCATAAGCCTTTCCAAAATCAATAAATAACTGATGTACCGGGGTTTTTATTCCCATCTCTTTTCAAGTATTTGTCGAATGATAAATATCTCATCGATAGTTGATCTATTTCGCCTAAATCTGCACTGATAATCTCCAATAATTTTATCTTCGTATGGGGTCAATCTTGCTAATAGAATGAGACCTAGAGCAAGAATAATCAACACAATATAAACTAAACTAAAATCCCAGGCAATTCAGTGTAATAATAGATAGAACCAACCAGCCAGATAATGATATGTAGACAGCACGTTTTCCCATTATTCCTGGTTTACTTGATGTACTTCCCTATCTTTGAATTTAAGTAGCTCCTCAATTGTCTCATCATAATGTTATTATTACCAATAACTCCATTTTCCCACCGGGAATAGAACTGGAGATCAGAAACACCAAACTTCCCTGTTAGCAACTTGAATACATGGAAGACCTAACACAGTATGTAGAATGTTAAACCTACTGAAAACTTATTTAATAAATCATAGAATGTCATGTCTTTCTCTCAACACACGGAGTTTTGCATTGACTTGTCTACTGAAATCTGAGATACAAACAGCTCCCGCTTGAACAAATATAAATAAAGATAAATTGTTATCACAATAGTGTTTTTAAAGTTGGAGTTTCTATAGAAATGATAGGAATAACTTGGTTTGAAAGTAAATAAAACACCATACTGTACCTAGTCATCTGAACATTTGAAGGAATTGTCTGCAAATGAACTAATCAATTTCTTGTACAGCATTTTTTTGAACTTACAGCCACGCCAAAAGAAACAAAATATTATTTTCAATGAATATAGGACAAATCGTACTGGAGATAATTTCCCATTAAAAAGAAAAATCCTGAATTGCGAATCCTTCTTTTCAAAATGAACAAAGTCAGTTATTATTTCAATAAATCCTTTAAAGTATACATAAATTCTTTCCAAGTTGCCAAAAATTTACACATTTAGTAAATAGTTATTACAGAAATTCAAATTATTATAAAGTAATGATATGAATTCCATTTTAACTCTCACGAACGATGCCTCATAATAAAATAATCCATCTAGTTGTGCAGCTAGTGTGCGTGTTTTAAAGATTTAAGTTAACGACTCACTGCTCAGCTTTGAATTTAAATATTATATAAAAAAATTGCAGTGTTCCTCAGAACACATATGTATCCTATTAATGCAGGCAAAGACTCAGGCAGAAATTATGTTACAAGCGAAGTAAAAGAAAAAAAAACTTGTTTATTGAGCTCCAAAGAGTTTCGAGTGAGTAAAAACTAGAACTAAAATTTTTCCAAAATGCGAATAATAATAATAAATTGATTAATGAGCACACCAGAACCAAAATGTTTATTAATTTTATATAAATCGTTGCCTTTTGTAAAATTTACTAGTTGAAATTGGTACTAAAAAATCTTGCAAGGTAGAATTTTCTAAATAATACGTTTCCCATATTAATCAGAGTAATACTGTGTATTTATGAGGAATTCAGCATAAATGTAATAATGCAAAATAAATACAATAATGCAATAATTTCCAAATGCGTTATTCAATAATTTCAAATGCAATAATTTCCAAAAAAAGACGATATTCTATTAGGAAGAAATTACATTATTATTTACCAAAATTCTTGGATGAGATAAATATCCCTACTAATCAAAATTTAGTAAATATTACACTGGTTATTCTATATGTATTTATTTCTCTTGTAGATATTTACAATAATATAATATAAATTATAATACAGTACAATCTATTAATAAATGTTTTCAAAGGTTCGTTTAAAAATAGATACTGCACTTGATGCATGTTAAAATAATAAAATATGATAAAGTTAACTTAAAAATTACATTTTACATACATAGCCCATAACTACGTGCAAATTAAATATAAAAGTAAACAATAGAATTAACTTCTACTGAAATAGGTAAGTAAAACAGCACAAACAAACTTTCTTTCAATAACAATCTAAAAAAAAGCTATTTGTAGAAATCAATACAATGGTCTTTTATTCTCACTTTAGATTTACATACAGAACAATTTTCATAAAAATATATACCTACGTCTTAAAATACTTTTCATTTATCTATAACTTTACGTCATATCTTATGACAAAATTTTCCCTGGCAATTTTCTAGATAGTTCATGATTATCTTATATTTCTCTCTCGAGTTTCTCTTTAAGAATTTTGCAACATTGGTTAACTGATATGGATCTGCATCTAAATCATAGGCTTCAACAAAATTCTGTAAAAAGAAAGAAAGCAAAATATTATTCGAGACAATCTTAACGCCTATAAAGAACTATGGACAATATGCAAAGTTTAATAAAAGTAATTGTCTACCTTTCCAAATGGTCTGATTTACGTGATTTCCTTGTAGTTTGTGATTTTTTTTTTACAATCTTTCCCAGTTTGGAAGCAGATTAAGAAAAAAATATATACCCTCTTAAATAAATTACTACGGGCGAGCGTACGAAAGTTTAGAAATACCTATGATGAAAATCAGATCAAAAGCTCTCCGGGTGCTGCATTACAAATTGCAGGTAATTACCTAAAGTTCATTCAACGAACCTTCTGATCCTAATGTAAACATTACAGAATGGTATTACTCCGCCAGTCATTGGATGATTGGCTATCGGTCAGCGCTTCTTTCGAGAAGCACGTGCTTGTATCCTGTAGGTGTTTTACATATTCCTCGCACGCAGTCATACTGTAAACCGTGATTCGCGCGTAAGGTGGGTCAAAAGCCACTTTCTGCGCATGCGTATTCTCTTTTATTACATTAATTCAATTTGGTTCTTAGACACCGTGTTGTTTCTATTATATAACTGTAAGGAAATTGCATTTCAGGTAATGAACCTTACAAGCAACAAAAACATTGAAAAAACAGCTTATTTGACAATGGACTATTTTCTTTTGCCGCATGGATGTTCCAAGGCTCTTTAACCAATAAAGTGAAACAATTACCACGTGTATCTGTTTACATGAGGTACTGAATGTTACTTGAATAAACTATAACAATATTGCAAATTTGTTTTGAATCCGAGCAGACAGAAATCCAAATAAAACACTTAGAAAGCAATGATTTGGTAAAGCCTTAATAGTAGTTTAAACAAGAGTAAGTAGTTTGAAAGACTCAGAAACATTTTTGACTCCATAAGCCGTACCGTACAACAATTTCTTCGTTGTGTTGTGAAAGAAAAGAGAAGGGCTGCTTAAGTGAGGAATTAAACTAAGCAATTCCCAATTTGCTTTTGAAAGATCCAATTGTCTAAAAGAAGATTGGACTTTTTCAAAGTCATAAAGAAGAATCTATAGTACAGATGTAGACATGAGGTGTGCCTGTATATACTTTAATAAAATTGTTTGATCTTTATTCTTTCTTTAAATGTCATTTTTCAATTGTACTCTACAATTTCATTAACTCCTAATTTTTCAATTCATTGAAATAATAACTTTATGTTATTTTTAATATACTTAGAACCCAATAACAGGAGGATATAAGAATTTTATAGTGAACGGATGAGTGAGCTATAGCTACTTAACTTTATGTCCACTGTATGAATATTTCTAGCTACACATATCTATATATATAAAAGAGAACGCACAAAATCCTTTGTCCGCTCATCACGCTAATACGGCTGAACCGATTTCTTTCATTTTTGGGGGGTTGTTAGGATTTGGACCCTAGATGGTTTTTATCATATCACTTTAATTTTCAATTACCAGTGTCTTGAGATAATTGACCAATCAGGTGTCAATACGTAAAAAAAATCCTTTGTCCGCTCATCACGCTAATACGGCTGAACCGATTTCTTTCATTTTTGGGGGGTTGTTAGGATTTGGACCCTAGATGGTTTTTATCATATCACTTTAATTTTCAATTACCAGTGTCTTGAGATAATTGACCAATCAGGTGTCAATACGTAAAAAAAATCCTTTGTCCGCTCATCACGCTAATACGGCTGAACCGATTTCTTTCATTTTTGGGGGGTTGTTAGGATGTGGACCCTAGATGGTTTTTATCATATCACTTTAATTTTCAATTACCAGTGTCTTGAGATAATTGACCATTCAGGTGTCCATACGTACAAATCCTTTGTTATTAGTTCATCATAGGTATAAAAATAAACGTATTTATATGCAACCCGCATGACCCTGTGACTCAGCGGGTTAACATAACTGACAGGCGCTATAAATCACTTGAAAGCGAAAAAGTAAAAATTATCTAAGTAACAAAGTTTATTGCGTTCCGGGGTGACCGCAGCGAAGCGGGGTGAACGCTGCTAGTGACCTATAAATTCGCGTACACTAGGAATGGGCTTCAAGAATTTGTATCTTTCACTAGATCGAACTTGTGTTTATTTTCTCCGAAAACTGGAACGTTTGTGATTACCTTCGCATTAGTAGTTCTATTACTGACATTTTAAATCTTCTTCAATGCATTGAGAGTTTACACGTTTGAAATATTGAGTAAGTTCAATATAAATGAATACACATGAATGAATGAAATAACAGACAAAATCTGGAGCAATCGATTCATTTTGAAAACTCTTGCTCCTCACGAACGAAGTTGTGACGACACTGGACACGAGACACTATTACAGATCTGACCGCTAGTTGGCGAGCTGTCACTTTGGATGAATGCAACGACCCATTCTTCTTATTGCTTCATGGCTTTACCTTTGTTTCCTGAGTACCAGTGTGTTTAACTGCTCTTATTTTACATTGCCGGATTGGAGTGTGCTTTATTAAAAGTACAGCCTGTATTGTTCCTCTTTGTTTTACAATATATATAAGTTGGGTAAAAAAGTTAAGCAATATTGTTCTCACTTCAGAGGGGCATGTCTCAGCACTGTACGTCTGATAAGGGAATGTTAGACGAGGAAGTGGTGAGTGGTAATTCATGTTATTCAGTCAAAAGCAGCAGTGCCGTGAAGTAGAGGAGGAATATGGAAGCGCAATAAGAATACGTTTCGGAAAGACGAACAGTATGCGTGGATGTGCTCACGCGTTGAAGTGGCGTTTAAGCGCAATGCACAACAATGTCTTCGGGGACTTTGTGAAGCGTGTGGTGATGCAGCGTTGCCGTATTGTACGGTGACGTAATGGTTGAAAATGTTTTGTGAAGATAGGGATACTGTTCTAGATAGCCCTCGTTTGAGACGACCCCCAATTGTACAATTCAGCTCCTTGACTTCCTGCTGCATGCAGATTGCCGATGGACTGCGTGTGAGTTAGCAGCGGAGGTGGGCGTATGCCACAAAAGATTTACACATTTTTCAGAACATTCTTAGGTTCCGAAAAACTGCAGCACGTTGGATATTAGGTCAAATCATCGACGTGTAACAATGGCATTGTAATGCACTTACACAAGAATTGCTGAACCGCCACTAGAGGGAGGGTGAGATTTCCTTGGAACGATGGTTACTATGGACGAAACCTGGTTTCAATTGTATGAGCCACGGTTGAAGCGGCAGTATAATAAATGGAAACGTACTGGTTTCCCTCGCCCAAAGAACGTGCACACGGTGTTGGTGTGAAAGTAATGTCCATTATGGCTTACGATATCTATAGGGTCATCCTGTACCATGCTGTATCTCAAGGGCAGGCGAATCGCGGGTTGCAACTTCTTGCAACAACATCTTTCTCCTGCACTCTGTCAATGTCACGATGATCACGATGTCACATGGTTAACATTGTGATGGAGCTCCTGCCTCAGTAGCAGTGGGAGATATTGTATGATCTGCCATATTCACATGATATGAGCCCGTGCGATTACGACCTTTTTGCCAAAATGAAGCAACTACTTTGCGGAAAGCACTGCGATACAAGAGAAACCATTATCCATACCATAATGGTGGTCCCTGTGGAACACCGAGGACGATTGACAGTGTACGACACCTTCCACACACGTGGCAGTAGGTGACAAAGATGAGAGACGATTATATTGAAGGTATGCAACAGCTGTTCTTCTATGCATAATGCCAGGTACGAATTATAACAATATTGATATCACTTTTTATCCAACTCATGTAAATGTGAATGATAGATTTAGTGTTGGCACTTACGGACATTTTGCAATATCCAACCGCTTCTATCCCTTAAAACGAGAATTTTGTATGTGAAGTTCAGTTTAAAAATGACTATCAAGAACCTTATGCCGCTTGTCGTTCAAGAGTTTTTGATCGTAAAAGCGTTTACTAATTTACATAATCTTGCTTATTAAGCCGACTTAATACTTCTGACTTCTGTTTGTTTCCAAAATTAACCTGTCCTGAAAGAATGGAGATTCTCTGAACTCATAGATACTCAGCAATATGATAAAATTATTTCCAAAATAAAGCGTTCCGGGCATCCAGAAATGATCACCAACAAATCAAGTGTATAGATGCAATTGCAGCTTCCAATGTATAATTCTGAATACATATTTTCTGCGAATATATTGTATTCCAGGGATTAAGTTATATCCACGTATCTATATCTATATTTATCTGTAAGTCTATCTTACAAATTTGAAGTTAAATTTTGTAAATGATCATCAATGAAACATCTGAACTATCCTATAGCTTGTGAAAGTATTATTCTTACCTCATCATCATAAAATTGACAATATAAACTGTTTTCCGTTTCGGAAAGCTGACGGACACAATTGTATGTGTTGTTCCTCGAATCTTCACATTTACAAGCAGATTGTAGAGTACACTCCTAAAATTAAAAGAAAATCAAAAATTTACTTCTATGTTATTAGAATACCTATTTCAATAATTGCCATCCGGCACAAATATCCCACGGGCAGCTAGAAGTTGTCTAAATTAGTATTGCCATGTTAAAATTAAAAATTTCCTTTAGATGCTCCTTATTTGGATCGCGAGATTATATATTTTGATACGAGGGGTAGTCCAAAAGTGATGACAGACATTTGTAATACACGTAAAAATCTAATACAGTAAAATAATTTCGCTTCTCTATACTCGCAATACTTCTTAGTAAAACATGTATATATAAATATTGTAGGCCATCATTTGTGGGAGATACATTTATTCGAACATGAGTAGTCGACGTGATAACACGGAAATGAACAAAGACGAAGTGAGAGCTGTCATCAAGTATCTTTGTTTAAAAATCATTTGTCAAGGCTTCAAACTGCCCAACACCTGGCCTATTCTGCAGCCCAGTGAATTTTACCTCTTTCCTCGGCTCACATAAAACTCGGAAGCAAGAAATTTGCAGATGATACAGAGGTGATGGCCTCTGTGGAAGTATTTTGGGAAGGTCAAGACAAATATTTTTCTAGGGTATTCAGGATTTAGAAAAAAATAAACTAAATATATCCACTTGTTAGGAGTTTATGTGGAAAAATATACTAATTTTAAGCCATAACCTTTGCACTACATAACTTTTGGATCATCCCTCGTATACAGGCTTGGAGCGACTTCAAAAGGACAAAGAGCGTGCAACTACATTTGACACAACTATATTAGGAATAAGGGGTAGGGCATTTGAAAGAGAAATGTATTGTATACACACATACAGAAATAGCTTAAACGATTGAAAGCAAGCTTCTACAACTAAACACGATCAGAGGCGGCTTTTAAGAAGTCAATCCATAAAAATTTTAATGTTATCGCTACCAGCTAAGGAAAGGAAGCTTATTTCACGTACTAATTCCTGCGTAATGGACAACAGTATTGAATAGAATAGTATTGATACATTAGGTAAGCTTTCTTCCCTTAGCTGGTCGGGATAAAATTTAAATTTTTACTGATTTGACTTTCCTCAAGAACCGCCACTGAACAATATATATAAAAAATGTAAGGGATGATTCCTAACACGGAAACAAGAAAAAAAGTTCAAATAAACTTTTGTCCAACGTACATAATTTCGGAGCTACAAGGTGCCGAAAGCGTGGGAAAATGACATTCAAAGCTCTTTAGCCCGACTATGGTGAATGATAGAGCTAATACGGCATGGTCACTTCAAAGACACCAAAGCTGCTGTATTCAAAAATGCTTAGGTCGAGATCGTGCAATTCGTGCACAAGGGATTTCCCAAAGGAGCCTAGGGATTCCAGGATAATCTGTCAAGAAAGATGGGTCGAAAACGATACGGATGAATAGCTGTTCCAACTGCTAGCAATAATGGGTCTGTACTAAATTGATATCTCGCACAAGCACAAAATGGCGAACAGTTTTATACGTGCCATGTGTGGTTGCATAACGTGCACTAAATAATAGTGGGAAACATGAAAGGAAAATGTGAATAATTTGGTACAAATGGTAAATACATGATATTACGCTGTCCTATCATTGAACAGGCGCTTTTAAGAAAAGGTAATAGTCATGAAATGTACTAAAATGTAAAAGGATCACACTATTAAAGTCTTTCTTCCATGTATTGTTTTCATTGAAAACAAATAAACCAAAGTGAGCGAAACAACCATAATGCAAAAGAGGTTGTTAGCTAAAAACAAAAGTCACAAAATTGGGAATAATGTCATCAATCAACACTTTACTGCAGGATTGAATGTAGCCAAGAGCATCATCAATTACCTGTAAACGAGACAAATCTCCCAATTATCTTACAATAGGTGATGGACAAGGCGTTACAGCGTCGCAGTAAGTTCTGACGCATCCGCTGTAACAGCTCAGGATCTGTTCCTATAGTATCACAGGCAGCGAGTATTCTTGCTAATAGTTCTTCTGCGTTGTCTATAAGCGTTTCATAGACAAGTGTTTTGACATGACCCCACAAGAAAAAATCAAGTGGAAGCAAATCTGGGGAACGTGCAGGCCAATTACAAGGATCGAACCTGCAAACTGTGGCGTACTTCAGGTGATAACACCGTCTGTGAAAACAAAATATCTTCTAAACGATAACAATATGACAACATGTTAAGCATTCTAGGCAAAATCTCGGAATCAGTCCTGCAAAACATCGGAAGCAGCGACTAAAACAAACGTCCTGATAAATTGTTTTTCCTTGTTCTTTTTCAATGTTCGGGTAACGCACATTACGGCTAATGATAAGAAACGAATATTTTAGTGTTGTTCTCTGGCAGTGGTCAAATTAACATGGGATGGCGGAAAAATCCCCCTCTCGTAAAAAGTATCCTCGGCTCGTATCATCAAATAAAATAAGATTTCTGCCTGGAAGAAAGCACCCATATCCCCCGGTTTTCTCCCCTAGTTTTACTTGCTATCAATGACAAAACTACATGGAAGAAAGACTTTAATAGTGTGATCCTTTTACAACATTTTAGAACGTTTCATGACTATTACCTTTTATTAAAAGCGTCTGTTAATGATCATGTATTTACCATTTGTACCAAATTATTCACATTTTCCTTTCATGTTTCCCACTATTATTTAGTGCACGTTATGCAACCACACATGGCACGTATAAAACTGTTCGCCATTTTGTGCTTGTGCGAGATATCGACTTAGTACAGACGCATTATTGCTAGCAGTTGGGACAGCTATTCATCCGTATCGTTTTCGACCCATCTTTCTTGACAGGTTATCCTGGAATCCCTAGGCTCCTTTGGGGAATCCCTTGTGCACGAATTGCACGATCTCGACCTAAGCATTTTTGAATACAGCAGCTTTGGTGTCTTTGACGTGACTATGCCGCATTAGCTCTATCATTCACCATAGTCGAGCTATAGAGCTTTGAATGTTATTTTCCCACGCTTTCGGCACCTTGTAGCTCCGAAATTATGTACGTTGGACAAAAGTTTATTTGAACTTTTTTTCTTGTTTCCGTGTCAGGAATCATACCTTACGTTTTGTAACATAATCATGCGGTCACCCTATATTATATATACGATATTATATATATATATATATATACGATAACTAAAAATGTTCAGAGTTTAAAGAAACTTTTATTTTCTGATCAAGACATAAGCTGCAAATTAAATCCCGATTTGAAGTTTGTATATAGTATTTGTAATGCGATAATGAAAAAAAGTGGAAAGTAAAAGGAAAACGATAATTTTCGTAAAAATAATTAGCTGATTTGATGAAACATGTCCTTAAGAAAGTTTCTTTTTATCCTTTAACTCGTGTTTGAAATTTTTATGGATAAAAGGATAAATTCAAACCCCTTAAACAAGTATATCGTTTATACTCAACCACAGCAGTCATGAATAAACGATGAATAAACGAGGATTTGTATTCCTTGCAAAAAAAAAAAAAAAGGTTTGATTATTATTAAACTTAATTATTGTTTAAATGCGCTTTGTGCATTTTATGTACATTTATTTATTGTTTATTATGCAAGCCTGAAGAGAGAAAATAAAAAGACCGCTTTACTTTTACATCATAGGCTGAGAGAGATGGTTAATAAAGACAAGCAAATGAGCATCTAACAGTTAATTAAATGAGAGACTGGGAGGAAAAGAAGAATCCTTGGAAACAGGTGAACACAACGACATAAATCACATAGTTACATAATCTGAAATCTAACACTCGATCTATGATCCTTCATACTGGAAATATAAATTTTATGACTAATGTTTATTTAAAATACACTGAAATATGAAATCTTGCTGAATATTACGCTTGCATTGTATAGGGTGGGCCAGAGAGGGCGGTCATTTTTTAAATGGTTAAAACTCTCCACTAAGCAGAGTAGCAGATGTGGGATAGGTGTCATTAGGTTCGTGAAGTCATAGCATTTTATTGTTTGTTATTTTATTTTAGTTTCTGTAATCTTCTTTTCTTTTCAGATTAATTCATGGAGCTATGGACGATAGCACACCATGTTTTTGCCTATGACAGTTTCGCCAAAAATAACGGGTCTATCACGACAGTTTAGGGCGAGTTTCGTCGGCATTTAAATATCTATAGAAATCAATCTGTTCCCACTTGTAATACCATCCTACATTGTGTTAAAATACTTCATACATTAGATAAGGTAATGAACAAAGAAACCACCAGGGACTACACGAACGACATGTAACCCTGAAAATGTGGAAAGAGTCAGATAAACCATACTGCGCAGTCTGCGTCGATCAGCACGGAGACATGCTGAACTTGGCCTCAGCATTCGTTTGGTCAGATGTATTTTGCATTTAAACGTGTATTTTCACCCATACAAATTGGTCGTTATGCAACAGTTGAAGCCCAGTGATTATGCACAGCGACTGAATTGTGCACATGAGGTGAAGACAATTTTTGAGCAAAATGACAACTTCCATTTGTTTATGAGCGATGAAGCTCACTTTTATCTCAATGGCATTGCGAATCAACAGAACTGCGGTTACTGGGCGTCTGAAAATCCCAAAGAATTTACACGAAAGACTCTGCACAACCCTAAAGTGATGATTTGGTGTGTTAGAGACAAAGCTGCTGTCATCGGTCATATCAGCATAAAGCAAGTCATACATGTGAAATCCAATATATATATATATATATATATATATATATATATATATATATATATATATATATATATATATATCAGCAACATTCAGTGGGTGTGCAGGGGATTCTCTACACGGTACAATTTCCAGACATGCACTCAACAGAATTTTAAGGTATATTCTGACTTTAAGGGAGGTTTAAACTAGCCAAAAATAAACGTTGATAGCAGTAAACACGGAATGCTTCGGTGAGAAGTCAGAAGTATTAGTTACCGCCCGGCCTCTCGCGTGGAATAACGCGAACTGCGATGTTTTGTTACATGCTTAAAGGTTAAAAAAAAAAAAAAAAAAAAAGTGAAATATACCGTGATCGCAAGTTATTCCGAGCACGAAGAACCACGGAACTGGCGGTTCCTAACACTTCAGACTTCCCGCCAAAGCATTCCGTGTCCACAGTTGTCAAGGCTTAACTTTTGCTTACTTTGGACACACTTTTGAAATCAGAACATATCTAAAAATTCTGTTGAGAGCCTGTCTGGGAATTATACCGTGTGTTTAATCCATTGCACATTGATGAGATGTGTGTTTTTGGATTACATATATGACTTGCTTTACGCTGATATAAATTGCCACTCCACGATTTCTCGAATTCAAAACAGTGCGCGTTGAAATTTAGCTTTTCCATTATTTTGGACAGCATTATTTCTGAAACTATGCACGTCTACATGGACTTTTTCTCTTATTTTGATGTACGATTGCAATTGCATGATAACAACGATCGACAACTTGATGTGTTGTTTACTGATGCACACAATAGAGCAAAGTATAAAAGCGGAAGATTGTTTATAACAACGTACTCATTTTGGAAGTGGTGCTGTCATCCGTGGGTTATTCCAACATTTCTCAAATACCTTTCGTACTCGCTTACTATTGCATCCACAACGCGAAGTTGAATGTACAACCCTTTACCTGCACACATATTTTCAGTGCCCACGTAAATACGTCACTTCTTTCTCGGTGTTTACTTTTCACTTTTTAGCTGTGTATTTCCATCTATGATAATAATACATTTTTTCTAAGAAAGATAGCTTATCAGTTCTCGCACTACCTAGGTATTTTCTGTAACGCGGACTACCAAGAGGGGTAGGTCATTTCGTGCCCACCGATTAAGATGAAATGTATCTCGCAAAAGGAAACAAATTAGGAACTCTCACAAAATCTACAGAAACAAGTGAACAGTACAAACAAATTTTATGAGACACACTAACGTTAAATTTGAACCACCATAACGTATTCGCTTTAGCTAAATATGTTGAGCAATAACATATCTTTTTACAATTTTAAAGAAACGATTAGAAGAGTAATAACAAATAGTATACTGTGGTGGGCATAAAGTACCTCCCGGTTGGTAGTCCGAGGGTTAAAACATAACTACTCATACATAGAAACAGTTTTGACATATTATTAGATTTCTTTTAAAGGAGAAGTTTTTAAATGTAGGAAGAAAGAAAGGAGTGTTTTAAACCTTAAGTAGTCCTAGAATTCCAGTAAGTAGTCCTAGAGTTCCAGGAATATATACTCCAACTGATAAGGGAATATATTCCTCGATTCAGGTTTACCATACATCCAAACATTATGTCACATATATAAATATTTAGATAAATACATTTTTACTTACAGAAACGGTGTTATCACCTTTCCAGGGGCAATCTGGAGAGACAGTTCTCGATTCACCTTCTCCATGGTATTCAACTAAGAATGCCTCTCTCCAAGTTTCTTGTAGAGATTTAGGTCTCTTCTGCAGTAACGTAGTTTTCCTCATTCCCCGATTTTTGAATCTTCTCTCCTTACCAGTTAAAAGAGGCAACAATGACTCTCCGTCCATGCCTTCTACTTGTTCTATGTTAGCCATATCAAGGAAGGTTGGCGCAAAATCAATGGTTAATGCTATTTCTGAAATCACTTTCTTAGCGGGAATTCCAGGACCTCTCACAAGGAGAGGAATTCTTATATCAAACTCATAGGGTAGACGTTTATCCCACGGAAGAGCGAATTGCCCTAAAAAAATAATCGACAAACAAAATAGTGATAACGACAAAGGAAATTCGTGATATCTTGCATAGAAATAACAAAATCTACTTTTAGTAATACGAAATAAAATTGAATTAAAATTATAGAAATTATTGTTTATAACCACATTTGCTATGGTTTTTAATAAGTGCTTCAGTAAAAGGGAGAAATTTGCACTGGAAGTACAAACAGTATCTGATACATTAGTCCAGTCAACGTACGTAAAAAAAGACACTTTACCTTGAACAAATGGTAATAGAAATGAAACATGCACCAAAATGATGCTGAGTACATTATAAGCAAACCACCTGAAAAAGTCTTCAAGAATATTCAGTCTGGAAGATCGTTAAATCCAATATGGCCGACGTAGGTAGTCATTTACGACAGACATAGTAACAAACGGAGTAATTATGTGACTTTGTAACAAAATTACAGGCTCAACATCCCTGATAAAAGTTGTTCACCATTATGTGTCCTTTCGAATAAGGCATTGAACATACCTCTAATATACAAGGTGTCTCAAAAGTCCCCTGATATAAGGTAACTTATTATCAGAGTTACAACAAAATGTAAAAGGGTAAACCGTCTCCAAATGTGATGTTTTAGATCTAAAATGAATGAATGAATGTTTAAAATCGGATTAGCCGTTTGTGCTGTACACTCTTTATGCTCTCAATGTTAAATGAAAATGCAACGTTACTATTTCCCGGGAGGTGGATAAATTTTGTAAGAGTATGATGAATGGAGGCATGTTTGAAACGTGAGCTGGCCATCGACACGTTAGCGTAAAAGACAGTAACTTCATTCACTTATGTTGTGGATCCCGGTAAATGTCAACGTTGCATTTTCATTTAACATTGGGCGTATAAAAGTGTATAGCCCCAACGGCTCGTCCGATTTAAAACTTTAGACTTAAAACATTTTTGGAGACGATTTTCCCTCTTACTTTTTGTTGTAACTCTGATAACAACAGTGTTACCCTATGTCAGAGGACTTTTGAGACACCCTGTACTTTTTTCATTATCTACACATAGTAGGCCCTTTATGCTTCTTGTAAGTGTAAATGTAACTCCATTTGTGGTTATTGTTTTCAAATGACTGAATGGTTGAATACTGAACTGTAACCGATGATTTTAATTTTATTTATCTCAGAAGGAATGCCAAGCGAGTGAATTATGTGCAGCTGCACTGAGAGCCAAACCTAGAAAAAAGTACATCAAGCATACCGAAGGAAGTATGTGAATTTCAGATAAATCAAGAAGGATATGCAATCTAGAATACCATCTGATGAAGAGACATCTGCAAGTATTCTGCGTTCAAATTCGCCAGCATTTTGTTTTGTTCTTAGCTGTTTGTTTTGTGGTGAGCCTGATAGATATGACGGTAAGTGGAAGGATCACTAATTCCACTAAAAGCTAATACTTTTCAAGAAACAATAGAACACAATGATGATTGGGTCATGACTGTAAAAAGTCGTATTGAATATGCCAGAGAGTATTTAGCGAAGCATAGCTTCATAGCTTCGTATTTTATTTATATTGTTGGAGATGTAAGAGTCATATTTCTATCAATACAAAATATTCTTGTGAACACAAAAAAGATTATTACATTCTTACCTACGTGAAATCCATGATCAGATGAAAATATTATAAAAGTATTATTCAGTTGCTGTATAAGGTTCACCTTCTCTACAATTTCAGCCACTAGGTCATCTACAGATAGCAACGCCTCCCAGCGATTTCTATAGATACGTTCTATCTCTGTCAATGTTGTGTCGTTCAGAGGAGATGGGGGCATTCGAACCAACCAATGCTTATCCTACAAATAAATATATCGGTAATCATCATTATTATCAATTAATAAAGTATTATCAATATGTACATTACACAATCCGATATTATAGGTAGAAAGAAAGACACCAATACTTGCACACTTATGAAAATTTTGATTTTCTTTAGTAACGAAAAATAATGAAGCCAGAACTCGGCGAAAAGTCATAAATACTTACCTGTATGAAGTATAGTCCGAATGAACTTTAACAAATGAACATAAGTAAGGGGATAAAAGTCAGAAAATAGACGCTGAAAGAAACCAGCAAAAAATGCGTCACTAACACAATTAAATTCGTTGCTGATTTCATTCAGAGCTGGACATTTTTTTTGAAAAGCTTCTTTCTGCTTACACTTTCTTTCCAATAGCATGGATATCATGTAGATTTTCTGGGTCATCCAGTGGCAGAAGATCATCACACACATTCTTCCATTTTTTTTTTGAGTTTGATGTCCCACGTTTATGCTCCAAGGTTAAGGAAGACGGTGAAAATGAGGTGGATAATAATGGGAGAATGAAGAAAGTGAGAGGAAACCGTGTAACTTCGAAAAAACGCACGCACATGATGATTGATTAACTCAAAGACCATTGGGTGGGAGCATCGAACTAGACATCTCGTGCACAAGAGTGAGCGCTATACATGATTTTCCTGTTTTGCATAATCTCCCTTGTCAAGAACTGTCGAACCCAGCCAGCACAAAGTCATCTGTATATGTGAATTGTTGGATTAGCGTTAACACACATCCATCTGCCATACCTGGGTGCTTCGTGGTCTATCTCGTGGTAATAAATCTGTCTTTTTAGATGAATTTCTCAATGGCTGATGCGTTTCCATCGGCTGTGACGGTTGACGGTCTACTTGATTGTGGCTGGTCCTACGTATGAGTTGCAATCATCATGCCCAAACCTTTAAAGCTTCGACATATATTACTTCCATTGTGTTGTGCTCATTGCAACAATTTACTATGAATCGATGTTTCTGAGTTATTCTGGAGTTTGTAGAGGAATTTGATAAATGCACATTGGCGTAGAACGGTGTTACGTTGATAATCTATGGTGCATTACCTGCAGCATCGGGAAATACAAATTAGGGATATGTTAGGTGGACCAACTACACAGCAAATTACAAAATTGTTTATAGATATTGTGATATACGGATATTGATCATTCAGTTCCTGAAGTCAAATACTTACCACCTACCTCATTCGAAGCTGTGTTAAAATCAGGTGTCCTAGGAATAGTAACATTCAGAAAATAGTCCTTGTATTGTGGTGCTGGAGTAAATGGAGCATGAGGAGTTGGAACAGCGATAGTCATGAAGAACGGCTTATCTGTCACATGTTGTTGGTTTAGAAACTGAAGTCCATATCGTTTCTAAAAACAAAAATGACTTATAATGTATTCTGAACACAAACATCAAGAATTATGTTTTAGTGTGTAACAGATTAAGTGAATAACAAAGATGAAAATTGTGTTAAATGTTAATAATATAATTTATTAGCCATTATATTATAAACAAACCAAGATAAATATTTGCATCTTGAAACTGATTTTACTCACTCAAAATAGTGAAAGTTGCACTTGTAGCAATAGTTCTAGTACTGCTAATCATTATAATATTATTATTTACTTGGAATAATACTGAACTAAATCAGCTCATTAATAGGAGTTCAAAATAAAACGAAACTGATGTTAACTCAGTATTCATTGAAATATATCACGAAAGAAAACATTTATATACTTAGTCAGTTTTATTGTATAGGGTTATTTAAAAATCACGAAAGGAAAACTTCAATACACTGAGCATAAAAGGCAATAATGTATGCATTAGCCAGAATGATGGAGACCTTCATCATCTGTTGTAAGCTTGCAAGTTGCTAAGTGTGTGATTTTTCTGTTTTCGTAAATTGAAGGGCGATAGTATAAAGCATTAACCAACATAAATTATTTATTGAAATTTCAGTTGTAATCAGAGAAATTTAGAAAATATAGAAAATTTCTAGGCAAAATAATCTATGAACATTATTAGCTCTAAACTTCGTAATGTAATGAGTCGTTAAGTAAAACGTAAGGAAACGAAATAGTAGAATTGTCGGAGTGAGTTTCGTACCTAAATAGTTGAATTAATTAGTTTATCCTACACACAGTGATTATAATAATGCTAACTAGCACTGTGGACTAGTTTTGTACAAAGCGATTTAGTACAATCAAAAACAGTTTGTCAAAAAACCTCGTAGAACGAAGAAATTTTCATTCTAATTTTGTGTCAAAAGCAATTCAAAATTACTGATAAGTTTCAAAATAAGCAATAAGAAGAGTCGTGACTACAAAACGAAGACATGGATAATTAAATATATAATTATGTTCTATTATTACCACATAGTTTCTAGTTATTAAAGTATTATTACCTCACGAAAATAAAATTACAACGATCATAGTTTGATGATTTTATTAGTATAACACATCAAAACAATTTTTGACAATATGCAACATTTTTTTTTTAGCAATTTAAGAATGAAATATTTAATTTAACGTTCTACATTTACAGCTTTTAAGCTAAGGGACGAATAAATTAAGTGAATGGTTATGAGAAAATTCGTGGAATAAGAATGTGGGAGGAAACGAAAGAATACCGAGAAAAACAAGACACGATATTTTCTACAAGCTCATTTGGTTTGGGATTGAACCAGAAACAACTGAGTCCAAATGAGTGTTCTACCACTTTTTAAATTTTTATTTTGTATTTTTTTGCTTTTGTTTTAACTACTGAGTCAGTTATTGGCTCATTGTAGCACGTATATTAAATTTCCGAAATATAAAACAGATCTAAAAATTTATGACGCAGAAAACTTAGACATAAATAGTGACCTGAACTTTTCCTTTTAATTTCCTCTCAAATTCTGTTTTATTATTTTTATATTACCTGAATTCGGTTTAATTTCCGTAGCTCTTATAAACATACTTTTAGACTTATCTTAAACAAGTATCAACACAGATATCTTAGCAATGGGTAGGAAACTTCATCACGTTCCTAGGAAAATGTGGATGACGCTTTCTGCAAAATAACTTTAAACTTTTCATTTACATAGAATATAATGTAATATTTTGAGTTGTTCGTTTACAAATAGAAAACTCTTTCCCCCATCCAATACTTCATCAAAGAAACATTCACAAGCAGAAATTGCATTTTTGAACACACAGAAAAAGCTAAATTATTTGCTTCAGATGACTATATGTTTTTAATACAAAATATGTTTCATTCCGTACTTAACATGCAGTTTCTCTCTGACCTCACTTCTCGAAGGACGAAATTAATAGTTCTTTCACATTTTGTTCTGAGAGATTTTGCCTTCTCACTCTGACCACACTATTGTAATCCGTGAAAAATCCTTCGAAGTCTACCTTCGAGGTAGGCTATAACATTGCCTGCATACCAGTGTTCGAAGTGGAAAAAAACACAGGCGATATGTTTTATTAAGATTTTGACTCGACATACTGGTTATCTAAATGTTGAAATACAGTGAGAGTATGTTGTGTAAAAGATTGCATTTTTGTTTACATAATTGTCATTGGAGAACTTCTCTATAGTTACGGGGAGAGGGCGAACATGGAAAGACTTTCATCCCCCATCAACAACTTTCTGAAAAACATACAAAAATATCCCTCTTACATTGTATTATAGAGAATTATACACAAAAATGCTCAAAAACCGAGTTTTATATTAACAATTTCCTGTGGGAAAACTCCCGGATCCCTCACTCAACTAAGGGGTAATCGAAATTCCCGGAAGATCCGCCCCCACAGCAGACAACCCTTAACTCACCCATGCTCAAAGCACGGCATTTATATGTATTAAGGCAAGACGACACACACACACACACAGACACACACACACATGCACACACACACACACACACACACACACACACACACACACACATATATATATATATATATATATATATATATATATATATATATATATAGGAAAATGTAGGTAGGAAAATGATGATAAAAATGTCTGGGTTGTCAACTTAGAAATTATTTCTACATAAAAAATAAAATCCTCTTACATGCAAAGCTATTCGTGAAAATGAATTTATTACAGGTATTGAGCATCTACTCTCCAGTGACGGTATGTTTATTTATTTATTTAGAAAACAACACAACAGGCTTAATGCCTAATTATAGTGTAGTATAATACATACATAGACATATATACATTTACCTGTACAATTAATCAATTCACTTCGAGTGTCAGGTACTCGGTAATAATCCTGTTTCTAAATACATATTCTGACATACTGAATATATCTAGATCATTGTAAAACCAAAGACGGTATGGCATACCACTGCATACCGTCTCGCTTCGACCACTGTTGCATAGTATAAGCAGCAAAATCTTCGGGTACAATTTCAAGTGCCCACAAATTTTCCACAAATTTCATATCTTTTTGTTCTCAAACGACCCATTAGCTCTTGAGATGGGATTTTCTCCATCTCCTTACTCTTTTCAGTCGATCTAGCATTTCTGGTGTTGAGTGATTTTGCATCTTACATTAAATCCCCAGTCTATTTTCCAAATGGAGTGGGGATTTAATATAATATGCAGTAGTTGAACCATTTCTTTACACGAGTATCTTTCCATAAGAATATTCACTTTCTGGAGTAACTGCGTAGCCGAATGTTTGGGGCACTAGATTTTTAACAGAATAATGATACATTGGATTTTACGCGAATTGTGCGGGCACAGTGGAATTTTATCATTTCCGGAAACATACACAATGGACCAAAACATAATAAGGCAAGTGGATGACGTTATGACGTAATGGAAAACTGCGTGTGGAGCTTTGCTCACGAGTAATAGAAGAAAAACGTACGATACGAAAAAGAACAAGTTTTCAGAATGCCAGGAAGAAAGAGTTGTAGTTGACAAATATGCAATAGCTGCTTGCAAACATTTCTTTCTTGTATTTTTACACCCCTTTCACTTCTTACAAATGTATTAGTGTATCACAAATCTGTAATCTGTAGTAATTTTTACCTTATACTTGTACAGATGTACACTCATGTCCAAAATGATTGTCGCATATCTATAACTGTCCTCTCTTAGCAATATAATATGTTAATGATTTTGCAGGGTACTTTTAATACTGATACTATGTGTATAATTGGGAAATGTATATTTGTGGTAAATTTCATAGCAAAAGAATTATAAATACGAAAATTAGAGTGAGTAAAACAAAATGTTACTAAATGGATAAGAAAGTTTTATTTTCGTTCTATTGTTCTTATTTACTGCTCTTTTGACATGAAATTCAGCACCATATGTCTTTGGCGATTATACACATACTAACATTATAAGAAATACCGGGCGAATTCGTTAGAAAATTCTATTCCTACAACAACATATTTATAGACATGCGACAATAATTTTGGACATGAGTGTACGTTTTGCATATCGATATTAAAACCTGTCTATCATCATCATGTTTAATCACTTTTTTCCGTTTTGCTATATAGTGTGGCAGAAGGTCCAAGCTTTTCATATGTGTGCAAAATATTTGATTATTGTGTTTTTCTCCGACAATATTACGCCATTTATAACTTGTGTACCACTTTGCCTGCTCGTTCCCTATTACATACAATTCAATGATATTCTGACAAATTGCCCATATGCGTATTGTTTTATGTTTCAAACACCGCAAAAATCTACTCCTTTAAGACTTCTAAGTTTATTTGTGAAATGTATTTTGTTTTGCGCAACTTCTTGTATTTTGTTTTATAAGTATAGGTTCCTGCTTATAAAAAATAATTCCTTCAATATAATTCTAGACAAAGGACTTCTCATATATAATATGTGCAAAAATGGCTTCTTAAGTCCTGTAAGATTGCTCTTAAAGTAATTGTTATTAAAATGTCAATAAGATTTTAAAAAGTGCGGAATAAGAATGGCTTCAACTTACAACAACATCAGTCAAATAGTCGTCTTCGTAAACATCTCCATGCTCCTCTGCAGTCCCGTTTACAGACAACGTATAGTTGTAATAACGCGAGTTTCCAACTAAACCAATCCACCAATCCCAACCAGGAGGAACGTGTTCGACACCTCCAACCTCCTTCCTTCCATACTGAAATGAAATTATTAATGCAAATTTGCTGATTAGTATTAGTGCTAAATAATTTTGAGTTTTCTATAATAAAAATCAAAAACAAAAATAATTAAATGTATATATCTAGTATTAACCAGTACTATTTTATTTGGACATTTGTATCTTCGTGATAATGAATTCTGATATTATACTTTTATTACAGGGTCAGTCTGATTTTCTCTTTGAAGATTTTATAAACGTTACAAGTTCTTGAACACTTAATTTATTATACATGAGAGAAAAACCTAATTCAAGTATATCTCATGAAAGGCTAAAATTATGAAGACAAGACTCCCCAAACTTCCATAAAAATTGGAGGGAGATTCAGGTATTTGTAAGTTAATATTTGCAGTTGTAACTTCAGTGTATTAAAATTTGAAATATACATTTTGCGAATAAAATATTATTTATTTATTTCCAACCATGAGGATCTAATATGTCCAAATGGTGCATCACATGCTTATGTTCCGAACAATCTCCTTCCTACCGTGAAATACGGCGGCGGCTCTTTGATTCTATAAGACGCCATTGCATGGTATCCCGAATTCCGTGGGTCATGCTCTTACGCTTACAGGACGCATTAATGCCAAAGATTACGTAAATATGATAGGGTGACATCGTCCAACATATAGTCTAGATGTTGTTTCCCACCAATTATTCAATTATTCCGCTAATTCACACTGCTGGAGATGTCAAAGTTTAGTTTCATGAAAAATCTGGATAAACTACAACATCTATGATCAAATCTGGAATTTAGAATGCGGAGAAGATATTGTTAAACTTTGTCCCATATAGGTATAGGTAGAGCGTTAATAAAAAGTGTGTCCGGAATAGACTCCCACTACCGGTTTTTGTTATAAAACTTTTCACTATAAAAGTATTTTTACAAAATACTGTACAAATAATCTCTAGTATACAAGGTTAGTTATAGGTAGTCTTTGACCTTAAGATCGCAGATAGAATCTCTACAGAGCCCCGTAGCAGGCTAAGCAGGGGGTATTAAGGACGCAATGCTCCGTAGCAAGCAGAGGAGGGTTAAGTGACCAACAGAGCCCCGTAGCAGGCTAAGCGGCTGAGGTTAGGATTACCAGACAAAGCCCCGTAGCAGGCTAAGCCAGGAGATAGGATAGGCGTAGTGGCGTAGCAGACTAGAGGCCTGGGGTTAGGTTACTCCTAGTGTTCTGTGGCAAACAGTAGGAGGGTCACCAGAAAACTGGTACAGAATTATTGTCGTCCAGCCAATTTATAGGGTTCCTTGGGTGGCGGTGGCGCTGCTGCCCCATGGGAGGGGCTAGAAGCCGTCGTCTGCAAGTGATTGTAGATCTATCTGGTGTGAAATTCTCTTGCCAAAACCACGTGGTGGTGTTTGTAAACACTGGCATGTGGAATTGTTTATACACTACATCACATGTGACATTACAATATCCTATTCTTCGTCACTGACTGGACACTACATTGGGAATGGTACAATAGTACTTCGAAAACAATTCATGACTTATTATTCCTTAGTTTCATGAGAATTACTACTGGCTGTATGCTAACGATGGCCCGACGCTACGTTAATACGGTAAATTGCATGTTCTTCAAGTGTTTCCATTATTATGCTAACCATGTGTATGTCGAGCTGTATAACGGACCTTTGGTATGCTGCTCTCGATGCAACTCTGTGGTTATTTTGATGACCGACGGAGTAGTTTATACTAAGTTATTACTATGGCTATGCTATTAAGTTATGTTGAGTGACGTACAGTAATTAATATCATAGAATTATATTCATATTAAATTTAATGCAAACACCTATAATTGAAAACACGTCAGAGGTCTAGAGCGGCAATATTTAGACGGCGACCACTGAAGTACTGGGTTGTTGATGATGATGTGCTAGGGCAAATTCCGTACTACGTGAGAAGCAGTAGGACGGTAGCGTGCAACGAACTAAGAAAACGATAATGTAAAGGTGGGTTATCTTTCTGATTTCCAAATAGTTGGTGCTCGATTATGTGGTACGAGCGTGACGAAAGTGGCAAGTGTGATGTGTCTTGAGAGGCCAAGCGATAACGGACTACAAAACTCATGTTAAAACCCCATCAATGAGAAGAACAGTGATTGGAAGAAAATATTTAGTGACAGGTCCCGACGAGCGTTAAAGCAGTTTGTCACCCAGAACCGTCGAGCGACTGCGGTGCAAATGACGGAAGAACTCAAGCAGCATCTCCCATAGTCTGTATCGACAGTCACAGTCCACTACAGATTTAGGTTTCACGGGCGAAACCGCCGACAAGGAACCACCACACTTTAACACGATGCCAATGGTGTTGTGAACATGTAATATGGACCGCTGGTGACTTGAAACGTGTGATGTAGTCAAATGAGTCATCGTTAACCTTATTTCAAAGCTTAACCGTGGTTATGTGTGGCCGACGCCCAAAGAAGCGTAAGATCCACGTGAAACATGGCAGCAGTTCTGTGATGCTGTGCGCCACAATGTCTTAGTTTTCAGTGGGTCTTGTCTTGACGCTTACCGGTCGCATCATTGCCTGTGATTGTATCGCCATTTTAGGGAACTCTGTATATCTATGGTCTAGATGATGTTTCCAGCCAATGAAGCAATATTCCAGGATTACAGTGCGCCCATTCACACCATGGAGCTGTTCGGTGTGATGATGAACAATTCTCGTGGCCCGTGTAATTCCCGGACTTAAACATGATTGAGGTATATCTTCGATCAATTCTAGATTCACGAATCCGACGCACATATCCGTCTGTATCCTCTTTCATGGAACTGAGTGATGCATTGCACGCAAAATCATGTAACATTTCACTTGCTACCACTCACGACGTCTGAGTCAATTTCACACCGCATCAGAGTTGTTCTGAAGATGACAAGTATTCCAGCGCCATATTAATCTGGTAACTGAATGCCTTTCATTCTAGCTTCGGAATTGCGTTGGCTTCAATCAAAGTAGAATCTGACCAAAAGAAATCACTTTTAATAAATACTAGTTTTACAGTTTCGGCAATGTATCGTTACCTTCATCAGACATACTATGTAATAAAATCTAAATGTTACAGCTTATATATATATATATATATATATATATATATATATATATATATATATATATATATATATATATAAAGAAAATAAGATGACATGTCCGAGAACTAATGAGATCCTTCCATTCATTTTTAACGACTTTTAATTGCGTAAGATCTCAACGTTTAATGATATCAAACGTTTAATCATTAGATGTTGAGATTCGTATGGAATTAAAAGCTATTAAAAGAAAAGAAATGATCTCATTGGCTCCTGAAATTGATCTTCTCTCATTTCCCGAGATATATAAACTGTAACATTTAGATTTTATTTCATAATGTGTCAGATGAAGGCAATGATACATCGCCGAAACGATAACAGTATTATTTATTAAAAATGACTTACTTTGCTCAAATTTTACATTGATTTAATCTGGTAACTATTTCGACATGTTTCTATAAAATTGATAAGTATCTGTTTGTAAAAATGGAGTATATTTTTGTGTACGAATATCCCAGCATAGCTGGAACGGTTGGAGTGTTTAAAACCCAACTTAGTATACTTAAGACGTAAAATTAAAAAAAAAAAAAATGCTGTTGACGTACGACACACCTGCGAGCACTCCTACGAGAGGGAGGAAGGGATGACCTTTAAAAAGTAATCGAAAATGACCAATGTTAATGTTGCTGAGATGAATAGTGACACTCCAAATGTCGTTTAATTTCAAGTTCAGTTCCCATCAAAGTGGCAGATGAGAAGGTTGAAAGCAAAATGTCTAAAGCTACCGACATTAGTGTCGAATGCACCGTTTTCGGAAATGCTGAGATGAATAGTGACACTCCTATATCATTTTATCAGCACGAAATATGAAAAGAGAGAGAAATAAGATTTCCGAAATGACCGAGATTACTATCGAATCCATAGTTTTTGGGGTCGCTAAACTTATTGGTGGTATTTTAAATGTTATTTAAGCCCAAGTTCAGTTGATAGAACAATAAGTAGACAAATCTTCTGGAACTTTCGAAAAATTTTGTTCTCAAAAGGGAAGGGGCCAACTTCTGTAATTACTTTTGGCACATTAAAATTGACGTTATCTGTTGTTTGTGATTGCATCACAGGAAAATGTTTGAATACCTTGAAGCGAATTTTGGAACATAATACCTACGTCAAGCTAGGTTTTTATCATGCCACTTTGATTAAAGGGGATATCCTAAGGGAATGAAGGGATACAAAATTTATCCCCAAAGTAGAATATCTTATGAGTTTTTATCATTACAATTTCATTGAAATGAGTGTCCAAAGGGACAAGAAGGGGGTTTAAGTATTTTCCATAACCTATTTTCCCATAATCTATTTCAGTTAGTAGAAGGTATGACTGTACGGTTAGTAATTGACAGGTAGGTAAATTATGGTTAGTGTATGTTCTGTACTGTATGTAAGTTGTACTAAAGATTATGATATAATGGAAAGGAAAGGGGGAAATTATCTTCATAGAAATCCACGTGTGGCAGTTGACATGTTGCTTCAGCAGAGGTGATGATATGACAAATTACAATATTCAAAGTATCAGATTATGGAAGTTTTTGAATGCTCTTATACAAATAATGAATTAGTATTTGAAGACTCGCTGTAGGAAACAATGTAAGTGCCAAAAACAATAGTTAGTGTATCAGTAGAGACAAAAGATAGTAAATTGTGCTCACGCGTCACAAAATAGGCAATGCTATTGCTAAGAAATACAACCTAGCATGTAACGAAGTATGGAACTCTAACTAAGGCATAAACGTATTTAAAATAATAAAATACTGTAAGTGAAACAATTTCAAGGTGGCACTTACATTGTTTTCAAAAGCGAGTCTTCATTTATGTTAGCTGTTTTGATTTCGATATTAAGTCTTTCAATAAATGACGATAAAACCAAACCACTAATTAATTTTATCCTATATTTTTAAAATTACATACTAAGATATAAGTCTACTATACCTTAAAGTATGATATTATATTAAATACGTATTAAACGCTAAAACTTACCTGATTAAGATATTTTCCAGCATAGAATGTAGTATATCCTGCTTGTTGCAAGTAAACGGCGTAACTTTGAGGTTCTTGCTCGTTCTGCCAAGACGTGCTACTGCAACCTCCACTCAATGAATTATTAATTGCATGATGATTATGGATATATTTTCCGGTTAAAATGGAAGAACGACTCGGGCAGCAAATCGGAGTTGTTGCAAACTAAAATATGAGAATTATTTAATAAGTAGGAACAACAACACTTCATGTGTAAATTTATTCAACTTTTATAGTCATAGATAAAAGAAAGTAGCGTATTGCATACACACACTGTTTCTTGCAAGTTTGTAGACAGGTTGCTAGTGTTTTTGTTTTTAATCTCGTAAATGAAATGGGACATGATTATTAAAATAAAGGATACTTATCATTTCTATTGATTAGGAACGATTAGAAACAACGAGGATGCGACACTGGCTAAACGACAGAAGCTTTAAACAAGTCCTAAATCGCATAAATTCTAAAAATCACTTATGGTGCTACCATCGCGTCCATGTTAAGAATACTGTAAAAGCAGCCTACGCATAGGTAGCGAATACTACCATGTTTTAGAGGCCCCATCAAGGCAAAATTAAAATACAGCAAATTTTACAGTAATTATGTGATATCTTCAAATAGATAAAAGATAATCGAAAAGTGGAACACGAGCTCGCTAGACAATATTATTTTACATGAGATACCGTTATCTCATGACTCACTTATCTGCTTTTGATTTTCAGGCATTTAGAAAATCGGCATTTATTTTCGCGTGTATAAATGGCTGCAAACGAAAAGCTACTAGATGACTCGTGATTACGGTACCTCACGCAAAATAATATTGTCTAGCGCGCTCTTGTTCCACATTTCTATTATCTTTCAGCTATTTGAAGATATCACATAATTCATGTAAAATTAGAGGTACTGTATTTTAATTTCGCAATGATTAGGTCTCTTTCATTGAAATTTTAGGAAATCTTTCGAAAGTACTTTAATTGAAAGTAATGAGATTTAAAAATATATTTAAAGTGTAATTAACACGAACAACACGTTTTAATCAAGCCATATTCAGGGTTGGAAGGGAAGTATTGATATTGAATCAGTTTAGAAACAAATGATGAGTTCAAGTTTTTTGACTTCCTGTGTTTTGCGTACGCCCTGATTACGAAGGACGAAGCCTATTATTACCGTGGGCCCAATCCGACTGGGGCTTCAATCCGGTATAGCTGGAAGTGTACATACCATCTGAAAGATCAACTTTTACACTACAGACTACTCCTCAGCCACACAATCTCACCTCCAAGAGAATTGGATTACAGGACTGTGCTGCTGTTTTGGTGAACATGCTAGGTAAATTTAGGTGTGTGTGTGCTGTAAGAAACACAAACTTTACGTTGCACTGACGCAAATCGATACGAAATGGAGCCCTGATGATTTTGTCTTTGGCACTCAAGTAGCCTTTGTTGCTAGACCTCAATGACCAGAAGAAGGACGTGTTTTGGTTGGTGGGGAAATTATTAATCTAATCGAAAAATTACATGGCTTCGAATCGAACTAGAAATTTGATGTAACGAAACTGGCAACATTATGTTATAGTTTCGTCATATCGTTTAGGAACAGTGATACAAATATATATAGTGCGGCAATTTGAAATCGAGATTGGAATTGCAGAAAACAAGGGTGAGCATAGAAAGTTTCTTACCTTGGGTCATTCAAATTATGATTCTCCTGCATCCATACATCGTTGCACCTTGGCCATTGGTACATAGATAAGGATTACTGGAAGTCTTTTGCGTGTAATGCTGCTGAAAATCCATGTCTCTTGACGGCCGTTTTGTTATCGAATTACGAACCTTTAAGCGCAGACTCGAGTTTAGCAAACAGAAAATAATTGCACGGGAACACGTTTAGTGAATAGGGAGGGTGGGACAACACACAAATCCTGCACCATTACTGCCTTGTGACTACGCATTGTCTAGAGCAGACGCCACTGAACATCACCCAGATACTCGAGCTTTACATGTGACACGTTGAAGTTACCGCTTCAATACCTCAAAGGAAAATGAAACATTAAGCGTGTCCTGTAGACACAAATTTCTTATGCACAATACCCTTACTATCGTAAAAAAATGAACAAAAGCTTGATTTTGAATTTCGACTGGCGCAGTTTTTTGGCTGTGGAGAGTTAAGAGATTTCCACTCCGTACTCTGACGTTTTGTCGACGGTTCATATTGAAAAATCCAAGTCTCATCTCCAGTAACGATATTCAGGAGGAAGTTAGGATTCCTATTGGTGGTAGCAATCTGTTCTTTGCAGTAATCAATCCTGTCCCTTTGTTTGTCATTGTTAAGGAATGAGGCACGAAACGGGCACAGACTTTCCTCTTGTTGAGATCGTACGATATTTACCGCACAGTTTCTTTATTTATGTGCAACTCCTGAGCAAGGATTCTCAGTGTCGCATTTCGGTCTTCCATAACTAGTGTCTTCACTTTCCCCACCAATTCCTGTGTTCTCACTGCCCTTGCTGCACCAGGATATTTGTCGTCTTCAATTGATTCCCCTCTCTCCCTGAAACTCGTATACCATCAAAATACACGCGTACGGAATAAACAAATGGCACCATGCATTTGTTGCAACATTTGATAAGTTTCTCTAGGAGTCTTATCCAGACTCGCACAAAACTCGATCTTCGCTCGTTGTTCGATGTTGAACTCACAAGGCCGCAGCTTAGTAACACCTGTCTGCATTCAGCACGTCCGCACATGTAACTATCAGTGAAGATGAAGGCACTTAGTATCATTTAACCATGAAACATTCCTCTTTTGATTGCACCCAGCTTGCTTTCATAACTGCGCCACATGTTGAGAAAAAAATCAGTGTCGATTTCAAATTGCCGTACTGTATGTATATACTAAATCAACTTATTAATAATAGAACCAGTTAAATTGATTGACACCACTACGTATAATACCAGTAGTGTACATCATACTTAAAACGTAATATTTTCTTAATCAAAATGAAACGCTTCTAACTGTATTTCCACTTACGGCATTTTCGAAAACTGCACCAGCATTACCAATAAGTTGTTGAGTTTTCGTCATGGGATCCTGGAAAACAAAAGAGCGTATATGAACGTGATGTCAAACGAATATATAAATAACAGGTAATTGTGTTTCTACGTTACCAAAGACATTAAGAATTTTTTTAGGAAAGCACTAACCGACTTTTAAAAAAGCGCTAAAAATACAAAATAATAACATTAAAAGCAGAAAATAATAACGTTCTAAAAACAGTAGAAAATCATCTATTACTGTTATTATCTATAAAAGATTGAAGTTTGTGCCAAATCAAATAATTTAATGACTAATATAAAATCATAGTTTCGAAGGTAATTTTATGATATACTCACCATTCCACCTATCCTGATATCTTGATCATCAGTTAGGATAAAAATAATATTAGGTTGACTAGCAGCACTCACGAGGATTCCCAAAAGAGAGAAATAAACTGGGATCTTCATTTTGAACTTCAGGTGTTTGTCAGACTACAACTCTCCCCTAATTATCCAATTAGGAATAATGAAATCCACTTCTGTCCACTTCACTTTTACATTTCTCATTCACAGATACAGAACATATATGATCAATGGTCTGAAAATGGAAACTAAAACTATTAATATAAAACTCTCTACAGTATCTCTAAGTATTGCACAATGCATGGATGAATATATGTTTTTACTGGATTAATTTCAGCAAGAACGTAAACGCAGAGATCATTTCAACTAGTTCTTCAGAAAAGCATTTATGGAAAGCACAAACAAAAGCTGTAATATTTATTTAGCAATATGCATTTAATACAGGAATTTCAATAGATTCATATGTTGTATTAATAGTAGTTACACATGTTTTAAAGTGTACTAATTTGAAACTGAAACCAAGTATTACTTCAGAATCGTTATAACACAAAATACTACAGTCCCTCCTACTGGTTCATTATCATCCTCAATTTATAATATACGAGGAAGAGTCAAAATTTCATTGCATTTCTTTGTATTGCTTCTTTGGCAAAAAACGATCTCTTTGTATAAGGTCAATATTGATTATTTCTCACTTTATTTTGGCTAGATAATGTTATTTAGAAAAGCGGTTACGTCATATTTATGAGGTATTTGACATATCAACACAACCCGAGTGGGAATTATCAAATTCAGTCCATATTGCACTGTGACAATGCAGCGAAAGCAACAGGAAGCTCAAAGAATGAAACTGTCCAGCTGAAAATACGTTGCGCTCAGTATTACAATGCTTATTAAAGGGGGAAAAGCTATGTATTAAGTCATATTTGAAAATTAAGTATAGGAAGATACTCATTTCTTACGAGAAGAAGACCCTTCTGTTTTTGTTAACAGCATTGTAGCTTTTAATAAAGGCATATTAGTTACTAAATTATTAATTCTCTAACCAGCGGATCGCGTACCAGTGGTTGAGAATCCTACTCTACCGAATATAAAATACAGCACATTACTTACTATCACATATAATAGGATTTCACACGTATATAAAAACATAAACGCCACAGTTCAACATTGCTACTGAAATTAAGATGATAAAAGTAAGTTAATTTAGTTATTAATATAGGGAAATAATATAGAAAGGAAAACATACATGTAGATCCCAAGCCTTCAACACTATACGAGAAACTTAATACTTGTTGGCAACACAGTCTTATTGCCAATATAGCCTATAATCTTAATTTCAAGTATGTAAGATTAGATACGTATCGCGTTCAAAGAACGAACATATGCAAGAAAATAATGTGATAAAAACATGTAAATAAGTACCATAGCTATTTTTAATCAGCAAGATAAGAATTTATCATATGGATGGTTTAGGAAGGATAAATAAAAAAGAGCGAGGAACGTGAACGAGAGAAGGAAAGGATATGTACGTGTGATTTAATATTAGTAAAATTAATATAGGGTCTACATAATACGTCCATGTTTACTAAGAGCTAAAGTGGCACAACTGACAGTTGAGATCAATCAGCATCTGGAATACGAGGGCTGTTACAAAAGTCTGTGACCTGAGACTACTATTCGAAGTTCGAGTCAGTAGGATGGTTGGTAAGGGTTTCATTTTCGAAATACCACACTCAATACACTATTTCCAGCGATGTACTAGTTTCTCAAGCACATGTTGCAGACCATTTTCTCAGAGTCGGCGTAAGGTAGTGGAAGTGGCAGCTTTCATTTCCTGGTTCGTGTTAAACTTCTTTCCGCGTAAGTCCATCTTAAGTATTGGAAAAGCCCTGAAATTGCGGAGTGAGAGGTCTGGGCTATAGGGAGAATGGTCTAGAGACTTCTCACCAATTTTCTCCAAAGCCTATTAGTTCTTCACCGTAGGCTTGTTTGGTCATCTTAAACTTAACCTTACTACTTCTGTTTAATTTCTCAAAAATAAATAAATAAAGATAAAAATAAATAAATAAATAAAATAAAAAGCGAACCTTTGTCCAGTAATTTACCGTACCGTTCTCACTTGCAACTGTAATACAAATTGCAGATCGACTTTTATAGCGAGCAAACAAACGACAACTGCACGTTCACTTGACTTATATTAATCAAGTACGCCACAGGCTATCTTTACGTGCGACAAGCACAGACTCGCTTACACAGATTCGGCGTTATGTTCTCAGTCCATGAATTTTCGGACCAACCCTCGTAAATTCTAGTTCTAAGAAAATTTTATAATCCCAACATCTGGGTTGTGTTGCGATTTCGAAATTTCTGACCAAAACGTCAACGCGATAGATGGTGCCGAGAACATAAAAAATGGATCGACGATGGTGGGATGGTGGGATGTATATTGATACTTGCACTTCGAATAATCCTCTTTCTTCTTGTTTCGAGCAACAGATTGGGATTATGCATGGTTGACGCTCGAAAGTCATATAGCCTACTCCGGATTGTTGCTTTCTATTTCTAAACACGGCAACGGGTTTGTTGTGGTGTGGACCGTTATTTTATTTGTAATCTGTTAGTTCAATTATTGCCAAAATGTCCGCAATTAATGGCAAAGCAAACAGCAAAAAAAAAAAAAAAAGTTTGGAAAACTTGCAAAATAGAAGAAAAATTGCAGAGAAAACGAGAAAATAAAATACAAAAAAATGACTGCAAACATAAATAAACTGGTATGAATTTGAAAACATGCAAAAACTAGAATACAATCGACTCACAAATAAATAACTTGGATAATTTGAAATAAAATGTAATTCATTGTCAGAATTACTGACTATTTACTACTTAAAATTGCTGGAAACTTGAAAATTGCGAAATGCATACGGGACGACATCTAATGAATGAATTCATATCATTATTTATTACTCAATTCAATGAACCGAAACAAAATGATAAAAGTATACACTGTATCATAGGCGCCAACTACATGGGTACTCCGAGACTCAAGCCAGGCACATAGCCAGGATTTCGTGAAGAGGGGGGTCCGAGACATGAGGTCATCACAACAGAGGCTCGATCATTCTAAACTATTTTACTGGAACATATATTGGTTCGTTCAGCCAGGATTTCGTAACCGGGAACGGGGGGGGGGGGAGAGGCGACATGAAATTCTGAATGCCCAGGAGCTCGATCAATCTAAACTATTAGATTGGCAACTAAGTTCCCGCCGTTTTTTAAAATTGGAAATATCTGTATGACATTAAATACTTTTGGCACGAAGTTGTACATCATTCGAAAGAGAATATATTGTTCTACTTAAATATATGTTTCGTTGTTACTAAGATACATTTTCTTGTTATTTACAGATCACTAACATGGAATGCCAAGTTGAGAAGAATGAGAATTTTTGACACCTCCTTCTTTTTGCCTTTAATCAAGGTTCTAAGGCCGCAGAAACTTCTCGCAACATTTGTGCTGTGTTTGGAGTGGGTGCTATAGCTGAAAGAACCACCCGTGATTGGTATGCAAAGTTCAAAAAAGGAAATTTTGACCTCAAAGACGCACCTCGTTCTGGCCGACCAGTTGAGTTCGATGAAGAGCGATTGAACCATCTTTTGCATGAAAATCCGCGTCAAACAACAAGGGAACTGGCAGAGACAATGGAGTGCTCCCACACTACTTTAGAGAAGCATCTTCACTCGATGGGCAAAGTTCAGAAGTGTGGAGCATGGGTGCCTCACACTAAAAACGGCGGGAACTTAGTTGCCAACCCAATACTTTACTATTAACATATATTGGTTTGTTAGGGCAATAAAATAAGGGTATGTTGGTAAGTATTTTAATAACAAACTATGAGAAATCTCGAGTAAAATAAAAAAAAGCGCTGAAAAAGATTTTACAATATTTACATCCTTCCTCTGTTCATTCAAATATAACAATTTTCCTTTCATTATGACCCCAACTATTATAAAAAGTACATATTCACAATTATAAAAAGTACATACCTAATAATATCTTGTAAAATATTTTACAATATCTGCGTTCCTTTCTCTGTTGAATCAAATGTCAACAGAACTTTCTTTCCATATAAGTTTTTGTTTTTATTATTCCGTCAACTACTGTCTGTTCCAATGACAGGTTAAAAGAGCAGTAGAAAATTGTTTTTGAAATAAAATGTTTGATACTGCAAGGATGCGATGACGAAAATTTATGATAAAAAATGTCCACATTACACAACGGTACCATACTTTCGGAAGATTGAAATCTCCCTTGAAATCCCACTGACTAGTAGCAGAAATTGTCAGAATTCCGTAACTCTTCTAGAAATTCTGAGAATTCCGTAACTTTTTCTAGAAATTTCAAATTCCCTGACTTTTCCAGAATATCTCGCTCACCTCGCCACCATGTATTTCAAATACAAATCTCCTCTAAGAAAGAGTAACCAAAAGCTTCCTGATTTTAATTTTTTTTTAGCGCGATCTTTCTTTTTCTCATTTCATTTTTTTATCCTTCCTTATTTTTTTCATTTCTGGTCCCGAAGGGGGGGGTCCGGACCCCCCATTGGCTACGTGCCTGCTCAAGCACTCATTGGAGATTATTAATGGATGCTCGATACCAAACTAAATTTTTGCATTAAACTAGAAATTACACTTTTATGCTGTGAGACAAAATTGGACCGTCAAATATAAGTTTTACCAATGCATATAATGTATTTATTTACACGATGCAATTGTGAGAACATTCGAACGCATGCAAATTATGTTTTATCTCTGTCTGATATACTACCCTTATTACTACTAATACTAATACTACTGTAGGCTCTTTCCTTTGCCCAATTACTAAACATATTTCAAATGGAAAAAGAAATCTCACTGTTCAGTTTGAAGTTTGTTTAATATAAAATTTATTTGGGTAACCACAGTTAAAAGAGTAATACACAGATCATTTTATTACAGTTGCCAGATGGTCTTTCGCGCCTTTCAAGGGAAGTCCTCCAGACTGGGATCCAAGGACTATTGAATCTATGAAAAATAAACAAAAACTTAGAATTTGAGACTATGTGATATATGTAATAAGTAACGAAGGGTGAGCATCCACTGGAAAAATTAGAAGTCGGCGCATATTCACACTACCCACATTTTGTTCACGAACATTTAATTAATTTAATGCACGCGAACTATTGAAATGGCATTATCTTACACCACATTGTCAGCTCACATACACTTGAAGAGAGTCAATTTTTCTTTCAGTTTAAAAGTAATCAACTACTTGTAAGATTTTTAAATGAAATATGTGTATTTTGTTAGAACGAATATGCGTTAGATGTGAGAGAGATCTCCCTATTTACAGATATAATTGGAGCGTACCGAAGAAAAGTACTTCGCAACTGATTCATCTCAACATCACGGTAGTAAAATAAAGTAACTATATTCCTGAAGGCTTTCAAGAGTTTGTTTTTGTGACGGACTGCATAACTAGTATATCTAGGTACTATCTCCATATATTTGGTTATTGCAAAATTAATGCAAGTTTCCGGGTACCTTCATATTGACACATGATCATAACCTAAAATATGCTGTCTGTATGGCTTGTTATGTTTATTTGAAAACTTCTGTTCTGTAATTTCTGACTATATACGTTATAGAAAATATCTGTTTTCACTTGTTTTTAAACCTGAAAAGTAGGATGTCAAAACACGATTTTAACAAAATCTACTTGAAATCATAACTTCGTCTCAGAGGCGCATAACAGTTCGAAATATTAATTAGGAGTATGGTAAACGCAGTGTGAACAAATACAACATTGCTTCCAAATGTTACGTTGTGGAAACTTAAACTTGAAAAATAATGACAGTTACGGATATCGTCCTGTTGTTGACAGTGAGACCTAGGTCAGTGCTACCTACTCTGTGATCCACGGACTCCCGGAAGGCTGTGAGAGATTGAAAGGGAGATCCGCGGGACATTTTATTTTCACTAAACTTTATCTTATCTTGTTGTTCGCACCTGGGATATTTGTAATATGCAATAAACATTTTAAGGCAACTTTTTGTTTGATTTTGCTGTGTGTTTCCCTCAATGGCATTACCAAGCTCTTATAGAGGACTCTCACCTCAAAACAGCTTTAAAGTCCTTTAATCAATTATCATCGTGAATACTCTTAGCTAGAGCTTTCAAGATACATTTGTGACTGTATTTGACAAGATAGACAATCAACAAGTTAAGTTGGTGATGCAATCTTTTATTTATTTATTTATTTAATAGTGATGTCACTGAAAGTATGATTTAAGAAATGAGTTAATTGTGGTCATAGCACGTACGTATTTCCATATTTGTCCTAAAAAACCACTGGATAAAATATCTCTTTCTAGACTTGGAATGTGAACTTCCTTCTGTCACAGAAGAATTTATCGAGCTGTCTTGTGATTCGAAGTTCAAAATCCTCCTTGTTTCCTTCGTTATCGTTACTGGAGGTTTGTTTTCAGTCTAAGGCTGCTTTTCCTGAAGTTTCCAAAAAGTCTTTAAGACTCGATTGTCTTTGTCACTACGCATCTGTACGAGACAAATTTTTCATTTCGTACATGCAGTGCCTGATTTACGTATAAGCTAAACAAGCTATAGCTTAGAGCCCCACTCTTTTCGGGGCCCCAAAAAGAGATTAACGGAAAAGAGAAAAATGAAATGAAATCTTTAAGTTTAACGTCACACGGTTATGCCGGTTAGGCTAAAGGAGACGGTGATAATGAGAAATGAGTGAAATGAAGAAAGTGGGAGGAAAGGGGAAAACCCCGAGAATACCCACGAGCACGGTATTTGACCACCACAAAGTCCACACGGCGCGAGCTGGGATCAAACCAGGGATCCCAAGCACCGGAGGTGAACGCTCTACCACTGAGCCACCGCGCCCCCCTATGAATAAAATAAGAGGATAAATACCCTGGAATAGGCCAAACGGACATGAACAACTCTTCTGACCTTTTTTCTATTTAATCTTGGCACTCAGACACTAAAACAAAAATAAATATGTTCCAAGCGAGCTAGCCAAAATATTGAGTATTTTTTTTAATGCGAATATACAATACGACAAGTATATACTGTATTGAAAACAGAGGCGGATACCGAGGGGCGATTGTTCCTCCAGAATATTAAAAACAAAACCTATCCTAAGAATTTTCACCTTTGTATTATAAATGTAAAATAAAACCTAAAATAGGTAGACCTTACTTTTTTTTTTTGGGTTTTATGTTGCACAAGTCAAATAAAGCAATAAATAGCAGAAATTATTTACCTTGGCGTTCTTGCTCAAAAAAAATTTTTTTTTGCAATACGCTCTAACTTTGATTTGAATTCGAACGACCGCCCCCCTCAAACATTCAGCCTGTATCCGCCCCTGATCGACAACGTGACTTAATAATACTGTTATAAAGGTAGAGCTTAAATACTACAATATTTAGTGCCGTAAAAGAAACACGTACTTAACCAATAGTAGTACTTGCCCCACCTGATCTCACTTTGGACTTTGACCGCGACCTTTATTACGTCATAAGTCAAAGGTCAATGACTTTGGCCCGGGGTCAATGACCTAGGGGTACTTACGACCACCCCCTTAAATTTTGGAAATTGCCAAATCTAAAAGTTTGGTATGGTAGCCTAGGACCATAGTATGTACCTCTATCAGTATTGGGGGTCTATGTTGTTCCCTTTCATGGGTAAAAAAATCCCAAAAATTCAAATTTCGGAGGTTCTTAACCTAATTTATCCCCTTTGATGAGGTGTTATTATCCTATATGGTAATATGGGCGTATACAGGGGTTCATTACCTTTTATAAGATATGGGTATATTAATGCACCAATTGAAAATTTTGGGAGAGGTACCTTGGCCCACCCCTTCAATTTTAGAAATTGCCAAATTTAAACATTTGGTATAATAGTATAGAACCCTAGTATGAATCACTATAAATTTGGGTGGTCCACCTAGTTCCTTTTCATGGGTACAAAATTGCCAAATTTTAGTACACCCACGTGTTTGGTCTTTTGGCCCAATTTATCCTCTTGGATGAGGTCCTATTACCTTATATGGTTATATGGTTATGTATAGGGGTCTATTCCCTATCATAAGACATAGGTACATTTGTTCACCCCTTTAAAAATTTGGGAGGGGTACGTTGGCCCACCCCTTAAATTTTGGAAATTGCCCATTTTATACATTTGGTATTATACTATAGGACCCTAATATATATTATGATAAATTTGGGTGGTCCACCTCGTTTCCTTTTAGGGGTACAAAATTGCCAAAATATAAACGTAAGCAATACGTTGTACCACGTGTTTCGTTTTTGACCTAATTTTCCCCTTGGATGAGGTCCTATTACCTTATATGGTTATATGGTCATGTATAGGGGTCCATTACCTATCATAAGACATAGGTACATTTGTGCACCCCTTTAAATTTTTGGGAGGGGTACATTGGCCCACCCCTTAAATTTTGGAAATTGCCCATTTTATATATTTGGTAATATAATACAGGACCCTAATATAGATTGCTATAAATTTGGGTGCTTCACCTCGTTCCCTTTCATGGGTACGAAATTGTCAAATTTTAGTACAATCACGTGTTTGGTTTTGGCCCAATTTATCCCCTTGGATGAGGTCCTATTACCTTATATGGTTATATGGTCATGTATATTGGTCCATTTCCTATTATAAGACATGGGTATATTGATGCACCCTGGAGGGGTACTTTGGCCCACCCATTTAGTTTTGGAAATTGCCCAATTTACACATTTTGTATTATAGTATAGAATCCTAATATAGATCACTATAAATTTGGGTGGTCCACCTCGTTTTCTTTCATGGGTACAAAATTGCCAAATTTTAGTACAAACGTGTTTTTGGTTTTGGCCCAATTTATCCCCTTGGATGAGGTCCTATTACCTTATATGGTTATATGATCATGTATAGGGTTCCATTCCATTTCATAAACAATAGGTACATTGATGTAACCGTTTAAATTTTAGGAAGGGTACCATGGCCAACCCTTAAATTTTGAAAATTTTCCAATTTAAGCATTTGGTATCATAGTACAGGTCTTCAATATGTACCACTATAAATTTGGATGGTCCACATCGTTCCCTTTCATGGTAAAGAACTACCAAAAATGAAATTTCGGAGGTTATTGACCCCGTTTGATAAGGATTTAACACGTTATATGGGTATGTACAGAGGTTTATTACCTTTATATGTTTATGTTCCCTTTTAAAATTGGGAATTATCAAATAACAAAATTCGGTAAACGTTTTCTAGGACCCATTGGTGGACCCGTTGGTGTTCCTCTTATGGTCAAATATTCAAAATTTAAAGGTTATTGACCTATTTTTTTTTGATACGGCTTTATTATTGAATAAGTACAGGATTTATTACTTTTTCACAAGACACAGGTGTATTTGTGTACCAATCTTACATTTTGGGAGGGGGTACATTTCTTAGTCATATCAATAATTGGTAATTGTTCTTAAAATTGGATAGTATCTCATTCATTGGGTAAATCATTGTCAAATATTAGTATGATCACGTGATCAGTTATTGACCTATGATGGGATTAGGAGTCCAGGACATTGGTACATTTAAACTTTGAAGGATAATTTGAGAATTGTCAAATGAAATTTCGTTATTGGTTTTGATTATTCCAGCCTACGGACCAAATATAAACGTAAGCAATACGATGTACCACGTGATTGACCTTGATGAGGTAGTGTACAGGGATTCATTTCCTTTGTTGTGGTACTTCTTAAGTTTAATTACACTCTTGTAGAAAACAGTTGGTTCTACTCAGGTAAACAATTGACGGACATTATTGACATTATTGAACATATAATGATATGATTAATTCTAAGACTTAGGTATATCAAGAGAAGTATTCTTTAAATTTGGGAATTGTGATAAACAGAATTTTAACATAAGGCGCGAAATTTGAAACAATACTTTGAACTTTAGTCACAACTCATAGTCTAAGATCACTTGTGGTGATTGATTTGACCTTGAGCTTTAGAAATCTGATAGCTAACCTTATTGAATCTTATGACTCATAGTCTTAAGAGAATACATGCTACAACACTGAAATTTAGTCACAAGGTGAAGTAATCTGACACTGGCAAAGTTATTGTTGATGCAATCTGATTGGCTGATCACTATCTTTCGTGCAATCTGATTGGTTGATGATTTGAAAGTTTAGCTCAAGTTTAGCTTAAAATTTTGATTTCGCATTAAAACCCCTGTCCTGTACATCATCATTGAGGAACAATAAAAATGAAAGAAATCTTGATGATAGACAGTCGTCCTCGTCTTGGCTTCATGTTTCGTAGCGAAACTCGTTAGTGTCCACTACTGTATTCAGTGCCTTGTTTCTGCTCCATCATCGTGTCCTACCAACTTGTTGAACTTTTCGTAGTCTGTCATGTCCCTCGTGGCTTGCATCAATCATTTTCTTACAAACATTCTTTCTTTTGTAGTATTCAGACAGAACGCGGCACTGGTTTCAAATAAATTTGCAGCTTCAGGGATCTACTCAGTCGAATTTGTCATAACCAAATTAAGAGCATAAGTCATGCATTTGGTGTAAATGATTTCAGAATTATCCTTCTCCAGTAATGCTTTAACTCCCTAATAGCAGCCACTGAAGTTAGCAGCTCCATCAAAAGAGCAACTTACAATATCAGACATCAAAACATTTTTGTCACAAAGTACTCTTTTGATTTCATTATAAGTTACTTGTCTTGTAGTGTCACTGTTTACCACTGGCGCCTCTGGCATATACAATTTGGGGAGGACATCAAAGAAAGTTATTTAAATGGTACTATCTAGCCCAACCTGTTTATTATCTATAATTCCATTTGTTACATTTCTGCTTACCTTCACGGACCCAGTGAGGCACATCAAGAACTCTGTTAACAGCCTGAATATTATATGACAAATAAATATAATTATTATTATTTATATGTTATTCTGTCGTTAGTAAATAAATTAAATTAGAACAAAATATTGAATATTTTGTACTTCAAAATATTAAGGGGACGCGTCCCCCTCGTCCCCCCGCCAGAGACGCCCAAGCTGTTTACGACAACTGCTAACAGCCGCTCAAATACTTGACCGTTTGTAACGTAGAGAATTACTATATCCAGCTGATTAAGCTCTGAAACATCTTGGATAGAATCAACCATTATGTTGAAAATGCCCGCTTTCTTGGCGCCTTCCACTGTTTTCTCCTGTTATTTTGTAAACTTTTTGATATAAAATAATTTTTTAAAAATGCGCTGTTTTTCCATTTTTGACTTATCAAATATAGACCTACAAGATGTATTAACATCCATAAAGAACCAATCAGCCTGTGGTTAAATATGAACCCAGGTACAAACCAGGCACCAGTCTTCAACCTTGAAAGAGCAGCAACTACCCAACATTATGAAAAAGAGGTCCCAGGTCCCAAAAGCTCAACATGATGAGAAACATGCCTAGGACCGCAACTGCTCAATGAAATGAAATAAGGGTCCCAACTGCCCAATATAATGAATAAAAGGCCCAGGGCCCCAACTTCTCAATGTAATGAAAGAAGGCCCAAACTGTCCAATATATTGAAAGAAGGGCCCAAGGCCCCAGGTACAAACTAAATCACAGTTTCTGATAATAAAAGACTATAGTGAAATATGGACCTAGCCACAAATCTAGTAACAAAAGGACCCTATTGAAAAAGATAACTTACTGATTGATGGAAAGATGGAAGAGGAGTGTGTTGGTAGCATAATAACACTGAGCTACCGAATTATTTAGCTCTCTTTTGTTTTAGCTTTTCTTTCTCTTTCTTTCTTTATTCTTTCATCATTGTTTTCTTAGAGGGTCTAGGCCGCGATTGCGACCTAAGGGCTCTGGCCAGTCCGCCCCTAACTACCGTCTTTCTGAGTTTGTATTCTCGTGACATAGCCCAATCAAACTTTATCTATTGCTGACTTTCTCCTTACTTCTAAAATTCCATTTCTACTCCTGGATCAAAGTATCAAAATACATATTTGTATGAAAAATATTCTGTGGAAAACATTAGTTTAATTTTGCTGTGAGAAGACATATGTGGATCTGTATACAGGGTTACTGAAAAGTATTGGGACAGAACAATAATAACTACATGTCAATTGCATTGATTTGGAGTGTGGTCACCATGGAAGGCATCTTGAATTCCGCCATATTGCATATCACACAATATTGTTTTACATGTAAAAGGTTATGATTTTACACTTCAACTTAGACTTAAATATTCTCACAAATGAGAATGTGAATTCATTTTTGACATTTCATCTGTTTGAGACAGGGTGTGCTATATTTTACATATGTATCAAATAGGGAATGTATTATGACAGGGCTGTAACAAAGAGACGCATAGACGGAGGAAAAGCAAATTTTAAATTTGGCATTGGTGTATAAACTGCATTAAATGATTTAGTGCACATCATGGCAGCCATATTGAATTCCGAATATTGTATACCACACAATATTTTTAAATAGAAAGAGGTATGTGTTGAGTTTTGATTTAGAGTTTAACGTCCCGTTCAACAGTGGTGTTACATGAAAAGAGGTATGTGTGTCACATATATTGATGCTAGAATCTTGGTACAAACTACATTCATCGTCCGTTTCAAAAGCATCGGAGTCTACATTATTTATTATTTTCATAATTTCTCCGGACGAAAATACGCCACTATCATAAGAACCACGACTTGTCACGGTGGTATTCATTAGGGATGGCCTTTTTCAAAAAATGTTTTTCGATTTTCGGAAATTTCATTTCTCGGTTTTTCGTTCGTTTTTCGAAAAAAAATGCTTTTCGTTTTTCGGAAAATTTTCCGTCTTTCATTTTTCGAAAAAAAAGTTTTTCGTTTTTTCGAAAGATTTTTCGTTTTTCGAAAAAATTCGTTTTTCGTTTTTTCGAAAAAAAATCGTTTTTTGAAAAAAATCGTTTTTTGAAAAAAAATTCGTTTTCCCCTTTTCGATGATTTTTCGTTTCTCGAAAAGTTTTCGGAATTCGTGGAATGATAATGCGGGAGGAAATGGGAGTATCCCGGGAAAATACATGGACACGATGTTGTCTGCCACGAACTTACTTGGCCTGGGATCAAATGCACAAGAGGAAAGCGTTCTAACACTGAGCTAACGTGCTCCTTGGATTTGGATCTAATGAAAGGATAGTGTATAGTGCCTACTATTGATGAAAATCATCCAATCACGACCAAAATTAGTATGGTTATGGACTGCAAAGTATTTAGTACACACGTTAAAAATTATGGTGTTTGGGACTTTGGTTCCAGAGTTATTTCTAATCAAATTTGTGTTTTAAGTTAGTGATATCAAGAAATTTCACTAAGTAGCATTTGATTAAACTCAAATGATCTTGACGAAAGTTGGTAGGATTGTAAATATGACAAGCTTGGTATGCATGGAAGCTCATGTAAAATATTATGATGTACAGACTTTTTGTTCCTGAGTTATTAGCTATCAATGTTAGGTTTGGAATCAGTGAAATCAAGAAATTTCATTAAAGCGCGAAAGATGGAACTCATCCAATTTTTACCAAACTTGACAAGATGGTAGATCTTGACGAGCTTAGTAACTATAAAGGTAACCAAGAAATATCTGTCGCTTTTTCACCCAAGACCTTCAAACATCGATATTTAACCTAAGACATACCTGGAAGATAAAAAATAGTCTCCTTCTGCCAACGTTTTGGAAGGCCATGTATTCCATCGCGGTAGAACTTGGTGGGCCGTGAATCGAAGAAGGTATCAAGTGTATTTTGCACCTCTACTAGGGATTTGAACTGGCGTCCTCTAAGCTGATTGTCCAAGGAATGGAACAGGTGGTAATCGGACTGTGCAATGTCCGGAGATTATGGCGGATGCAATAGTGTTTCCCATCCAAAGTGTAGAATGGTGTCCCGGGTCATCCTAGCCACGTGGGGCTTAGCGTTGTCCTGTAACAGGAGGATCCCTTTGCGATTCAGAAGTGCTGGCTCCAGAGTCTTGAGTTTTTTCTTGAACACGGCTCAACTGCTGACAGTACACAGTTGCATTGATGCTCTGACTAGCCTGTAGTTGTATTTTTTTCCCTCAAAATACTGTCCAGAAAAATTGGACTTGAACTTAGTTAAATCAATAAATTTCATTAAAACGCGTTAGTCTCATCCGATATTGGCCAAAGTTGATATGGTCATAGACTTTAACGAGTCTGGTACGCGTGCGAGCTCAGCATGAAATATTGTGATCCACAGACCCTTGGTTCTCGGTTCTTGAGGGATATAAATTAGAAATAATAATTCACAAAGGTAAACCGTGTAAAATTTATAGTTTACAGAATATTAAAAAATAATTATTTACTATAAGTGATTATTAATGTGTTATCGACAATATGGCATTACTGCTGAATCGCCGGACCAATTTGAAAATCGAAAAATGGAGCAAAATATATTGCATTCGGTTATATTTGGTTGGATTACATTAAGTTAAGTTAGATTATGTTATTAGATGCGCAGTTTTACTATACGGATCCATAGTATAAGTAGGAGTAGGAGTAGCAGTAGTAGTAGTAGTAGTAGTGGGAGTAGGGGTAGTGATAGTAGTGGGAACGGGTTAGAAGCCCCACAGGGGTTTGTTGGTCTCTGTTCTCGACATGAAATGGGCAAATTAAAGATTTGCTCAAATTTATCTATACATTTTCCAATCTATGGATCCGTATAGTAAAACAAGTGTACCTCTCCGCGAAATAGTCCATCCGCCTCCACATACAGTGCCACTTACAACATCAAAAACAACCAGCAAATGCAATCACTATCTGAGCTTTTGCTATTCCCCTTACTTGACTTTCAATCACTCTTCCTCATAAACTTAAATAAATTCTCCAATTGACCCGGTAAATTTCCTAAAATTTGTCCGGCGATACAGAAATTAGCCCGACAGTATATTTTATTATGTAAAAAAAGACTAACAAATTACCAAATAGAAGGATCCTGTATAAACTGATCGTGGTAGTGTCAGGCAACTCTGTAATAAATTCACTTTTAACAATTGATTTTAACAAAATATGAAACATGAAGTGATTATATGTACTGATACTAAAGACTTCTCACTAAGATCCCCCATTCATTTCTCTTATTTTCTATAACTAATTAAGTCAGTATCAAAAACAATTTGATTCTTTCAAAAATAGGCAATTTAATACTAACAAAATACTATTGAATGGTTTATTTATTCTAAAGATGTTTTATATACGGTAGGACAAAGAACTAAGTATCTAACTATAATAACCTCATCAAACGAGAATTCAAATTTTAAATAGGTGGGTCTTCGTTTTCGTATTAGTTTTTACTGCTACTAACTTCAGTAGAAGAATACTGCTAAGATGAAATTTTTTTATTTGGTTGTTTGTTGAAGTTCAGCGTCCCTTTTCAGTATCGAGCAAGACTATACAAGACGTAGACCTACATTTTAAAGTGGAATCCGAACCACCATAACACGTTCAATGTTTTCCCACTCGGGACCCTGTGCATCAAAGGAATACGCGCTAGCCACTAGACCAATGGCAGGGCTTGAAATCTCTTCTTGGAATAATGAAATTATATATTTAAAAGAAACGTTTGTTGCTTCTTAGTACCTCTCTTGTTCTATGAGAAAAAAAAAATATTGTAACCAGAGATATAGTAAATGTTTATCACTTTCGGTTGCATTAAACTTAGAGATGGAAACTACCATTGTGGCAAATAATCCATATCAAAAACTGCTTCCGGCTATCGTCTTTTCTTTACTATGAAATCGGAAATGGTAGTTTCTCACTATTTCCGGTTTACATAGAGGTATAGCGATCGATATGACAATCTTCGAATCCTGGATTCATATATATAAACATATCTCATTATCTCTTATTATTTTTCCCTATGGTGATCACTATTGAAATTGAACCACTGATTGGAAAAAGGGAATAAGTACAATTTTTTGCGATTTTAACCTGAGATAGCAGATGTGTTCCTTTGAGATAGTTACATCGTTGAGTAGAAAATAGGAAAGTTTGGGCAACTCTATATGACCAATGTAGAAGACAAAATATCTCGCTGATTAGAAAAAGGGAATAACTACGTTTCTTATTTCCTTCTTCCAATCACTATAGGATACCACCACAACTGTGAGACTGTGTGTATGTACACAACCATTGGAGCCCTCTGCTGACGTTACGATACTTCGCCTTGTCTTCGCATTGCACAATCTATAGAGAAATATTTGCCCCAATCAGTTACAGATTTACATGTTTTCAGTGATACAAGTGGTGATCATACAATACCAAAACTGGAATCATACAATGACATTAATGCTTTTCAGTCTGATCGTGTCATAACGCTTTACCACTGTACAGCAATATTTGCCTGTCAGAGGTCACAGTTTTTACCATGTGACCGAAATTTTGTTATAATCAAACGAGAATTCAAACGACAAATCGCATTTATTTTCCAGCACAGTATAACCACATTATTACGAATGCAAGAAATACTGATACTAAATTTCAGGTTTACGAAGTTGTCAATGAAGAAATCTTAGATTTTAAACATTGGTGATAACCGTTTTACAAGAAATCCTCAGGTAGCATTGTGGACAAAACAGTGAAATTCCAAGTAAGTAAATAGAGACACTGTTTATAAAGCAGAATCTCTAGGTTATGTGCAAGCTCATAAGTTTATCAATGAACTAAGAACTGATATTTTTCGATTACTCAAAAGTAATGTCACAAACGTTCCACTGCCAACGTCAAAGGCATACGATTGGCAAGTCCCGATCAATCAGAAAAAGATAAACGATTCTTCACAAATCATCAAATGCATACCTGACCAATACAAAAAGTTTTATAGGATGATTTGTTCATGGAAAACCACTGACCAAGAAACTGCAGAAGACAAAGATGCAGACGGGTAGGACCCTATGTAAAGTCATTCTATTTTGACAACGTATTTTGCTACGTATTTTGTTCAGCTGTCTATTGTACTACTTTTCTAGCTGTACGAATAACATGTGCTGTACCAAAAAAAAAAAAAAAAAAAAAAAAAAAAAAAAAAAAAAAAAGGTGACAATAAAAGGGTTAGAAGCCTAACATGCGTGATATAGTTCGGATACATACTGTATATATCCAAGATTAACATACAACATTGTATTCAGCATGTATATTTTCATAGCTTTCTATCATAAACTGCACATTACATGCCCTACACACAATTACAATTGCGTCCAACTCTAATTGATTGGAAAAAGGAAATATTTTTTCCATTTTTAATCTTATTTAACCAATTGCAGTGCTGCAGTACAAGATTCTCCTTCTTGTCTTAGTGTTTGTTAGTTCTTTTGCTACAAGTAATCAATTATACACTTTTTGCAACAAGTACAAACAACGCCTCGGGAAGGTTTTTTTTAGCGTTTTTGAAAACTTAGGTCTGATGCACTTATTCCCTTTTTCCAATCAGTGATTCAATTAGAAGTGGTAGTCAATTTCTACCACAGAATAACTTGGAGATAGTCTATTGCGAAGGTACTGAATTCATGCTTCTCGCTATTACCATGCCTGCTCTATGGTTATCAATACTGAAACCGGGAGCTGTGATCAGGGGCGGATCCAGGACGGACTTCTGGCGGGGGTTATAATACTGCTACTTAGATCTATTTTTACGAGCTCCAACTCTGGTATGAGTTTTATTTATATATAAAATAAGAGTGTTCTCTTCTGGGAGGCGATCGACCCCTGGATCCCCCCTGATTGTGATACATTTTTCTTACTTTCTGTTTTTGTAGAGAAACAAATGAGTTTCGTTTCACAGTGTAAAACTAAAAAAAAACAAAAAAAAAAAAACCTAAGACTTACAATCCATGCGAATTGAATATTCAAACTTCAGTACAACAAGTAGCACAACTAAAACTCTTGGTTGGAAAAGATTAATAAGATCAAAGATAGAATCTGTTCCTCGGTTGCTGAATCCGTATCAAAAAGCCATTATTAGCTATCACATCGTTTTTGTTCTATGGCGATAAAGATTGAAAGCAGGAATGGCTAATTTCAATCACTTCCGGCTTGAATAGAGGGTTAAGGGAGGAGACGGAATCTATTTTTAGGATGCTAAATCGATTTTAGAAAACTTCTCGATATCTTTTATAGTTTTTGTTCTATGAATATAAGTATTCGAACCGAAAGTAGTAGTAAATTTCAAGCATTTCCGTTTACAACAGAGTGAAGCAGGTTATGACGATATGTTCTCTTAAAACCCTGAATTGATTCCAGAAAATTGCTTGTTGCTATCTATTAGAATTTTTGTTTTATCGCGACAAGTGTTAACACCGGTAATGGTTAATTTGAACACTTTCGGTTCAAATAAAGTGTTAACGAAGAAGGTGGAATCTATTCTTGAGATGCTGGATTAATTAAAAAAAAATGCATCTCGATACCTTTGACCGATTTTGCTCAATGAAAATTAGTATTACCTACAAAATCAAAAATAGTAATAAACTTCAACCATTTCTGCCCTTGTGGAGTGTTGCGGATTGTAATTGTATTTCCTCTTGAGAACCTGAATCGATTGTAGATGAACCACTTGTCGCTATCTATTACCAATTTTGTTCTGTGGCGATTAATGTTGAAACTTATAATCGTTAATTTGAACCACTTCTGGTGTGAATAGAGATCAAGGGAGAAGGTAGAGCCTATTCTTAGAACGCTTAGTCGATAGCGAAAAACCGCATCACTATTTCTTCAAGCTTTTGCTTTATAAAAATCCGTATTGAATCCCTATTGAATATACTAGTAAATTCAGCCACTTTCAATTTGGATAGTATTGTGGGTTGAGATGATATATATATATATATATATATATATATATATATATATATATATATATATACTCTTGAGACGCTGTATCGATTCGTTTAAAAAACACACACACACACACTTGTTCTATTACTATTTTTGTTCTATATCGATCAATGTTAAACCGAAAATGATTATTTTAAACAACTTCCGATCAGAATAGAGGATTAATGGAAAAGATAGTGCTATTTCTAGGTAGTTGAATCGATTGCAAAAATCTACATCTCGATATCTCGTAATTCAGTATTGAAACCGGAAATAATAGTAAATATTAACAATTTCTGGTTTTGATTGAATGTTGTGGATAGTTGTATGTTGTCTTAAGACGCTAAATTGTTTGCAATAAATCGCTTCTCGCTATCTATTACTCTTTTCGTTCTATAGCGATACAAATTGAAACCAAAAATGGTATTTGAACCACTTACAGTTTTAAATGGAAGGTTAATTTAGGAGATCGAACCTATTTTAGGGGCTCTAAATCGACTTTTCATTTTAGGGGCAAGAAACGACTTCTCAATATTTGTTACTGTTTTGCTCTGACACCTCTCGACAGACAGACGGACAAAGCCATTCTAAAGACTTCCGACACTTATGCATAACTTAAGCTGCAAGTGTAATAAGGGCGAACATTGAATATATTCTTGGGACACTGAATTGGTTCTGGAAAACCGCGTCTTTCTATATGTTACCGTTTGTGTTCTGTGTTGCTCAACAATGTAGCAGAAAGCGATAGATCTCTACCACTTCTGGATTAAATAAAAGTCAAATGCATTAGATGAATCAATTCGTGTTGCAAACCTATGCTTCTCGCTATTTCTTACCGCTCTTGCTCTGATACCAGCTGACAGACGAACGGATGGATAGGCAGACAGATGAACATAGCCGTTCTATAAGACTTCCTATACGTATGCATAGTATACTATAGTTTGGAAGTACTATCAAATGAAATAAATTCAATTTGTTTTACAAAAATTATCCGTTTTCCGTTTTTCGAAAAAAAAGTTTTTCGTTTTTTTAAAAATCGTTTTTAGTTTCTCGAAAAATTTTTCGTATTTTCGAAAAATTTTTCGTTTTCCATTTTTCCTTTTCGAAAAATTAATTTTTCGAAAAAGTATTTTTCGAAAAAAAATACGGCCATCCCTAGTATTCATAGCCGAAAGCTCAACTAAAAAGAGGAAGTGAATGCTAAGCAAACTACAAGAAGGATGTTGAAACAACGCTTCCACTGGCTAATAGAAAAAGGAAAACAAAAGAAGCTACAGATTTTTGTCTTTTGAGTACTCATATCTTTTGGGGAATATATACTTGACATAACATGCCTTTTAAATCTACGCCAGATGTGAGCTGTATGCATGAAGGTAAAAAGTATTCATAAAAGGTAAACAAAAGAGACTAGTTTTATGCTTTTGTTTCCTAACAGTCAACTTCGTGTTCAACTGCAGGAACAGACCTTGATACCTACTACTTGACTGAACGCCTTGTAACAAGAGGACAAGCAAACAGTGTGTGTGGTGTGTCACTCCCTCTCTGCTCCTGGCTGTGTTCGCGAAAATATTGTATGCTTTTCATGCTTTGAGGGAAGGGGTAAGGCACCCTTGCACACCTTCGAACATAAAATGATCGAAAGACGACCGATGTTAATGTAGAGTTCATAGTTTCAAACAGTGGCGTATACTGGTTTGAAGACCTGGGCTACCACTGACCTTGCATATTATTATTATAAATAAAAATGGTAATAATAATAATAAAAGTAATATAATAATAATAATAATAATAATAATCATCATCATCACACTATGAATAACAATGAAGAAAAGTGGTTGATGTGTTTTGTTTGATCTTTTGTTTTGAGACCGTTAGCGTGTTTGCACACGATACCGATAAAATCGGAGGAAGCCCCGATAATATCGGTGTCGGTGTCGACGTATTTTGCACACATCGCCGACAATATCGGTGGAAGCCCCGACAATATCGTTGCCGGTGATGAGCAAAGTAAGCGACACATACAAAAAGATCTTCTCCATATATGAAAACAAATAAAAAATGGGAAAATTACTTTTTAAAACAAGGACTACAAAATTGTTCTGAAGAGGTGTGGAGGACGGTACAAAACTTAGGAAAAATAGGCCTATGCCTAAACATGTTTAGATTTAACAGTGCCGTTTTAAATAGATGCCGTAAACATATTATTTTCGTTTCGATGAGAATTGATACTACCGTACATTGCAAACTATATTAGTTTTATTTTTTGTTGAAACACTGTTACATATTGTATGTATATTATTTTGTTTTCCATGCAATTAACATTAATGTCATAGTAGATTAAATGATAATATTCGAATTAGTAATTCTGTTTAACATTGCTCCATACATACACTGGCGCAAATCCCGGGGGGATGAAGGGGACATGTCCCCTTCAATCTTGGAACTGGGGAGATTGTCCGTCCTTCCCAATAATCCGATTTGAAATGTGTTTTCTGGAAGAGAAATTTGATTATTTGTGTCCGATCGCTAGAAAGAGAAGTGAGATGAAATTAATGTCCACTTAGAATAAGCCTCAAATCTGCCCGCCTCCCAATGTTGAAGACAACTCTGCTCCCCTGATCCTCCACAGCATTGTTTCTCGACTACAGAAATATTTTGAAAATTGCTATATATATATATACTGGGGCGGATCCAGGATATGGTCAAGGGAGGGGCTAAACCATATTTTGCCGTTTTATCCAGAGTAAAGCAAGATTGAAGCCCATTTTATACAGTGTATATCTGAGCGTCAAGGGGGGCTATAGCCCCTATAGCCCCCCTTGCATCCGCCACTGTATATATATATATATATATATATATATATATATATATATATATATATAATATGGGAACAATGTTACCCGTCCCCCCCCAATGTTGAAGACAGATTTGCGCTGTTGCATACATACCTGTCGTTTCTCGTTTCTTTTTGTCCATAAACTCAAAATCCTGGACAAGTCTTGCATAAGCTTCTCGCCATGCTTTTTGCTTTTCAATTCTGTCCTTGAAAGAGTCTGTTATCTTATCCCATATGCAAGGTCTACATTCCACAAGTTCAATAAGAGTTAAAATATCGAATGGAAAATTTCCTGCCATCTCTAAAACTCTAAGCAAAACTAGGAAGGTAAGAATGCAATAATACACAACCTTTTTATCCAGTCACTGTAGCTAAACTGCAGAACTCTATCAGGGGTCGATCCCGGTACAAAGGGGAGAGAGAAAGCTTGGATACATAGCTTTGGTCTTTGTTTTCAATTGCCATTCCACAAATGAAGGGTAAGGGGAAAAAACAATGAATGTCCATGTATGTGCTTTTTCGGGTGCTTTGTCCTATCTATTGGCGACTCTTGGTACTATTTGACTGTATATGCCATGCATGCCTAGATGTAAAAATGTCCATCTAAAAAGGGGCGAAAGATTTAATAATCCTATTCTTTTTACACGGTTTTCAATGTTAAAACGCCGTTTTCTCGAAAATGTAGTTTTGTGACATTCCTTCTTTTTTCCCCTTACCCTTCAAATTATTTTCTAAAATGGGAGATTTGGGATAGTTTTGGAAGTGAGAGAAAAAATCTGCAACAAGTGAAGCATGAAGTCACATCCCTATTATTGAGATCACAATCAAGAAAATGCCAAATGAGTAACTTGTCCTTGGAGCTTTGAAAAGAGTGTTTGATTGTGCTAGTTTCGTTTCAAAATAAAATTAATTCTACTTTGACTTGCCAACAAATATTCTATTCAATCATTCCTTATTGAGTGGGACCGGGAAAAGTGATCTGCACACAATTCTGATGAAAATAAAAGGAAGTAATAATAGTCAGGATTTTTTCCATATGCTTATGTTCACAGTGTATCAAAATTTGAAAATTACGCTTAAATTAATTTCCAGAATGTATTAAAATTTAAATGCATTAATAGATTAAAAATATACTATCAAAAAGTGTGTGTGTGTGTGTGTGAGAGAGAGAGAGAGAGAGAAAGAACAAAAATAAAAAAAAGAGTGGAAAATAACCAAGAAATTGATTATCTAAATTTCCTATATTATATTTGGTAATAGCTATTTGGAGGGAAACCAGTACTGTTCAGACTTCCCTCATTTTATACTTATTTAATAAAGGGAATTAGCTACTCCAAAACAGAGGCTGTAAAAAAATAATCTGTTCCAAAGTTGTTTATAGGACAAGATAATAATAATAATAATATACAATTGTAATAGAAAAAATGGAAACAACAAAATTCCAAAGACAAGAAACGAAACAAAAATATACAGCGCTTTGTCACTCACTCTCTTCATCTAACACACTGGCCGGCCGACATTATCGGTGGCGTGTGCATCCAATCATAAGAAAACATTGCCCCCGACAAAATCGGTGTCGGCGGTACCGCCGACATTATCGGGGGCTTGGCCGACAGCATCTGCGTGTCGGAGGATCGGCCGATAATATCGGTGGCGTGTGCAAGCTACGATTTGAGTACATTGAAGTCGATTTCACCGCCGACATTAGTGCGTTTGCACACGGCACCGATAATATCGGTGGAACCACCGATAATGTCGGCGGTGAAATCGACTTCAATGTATTCAAATCGTAGGTTGCACACGCCACCGATATTATCGGCCAATCCTCCGACACGCAAATGCTGTCGGCGAAGTCCCCGATACTGTCGGCGGTATCGCCGACATCGATTTTGTCGGGGGCAATGTTTTCTTATGATTGGATGCACACGCCACCGATAATGTCGGCCGGCCAGCGGGTTAGATGAAGAGAGTGAGTGACAAGGCGCTGTGTATTTTTGTTTCGTTTCTTGTCTTTGGAATTTTGTTGTTTCCATTTATTCTATTACAATTGTATATTATTATTATTATTATTATCTTGTCCTATAAACAACTTCGGAACAGCTTACTATTTTTTTACAGTATCAGTTTTGGAGTAGCTAATTCCCTTTATTAAATAAATATAAAATGTGGGAAGTCTGAAGAGTACTGGTTTCCCTCTAAATAGCTATTACCAAATAGAATATAGGAAATTTAGATAATCAATTTCTTGATTATTTTCCACTCCTTTTTTTTATTTTTATTCTTTCTCTCTCTCTCACACACACACACTCTTTGATGGTATATTTTTTTAATCTATTAATGCTTTTAAATTTTAATACATTCTGGAAATTAACTTAAGCATAATTTTTAAAGTTTGATACACTGTGAACATAAGCATATGGAAAAAAATCCTGATTATTATTACTTTCTTTTATTTTCATCAGAATTGTGTGCAGATCACTTTTCCCGGTTCCACTCAATAAGCAATGATTGAATAGAATATTTGTTGACAAGTCAAAGTAGAATTATTATTATTATTTTGAAACGAAACCAGCACAACCAAACACTCTTTTCAAAGCTCCAAGGACAAGTTACTCATTTGACATTTTCTTGATTGTGATCTCAATAATAGGGATGTGACTTCATGCTGCACTTGTAGATTTTTCCTCTCATTTCCAAAACTATCCCAAATCTCCCATTTTAAAAAATAATTTGTGGAATGGCAATTGAAAACAAAGACCAAAGCTATGTATCCAAGCTTTCTCTCTCCCCTTTGTACCGGGATCGACCCCTGATAGAGTTCTGCAGTTTAGCTACAGTGACTGAATGAAAAGGTTGTGTATTATTGCATTCGTATCTTTCTAGTTGTGCTTAGATTTTTAGAGATGGCAGGAATTTTTCCATTTGATATTTTAACCCTTATTGAACTTGTGGAATGTAGACCTTGCATATGGGATAAGATAACAGACTCTTTCAAGGACAGAATTGAAAAGCAAAAAGCATGGCGAAAAGTTTATGCAAGACTTGCCCAGGATTTTGAGTTTACGGACAAAAAGAAACGAGAAACGACAGGTATGTATGCAACAGCGCAAATCTGTCTTCAACATTGGAGGGGGGTGTAAGATCGTTCCCATATTATATATATAGCAATGTTCAAACTATTTCTGTAGTCGAGAAACAATGCTGTGGAGGATCAGGGGAGCAGAGTTGTCTTCAAAATTGGGAGGCGGGCAGATTTGAGGCTTATTCTGAGTGGACATTAATTTCATCTCATTTTCCTTTCTGGCGATCGGACACAATCAAATTTCTCTCCCAAAAAACACATTTCAAATCGGATTATTGGGGGGAGGCAATCTCCCCAGTTCCAAGATTGAAGGGGGCATGTCCAGTTTATCCCCCCGGGATTTGCGCCAGTGTATGTATGGAGCAATGTAAAACAGAATTACTAATTTGAATCTTATCATTTAGTCTACTATGACATTAATGTTAATTGCATGGAAAACAAAATAATATACATACAATATGTAACAGTGTTCCAACAAAAATTAAAACTAATATAGTTTGCAATGTACAGCAGCATCAATTCTCATCGAAACGAAAATAATATGTATACAGCATCTATTTAAAACGGCACTGTTAAATCTAAACATGTTTAGGCATAGGACTATTTTTTCTAAGTTTTGTACCGTCCTCCACACCTCTTCAGAACAGTTTTTGTAGTCCTTGTTTTAAAAAATAATTTTCCCAATTATTATTTTTTTAAATTTGTTTTCATATATGGAGAAGATTTTTTGTGTGTCGCTTACTTCGCTCATCACCGGTAACGATATTGTCGGGGCTTCCATCGGTATTGTCGGCGACGTATGCAAAGTACGCCGACACCGACATCGATATTATCGGGGCTTCCTCCGATTTTGTCGGTATCGTGTGTAAACACGCTTAATGTTTTCCACCGTAAATGAAATTCCACCATACATTTGCGCAGTTAACTTCTTGTGGATTGCGTTCGTAAAATGTTAATTTTTACCAATGTCACCTCCCTCAAGAGTCGCCTCTGTTACTGACGTTGGCTGTCATTCTGTACCAGTCTACACAAAAATTCTGCAGCCATCATTATAATTGTTATGTTTATTATCCCTATCTAAATCTCAAATTTTTGCGTTGTGTTAACAAACGATTCTCGGGCCCTTTTGTTGCGGAGAGCTTTCGACCCGGGCCCTTTTGATGAGGGGCGTTTTGATTCGGGCCTTCTGGCTTGTGCCTTTTGTTGAGGAAACATTTCGACCTGGGCCCGTTTGACGCGGGCACGTTTGACTCCGGCTTTATTTGACCAGGGTCCGTTTGACGCACGGCCTTTTGACTTTGACTCGGGTCCCTTTGTCGTGAAACCCTTTTGACACGGGTTATTTTTATGAGGGGCGGTTTGATTCGGCCCCTTTTGACTCCAGCCCTTTAAACCCGCAACCTTTTGACACACGGCCGTTTGACTCGGGCTTTTTTGTAGGGGGACTCCTTTCGACTCGGCCCCTTTTTATGAGGGGCGTTATGATTCGAACCCTTTTGTTGTGGAGACCTTTTGAACCGATCCCTTTTAGTAGTAAGGGCGATACTCTGCCTAACTTTTTGGCTCCTGGGTCCCTGCCTCAGGACCCATGGTCCCTGGCCGGGGTCAATGACCTAGGGGTACATAGGACCACCCCCTCTAAATTTTGGCAGGGGTACCTTGGTCCACCCCCTAAATTTTGACAGGGGTACATAGGACCACCCCCCTTAATTTTTGAAAATTGCCAAATCTAAAAATTTGGTATGGTAGGGTAGGACCATAGTATGTACCTCTATCAGTATTGGGTGTCGATGTCGTTTCCTTTCATGGGTAAAAAATTGCAAAAAATTCAAATTTCGGGGGTTTTTGACCTAATTTATCCCCTTGGATGAGGTGTTATTACCTTATATAGTTATATAGGCGTATACAGGGGTCCATTCCCTTTCATAAGACATGGGTATATTAATGCACCTCTTGAAAAATTTGGGAGGGGTACCTTGGCCCACCCCTTAAATTTTGGAAATTGACCAATTTAAACATTGGGTATTATAGTACAGGACCCTAATATGTATTATGATAAATTTGGGTGGTCCACCTCGTTCCCTTCTAGGGGTACAAAATTGCCAAAATATAAACGTAAGCAATACGTAGTACCACGTGTTTGGTTTTTGGTCGATTTTATCCCCTTTGATGAGGTGTTATTATCCTATATAGTTATATGGTCATGTATAGGGGTCCATTACCTTTCATAAGATATGGGTATATTTGTGCACTCCTTTAAAAATTTGGGAGGGGTACCTTGGCCCACCCCTTAAATTTTGGAAATTGCCCAATTTAAACATTAGGTATTATACTACAGGACCCTAATATGTATCATGATAAATTTGGGTGGTCCACCTCGTTCCCTTCTAGGGGTACAAAATTGCCAAAAATATAAACGTAAGCAATACGTAGTACCACGTGTTTGGTTTTTGGTCGATTTTATCGCCTTTGATGAGGTGTTATTATCCTATATAGTTATATGGTCATGTATAGGGGTCCATTACCTTTCATAAGATATGGGTATATTTGTGCACTCCTTTAAAAATTTGGGAGGGGTACTTTGGCCCACCCCTTAAATTTTGGAAATTGCCCAATTTAAACATTTGGTATTATAGTACCGGACCCTAACATGTATTATGATAAATTTGGGTGGTCCACCTCGTTCCCTTTTAGGGGTACAAAATTGCCAAAATATAAACGTAAGCAATACGTTGTACCACGTGTTTGGTTTGACCTAAGTTATCCCCTTGGATGAGATCCTATTACCTTATATGGTTATATGTATAGGGGTCTATTCCCTATCATAAGACATAGGTACATTTGTGCACTCCTTTAAAAATTTGGGAGGGGTACCTTGGCCCACCCCTTCAATTTGGAAATTGCTCATTTTATATATTTGGTATTATAGTACTGGACCCTAATATGTATCATGATAAATTTGGGTGGTCCACCTCGTTCCCTTTTAGGGGTACAAAATTGTCAAATTTTAGTACAACCACGTGTTTGTTTTGGCTCAATTTATCCCCTTGGATGAGGTCCTATTACCTTATATGATTATATGGTTATGTATATTGGTCCATTCCCTATTATAAGACATGGGTATATTGATGCACCCCGGGAGGGGTACTTTGGCCCACCTCTTTATTTTGGAAATTGCCCAATTTAAACATTTGGTATAATAGTATAAGACCCTAATATATATTATGATAAATTTGGGTGGTCCATCTCGTTCCCTTTCATGGGTACGAAATTGCCAAATTTTAGTACAACCACGTGTTTCGTTTTTCACCTAATTTATTCCCTTGGATGAGGTCCTATTACCTAATATGATTATATGGTCATGTATAGGGGTCCATTTTCTATCATAAGACATAGGTACATTGATGCACCCCGGGAGGGGTACCATAGCCAATCCCTTAAATTTTGGAATTTTTTTAATTTAAGCATTCGCTATCATAGTACATGACCTCAATATGTATCATGATAAATTTGGGTGGTCCACCTTGTTCCCTTTCATGAGTAAAAAAATGCCAAAATATAAACATAAGCAATATGTTGTATCACGTGTTTGGTTTTTGGCCCAATTTATCCCGTTTGATGCGGTTCTATTACCGTATATGGTCATATGGTCATGTATATAGGTTCATTTCCTATCATAAGACATGAGTACATTGATGCACCCTTTAAAAATTTGGGAGGGGTATCTTGACTCATCCACTCAGTTTTAGAAATTGTTTTAATATAAGCATTTGGTATCTTCGTACAGGTCTTCAATATGTACCACTATAAATTTGGATGGTCCACATCGTTCCCTTTCATGGGTAAAGAACTACCAAAAATCAAATTTCGGAGGTTATTGACCCCTATTTAGCACGTTATATGGTTTATTACCTTTATATGTTTATGTTCTCTTTTAAATTTGGGAACTATAAAATAACATAATTTGGTAAACGTTTTCTAGGACCCATTGGTGTTCCTCTTATAGCCAAATATTCAAAATTTAAAGGTTATTGAACGGCTTTATTATTGAATAACTACAGGATTTATTACTTTTTCATAAGACACAGGTGTATTTGTGTACCAATCTTAAATTTCGGGAGGGGTGCATTTCTTATTGTCATATCAATAATTGGTAATTGTTCTTAAAATTGGATAGTATTTCATTCATTGGGTAAATCATTATGATCACGTGATCAGTTATTGACCTATGATGGGATTAGGAGTCCAGGACATTGGTACATTTAAACTTTGTAGGATAATTTGAGAATGCGTCATTATTGATTATTACAGCCAAATATAAACGTAAGCAATACGATGTACCACGTGATTGACCTTGATGAGGTAGTGTACAGGGATACATAGCTAACCTTATTGAATCTTATGACTCATAGTCTTAAGGGAATACATGCTACAACACTGGCAAAGTTATTGTTGATGTAATTTGATTGGTTGATCACTGTCTTTCGTGCAATCTGATTGGCTGATCACTATCTTTCGTGCAATCTGATTGGTTGCTGATTTTCAAATCTTTGCTGCATTCAGTTTTAAGTTTTGTTTAACATTTAAAAATCTTGGTTTCGTTCAACATTTTGCACTCACTGATAAATATGATCAAAACCGTTTATTTGTTAATCGAATAGTTAAAAACCGGATAAAGTTTGACGGTTAACCGTGAAACGTAAAATTTTTTTAGTTTGAAATTTTTTTGCTTGAAATTTTTTGTTTGAAACTTTTCGTTTGAAATTTTTGTTTGAAAAAATTTTTGTTTGAAATTTTTTTGTTTGTAAATTTTTGTTTCAAAATTTTTTTGTTTAATTTTTTTTCGTTTGAAATTTTTCGTTTCCAAAATTTTTTCTGTTTAAAAAATTTTTGTTTGAACAGTTTTGTTTGGAAAATTTTGTTTCAAATTTTTTTTTTGAAAATTTTTGTTTGAAATTTTTTTTGAAATTTTTGTTTGACATTTTAAAAGTTTGTGCACTCATTAGTAAAGAACTGGAACTGTTTAGAACTAAAACCTCTGGCAACATTGTGGTGCACGTCAGAACATGATAATGCAACGTCATCAGTTTTGCATCATATATAAGTATCGTTCGAGTTAGTATTCTTGATAACATCATCATGGCTACTTGTCTGCAGTTTCTAAACACGCGTGATGTGATGAAATCATTTACCAAGATTACTGATTTACAACAGAATGTACCTTATAGAATCTTAGCTAGCCAAATGATCCCTACAAAGTTTGGATTAAGAATCGTAGTGAAGCTTGAAAATGATAAGAATATAATTTTACCAGCAAGATATTTACCCATGGAAGCATCAAAACAAGAAGAACTGCTGCGTTTCTTAAATACTGGATCTGTATCTTTATGTTACAAAGGATTCTTGGGTCGAAGTCATCAATTTGAATTTAGTACACAGCCAGATTCGTCAACAATTGTGATGAAATCATGAATCAGCACATTCCTTTGACGTCAGACATAGTTGTATGAATGTGGTTGGTCGGCATGACGTCAGCAACTGTGGTGAAATCATGAATTCAAACGTCAGCACATTCCTTACCAATGACGTCAGCAATAGCTATAAACCAGCAAATACAGTGTCATCCTACGAAATCATTTGAGCAAGTGCTTTTCAGGAGGAAAGATGTGTACTTCTAACGATAAAGAGTTCATCTTCGCAAGCTATTATCCAATAAATATATTTCAAACAAAACATGTGATGATTGGTATCAGTGCTAGAACATTTGAACCAGTGATTCGATTGGGCAAAGCAGAACAATTTGGTGTACAACTGACCTTTGAAGAATGGCAAATATTATGTTCACGAATCGACCAAATGAACGATTAGCTAAATGTGACCATAGTCAAATCATTAGGCTCAAATCATGAAGTGGTGATGCGTACAGTCCTCGAAGAGAAGATGGTGCTGTTACGTAAAAAGAGTACATTCCATGTCCCTCGCAACATGGTGTATCTAACACAAACTGAATGGAACAAATTCATCAGCGTATTTCAGTGTGTGAAACATGCAGTGGAAGTGTGCAACAAAACTAGTATATTCCTGAAAAAGTACTATTTTGAAAAATGTGTTATGCATATTGTACAACATGTATCTAGATATTGTGATGGTTGTCAACATCGTTCTTGGGTGCATACCTGTATTGATAAACAGTTTATTTGTGATCAAATGGACATTGAGTTTCCACCAATTGATATTGCATTAGACCTTAAAAGACTTCAACTGGAATTAAAATTATATGCTAAAGACAAACTAGTGCAAGAAGTTCAAAATACATTGTATCGACAATATCCAGAACCACTATCTGGTATGGATGTATGTGGAGTGTAATAAAATGATCCATTTCAATGAATTGTGTTTTTTCATTTCAAGTACAGCCCCATGTTCTGACGTGTACTATTGCACCACAATGTTGCCAGAGGTTTTTGTTCTAAACAGTTCCGGTTCTTTATTAATGGGTGCACAATCTATAAAAAAAATGTCAAACCAAACTTTGAAACAAAAATTTCAAAACAAAAATTTCGAACAAAAAATTTTAAACAAAAAAAATTGGAAACGAAAAATTTTCAAACAAAAACTTTTAAACAAAAAATTTTCCAACTAAATTTTGCAACAAAAAATTTCAAACAAAAAAAATTTCAAACAAAAAATTTGGAAACGAAAAATTTTAAACAAAAAATTTTAAACAAAATTTTCGAACAAAAATTTTCAAACAAAAAATTTCAAACGAAAAAATTTTCAAACAAAAATTTCAAACGAAAAAATCTCAAACAAAATTTTGAAACAAAAAAATTTGGAAACGAAAAAATTTTCAAACAAAAAAATTTCAAGCAAAAAAATTTCAAACTAAAAAATTTTACGTTTCACGGTTAACCGTCAAACTTTATCCGGTTTTTAACTATTCGATTAACAAATAAACGGTTTTGATCATATTTATCAGTGAGTGCAAAATGTTGAACGAAACCAAGATTTTTAAATGTTAAACAAAACTTAAAACTGAATGCAGCAAAGATTTGAAAATCAGCAACCAATCAGATTGCACGAAAGATAGTGATCAGCCAATCAGATTGCACGAAAGACAGTGATCAACCAATCAAATTACATCAACAATAACTTTGCCAGTGTTGTAGCATGTATTCCCTTAAGACTATGAGTCATAAGATTCAATAAGGTTAGCTATGTATCCCTGTACACTACCTCATCAAGGTCAATCACGTGGTACATCGTATTGCTTACGTTTATATTTGGCTGTAATAATCAATAATGACGCATTCTCAAATTATCCTACAAAGTTTAAATGTACCAATGTCCTGGACTCCTAATCCCATCATAGGTCAATAACTGATCACGTGATCATAATGATTTACCCAATGAATGAAATACTATCCAATTTTAAGAACAATTACCAATTATTGATATGACAATAAGAAATGCACCCCTCCCGAAATTTAAGATTGGTACACAAATACACCTGTGTCTTATGAAAAAGTAATAAATCCTGTAGTTATTCAATAATAAAGCCGTTCAATAACCTTTAAATTTTGAATATTTGGCTATAAGAGGAACACCAATGGGTCCTAGAAAACGTTTACCAAATTATGTTATTTTATAGTTCCCAAATTTAAAAGAGAACATAAACATATAAAGGTAATAAACCATATAACGTGCTAAATAGGGGTCAATAACCTCCGAAATTTGATTTTTGGTAGTTCTTTACCCATGAAAGGGAACGATGTGGACCATCCAAATTTATAGTGGTACATATTGAAGACCTGTACGAAGATACCAAATGCTTATATTAAAACAATTTCTAAAACTGAGTGGATGAGTCAAGATACCCCTCCCAAATTTTTAAAGGGTGCATCAATGTACTCATGTCTTATGATAGGAAATGAACCTATATACATGACCATATGACCATATACGGTAATAGAACCGCATCAAACGGGATAAATTGGGCCAAAAACCAAACACGTGATACAACATATTGCTTATGTTTATATTTTGGCATTTTTTTACTCATGAAAGGGAACAAGGTGGACCACCCAAATTTATCATGATACATATTGAGGTCATGTACTATGATAGCGAATGCTTAAATTAAAAAAATTCCAAAATTTAAGGGATTGGCTATGGTACCCCTCCCGGGGTGCATCAATGTACCTATGTCTTATGATAGAAAATGGACCCCTATACATGACCATATAATCATATTAGGTAATAGGACCTCATCCAAGGGAATAAATTAGGTGAAAAACGAAACACGTGGTTGTACTAAAATTTGGCAATTTCGTACCCATGAAAGGGAACGAGATGGACCACCCAAATTTATCATAATATATATTAGGGTCTTATACTATTATACCAAATGTTTAAATTGGGCAATTTCCAAAATAAAGAGGTGGGCCAAAGTACCCCTCCCGGGGTGCATCAATATACCCATGTCTTATAATAGGGAATGGACCAATATACATAACCATATAATCATATAAGGTAATAGGACCTCATCCAAGGGGATAAATTGAGCCAAAACAAACACGTGGTTGTACTAAAATTTGACAATTTTGTACCCCTAAAAGGGAACGAGGGGGACCACCCAAATTTATCATGATACATATTAGGGTCCAGTACTATAATACCAAATATATAAAATGAGCAATTTCCAAATTGAAGGGGTGGGCCAAGGTACCCCTCCCAAATTTTTAAAGGAGTGCACAAATGTACCTATGTCTTATGATAGGGAATAGACCCCTATACATATAACCATATAAGGTAATAGGATCTCATCCAAGGGGATAACTTAGGTCAAACCAAACACGTGGTACAACGTATTGCTTACGTTTATATTTTGGCAATTTTGTACCCCTAAAAGGGAACGAGGTGGACCACCCAAATTTATCATAATACATGTTAGGGTCCGGTACTATAATACCAAATGTTTAAATTGGGCAATTTCCAAAATTTAAGGGGTGGGCCAAAGTACCCCTCCCAAATTTTTAAAGGAGTGCACAAATATACCCATATCTTATGAAAGGTAATGGACCCCTATACATGACCATATAACTATATAGGATAATAACACCTCATCAAAGGCGATAAAATCGACCAAAAACCAAACACGTGGTACTACGTATTGCTTACGTTTATATTTTTGGCAATTTTGTACCCCTAGAAGGGAACGAGGTGGACCACCCAAATTTATCATGATACATATTAGGGTCCTGTAGTATAATACCTAATGTTTAAATTGGGCAATTTCCAAAATTTAAGGGGTGGGCCAAGGTACCCCTCCCAAATTTTTAAAGGAGTGCACAAATATACCCATATCTTATGAAAGGTAATGGACCCCTATACATGACCATATAACTATATAGGATAATAACACCTCATCAAAGGGGATAAAATCGACCAAAAACCAAACACGTGGTACTACGTATTGCTTACGTTTATATTTTGGCAATTTTGTACCCCTAGAAGGGAACGAGGTGGACCACCCAAATTTATCATAATACATATTAGGGTCCTGTACTATAATACCCAATGTTTAAATTGGTCAATTTCCAAAATTTAAGGGGTGGGCCAAGGTACCCCTCCCAAATTTTTCAAGAGGTGCATTAATATACCCATGTCTTATGAAAGGGAATGGACCCCTGTATACGCCTATATAACTATATAAGGTAATAACACCTCATCCAAGGGGATAAATTAGGTCAAAAACCCCCGAAATTTGAATTTTTTGCAATTTTTTACCCATGAAAGGAAACGACATCGACACCCAATACTGATAGAGGTACATACTATGGTCCTACCCTACCATACCAAATTTTTAGATTTGGCAATTTTCAAAAATTAAGGGGGGTGGTCCTATGTACCCCTGTCAAAATTTAGGGGGGTGGGCCAAGGTACCCCTGCCAAAATTTAGAGGGGGTGGTCCTATGTACCCCTAGGTCATTGACCCCGGCCAGGGACCATGGGTCCTGAGGCAGGGACCCAGGAGCCAAAAAGTTAGGCAGAGTATCGCCCTTACTACTCTTTTGATGTGAAGCCGACTTCACTCGGGCCCTTTTGTAGCGGGGCCCATTTCGACCCAGGCCCGTTTAATGCAGGGCCTTTTGACTCGGGTCCATTTGCCGTGGGACTCTTTTGATTATGGCCCTTTTGATGAGGGGCGTTTTGATTCGGGCCTTCTGGCTCGGGCCCGTTTGTTGAGGAGACCTTTTGACTCGGGCCCTTTTGACGCGAGGCCGTTTGACTGCGGCTTTATTTGACCCGGGTCCGTTTGACGCAGGGCCTTTTAACTCAGGTAACTTTGTCGTGGAATCCTTTTGACCCGGGCTCTTTTTATAAGGTGCGTTTTAATTTGGCCCCTTTTGACTAGGGCCTTTTTAACCCGCGACCGTTTGACAAGGGCCCTTTTGTAGCGAGGCCTCTTTTGACTCTGCTCCTTTTTATGAAGGGCGTTTTTATTCGGACCGTTTTTACTCGGACCCTTTTGTAGCGGAGCCCCTTTTGACCCGGGGTCATTTGACGCAGAACCATTTGACTCGGATCCTTTCCTCGTGGGCTCCTTTTGACTATGGCTCTTTTTATGAGGGACGTTTTGATTCGGCCACTTTTGACTCGGTTCTTTTTGACACAGGGTCGTTTGACTCTGGCTCTTTTGTAGCGGAGTCCCTTTTGACTCGGGCCCTTTTTATGAGGGTCGTTTTGATTCGGGGCCCTTTGACTCGGGCCCTTTTGTTGCGGAGACCTTTCGACCCGGGTCCTTTTTATGAGTGGCGTTTTGATTCGGGCCCTTTTGACCCGAGCCCGTTCGACGCAGGGTCTTTTGACTCGGGCCCTTTTGTTGCGGAGATCTTTTGATTCGGGCCCGTTTGACGCAGGGCGCTTTTTGACTTGGGTCTTTCTGTCTTTGCCCTTTTGTCTGGCCCTTCTGACATGGAACCATATATATAACGCAGCAGCTGAAATACTTGGGGCAGGGGGCTGGGGAGTATGAGTAAATCGATGATCGATCGATACAAGGCGCAGTAAAATTAGTTACACCACTGTTCATATCTATTTCTTTCTATTCTCTCGACATCATGTCTGGAGATGAATGTTCTGAATAATAGGCTACAGTGGCGAAAGACGATATACGCTATCAATGATAAATGTTATGACTGTTAACTTAATATAAATAGGGAATAAAACGAAAAACTGTGTTCGGACTTCCCCCCTTCCGTTGGAAAAAATCCTGCGGACGTTAGTGATTATGATGTTGCCTAGTTATTGTATTATATTATTCTATACACGGAATAAATACTTATGTGTTTTATATAATAATGAGAACCTTATTTACATTTATTACGGCCCTTGCTTTACGAGAAACATATTCACGTTCAGCTTAATCAGTTTCCATTCTCAAATAATTACAGTGAGGCGAATGAAATAATTCAAGCCCGAACATGTCGTAGTAAATTCCTGAAGAGTAACAGCGCTAGTAGCAGTTGTTAGCAGTTTTTAACTTAACATATAAGACAATAATTTGAAAAAATGAGAATACAAATCTTTTCAGAGATGACAGTACAGTGATGCTTTAAATCTATGCCCTTACTCCCTATACCTACGTTATTTCCCTAGTCAAAATAAAAACTCTTCAAAATTAATCAAAATTTCTTATGCAACCATCCCTTCCTTAGAGTACTGCGCTGTCACATACCCGTCACGGCGATGTAAAGGCACTTTTGGCGACGAGGATTCAATAAGGTCAATAATGTCCGTCAATTGTTTACCTGAGTAGAACCAACTGTTTTCTACAAGAGTGTAATTAAACTTAAGAAGTACCACAACAAAGGAAATGAATCCCTGTACACTACCTCATCAAGGTCAATCACGTGGTACATCGTATTGCTTACGTTTATATTTGGTCCATAGGCTGGAATAATCAAAAGCAATAACGAAATTTCATTTGACAATTCTCAAATTATCCTACAAAGTTTAAATGTACCAATGTCCTGGACTCCTAATCCCACCATAGGTCAATAACTGATCACGTGATCATACTAATATTTCACAATGATTTACCCAATGAATGAGATACTATCCAATTTTAAGAACAATTACCAATTATTGATATGACTAAGAAATGTACCCCCTCCCAAAATGTAAGATTGGTACACAAATACACCTGTGTCTTGTGAAAAAGTAATAAATCCTGTACTTATTCAATAATAAAGCCGTATCAAAAAAAAATAGGTCAATAACCTTTAAATTTTGAATATTTGACCATAAGAGGAACACCAACGGGTCCACCAATGGGTCCTAGAAAACGTTTACCGAATTTTGTTATTTGATAATTCCCAATTTTAAAAGGGAACATAAACATATAAAGGTAATAAACCTCTGTACATACCCATATAACGTGTTAAATCCTTATCAAACGGGGTCAATAACCTCCGAAATTTGATTTTTGGTAGTTCTTTACCATGAAAGGGAACGATGTGGACCATCCAAATTTATAGTGGTACATATTGAAGACCTGTACTATGATACCAAATGCTTATATTACACAATTTCTAAAACTGAGTGGATGAGCCAAGATACCCCCCTCCCAATTTAAAGGGTGCATCAATGTACCCATGTCTTATGATAGAAAATGAACCTATATACATGACCATATAACCATATACGGTAATAAGACCGCGTCAAAGGGAATAAATTGGGCCAAAAACCAAACACGTGGTACAACATATTGCTTATGTTTATATTTTAGCAATTTTTGCCCATGAAAGGGAACAAGGTGGACCATCCAAACTTATCATGATACATGACGAGGTCATGTACTATAATAGCAAATGCTTAAATTGGAAAATTTTCAAAATTTAAGGGTTGACCATGGTACCTTTCCTAAAATTTAAATGGTTGCATCAACGTACCTATGGTTTATGATATGGAATGGAACCCTATACATGATCATATAACCATATAAGGTAATAGGACCTTATCTAAGGGGATAAAAAGGGCCAAAACCAAACACGTGGTTGTACTAAAATTTGACAATTTTGTACCCATGAAAGAAAACGAGGTGGACCACCCAAATTTATAGTGATCTATATTAGGATTCTATACTATAATACCAAATGTGTAAATTGGGCAATTTCCAAAACTAAACGGGTGGGCCAAAATACCCCTTCAGGGTGCATCAATATACCCATGTCTTATAATAGGAAATGGACCAATATACATGACCATATAACCATATAAGGTAATAGGACCTCATCCAAGGGGATAAATTGGGCCAAAACCAAACACGTGGTTGTACTAAAATTTGGCAATTTCGTACCCATGAAAGGAAACGAGGTGAACCACCCAAATTTATAGTAATCTATATTAGGGTCCTGTACTATAATACCAAATATATAAAATGGGCAATTTCCAAAATTTAAGGGGTGGGCCAATGTACCCCTCCCAAAAATTTAAAGGGGTGCACAAATGTACCTATGTCTTATGATAGGTAATGGACCCCTATACATGACCATATAACCATATAAGGTAATAGGACCTCATCCAAGGGGAAAATTAGGTCAAAAACGAAACACGTGGTACAACGTATTGCTTACGTTTATATTTTGGCAATTTTGTACCCCTAAAAGGAAACGAGGTGGACCACCCAAATTTATCATAATATATATTAGGGTCCTATAGTATAATACCAAATGTATAAAATGGGCAATTTCCAAAATTTAAGGGGTGGGCCAACGTACCCCTCCCAAATTTTTAAAGGGGTGAACAAATGTACCTATGTCTTATGATAGGGAATAGACCCCTATACATAACCATATAACCATATAAGGTAATAGGACCTCATCCAAGAGGATAAATTGGGCCAAAAGACCAAACACGTGGTTGTACTAAAATTTGGCAATTTTGTACCCATGAAAGGGAACGAGGTGGACCACCCTAATTTATAGTGAATCATACTAGGGTTCTATACTATTATACCAAATGTTTAAATTTGGCAATTTCTAAAATTGAAGGGGTGGGCCAAGGTACCCTAGGCCCCAAAATTTTCAAGGGGTGCATTAATATACCCATATCTTATAAAAGGTAATGGACCCCTGTATACGCCCATATAACCATATAGGATAATACCTCATCAAAGGGGATAAATTAGGTTAAGAACCTCCGAAATTTGAATTTTTGGGATTTTTTTTACCCATGAAAGGGAACAACATAGACCCCCAATACTGATAGAGGTACATACTATGGTCCTAGGCTACCATACCAAAGTTTTAGATTTGGCAATTTCCAAAATTTAAGGGCGTGGTCCTAGGTACCCTTTCCAAAATTTAGGGGGTGGACTATGGTACCCCTGTAGTGTAGTGAATTTGTGTACGTAAGGGACATATTTCTCTCTCACTAACCTGCTGTTGATGATGTAGATGGCTTCCCTCTTATGAGCCTGGAAAAGGCTCGTCCTTGTCGATCGATGAATGAGACTAGACACGAAGTCCACTGAATTCACTACTTAGAATGAGGATAGAACGGTGATTAAGGGTGTTATTAAGGATAGTCTGAACAGAGAGTTAGTGTTGTGGACTTGGCTGTTTATCTTTGAAGGGTTAGGGTTTAGATCTGCTAGTTACAGCTGACTATACTGAAAACCAAATTGCATGAAACTAGGAGGTCCTCAGTTGGATACAGTTTTACATGACACGGAAGTTATACAATACAGACAAATAAAATAACTCACATACGTAAACATAACTCTATTATTTTACAGCTGGAGTGAACAATTTAACAAGCGGATAAAAAAAAGATAAGAAATCCACGTATGTGAATATAAATTCATAAAGATTTTAATAAAATTAACATATTAATATCCATTTTTACATTCTAGGTCCACAGTATTTTAGGTAGAAATTTTATGAACACTGTATACTATAAACCTACGAATCGAATAAAGTAGAATATTACTTCATGTTTCATTGTATCACGGTTGACGATATAATTATTTGCATTATTTTAGTTACGTTAGTACATTCATTACTAAGTTTAATTTTCTTCTTTACTATTAACATTTTTCGTAGTTTGTGTGTGTTTAAGGGATGTAGCACTTATAGTGTATACTCGATCATTTCCAACCGGAGTTACTTTGGCAGACATCTGCCAACAAATTTTCAGGGTTGCAAGAACACAACAATGATTATGAAAAAAATTAAAAGAAACTGAAAAAATACTAAGAAACGAAAACTAAAAAAACCTGCAATAGAGGGCTATTTCTTCATCAAAATCTAAATATAATCAAGGCTTCAGAACAATTGCATTGACATGGTTAAAATTATATTTAAAAGGAAAATACAATTAATTCTGGTTTTTCGTTATCTGCTCTGAACCCTACAACTCAGTGCATCACCAAAATAGAACTAAATCACACAACGGGTACCACACTCTTATTTTCCAAAATATAAGAAAAATCGAAGGCGTGTCTCACATCGTAACGGCACGGTAAAATTATATTGAAAGAGAAAATACAAGTAATTCTAGCTTTTTCGTTATCTCCTCTGAACCAAACAACGCAGCGCATCATCAAAATAGCCCTAAATCACACAATGTGTATCACACTCTCATTTTCCAAAATATAAGAAAAATCGAAGGCGTGTCTCACATCGTAATGGCACGAAAAACATTATATTTAAAGAGAAAATACAAGTAATCCTGGTTTTTCCTTATCAGCTGTGAATCCTACAACTAAGCGCATCATTAAAATAGCCCTAAATCACACAATGTGTATCACACTCTCATTTTCCAAAATATAAGAAAAATCGAAGGCGTGTCTCACATCATAACGGCAAGGTAAACATTATATTTAAACAGAAAATACAAGTAATTCTGGTTTTTCCTTATCAACTGTGAATCCTAGAACTCAGAGCATCACCAAATTGGTCCAAAATCACACAATGGGTACCACACTCTTATTTTCCAAAATATAAGAAAAATCGAAGGCGAGTCTCACATCGTAACGCCACGGTAAAAATTATATTGAAAGAGAAAATACAAGTAATCCTGGTTTTTCCTTATCAGCTGTGAATCCTACAACTAAGCGCATCATTAAAATAGCCCTAAATCACACAATGTGTATCACACTCTCATTTTCCAAAATATAAGAAAAATCGAAGGCGTGTCTCACATCGTAACGGCACGGTAAACATTATATTTAAAGAGAAAATACATGTAATTCTGGTTTTTGCTTATCAGCTGTGATTCCTACAACTCAGTGCATCACCAAATTGGTCGAAAATAACACAATGGGTACCACACTCTTATTTTCCAAAAGATAAAAAAAATCGAAGGCGTGTCTCACATCGTAACCTCACGGTAAACATTACATTGAAAGAGAAAATACATGTAATTCTTGCTTTTTCGTTATCTGCCCTGAGGCCTACAACGCAGCACATTATCAAAATAGCCCTAAATCACTGAATAAGGATTACACTCTTATTTTCCAAAACATGAGAAAAATCGGAGACGTGTCTCATATCGTAACGGCACGGTAAACATTATATTTAAAGAGAAAATACAAGAAATTCTTGTTTTTTCGCTATCTGCTCTGAGCCCTTCAACGCAGCGCATAATGAAAGTAGCCCTAAATCACACAATGAATATCACACTCTTATTTTCCAAAATATAAGATAAATCGAAGGAGTGTCTCAAATCGTAACGTCACGGTAAACATTATATTGAAATAGAAAATACAAGAAATTCTTGCTTTTTCGTTATCTGCTCTGAGGCCTACAACGCAGCGCATCATTAAAATAGCCCTAAATCACATAATGAGTACCATACTCTTATTTTCCAAAATATAAGAAAAATCCAAGGAGCGTCTCACATCGTAACGGCACGGTAAACATTATATTTAAAGACAAAATACAAGTAATTCTAGCTTTTTCGTTATCTCCTCTGAACCCAACAACGCAGCGCATTATCAAAATAACCCTAAATCACACAATGTGTGTCACACTCTCATTTTCCAAAATATAAGAGAAATCGAAGGCGTGTCTCACATCGTAACGGCACGGTAAACATTATATTTAAAGACTAAATACAAGTAATCCTGGTTTTTCCTTATCAGCTGTGAATCCTACAACTCAGCGCATCATTAAAATAGCCCTAAATCACACAATAGGTACCACACTCTTATTTTCCAAAATATAAGAAAAATCGAAGGCGTGTCTCACATCGTAACGGCACGTTGAATATTATATTGGAAGAGAAAATACAAGTAATTCTAGCTTTTTCGTTATCCCCTTTGAACCCAACAACGCAGCGCATCATCAAAATACCCCTAAATTACACAATGTGTATCACACTCTCATTTTCCAAATCATAAGAGAAATCGATGTCGTGTCTCACATCATAACGGCAAGGTAAACATTATATTTAAAGAGAAAATACAAGTAATTATGGTTTTTCCTTATCAGCTGTGAATCCTACAACTCAGCGCATCACCAAATTGGTCAAAAGTCACACAATGGGTACCACACTCTTATTTTCCAAAATATAAGAAAAATTGAAGGAATGTCTCAAATCGTAACGTCACGGTAAACATTATATTGAAATAGAAAATACAAGAAATTCTTGCTTTTTCGTTATCTGCTCTGAGGCCTACAACGCAGCGCGTCATTAAAATAGCCCTAAATCAGACAAGAGTATCATACTCTTATTTTCCAAAATATAAGAAAAATCAAAAGCGTGTCTCACATCGTAACGGCACGGTAAACATTATATTTAAAGAGAAAATACAAGTAATTCTGGTTTTTCCTTATCAGCTGTGAATCCCACAACTCAAAAAATCACCAAATTGGTCCTAAATCACAGAATGGGTACCACACTAGGGTGCAGCGTTTTACCACTTTTTTTTCGGAACGAAATGTAATACCTGGCAAAAGTGGCCCACCCACATGGACATTACAGGTATAGATTTTTTTTCAAATCGGATAGTATCTTCTGTGAGAACTATTGCCTTAAAGTTTCAAAATTTCACTGAAAATTAGAAAAAATACCAAAATTGTTCATTATTTTTAGTTATGTTATAGTAAACATATTTTTGGATTTATACATGCCAGATGCTATGAAAACTGACATTCAAGTCTCAAAATGCCAGTTATCTGTCTCTGCGGTGGGATAGGGGTGCCTACTCTGTGGCCGGCAAAGGGGGCAAATTCAGTACAATTATGCGGTTGTGCAGGTTTTCGCTCACCTGGTCATATAGCCTGTCCAAGCGTCCCAGAGTCTACCACGTGGAGGTGGCTGCACCTAGGGCTCCTGCGCCAGCCCTACCCAACCAACCAACCATATATAGGGACGGATGAACTAATCCAATTCGTCACTGTCAGGAAAAATTGTCACAAATTGGGACTTTGATTGCAATTTAGACACAGCTTGCCTAGAAAGTAAGGTTGACCTGATTATCCCGTCCCTAGCATCACTGCCACACACCCGAGAGGCTGCTTCAGTGACTAATTTCACTATCCGTTCTACTGCCATCGTGTGGCATGGATAGACGGTGGAGGACTATTCGGACACAGTGTTGTCAGAAAGTGAAAGTTTGTCCATGAGCTATTTGTTTGATACCGTCCTTAGAACTGGTGGTACAGTTATTGAAACATCAGTGCTTTCCCAAAATATCATTTCAGTGTAATCTTTCGCCTCAAAATTCAATCTGGGAATGATGTTATATCTAGTAATGTTATGAAGATTCTCTGCTTCGTGTTTTCGAGCACTAAGAATCTTATGTAATGCATCTTGTCGGACAGCAAATAGACCATCAGTCATCATGGCGAAAAGAACATTCTCTGGGAGTGCGAGAAATGCATTCGTCTGAATGGATGAACAGATTACAACCTGGTATTCATTTGGTAAGTATCTAGATCCTTTGAATGGTCTCAAAGACGTGACGAGGACCATTAGCAATGGAAGACTTGAGATAAGTATCTCAGGTCTTTACTGAGTTTTCTAAGTTCTTCTGACTATGATGAGGTAAGTCACATTTTATTGGTTTGAATGACACCACTGGAAGCTTTTCACAGTCAGATAGTTTTGAACCTATGGGACCTTATAAGAATAGGAGCTTGAATTAGCGCCAATATGCGTGAAGAGAGCTCGGAAAGGCAGTTCATTAAAATGCAAGAGACAAATAGCCGGTTAATTCCTTTAATTTTCGACGAATACCTCCTTTCCAACCAGTGGTAGTGTTTGTTCCATCACACCCAAGAACCTCTACTTCATCAAAGCCACCTTTGATTTGGTTCATGATGTACTCGAAAATAGCCGTGGTCTTGTCATGGCCAGAGCCAGAGGATGGTGTCACGTCAGCAACGTATTGAGAGTTAGGTTCAGCCACAAGCGATAAGTGCTCTTTTCTAACGATGCCTGCGTGTGCTTTAGTGTCTTCCCTTTGACCATCAAAGTATAGGCTTTTAATGGGATCATCATTTCTAGAACTTACTTTTAAATTCCGAGCAACTTTAAGTTTCGCACGCCTTATTTTGCTCCTGTTCACAAAGCAGAGTTATGTTGCTAGATTGTTGAGAGGTTATAATTCCAGCCTTTAAAGCTGCCTGAAGCACAGTTGATGTTATATGTGCCACAGTCCTTTCGCTTACATTGTATCTCTGAGTAATCATAGCACTTTCAGTAAAATCTAGCTTCTGTTTAGATGTTCTGTCTCTGGGTTTGGTCTCTTTCTCAGAAGAGCTTTCCTCTGCTTTCTCTTCAAGGTCTGCTTCATTGTCACTGAAGTCATTTTTGTGATATAATAAATAATATTAACTTATTTTTTTAAAAAATACAGAATTTTCTGTGAAAATAGCGTTTAGCAAAGTATTATCTGCAACGGCCAATTCATATAAGCTGAAGGCAACATTAACCAAATATAGCGCTTGAGAAATGGCGCCCAATTTGAAGCATATCCGGCTCGTTCCTGATAGTGACGCTGAGTTACACAGATCGGGACAGGAGAAGGGCGTTGCAGTATTGTGAGGTTGAGGGGGAGTGTCATGGTGAAAAATAACAATGCTCTGCTACCACTATGAACCACCAGTAGAAGAAAAAGGCAAAGACGAAATTAGCTGTAGAAACGCTTAATTGTACTGAATTTGTCCCCTTTGCCGGCCCCAGAGTAGGCACCCCTATCCCACCGCAGGGACAGATAACTGGCATTTTGAGACTTGAATGTCAGTTTTCATAGCATCTGGCATGTATAAATCCAAAAATATGTTTACTATAACATAACTAAAAATAATGAACAATTTTGGTATTTTTTGTAATTTTCAGTGGAATTTTGAAACTTTGAGGCAATAGTTCTCACAGAAGATATTATCTGATTTGAAAAACAATCTATACCTGTAATGTCCATGTGGGTGGGCCACTTTTGCCAGGTATTACATTTCGTTCCGAAAAAAAAGTGGCAAAACGACCCACCCTAGTACCACACTCTTATTTTCCAAAATATAAGAAAAATCGAAGACGTGTCTCACATCGTAACCGCACGGTAAACATTATATTGAAAGGGAAAATACAAGTAATTCTAGATTTTTCGTTATCTTCTCTGAACCCAACAACGCAGCGCATTATCAAAATAGCCCTAAATCACACAATGTGTATCACACTCTCATTTTCCAAAATATAAGAGAAATCGAAGGCGTGTCTCACATCGTAACGGCACGGTAAACATTATATTTAAAGAGAAAATACAAGTAATTCTAGTTTTTTCTTATCAGCTGTGAATCCTACAACTCAGCGCATCACCAAATTGGTCCAAAATCACACAATGGGTACCACACTCTTATTTTCCAAAATATAAGAAAAATCGAAGGCGTGTCTCACATAGTAACAGCACGGCAAACATTATATTGAAAGAGAAAATACAAGTAATTCTAGCTTTTTCGTTATCTCTTCTGGACCCAACAACGGAGTGCATCATCAAATAAGCCCTAAATCACACAATGTGTATCACACTCTCATTTTCCAAAATATAAGAAAAGTCGAAGGCGTGTCTCACATCGTAACGGCACGGTAAACATTATATTTAAAGACTAAATACAAGTAATCCTGGTTTTTCCTTATCAGCTGTGAATTCTAAAACTCAGCGCATCACCAAATTGGCCCAAAATCACACAATGGGTACCACACTCTTATTTTCCAAAATATAAGAAAAATCGAAGGCGTATCTCACATCGTAACGGCACGTTAAATATTATATTGAAAGAGAAAATACAAGTAATTCTAGCTTTTTCGTTATCCCCTTTGAGCCCAACAACGCAGCGCATCATCAAAATAGCCCTAAATTACTCAATGTGTATCACACTCTCATTTTCCAAACATGAGAAAAATCGGTGACGTGTCTCATATCGTAACGGCACGGTAAACATTATATTGAAAGAGAAAATACAAGAAATTCTTGTTTTTTCGTTATCTGCTCTGAGCCCTTCAACGTAGCGCATAATGAAAGTAGCCCTAAATCACACAATGAATATCACACTCTTATTTTCCAAAATATAAGATAAATCGAAGGAGTGTCTCAAATCGTAACGTCACGGTAAACATTATATTGAAATAGAAAATACAAGAAATTCTTGCTTTTTCGTTATCTGATCTGAGGCCTACAACGCAGCGCATCATTAAAATAGCCCTAAATCACATAATGAGTACCATACTCTTATTTTCCAAAATATAAGAAAAATCCAAGGAGTGTCTCACATCCTAACGGCACGGTAAACATTATATTTAAAGAGAAAATACAAGCAATTCTGGTTTTTCCTTATCAGCTGTGAATCCTACAACTCAGCGCGTCACCAAAAAAAAAAAAAAAAAAAAAAAAAAAAAAAAAAATCGAAAATCACACAATGGGTACCACACTCTTTTTTTCCAATATACAAGAAAAATGCAAGGATTGTCTCACATCGTAACGGCACGGTAAACATTATATTTAAGGAGAAAATACTAGTAATTCTAGCTCTTTCGTTATCTGGTCCGAACCCTACAACGCAGCGTATCATGAAAATAGTCCTAAATCACATAGCGGATATTACATTCTTATTTTCCAAAATATGAGTAAATTCGAATTGGTGTCTCGCCTTGTTACACACGAGAAACATGCTTTTTGAATTAAATCGAAAGAGGACCGGGAGTTTGAGTCGACAAAAGTTACTTGTGATTCTTTACGAGACCGTAGGCCTAGGAGACAAAGACGAAACCATATTCAATTTCGGTAGTCGTTTTTGTTTCTTTTTTTGACGAAAATGTTCTGAAATTATGTTTTATTAAATGTTCAGTCGCGGTTCCTTTTTATGTGGGTTCGTAGAATTATTGCAATTAAATAGTGGTAGGGGTATGAATATACGTTACGTAGGGACAGGGTCTGGGTTAGAAATTACCACCTCTGATCACTTTGTATATCAACATCCCTTTAAATTGTACACAATTTAGAGTTTGTTGTCATTTTTTAAAACATTATGTTTCAGTCATTTTTATTACTCAAAGAGTATGTTTCTAAAACGTAATTTTTTAAAGCAAGTATATAGGAACTCATCTTTCTAGCATTATGTTTCTACTCATTGTACTTACTCATAGAATTTCGTTAATTTTATAAAGTAATTTTTACTGTATTTAGTCAGATTTAACAGGTACATTTTGTATCAAACCTACCTTTTATATATCTTCTTTATCTAATATGTCTGCTGAGCTCTGAATATAAATCATATTTATTTAAAAGGATATTTTAGTCTGTAAAGATATTTATATTACAGTTTCAATAATTAACTTGTTACAGAGGAATTACGGTTTATATTCGCAAATTTCTAAATCTAAAATTCATCTTTATTGTGTAAATTTTCATAATAAGCAACTGTTAAAGAGGATTTTAGAATATTTTTATTTTTACTACTAGTTTTATTAGTAACATTGTTGGCAAGAAATTAATCCCAGCTGACTTTATCTCCCCTTTGAATTTATTTTTTTTTAGTTTCTTTTATTGCTTTTAGACTTTAATATGATTCGTCAAATTCTGAAATTATCGCGAGATTGATTGATTGTTTAATTTTTATCTTCCTAAGTTTACAAACTCATGAAGTACTCAAGTTTTCGCATGAAGTTTAACTTACCCCATCCCTCCCTTAGGATAGACCCTTTAACGAAAATGACATGATAGAAACCTAAGTTAGGTCGTGGCCTATTCATGAAGGCGTACGCGAATGGTGAGTTCTGATGCTCCGGACCCCTTCGAAATTCCGATTTTTCTGTATATTGTAATATCCTATGAGATGTTATAAACAAACAATTACACGCATCAGTGTTTACGAACACCACCACATGGTTCGGCAAGAGGATCTCCTACCAGATGGACCTATAATCACATGCAGACGACGGCTTCTGGCCCCTCCCACGGAGCAGAAGACGACATCGGAGCAGCAGCGCCACCGCCACCCAAAGGACCCTATAAATTGGATGGACGAAGGCAACTCGACACCAGTTTTCTGGTGACCCTCCTTTAGTCTGCTACGGGACTCTTGGAGTAACCTAACCCCAGGCCTCTAGTCTGCTACGGGACTACGCCTATCCTATCTCCTGGCTTAGCCTGCTACGGGGCTCTGTCTGGGAATCCTAACCTCAGCCGCTTAGCCTGCTACGGGACTCTGTTGGCCACTTTACCCGCTTCTGCTTGCTGCGGAGCATTGGTTCCTTAAATCCACTCCTCTTAGCCTGCTACGGGGCTCTGTTGGAGATCCTGTCTGCGACCTTACGGTCAAAGACCACCTATAACTAAACCTTGATTCTAGAGAGATTAATTTGTATAGTATTTTGTGAAAATACTTTTATAGAGGAAACTTTTTATAATAAAAACTGGTAATGGGAGTAGATTCCGGTTGATCTTTTTATTAAATGCTCTACCCAAAATCCTATATGAGACATAGTTTTACAATATTTAGTCTAATTTTAGGAGCGATATTTAAAATTTTAATATAATTTATCCTCAAATTGAATCTGGACCCTCCAAAGCTTTGGACCCCTTCCGAAATAAATTCCTGCGTACATTCCCGTATACTGTAAAACATCAAAATTATTGTAGTGGTCTAGGAGATTACTGCCACATATTGTTAATTTAAGTTTCATATAAATACATAGATAGATGAGTTAACAAGTTACAGCGAAGAGCTTATTTTCCTCTTGCAAAAAAAAGTCTATAGACCTGGTAACGCTGTATATATATTTGTAGACATGCGCAGCGTGTTCATTATTTGCTTTTCTGTTTTGCAGTTTCTACGAGTTCTCAAGTGTTGTTTTTGTTCCATCCATGTCAATCCGACTCCTTTCATATCAGTCCATCAACTGGATCCACTCGTTTCATTTTCTTTCTTTTTTTCGCCATCTGGTTCCACCAACCGAATCAACTGATTCAATCCATCAGTGAGTGAAACCGTCTTTTGATTCCGACAAAGTCAATCCGGTTCGTTTCAGAGACTCGATCCTTTTATTTCACTGAAGGATTCGTTCTTTTGGAACAAATCGAGAATCGAAATCATTCCGGAACTACCCCTCATTAGAAATTACTAAACCATCTCATACCGAATAGTTAGTTTGAGCAACGGGTTTTAAGAGCTGATTTCATTTTTTAGACGTAATAGTGGAAACAGCTATGACTATTGTGACAGGGACAGGTAATAATTTAGTTATTATTTCAAAGTTCTTTCAGAAACTGTCCATCATGGAGTGTTTTTAATAGTTTTAATTAGAAATGAGAGTAAGCACAAGTGCGTTAACTTTGTTGAATACTGAATACATAGAATAAGTATATACATATAAGCAGGGGTGCCCATAGGGGAGACCCATGACACGCAGTGCGTCATGAGTAATTTAGGGAAAGGTAATTTTTCGTCTAATTTCGTTTTCAACGAAAAACTTTAAAATTATCCCATGTAAAACTTAACGTAATTCTCCAGAACTACGTTATCTTCGTGATAAAATTAAAATCGACTGAGATTATGCCCATTCACTACCATACAATTAAAAAAAAAAAAACATGAAGGATAATGTAATTTCTGTTTCAATATGTTTACCGTGCCGTTACGATATGAGACACGCTTTCGATTTCTCTTATATTTTGGAAAATAAGAGTGTGGTACAAATTGTGTGATTTAGGGCTATTTTGGTGATGCGCTACGTTGTAGGGCTCAGAGCAGATAACGAAATATCAAGAATTACTTGTAATTTCTGTTTCAATATGTTTACAGTGCCCTTACGATGTGAGACAAGCTTTCGATTTTTCTTATATTTTGGAAAATAAGAGTGTGGTACCCATTGTGTGATTTAGGGCTATTTTGATGATGCGCTGCGTTGTAGGGCTCAGAGCAGATAACGAAATATCAAGAATTACTTGTAATTTCTGTTTCAATATGTTTACAGTGCCCTTACGATGTGAGACAAGCTTTCGATTTTTCTTATATTTTGGAAAATAAGAGTGTGGTACCCATTGTGTGATTTAGGGCTATTTTGGTGATGCGCTGCGTTGTAGGGCTCAGAGCAGATAACGAAATATCAAGAATTACTTGTATTTTCTCTTTCAATATAATTCTTACCGTGCCGTTACGATATGAGAAACGCTTTCGATTTTTCTTATATTTTGGAAAATAAGAGTGTGGTACCCATTGTGTGATTTAGGGATATTTTGGTGATGCGCTGCGTTGTTGGGCTCAGAGTAGATAACGAAATATCAAGAATTACTTGTATTTTCTCTTTCAATATACTGTTTACCGTGTCGTTACGATGTGAGACACGCTTTCGATTTTTCATATATTTTGGAAAATAAGAGTGTGGTACCCATTTTGTGATTTACTGCAGTTTTGTTGATGTGCTGCGCTGTAACGCTCAGAGTAGATGACGAAGAAGCCAGGATTACTTTTATTTTCGCTTTCTATATAATGCTTACCGTGCCGTTACGATGTGAGACACGTCTTGGATTTTTCTTATATTTTGGAAAATAAGAGTGTGGTACCCATTGTATGATTTAGGGCTATTTTGGTGATGCGCTGCGTTGTAGGACTCAGAGAAGATAACGAAATATCAAGAATTACTTGTAATTTCTGTTTCAATATAATGTTTATTGTCCGGTTTCATGTGAGACACGTCTTGGATTTTTCTTATATTTTGGAAAATAAGAGTGTGGTACCCATTGTGTGATTTAGGGCTTATTTGGTGATGCGCTCCGTTTTAGGGCTCAGAGCAGATAACGAAATATCAATAATTACTTGTAATTTCTGTTTCAATATAATGTTTACCGTGCCGTTACGATGTAAGACACGCTTTCGATTTTTCTTATATTTTGGAAAATAAGAGTGTGGTGCCCATTGTGTGATTTAGTGCTATATTGGTGATCGCTGCGTTGTAGGGCTCAGAGCACATAACGAAATATCAAGAATTACTTGTATTTTCTGTTTCAATATAATGTTTACCGTGCCGTTACGATGTGAAACACGTCTTGGATTTTTCTTATATTTTGGAAAATAAGAGTGTGGTACCCATTTTGTGATTTAGTGCAGTTTTGGTGATGCGCTGCGCTTTAGCGCTCAGAGTAGATAACGAAGAAGCCATGATTACTTTTATTATCGCTTTCTATATAATCTTACCGTGCCGTTACGATGTGAGACATGTCTTGGATTTTTCTTATATTTTGGAAAATAAGAGTGTGGTACCCATTGTGTGATTTAGGGCTATTTTGGTGATGCGCTGCGTTGTAGGGCTCAGAGCAGATAACGAAATATCAAGAATTACTTGTAATTTCTGTTTCAATATAATGTTTATTGTCCGGTTTCATGTGAGACACGCTTTCGATTATTATTATATTTTGGAAAATAAGAGTGTGGTACTTATTGTGTGATTTAGGGCTATTTTGGCGATCGCTGCGTGGTAGGGCTCAGAGCAGATAACGAAATATATGAAGAATTACTTGTATTTTCTCTCTCAATATAATGTTTACCGTGCCGTTATGATGTGAGACACGCTTACGATTTTTCATATATTTTGGAAAATAAGAGTGTGGTACCCATTTTGTGATTTAGTGCAGTTTTGGTGATGCGCTGCGCTGTAGCGCTCAGAGTAGATGACGAAGAAACCAGGATTACTTTTATTTTCGCGTTCTATATAATGCTTACCGTGCCGTTATGATGTGAGACACGCTTTCGATTTTTCTTATATTTTAGAAAATAAGAGTGTAATACCCATTGTGTGATTTAGAGCTTTTTTGGTAATGCGCTGCGTTGTAGGGCTCAGAGCAGATAATGAAATATAAAGAATTACTTGTAATTTCTGTTTCAATATAATGTTTACCGTGCCGTTACGATGTAAGACACGCTTTCGATTTTTCTTATATTTTGGAAAATAAGAGTGTGCTACCCATTTTGTGATTTAGTGCAGTTTTGGTGATGCGCTGCGCTGTAGCGCTCAGAGTAGATAACGAAAAAGCCAGGATTACTTTTATTTTCGCTTTCTATATAATCTTACCGTGCCGTTACGATGTGAGACACTTTTTCGATTTTTCTTATATTTTGAAAAATAACAGTGTCGTACCCATTGTGTGATTTAGGGTTATTTTGGTGATGCGCTGCGTTGTAGGGCTCAGAGCAGATAACGAAATATCAAGAATTACTTGTAATTTCGGTTTCAATATGTTCATCGTGCCGTTACGATGTGAGACACGCTTTCGATTCTTCTTATATTTTGGAAAATAAGAGTGTGGTATTCATTGTGTGATTTTGGGCTATTTTGGTGATGCGCTGCGTTGTAGGGCTCAGAGCAGATAACGAAATATCAAGAATTACTTGTATTTTCTCTTTCAATATAATTTTTATCGTGCCGTTACGTTGTTAGACACGCATTCGATTTTTCATATATTTTGGAAAATAAGAGTGTGGTACCCATTTTGTGATTTAGTTCAGTTTTGTTGATGCGCTGCGCTGTAGCGCTCAGAGTAGATAAGAAAGAAGCCAGGATTACTTTTATTATCGCTTTCTATATAATCTTACCGTGCCGTTACGATGTGAGACACGTCTTGGATTTTTCTTATATTTTAGAAAATAACAGTGTGGTACCCATTGTGTGATTTAGGGCTATTTTGGTGATCCGCTGCGTTGTAGGGCTCAGAGCAGATAATGAAATATCAAGAATTACTTGTAATTTCTGTTTCAATATAATGTTTACCGTGCCATTACGATGTAAGACACGCTTTCGATTTTTCTTATATTTTGGAAAATAATAGTGTGGTGCCCATTGTATGATTTAAGGCTATTTTGGTGATGCGCTGCGCTGTAGGGCTCAGAGCAAATAACGAAATATCAATAATTACTTGTAATTTTTGTTTCAATATAACGTTTACCGTGCCGTTACGATGTAAGACACGCTTTCGATTTTTCTTATATTTTGGAAAATAAGAGTGTGGTACCCATTTTGTGATTTAGTGCAGTTTTGGTGACGTGCTGCGCTGTAGCGCTCAGAGTAGATGACGAAGAAACCAGGATTACTTTTATTTTCGCTTTCTATATAATGCTTACCGTGCCGTTATGATGTGAGACACCCTTTCGATTTTTCTTATATTTTAGAAAATAAGAGTGTGGTACCCATTGTGTGATTTAGGGCTATTTTGGTGATGCGCTACGTTGTAGGGCTCAGAGCAGATAACGAAATATCAAGAATTACATGTAATTTCGGTTTCAATATGTTCATCGTGCCGTTACGATGTGAGAGACGCTTTCGATTTTTCTTATATTTTGGAAAATAAGAGTGTGGTACCCATTGTGTGATTTAGAGCTATATTGGTGATGCGCTGCGTTGTAGGGCTCAGAGCAGATAACGAAATATCAAGAATTAATTCTATTTTCTCTCTCAATATAATGTTTACCGTGCCGTTATGATGTGAGACACGCTTTCAATTTTTCTTATATTTTGGAAAATAACAGTGCCGTACCCATTGTATGATTTAGGGCTATTTTGGTGATGCGCTGCGTTGTAGGGCTCAGAGCAGAAAACGAAATATCAAGAATTAATTCTATTTTCTCTCTCAATATAATGTTTACCGTGCCGTTATGATGTGAGACACGCTTTCAATTTTTCTTATATTTTGGAAAATAACAGTGTGGTACCCATTGTGTGATTTAGGGCTATTTTGGTGATGCGCTGCGTTGTAGGGCTCAGAGCAGATAACGAAATATCAAGAATTAATTCTAATTTCTCTCTCAATATAATGTTTACCGTGTCGTTATGATGTGAGACACGCTTTCAATTTTTCTTATATTTTGGAAAATAAGAGTGTCGTACCCATTGTGTGATTTAGGGCTATTTTGGTTATGCGCTGCGTTGTAGGGCTCAGAGCAGATAACGAAATATCAAGAATTACATGTAATTTCGGTTTCAATATGTTCATCGGGCCGTTACGATGTGAGACACGCTTTCGATTTTTCTTATATTTTGGAAAATAAGAGTGTGGTACCCATTGTGTGATTTAGGGCTATTTTGGTGATGCGCTGCGTTGTAGGGCTCAGAGCAGATAACGAAATGTCAAGAATTACATGTAATTTTGCTTTCAATATGTTCATCGTGCCGTTACGATGTGAGACACGCTTTCGATTTTTCTTATATTTTGGAAAATAACAGTGTGGTACCCATTGTGTGATTTAGGGCTATTTTGGTGATGCGCTGCGTTGTAGGGCTCAGAGCAGATAACGAAATATCAAGAATTACATGTAATTTCGGTTTCAATATGTTCATCGGGCCGTTACGATGTGAGAGACGCTTTCGATTTTTCTTATATTTTGGAAAATAAGAGTGTGGTACCCATTCTGTGATTTAGGGCTATTTTGGTGATGCGCTGCGTTGTAGGGCTCAGAGCAGATAACGAAATATCAAGAATTAATTCTATTTTCTCTCTCAATATAATGTTTACCGTGCCGTTATGATGTGAGACACGTTTTCAATTTTTCTTATATTTTGGAAAATAACAGTGTCGTACCCATTGTGTGATTTAGGGCTATTTTGGTTATGCGCTGCGTTGTAGGGCTCAGAGCAGATAACGAAATATCAAGAATTACATGTAATTTCGGTTTCAATATGTTCATCGTGCCGTTACGATGTGAGACACGCTTTCGATTTTTCTTATATTTTGGAAAATAACAGTGTGGTACCCATTGTGTGATTTAGGGCTATTTTGGTGATGCGCTGCGTTGTAGGGCTCAGAGCAGATAAGGAAATATCAAGAATTACTTGTAATTTCTGTTTCAATATAATGTTTACCGTGCCGTTACGATGTAAGACACGCTTTCGATTTTTCTTATATTTTGGAAAATAAGAGTGTGCTACCCATTTTGTGATTTAGTGCAGTTTTGGTGATGCGCTGCGCTGTAGCGCTCAGAGTAGATAACGAAAAAGCCAGGATTACTTTTATTTTCGCTTTCTATATAATCTTACCGTGCCGTTACGATGTGAGACACTTTTTCGATTTTTCTTATATTTTGAAAAATAACAGTGTCGTACCCATTGTGTGATTTAGGGTTATTTTGGTGATGCGCTGCGTTGTAGGGCTCAGAGCAGATAACGAAATATCAAGAATTACTTGTAATTTCGGTTTCAATATGTTCATCGTGCCGTTACGATGTGAGACACGCTTTCGATTCTTCTTATATTTTGGAAAATAAGAGTGTGGTATTCATTGTGTGATTTTGGGCTATTTTGGTGATGCGCTGCGTTGTAGGGCTCAGAGCAGATAACGAAATATCAAGAATTACTTGTATTTTCTCTTTCAATATAATTTTTATCGTGCCGTTACGTTGTTAGACACGCATTCGATTTTTCATATATTTTGGAAAATAAGAGTGTGGTACCCATTTTGTGATTTAGTTCAGTTTTGTTGATGCGCTGCGCTGTAGCGCTCAGAGTAGATAAGAAAGAAGCCAGGATTACTTTTATTATCGCTTTCTATATAATCTTACCGTGCCGTTACGATGTGAGACACGTCTTGGATTTTTCTTATATTTTAGAAAATAACAGTGTGGTACCCATTGTGTGATTTAGGGCTATTTTGGTGATCCGCTGCGTTGTAGGGCTCAGAGCAGATAATGAAATATCAAGAATTACTTGTAATTTCTGTTTCAATATAATGTTTACCGTGCCATTACGATGTAAGACACGCTTTCGATTTTTCTTATATTTTGGAAAATAATAGTGTGGTGCCCATTGTATGATTTAAGGCTATTTTGGTGATGCGCTGCGCTGTAGGGCTCAGAGCAAATAACGAAATATCAATAATTACTTGTAATTTTTGTTTCAATATAACGTTTACCGTGCCGTTACGATGTAAGACACGCTTTCGATTTTTCTTATATTTTGGAAAATAAGAGTGTGGTACCCATTTTGTGATTTAGTGCAGTTTTGGTGACGTGCTGCGCTGTAGCGCTCAGAGTAGATGACGAAGAAACCAGGATTACTTTTATTTTCGCTTTCTATATAATGCTTACCGTGCCGTTATGATGTGAGACACCCTTTCGATTTTTCTTATATTTTAGAAAATAAGAGTGTGGTACCCATTGTGTGATTTAGGGCTATTTTGGTGATGCGCTACGTTGTAGGGCTCAGAGCAGATAACGAAATATCAAGAATTACATGTAATTTCGGTTTCAATATGTTCATCGTGCCGTTACGATGTGAGAGACGCTTTCGATTTTTCTTATATTTTGGAAAATAAGAGTGTGGTACCCATTGTGTGATTTAGAGCTATATTGGTGATGCGCTGCGTTGTAGGGCTCAGAGCAGATAACGAAATATCAAGAATTAATTCTATTTTCTCTCTCAATATAATGTTTACCGTGCCGTTATGATGTGAGACACGCTTTCAATTTTTCTTATATTTTGGAAAATAACAGTGCCGTACCCATTGTATGATTTAGGGCTATTTTGGTGATGCGCTGCGTTGTAGGGCTCAGAGCAGAAAACGAAATATCAAGAATTAATTCTATTTTCTCTCTCAATATAATGTTTACCGTGCCGTTATGATGTGAGACACGCTTTCAATTTTTCTTATATTTTGGAAAATAACAGTGTGGTACCCATTGTGTGATTTAGGGCTATTTTGGTGATGCGCTGCGTTGTAGGGCTCAGAGCAGATAACGAAATATCAAGAATTAATTCTAATTTCTCTCTCAATATAATGTTTACCGTGTCGTTATGATGTGAGACACGCTTTCAATTTTTCTTATATTTTGGAAAATAAGAGTGTCGTACCCATTGTGTGATTTAGGGCTATTTTGGTTATGCGCTGCGTTGTAGGGCTCAGAGCAGATAACGAAATATCAAGAATTACATGTAATTTCGGTTTCAATATGTTCATCGGGCCGTTACGATGTGAGACACGCTTTCGATTTTTCTTATATTTTGGAAAATAAGAGTGTGGTACCCATTGTGTGATTTAGGGCTATTTTGGTGATGCGCTGCGTTGTAGGGCTCAGAGCAGATAACGAAATGTCAAGAATTACATGTAATTTTGCTTTCAATATGTTCATCGTGCCGTTACGATGTGAGACACGCTTTCGATTTTTCTTATATTTTGGAAAATAACAGTGTGGTACCCATTGTGTGATTTAGGGCTATTTTGGTGATGCGCTGCGTTGTAGGGCTCAGAGCAGATAACGAAATATCAAGAATTACATGTAATTTCGGTTTCAATATGTTCATCGGGCCGTTACGATGTGAGAGACGCTTTCGATTTTTCTTATATTTTGGAAAATAAGAGTGTGGTACCCATTCTGTGATTTAGGGCTATTTTGGTGATGCGCTGCGTTGTAGGGCTCAGAGCAGATAACGAAATATCAAGAATTAATTCTATTTTCTCTCTCAATATAATGTTTACCGTGCCGTTATGATGTGAGACACGTTTTCAATTTTTCTTATATTTTGGAAAATAACAGTGTCGTACCCATTGTGTGATTTAGGGCTATTTTGGTTATGCGCTGCGTTGTAGGGCTCAGAGCAGATAACGAAATATCAAGAATTACATGTAATTTCGGTTTCAATATGTTCATCGTGCCGTTACGATGTGAGACACGCTTTCGATTTTTCTTATATTTTGGAAAATAACAGTGTGGTACCCATTGTGTGATTTAGGGCTATTTTGGTGATGCGCTGCGTTGTAGGGCTGAGAGCAGATAAGGAAATATCAAGAATTACTTGTATTTTCTGTTTCAATATAATGTTTACCGTGCCGTTACGATGTGAAACACGTCTTGGATTTTTCTTATATTTTGGAAAATAAGAGTGTGGTACCCATTTTGTGATTTAGTGCAGTTATGGTGATGCGCTGCGCTGTAGCGCTCAGAGTAGATAACGAAAAATCCAGGATTACTTTTATTATCGCTTTCTATATAATCTTACCGTGCCGTTACGATGTGAGACACTTTTTCGATTTTTCTTATATTTTGAAAAATAACAGTGTCGTACCCATTGTGTGATTTAGGGTTATTTTGGTGATGCGCTGCGTTGTAGGGCTCAGAGCAGATAACGAAATATCAAGAATTACTTGTAATTTCGGTTTCAATATGTTCATCGTGCCGTTACGATGTGAGACACGCTTTCGATTCTTCTTATATTTTGGAAAATAAGAGTGTGGTATTCATTGTGTGATTTTGGGCTATTTTGGTGATGCGCTGCGTTGTAGGGCTCAGAGCAGATAACGAAATATCAAGAATTACTTGTATTTTCTCTTTCAATATAATTTTTATCGTGCCGTTACGTTGTTAGACACGCATTCGATTTTTCATATATTTTGGAAAATAAGAGTGTGGTACCCATTTTGTGATTTAGTTCAGTTTTGTTGATGCGCTGCGCTGTAGCGCTCAGAGTAGATAAGAAAGAAGCCAGGATTACTTTTATTATCGCTTTCTATATAATCTTACCGTGCCGTTACGATGTGAGACACGTCTTGGATTTTTCTTATATTTTAGAAAATAACAGTGTGGTACCCATTGTGTGATTTAGGGCTATTTTGGTGATCCGCTGCGTTGTAGGGCTCAGAGCAGATAATGAAATATCAAGAATTACTTGTAATTTCTGTTTCAATATAATGTTTACCGTGCCATTACGATGTAAGACACGCTTTCGATTTTTTTTATATTTTGGAAAATAATAGTGTGGTGCCCATTGTATGATTTAAGGCTATTTTGGTGATGCGCTGCGCTGTAGGGCTCAGAGCAAATAACGAAATATCAATAATTACTTGTAATTTTTGTTTCAATATAACGTTTACGGTGCCGTTACGATGTAAGACACGCTTTCGATTTTTCTTATATTTTGGAAAATAAGAGTGTGGTACCCATTTTGTGATTTAGTGCAGTTTTGGTGACGTGCTGCGCTGTAGCGCTCAGAGTAGATGACGAAGAAACCAGGATTACTTTTATTTTCGCTTTCTATATAATGCTTACCGTGCCGTTATGATGTGAGACACGCTTTCGATTTTTCTTATATTTTAGAAAATAAGAGTGTGGTACCCATTGTGTGATTTAGGGCTATTTTGGTGATGCGCTACGTTGTAGGGCTCAGAGCAGATAACGAAATATCAAGAATTACATGTAATTTCGGTTTCAATATGTTCATCGTGCCGTTACGATGTGAGAGACGCTTTCGATTTTTCTTATATTTTGGAAAATAAGAGTGTGGTACCCATTGTGTGATTTAGAGCTATTTTGGTGATGCGCTGCGTTGTAGGGCTCAGAGCAGATAACGAAATATCAAGAATTAATTCTATTTTCTCTCTCAATATAATGTTTACCGTGCCGTTATGATGTGAGACACGCTTTCAATTTTTCTTATATTTTGGAAAATAACAGTGCCGTACCCATTGTATGATTTAGGGCTATTTTGGTGATGCGCTGCGTTGTAGGGCTCAGAGCAGAAAACGAAATATCAAGAATTAATTCTATTTTCTCTCTCAATATAATGTTTACCGTGCCGTTATGATGTGAGACACGCTTTCAATTTTTCTTATATTTTGGAAAATAACAGTGTGGTACCCATTGTGTGATTTAGGGCTATTTTGGTGATGCGCTGCGTTGTAGGGCTGAGAGCAGATAAGGAAATATCAAGAATTAATTCTAATTTCTCTCTCAATATAATGTTTACCGTGCCGTTACGATGTGAAACACGTCTTGGATTTTTCTTATATTTTGGAAAATAAGAGTGTGGTACCCATTTTGTGATTTAGTGCAGTTATGGTGATGCGCTGCGCTGTAGCGCTCAGAGTAGATAACGAAAAATCCAGGATTACTTTTATTATCGCTTTCTATATAATCTTTCCGTGCCGTTACGATGTGAGACACGCTTTCGATTTTTCTTATATTTTGGAAAAAAAGAGGGTGGTACCCATTTTGTGATTTAGTGCCGTTTTGGTGATGCGCTGCGCTTTAGCGCTCAGAGCAGATAACGAAATATCAATAATTACTTGTAATTTCTGTTTCAATATAATGTTTACCGTGCCGTTACGATGTGAGACATGCCTTCGATTTATCTTATATTTTGGAAAATAAGAGTGTGGTACCCATTTTGTGATTTAGTTCAGTTTTGGTGATGCGCTGCGCTGTAGCACTCAGAGTAGATAACGAAGAAGCCAGGATTACTTTTATTATCGCTTTCTATATAATCTTACCGTGCCGTTACGATGTGAGACACGTCTTGGATTTTTCTTATATTTTGGAAAATAAGAGTGTGGTACCCATTGTGTTATTTAGGGCTTACTTGGTGATGCGCTCCGTTTTAGGGCTCAGAGCAGATAACGAAATATCAATAATTACTTGTAATTTCTGTTTCAATATAAAGTTACCGTGCCGTTACGATGTAAGACACGCTTTCGATTTTTCTTATATTATGGAAAATAAGAGTGTGGTGCCCATTGTATGATTTAGTGCTATATTGGTGATCGCTGCGTTATAGGGCTCAGAGCAGATAACGAAATATCAAGAATTACTTGTATTTTCTGTTTCAATATAATGTTTACCGTGCCGTTACGATGTGAAACACGTCTTGGATTTTTCTTATATTTTGGAAAATAAGAGTGTGGTACCCATTTTGTGATTTAGTGCAGTTATGGTGATGCGCTGCGCTGTAGCGCTCAGAGTAGATAACGAAAAATCCAGGATTACTTTTATTATCGCTTTCTATATAATCTTACCGTGCCGTTACGATGTGAGACACGCTTTCGATTTTTCTTATATTTTGGAAAATAAAAGAGTGGTACCCATTGTGTGATTTAGGGTTATTTTGTGATGCGCTGCATTGTAGGGCTCAGAGCAGATAACGAAATATCAAGAATTACTTCTATTTTCTCTCTCAGTATAATGTTTACCGTGCCGTTACGATGTGAGACACGCTTTCAATTTTTCTTATCTTTTGGAAAATAAGAGTGCGGTACCCATTGTGTGATTTAGGGCTATTTTGGTGATGCGCTGCGTTTTAGGGCTCAGAGCAGATAACGAAATATCAAGAATTAATTCTAATTTCTCTCTCAATATAATGTTTACCGTGCCGTTGCAATGTGAGACACGCTTTCGATTTTTCTTATATTTTGGAAAAATAGGGTGTGGTACCCATTCTGTGATTTAGGACTATTTTGGTGATGCGCTGCGTTGTAGGGCTCAGAGCAGATAACGAAATATCAAGAATTAATTCTAATTTCTTTCTCAATATAATGTTTACCGTGTCGTTATGATGTGAGACACGCTTTCAATTTTTCTTATATTTTGGAAAATAACAGTGTGGTACCCATTGTGTGATTTAGGGCTATTTTGGTGATGCGCTGCGTTGTAGGGCTCAGAGCAGATAACGAAATATCAAGAATTACATGTAATTTTGCTTTCAATATGTTCATCGTGCCGTTACGATGTGAGACACGCTTTCGATTTTTCTTATATTTTGGAAAATAACAGTGTGGTACCCACTGTGTGAGTTAGGGCTATTTTGGTGATGCGCTGCGTTGTAGGGCTCAGAGCAGATAACGAAATATCAAGAATTACATGTAATTTCGGTTTCAATATGTTCATCGGGCCGTTACGATGTGAGAGACGCTTTCGATTTTTCTTATATTTTGGAAAATAAGAGTGTGGTACCCATTCTGTGATTTAGGGCTTTTTTGGTGATGCGCTGCGTTGTAGGGCTCAGAGCAGATAACGAAATATCAAGAATTAATTCTATTTTCTCTCTCAATATAATGTTTACCGTGCCGTTATGATGTGAGACACGCTTTCAATTTTTCTTATATTTTGGAAAATAAGAGTGTCGTACCCATTGTGTGATTTAGGGCTATTTTGGTTATGCGCTGCGTTGTAGGGCTCAGAGCAGATAACGAAATATCAAGAATTACATGTAATTTCGGTTTCAATATGTTCATCGTGCCGTTACGATGTGAGACACGCTTTCCATTTTTCTTATATTTTGGAAAATAAGAGTGTGGTACCCATTGTGTGATTTAGGGCTATTTTGGTGATGCGCTGCGTTGTAGGGCTGAGAGCAGATAAGGAAATATCAAGAATTACATGTAATTTTGGTTTCAATATGTTCATCGTGCAGTTACGATGTGAGACACGCTTTCGATTTTTCTTATATTTTGGAAAATAAAAGTCTCGTACCCGTTGTGTGATTTAGGGCTATTTTGGTCATGCGCTGCGTTGTAGGGCTCAGAGCAGATAAGGAAATATCAAGAATTACATGTAATTTTGGTTTCAATATGTTCATCGTGTCGTTACGATGTGAGACACGCTTTCGATTTTTCTTATATTTTGGAAAATAAAAGTCTCGTACCCGTTGTGTGATTTAGGGCTATTTTGGTCATGCGCTGCGTTGTAGGGCTCAGAGCAGATAACGAAATATCAAGAATTACATGTAATTTTGGTTTCAATATGTTCATCGTGCCGTTGCGATGTGAGACACGCTTTCGATTTTTCTTATATTTTGGAAAATAACAGTGTGGTACCCATTGTGTGATTTAGGGCTATTTTGGTGATGCGCTGCGTTGTAGGGCTCAGAGCAGATAACGAAATATCAAGAATTACATGTAATTTCGGTTTCAATATTTTCATCGTGCCGTTACGATGTGAGAGACGCTTTCGATTTTTCTTATATTTAGGAAAATAAGAGTGTGGTACCCACTGTGTGAGTTAGGGCTATTTTGGTGATGCGCTGCGTTGTAGGGCTCAGAGCAGATAACGAAATATCAAGAATTAATTCTATTTTCTCTCTCAATATAATGTTTACCGTGCCGTTATGATGTGAGACACGCTTTCAATTTTTCATATATTTTGAAAAAAAAGAGGGTGGTACCCATTTTGTGATTTAGTGCCGTTTTGGTGATGCGCTGCGCTTTAGCGCTCAGAGCAGATAACGAAATATCAATAATTACTTGTAATTTCTGTTTCAATATAATGTTTACCGTGCCGTTACGATGTGAGACATGCCTTCGATTTATCTTATATTTTGGAAAATAAGAGTGTGGTACCCATTTTGTGATTTAGTTCAGTTTTGGTGATGCGCTGCGCTGTAGCACTCAGAGTAGATAACGAAGAAGCCAGGATTACTTTTATTATCGCTTTCTATATAATCTTACCGTGCCGTTACGATGTGAGACCCGTCTTGGATTTTTCTTATATTTTGGAAAATAAGAGTGTGGTACCCATTGTGTTATTTAGGGCTTACTTGGTGATGCGCTCCGTTTTAGGGCTCAGAGCAGATAACGAAATATCAATAATTACTTGTAATTTCTGTTTCAATATAAAGTTACCGTGCCGTTACGATGTAAGACACGCTTTCGATTTTTCTTATATTATGGAAAATAAGAGTGTGGTGCCCATTGTATGATTTAGTGCTATATTGGTGATCGCTGCGTTATAGGGCTCAGAGCAGATAACGAAATATCAAGAATTACTTGTATTTTCTGTTTCAATATAATGTTTACCGTGCCGTTACGATGTGAAACACGTCTTGGATTTTTCTTATATTTTGGAAAATAAGAGTGTGGTACCCATTTTGTGATTTAGTGCAGTTATGGTGATGCGCTGCGCTGTAGCGCTCAGAGTAGATAACGAAAAATCCAGGATTACTTTTATTATCGCTTTCTATATAATCTTACCGTGCCGTTACGATGTGAGACACGCTTTCGATTTTTCTTATATTTTGGAAAATAAAAGAGTGGTACCCATTGTGTGATTTAGGGTTATTTTGTGATGCGCTGCATTGTAGGGCTCAGAGCAGATAACGAAATATCAAGAATTACTTCTATTTTCTCTCTCAGTATAATGTTTACCGTGCCGTTACGATGTGAGACACGCTTTCAATTTTTCTTATCTTTTGGAAAATAAGAGTGCGGTACCCATTGTGTGATTTAGGGCTATTTTGGTGATGCGCTGCGTTTTAGGGCTCAGAGCAGATAACGAAATATCAAGAATTAATTCTAATGTCTCTCTCAATATAATGTTTACCGTGCCGTTGCAATGTGAGACACGCTTTCGATTTTTCTTATATTTTGGAAAAATAGGGTGTGGTACCCATTGTGTGATTTAGGGCTATTTTGGTGATGCGCTGCCTTGTAGGGCTCAGAGCAGATAACGAAATATCAAGAATTACTTGTAATTTCGGTTTCAATATGTTCATCGTGCCGTTACGATGTGAGACGTGCTTTCGATTTTCTTTATATTTTGGAAAGTAAGAGTGTGGTATTCGTTGTGTGATTTAGGGCTATTTTGGTGATGCGCTGCGTTGTAGGGCTCAGAGAAGATAACGAAATATCAAGAATTACTTGTAATTTCTGTTTCAATATAATGTTTACCGTGCCGTTACGATGTGAGACACGTCTTGGATTTTTCTTTTATTTTGGAAAATAAGAGTGTGGTACCCATTTTGTGATTTAGTGCAGTTTTTGTGATGCGCTGCTCTGTAGCGCTCAGAGTAGATGACGAAGAAACCAGGATTACTTTTATTTTCGCTTTCTATATAATGCTTATCGTGCCGTTATGATGTGAGACACGCTTTCGGTTTTTCTTATATTTTGGAAAATAAGAGTGTGGTACCCATTGTGTGATTTAGGGCTATTTTGGTGATGCGCTGCCTTGTAGGGCTCAGAGCAGATAACGAAATATCAAGAATTACTTGTAATTTCGGTTTCAATATGTTCATCGTGCCGTTACGATGTGAGACATGCTTTCGATTTTCTTTATATTTTGGAAAGTAAGAGTGTGGTATTCGTTGTGTGATTTAGGGCTATTTTGGTGATGCGCTGCGTTGTAGGGCTCAGAGAAAATAACGAAATATCAAGAATTACTTGTAATTTCTGTTTCAATATAATGTTTACCGTGCCGTTACGATGTGAGACACGTCTTGGATTTTTCTTTTATTTTGGAAAATAAGAGTGTGGTACCCATTTTGTGATTTAGTGCAGTTTTTGTGATGCGCTGCTCTGTAGCGCTCAGAGTAGATGACGAAGAAGCCAGGATTACTTTTATTTTCGCTTTCTATATAATGCTTATCGTGCCGTTATGATGTGAGACACGCTTTCGGTTTTTCTTATATTTTGGAAAATAAGAGTGTGGTACCCATTGTGTGATTTAGGGCTATTTTGGTGATGCGCTGCGTTTTAGGGCTCAGAGAAGATAACGAAATATCAAGAATTACTTGTAATTTCTGTTTCAATATAATGTTTACCGTGCCGTTACGATGTGAAACACGCTTTCGATTTTTCATATATTTTGGAAATAAAAGTGTGGTACCCATTTTGTGATTTAGTGCAGTTTTGGTGATGCGCTGCGCTGTAGCGCTTAGAGTAGATAACGAAGAAGCCAGGATTACTTTTATTTTCGCTTTCTATATAATGCTTACTGTGCCGTTACGATGTGAGACACGCTTTCAATTTTTCTTATATTTTGGAAAATAAGAGTGTGGTACCCATTGTGTGATTTAGGGCTATTTTGGTGATGCGCTGCGTTGTAGGGCTCAGAGCAGATAACGAAATATCAAGAATTAATTCTATTTTCTCTTTCAATATAATGTTTACCGTGCCGTTATGATGTGAGACACGCTTTCGATTTTTCATATATTTTGGAAAATAAGAGTGTGGTACCCATTTTGTGATTTAGTGCAGTTTTGGTGATACGCTGCGCTTTAGCGCTCAGAGTAGATAACGAAGAAGCCAGGATTACTTTTATTATCGCTTTCTATATAATCTTACCGTGCCGTTACGATGTGAGACACGTCTTGGATTTTTCTTATATTTTGGAACATAAGAGTGTGGTACTCATTGTGTGATTTAGGGCTATTTTGGTGATGCGCTGCGTTGTAGGGCTCAGAGCAGATAACGAAATATCAAGAATTAGTTGTAATTTATGTTTCAATATAATGTTTACCGTGCCGTTACGATGTGAGACACGTCTTGAATTTTTCTTATATTTTGGAAAATAAGAGTGTGGTACCCATTGTGTGATTTAGGGCTTATTTGGTGATGCGCTGCGTTTTAGGGCTCAGAGCAGATAACGAAATATCAATAATTACTTGTAATTTCTGTTTCAATATAATGTTTACCGTGCCGTTACGATGTGAGACACGCCTTTGATTTATCTTATACTAGCAGCGTTCACCCCGCTTCGCTGCGGTCACCCCGGAACGCAATAAACTTTGTTACTTAGATAATTTTTACTTTTTCGCTTTCAAGTGATATGATAAAAACCATAGAAGATTGCAGTAAATGTTAACATTATATCGCCTGTCATTTATGTTAACCCGCCCCGCTTCGCTGCGGTCACCCCGGAAGTTTTCGCTTTCAAGTGATATGATAAAAACCATAGTAGATTGCAGTATATGTTAACATTATATCGCCTGTCATTTATGTTAACCCGCCGAGTGACACGGTCATGCGGGTTGCATATAAATACGTTTATTTTTACCTATGATGAACTAACAAAGGATTTGTACGTTATGGACACTTGAATGGTCAATTATCTCAAGACACTGGTAATTAAAAATTAAAGTGATATGATAAAAACCATCTAGGGTCCAAATCCTAATAACCCCCCAAAAATAAAAGAAATTGGTTCAGCCGTATTAGCGTGATGAGGGAACAAAGGATTTGTGCGTTCTCTTTTATATATAAGATTTTGGAAAATAAGAGTGTGATATTCGTTGTGTAATTTGAAGCTATTTTGATGATGCGCTGCGTTGTAGGGCTCAGAGCAGATAACGAAAAATCAAGAATTACTTTTATTTTCCCTTTAAATATAATATTACCTTCCCATTGCAATTATTTTGAAGTCTGGTTATATTTAGATTTTCAAGAAATAGTAGCTTTCAATTTTAGTGTTTCTTTAGAACTGTTCGTTCCTTGATATTTTTTCATTTGTCTGTGAAAGTTTTCACCATAATTTTTGAGGTCTTGCAACCATGATAATTTGTTAGCAGATGTCTGCCAAAGTAACTCCGGTTCATTTCCAAGTGAACATTAAAAGTGAAATTAAACAATGCTGTTGTTCGATAAAACAATTCCCGAAGAGGGAATATTACATGTAATACAGAGTGCTTTAAAATAAAATAAACAATAATAATAAACTGTATTGTTGTATTTAACTCACATTTTCCATATACATTACTTTACTTACATCTATAATTAATTTTCATAAATCTTCTAGATTTACTCCTATTTTAGACAGGAACTACAATTAAGCACGAGCACTTAAGCTTTGCATACAGTGCTCTCAACGGGTCGGGTCGGATCGGGTTGAAGACCGACCCGACCCATGACCCGAATTGACTGACCCGATGACTCGACCCGACCCGAGTGACCCGACAACCCGACCCGATCTGACCCGACCCGATTAGCCTGACCCGACAACCCGACTCGAGCTGACCCGACCCGACCACCCGACCCGAGTTGACCCGTCGGGTCAACCCGACCCGTTTGAGAGCACTATGGTCACGACACTGGGCGAACGCCAAAATGCACTCCCATTGGGAATTAAACCCGGACCACCTGTACCGAAGTCTTACACGTTAACCTCTAGCTAGATCAAGCGGGGGATTTGTATATGCATCTTAATGGATATTTGGCACTTTTGAGGTTTGGTTATTTGTTTTTATAACTGATACCAATATCCGACGTCGGAGAAATTTATTTTTTTTCTTGCTTTAGTTCTATGTGACGAAATTTTTATTCAAGGTCAGTGTTCTCACATGCCCGGACGGCAGGGGGTCTTCTCGGAAAGCAGTAGCAAGAGTCTCTTGGCGGAGACAAAAGGAAATCATTTAACTACAATGATAAGGGTTGAGGAAATGGGAGAACACCTGTGATTTTTTCCAATCCTTCAACTTTCATTCCAAAATAGGTTCTTATGATTCCGGGACCCACGCTACTTTGACTTTTCTTTCTCGGTAATTAAAACGCATTTTACAGTATATATAGTTGCAAGTAAGAAAATACACAATATGAATTTTGTAATTTAAAATTTAAAAATAGAGTATGATAATTAATTATAAAGTACTAATTTTATTTCATCACTTTCAGCCCAACAAATGAAATTCAAACTATTCGCACCCTGGGTCCTGGTCATCAATACTGCGTCTTATTCTTTGTCTTGCACAGTCAAGTCTTGGTCCTGTATTTCGTAGTCTTGGTGGTCTTTCATGCTATACAAGAGCCAAGAATGCTTGCCTCATCGGTACAAATGAAGACCAAGTGTTATTTTGACTATGGTCTTTCATACTATACGGAAAGCAAAAAAATATGCTCATCACTACTTGGTGGTCACTAAAACAAGGCCAAGAGCAAGATTACTAAGCACTTCGTCTTGCATATCCAATCTTTATCTTATTCTTGTATCGATGTTCTTGTGCTTGATGAAATAAAATGAAATATTCAGTTTAAGGTCCCTCGATTCTGCACCGAGGCTAAGGGATATGGTGACCATGAGAAATGAATGCAATGGTGGAATGTAGGAAGTGGGAGGAAACAGGAGAACCTCGAGAAATCCCACTACACGGTTTTTCTCCACCACAAAGCCCACTTAGCACAAACTGGGATCGAATCATGGACACCATGCACCAGAGATGAAATCTCTACCACTGAGCCACCGCGGCCCTGTTTGGGCTTGGTCGTCCATCCCATCTTTCTTTTGGCCTTGCTTAAACAACTTCTAGTTTTGTTCTAAATCCAGACTCCATATTGGCGTAGATATTAATATTGCAGTCGATTGGTAAAATCAATCTTCCACATTTAAAAATTAAAGTACACACAAGTACAAAAATAAGCATTTACCAAAAAACACTAGCTGCAAGTGTTCAAAATAGATTTATGGCTTCCAGTGGCGTATTTAGGGGGTGGCTTCCGGGCTTAAGCCCCCCGAAATCTTACATAGTATAGTAAAGTAAATGAAATATCTTGCAGAATTTTCACATTTCCAGGCAAAGCCCCCTCCCGAAACAAAATCGTAAATACGCCACTGATGGCTTCTATAAAGTCAATTGAAAATTGCTATTTTTAATTAGGCACCTAGTGAAAAACAGCAGCTTTCGACTCCAGCCGAGTTTAAGCTCAACCTAAACTCAGTTGACCAAAGTGAACTGACCCGACTGACCCGACCCGAGCTGACTCGATTGACCCGACCCGAATAACCCGACCTGAGCTGACCCGACTGACCCGACCCGAGTAGCCTGACCCGACAACCCGGCCCGACCAGTTTGAGAGCACTAGCATATAGCGAAAGTAGATGGGTGTCACTTGACTCCCACTACCTGAAAAACCTCCTTTTTTTCCAGGACGTCGTGATATCAAGTAGTCAATTTTTCAGGTCTCCACGATACGTGATGCCACCCGTACCGTCCAGGTATGGAAAAATTAGTACCCCATAAATTCGTTCTCTTTTGTGACCCCCTTTTCGGGGTGTACTCTTCTCTTTTACGACCACTTTTTTCAACCCGTATATAACGTATCAGACCCTACGAACATCTATTACGTAAGGCTACAACCATGTCACGCGTATCGCCCTGCTATGGAAAACTGAGTAACACCGTAGAACTCGTTCTCTTTTACGACTCTTTTTAGTGGTGTATTCGTTCTCTTTTATGATTCTTTTTTGGGGTGTATTGTATTCGTTCTCTTTTATGGTACCTTTTTCAACCCCTATTTTAACATAGCACAATTACTTAAAACTATGAACACAGAGACTACGGACACCTATTTTCGTAATCCGTATGTAACATACCAGAGCTGATAAAAGAGTATGACACCCTTTTAACCCTTATGTAACATAGCAAAGGCAACTAACATAATAGACTATAAATATATAAAAAGGGTGTACTCATTCTCTTTTATAAACCCCTATTTAACATACCAGAGATTATGTAAGGATATGGCAACTCCTACATAGCATAGCAGAGACAAAAAAGTACGAACACATATTCCAACACAGTAACCTTTAAACCCTATTTAGCATGTAAGGGTGTACTCGTTCTCTTTTATGGTACCTTTTTCGCAAGCCCTATTTAACATAACAGAGATTACGAACACATAGCAATGGAGTACTCGTTCTCTTTTATGGTACTTTTTCAAGCCCTAATTAACATAGCAGAGGTTATAAAAGACTATGGTCCTTTTTCAACCAATATTAATAAAGGTTACAAGTATTGTTTTGTAAACCAGAAGCAAAAACCTCATTTTTTACAACCCTTATTTTACACAGGTTTTCTGAACATGCTATTTACGAATATGATATTAGTTTATGCGGGATACGCCCTCTTTAACCGATTTGTACGAAACTCGGTATAATGAGGTTTTCGAACATACTGATTACAAATATTATATTTGTTTTTATCTAAGCCTTATAGTTTATGAGGAATACGCTCTTTTAGCCGATTTGGATGAAACTCGGTATATAGGGGTTTTCGAACATGCTGATTACCTAGATCTTATAGTTTATGTGGAATACACCCTTTTATAACAATTTTAACCAACCTGTATGAAATTCGCTATATAGGGGTATTCGAACATACTGATTACAAACATAATTTATTTTTTTACTTAGGTCTTATAGTTTATGTGAAATACGCCCTTTTACAAAAGATTAACCAACTTGTATGAAACTTGGTACATAGAGGTTTTCCAACATGCTGATTGCAAATATAATATTTATTATTGCCTAGGTCTTATAGTTGATGTGGGATACGCCCTTTCATATAAAAATTAACTGATCTAGATTTTTAACCTTACAAAGTATACTTAATAAAGCCGGTTTTGAATACGCTGTGTATATATAGGTCAGAGGTCAAAGATCAAACATTTAGTTGTATATAATTTGTAAACAGTACAACTTATAGATATTTTTAAATATTTGGTACGAGAGCACTGAAAAGCGGTCACATTCTCTATTCAATGTAAATTACATAGTAGATCATTTTATAAAAAGAGTGTGAACCATTGTTGTACAATGAAAAAACCGGTGATTACGAAATTTATATAGCAGTCGATGCACCTTATGTTATCTAACATTCCCTAAATGCAAGTTACTTTAATATGGGACCATTTAGTTACAGTGTAACATTTTTAAATTCTATTTCAACTGCCTTAGAACTTTGTTCTATTTTGTAGATTTTTGTACCAACCTGACCATATTCAAAATTTAACTAGCCTATTTAATTTTGTACAACCAGAAAAAAGTGAAGAAAGACCATTTTAACTAGATGAGAAGTTTATACAGTTTGTACTATTCAAATAAACGAAGGAATAAAATTGGGTGGCATATTTAATTGTGGTGCAATATTTTGTACTATTTTCTACAGTTCTGTACTAACCAGAAAAAATATTATTTAAAAAAGTGAAGGAGGTCCATTTTAACTAGCTCAGTATTTTATGTTTATTTGTGCTATTTAAATAAACGAATGAATAAATTTGGTTTGCCTATTTATTTCTGTAGCAAGCAGGAAAAATGTATTATTTGAATAAGCGAGGAAGCTCTATTTTAACTATCTCAGAATTTTGTACGTTTTTTGTGCTATTTAAACAGACGAAGGAATGAATTTGAGTGTACTATTTAATTTTGTACAACCAGAAAAATGTGAAGAAGGACGATTTTAACTAGATAAGAATTTTATACATTTTGTACTCTTCAAATAAACGAAGGTATAAATTTGGGTAGCACATTTACTTGTTGAGCAATAATTTGTGCTATTTTCTACATTTTTGTAGCAACTAGAAAAATATTTAAAAAAGTGAAGGACCATTTTTACTAGAAGAGAATTTTATATATTTTGTACTATTCAAATAAACGAAGAAATAGATTTGAGTGGCATATTTAATTGTGGTGTAACTTTTTGAACTATTTTCTATACTCTTGTACAAACCAGAAATAAATTACTATTTAAAAAAGTGAGGAAGGTTCATTTTATCTAGCTCAGAATTTTATATCTTTTTGTGCTATTCAAGTAAACGAAGGAATAAATTTGGGTTTTCTATTTATTTTTGCAGCAAGCACAAAAATGTATTATTTAAATAAGAGAAGAAGGACCACTTTAACTAGTTGAGAATTTTATACCCTTTGTACTATTCAAATAAACGAAGAAATAAATTTGGGTAGCCCATTTAATTTTGTACTACCAGAGAAAATTGCATTATTCAAAAAAACTAAAGTTCCATTTTAGCTAGCTGAGAATTTTATAGTTCTTGTACTATTCAAATAAACGAAGAAACAAATTTGGGTAGCCTATTTAATTTTGTACTAACCAGAAAAAATATACTATTTTAATAAGCAGAGAAAAGTCATTTTATATATCTCAGATTTTTATATCATTTTCTAACACAAGAGAAAATTGCAATATTCAAAAAAGTAAAGAAGGACCATTTTAATTAGCTCAGAATTTTATACCTTTTTATGACATTCAAATAAACAAAGAAATAGATTTGGGTGGCATATTTAGTTGTGGTGCAATATTTTGTACAACTTTCTAGTTTTATACCAATCAGAGAAAAGTAAAGAAGGTTCATTTTAACTAGTTCAGAATTTTATACCTTTTTCTGTTGTTCAAATAAACGAAGGAATAAATTTGGGTGTTCTATTTAATTTTAAATCAAGTAGAAAAAATACTATTTTAAAAAGTGAAGAAGGTCCATTTTAACTAGTTTAGAATTTTATACCTTTTGTACTTTTCAAATAAATGAAGGAATAAATTTGTATGCCCTATTTAATTTTGTAAAACCAGAAAAATATTTAAACAAGCAAAGAAGAGCAATTTTAACTAGCCCAGAATTATATAGCATTATTTAAATAAGTGAAAAAAACATTTAACTAGCTCAGAATTTTATACATTTTGTGGTATTCAAATAAAAGAAGGAATAAATTTGGCTGATCTATTTAGTTTTGTACCATCCAGAGAAAATTATGTTATTTAAATAAGCAAAGCAGGACCATTTTAACTAGCTCAGAATTTTGTACTTTTTTTGCTATTCAAATAAACGAAGGAATAAATTTGAGTGCCATATTTAGTTTTTCTGCTAACCATTTTAATTAGCTCAGAATCTTTTTGTGCTATTCAAATAAACCGTGGAATAAATTTGGGTGGCCTATTTATTTTCGCACCAACCAGATAAAGTATATTTTTTTAAATAAGGGAAGAAATGACATTATAACTAGCTCAGAATTTGTATCTTTTTGTGTCACTATGAAAATATTTGTACCATTTAAATAAACGAAGGAATAAATTTTTGTGTTCTATTTAATTGTGGTGCAGCATTTTTGAAATTTGAATTTTGTACTTATTAGAAAAATGTATTATTTAAAAAAGTGAAAACGTAAAAAAAAATAAAGAAATTACTGCAGCATTAAATTTAGAAAATATTTGCTTATGCTCGGAAACTATCCATTTACTGGTTATGGAGAGGCCATTCCCTCCCTTGTGGAATTTTGTAAGCCTCCACTTTCCCCTACCTTTGCCATTTCGTATGGCCTTATTAAATGGCAGACGCTACTGCCTCTTACTCGTAATTCTCTCTCTACTACTTTTTAGTTTTTTTCGTATGATTTCTCTCCTCTTTCTATGATTGGCCTCAGTTAGGGTGAGGCGAGGCTTACTTTTATTGGCATGATACCTAAAACAAAATTTAAATCATGCCCTATTCTTAATTTCTTCTTTCATTTTTCTTATTTTTTATTTCTTTTTTTTAAATTGAAAAGATATACAAAGGCACATACACACACACAGATACATACATACATATACATGAGCAAGAAACACCTTGCATAACCTGTAAAGGTATAAGCTAGAAAGACAAAAGAAATAATTAGTAAATAATTTAAACAAGTATTACCAGGATATTTTTTCTTTAAATAGTTATCTCCCCTGTATGACTTTATTTCTTGATGTTATTTATACCTGCCTTTCTCACTAAAAAGAAAGTTCTTTGAAAGGAAATCGGACTTCCAGATTTCCAGTTTTTCATTAGTTGTTAGTTCTGGAAATCAATATCAGAACTGTTTTGCTCTATCTGAATTTCTCTGATTTTTTATAAAGTCTTCTTATTTTCTCTCTTCTTTTAAAACACTTGTATATTTTAAAATCCTGCCATCACTAGCAAAACACTAAACAAGGCACTATACACTAACACTAACACAAATAAAGAAGTGAGGTTTTAAGTTCTGAAATTGTTATCAGAACTTAGTTTTTTATCTGTTGATTAGTTTTATTTTCTTCTAATTCTTTATTTCTTTATATTTACAATGTAGGGCGTGGGTCTTGTTAATTCCCTTTTCTTTCATCGTGTCTTTCCTTCCACAAGTTTCTTGATACATGTTTTGCAACAAATTGTAATTTTCCTAGTTTCATTTTATCGTATATTATAGTTTGTATATTATCCCTTTTTAATTGGTCTCTTATTTCTCTTATTTTGTTATTTGTGATACAATTATTGCAATTCCAGAAGACATGTTCTGGTGTTTGTACTTCATTACATGTACATTTATCGTCGTTAATTATATTAAGTCTTCTCAGATGAGATTTATACGGTCCATGTCCAGAGATGTATTCTATTAATTCACTTCTTATTGTCCCCATTTCTTCTCTTATTTTTAAGTTCGGGATAATGGTTCTTGTTCTTTGTCCCTTTATCGAATCCCTCCATTCACCTTCCCAATTCCGTTTAATCAGTTTGTTAATATCGTCTTCGATGCTTGGCAGTTCTGCCGTGATTTCCAATATCTTGGTTCTTTCGTTATTCTTTAGCCACGTATTAATACATCTTAATATCTGAAGGTGTATGGGTTCTTCATTGTCCCTTGTGGATTCAATGGATTACTTGTATTGCAATATGTTGCGTGTACTTGACAACCGAGAGTAGCAGAGCCATTTTAACGATACCATAGCCACTTGGGCGGGATCCCGCGAGCAGAATGGCATGTATCAATTACATGTATTACGAGCAAAACTTAGTCCTAGGGATAACACACTTGTTTGCTTTAGGGCTTAATATGCTGTTAAAACGATACTGGAGAGTAAAGTAGACGACACTAGCGCGGGGCTCGATTGGCGTCACACCAGAGCTAAATTACTCCACAAAGTTTAATTTGGTTTCTCCTTATACAAAAAGAAAAAAAATACTCTCAAATTTTGATCTTGTTAAATCTGCACCACAAAAATTGGTCTGCAAATTTTTAAATGGTCATTTTTCTGGTTGATACAAAAATATATTTTACAATTCAATTGTAAGGCTTAAATTTCAGAAAAAGTTTCATAGGGTACTGCTGGACCTCGTGTGCTCGAGAGGGGGAGTATTCCCAGACACCCTTTCCCGGTATCTCTGAATCGAAATCCTGGCTGGGTCCCTGCCATCTATTACAATGTCAACAACACAAATCGTTGTCATGTCCAAGAAACATATTTTTAAAATAATTTTCTATTTTTTACATTTATATAAGAATGTCTGTCCCATTGACATTTTGGTAAGTTAAAGCTGATAAATATGTATTTACGCCAAGGAAAGAATGGCCTGGGAAAGAAATAATGGCCCAGGAAAGAATTAATTCATTTGCCGTAGTAGCTATTGAAAGTGATAAAGGCAGAAAGTTAGATTTCAAAGAGATATTGCCCATATTTGCTCACAGAAAAGGAGAATGTCATTTAGTGTTTGAATAAAGCATGTATATGTCATTATGCAGTTAAATTTGCTCACTTCTATTTTAATTTATTAGTATTTTTATGTTATCATATTATCTTTACACTACATGTTTTGTAACAACGTATCGTTAGCATCGTATTGCAGAATACACATTAACAAACCGTATATTTTGATTTTGAGCATACATTATAATTGTAGGATTGAATTGAAGCAAATGCAAATAATTACAAACGTCACCTGAAAAAGTTAACTTTAGTATTCCAACGCTATGATAAATTTACTGAAAAATTTATGTGTTAAACGCAAGGAAAAAAGTTTAAAAAAATTTTTTTTTAAAAGCAAAAGTCAGAAAACAACAAAGTTTTTGTTATCATTTACACATGGGTTTTAATACTTGTATCATTATTTGTATATTCTATGCTATTACTATATTGATGTGTATCAAGTTCAAAATAATTAAGAATAGCAATCGATTTCAATAATTCAAAACCACGTTTCCATTAACTTTTATGTTTTAAGTACAAAATTCATTCACTTTTAAAATTGATATAATACCAACTTTTTAAAATGATGATCTTACATTCTATACTTAAATCTAGGAGTACAGAATAAACTCTGATGGTTTTTTATAACACACTGGGGGAGCGGGCGCCTGGGAATTCTCGCCCCGGGCGCTTAAATCTACACGATGGTCCTGGAAGAGATTATAATTTTAGCATTACTAATACTTCGTAACAACATTGTGGCACTGTCGTAGTTCCATGTGGTGGCGGGAAATGGAATTTACAGCAAATGAATGGAATATACCACAAATCCTAAAGTGCGGAAGTCGTAAAAATCAACTAAAAGTTCTAAACTGCGAAAGTCCTAAACGACACAAATCCTAAAATCATTTATCTACGGAAGTACCTAAACTGCGTAAGCCTTAAATACAACAAGCCCAAAAATGCAGAAACTCAAAATCTATAGATCTCCAGTACAGAAGACAAAAAAGTTTGGGACTTATAAACGTTACGCACTTTAACAAATATAGGGTTCTGTAGCAAGTGGAAATACCCTGTATTATTAGCTATCCTTTCATTTTAGTGGTTAATGGGTAAAATATACTGACTTTATTCAGGTATATGTAAAGTTGAATATGATGTGCTTACATAAACATTCGAAACTCGATATTTTCATGACAGTACAAAAGACATTGTTGAATAGTATTATACTTTGCGTGTTTCAATAATATACTCTTTACTAATGTTCGTACTTTGAGAACAGTAAGTGCTACAGCACAGATCGAATATTTTATTTCATAGAAAATGCATTTACTAAAAGCTTTTTGTTTGTCATTTTAAACGTATATTGTATATCTAAAGGAACAATAGAATAGTAAGCTTTCAATTCTATGGGCACTGTTAAGGGATATGATTAGGTTCGTATCCTACATTAACAGCGGTAAAAGAAATGTATTCTTATTGTAGATTGATTCGTGATAGGAAAACAAGAAAACGGACTTTTTCTCTCTCTCTGTGTATGTGTATCTGGTTTCGGTCTGAGCAATCAGTTTGGTTTAAATCGCAGATGGAAACACTTAGGTTTATAAGGCAAGTATTCAGATATCTTATTAACATTATGAATTAGTTAAAACACATTTTGTTACAATTTAACATGAGATTGGAACATACAAAATAAAATAAAAAGTATATTCAGAGAAGCATATTTTGAAATTTACGGTACATTTAAAATGCATAAACTAGTAGTGATGACAAACACTACGCAAAGACAAAAGGAGTAATAATGTTTTGTCTTTCAGTGTAAGTTTTCTCTGCCAGAAAAATAAATCATTAATCATTATGACTCCGATTTAACGATTTGCTAGAATAGAAATAGTAGGATGATTATTACACTTGGAATTACAAGACAGACGATAATTCGTTAAAAAGTTTGGGACAATACATCAAGACAAATTTAAGGTAATTTTATAATCCCATATTTCTTTTCATTTACATATGTGTTCAGACCGCATCACAGAAAATGATCAAGATTTTGCCACTGAAATTGCTACATGTTGTTTTGCAGGTGTATAGTCAATATGGTGGAATGAAAAACTGGGAGGAAATGGAAGAACCTCAAGAAAACCGACGCACACGGTGTTTGTCCACCACAAAGTTCATCGAATCAAGGACCCAATGCACCAGAGGAGAATGCCCTACCACTGATCACCGCGGCCCCTCGAGCATTACACTGCGTTTATCAGATTTACACGTTAAGTATATGTAAAATGATTTTTATCGAATTAAGAAGCAGTTTTCGAACAAAGCAGGTTTGTTCTAAAAAAAAGGCAGTATTAACCTGTAGTATAAACTCAATGAGAAACGAAAGTTACTTTTTATAGTTACTAAAAGTAAGTGTCTAATTAAAGTTCATGGCGGAGGACACTGAGAGAGAGAGAGAGAGAGAGAGAGAGAGAGAAAGAGGAGGGAGGAAGACAAAGAGTGTGTGTGTGTGTGTGAGAGAGAGAGAGAGAGAAGGAGAAAGATTTAAATAGGGACAGAGAGGAATACATTCATATATGTAAGATTAGAATTGGAGAAACATATGATAAGACAGTAACCATATTCTGAGAAAAATTGTAATTTTCTGAACAAAAGAATCAAAATTTCTCAGTCGATCCTGCAAATATCACATCTGCAGCTGTTGAATTAAGGTGGATAACCCTTTTTGGAACATATTGGTATTGGTCAGGGAGAGAAAGGTCTTAACATTAGAAGGATGAAAAAATCACAGCTTCCATAGACAGGGTTCGAACAAAGAACTTTTTATGATCCTACAACGTTAACCACTCAGCCACCGAGAATATTGCTTGATGAATCATGTTCTCACATATATCAACAACGTTAACACTTTAAACGCATATAAATAGGAAATATACCTTTACTTCTATTAGTAATACTCAAACAAGCATTGAAATGTCTAGAACAGGGTTTCTCAACATGGGGGTCGCGAAGATAAACGGAAGACATAAATATAATTAGAATCTATAGCGGAAAATATTTTTAAATAATATTTTGAATTTTATTCTGATAGGCATATTTTTATTTTTATAAATACTGTTAAGAATAAGAAAAAATAGGTCTACTAAACATTTTCAACAGGTGCAGAGTTGTTTACAAATCAATTTGAATGCAAGAGATACGATATGACTGTATCCACTAACTAACTAACTAACTCTATGGACTATGGAACCCGGAGGTTCAATGCCGCGTTCACAAAAGCTCTAAACTGATTTCTATCCTTAGCTAACTGGATTCAGTTTCTACTTTGTATTCCTATTTTTGCGAGATCCATCTTAATATTGTCCTCCCATCTGCGCCTAGGTCTTCCTAATGGTCGTTTTCCGATTGGTCTTCCAGTCAAGACTTTGAAAGCGTTTCTGCTTTCTTCCATCCTAGCTACATGACCTGTCCACCTAAGCTTCCTAGACTTGATGACCCTAACAATGTTTGGTAAACCGTATAAATTGTGTAGTTCCTCATTATGAAGTTTCCGCCATTCCCCATTCTCGTTCCTCTTGGGTCCGAATATTCGCCTTAGGATCTTCTCAAATACTTTCAGTCTATGTTCTTCCCTAAGAGTAAGCGACTATGTTTCGCAACCATACAGAAAAACAGGCATGATTATCGTCATTTATATTTTAAGTTTCAAATTTCTCGACAGAATTCGCGACGACAAGAGATTTTGAACTGAATAGTAACACGAATCCCTGTTTTTAGTCGAAATTTAATTTCTTCGTAAATATGATCTTCGTCTGTTAATATTGATCCTAGATATTTGAAACTATCCACTTTATCAAAAGTATTATTTAATATTTTAACGCATTCATAATTTGCCGCTTTACGGTCCCGACGAACTTTCATGTATTTGTTTTCTCCTATCATCCCCTATTAAATTTACATCATCAGCATACGCCATAACCTGGTGAACACCGTCCAACTCTAGGCCCTGGTTGCTATATTTTATTTTCCTTATAGCATATTCCAGGACAAAGTTGAATAATAATGGCTACAACGCATCTTCTTGTTTCAAGCCATTCTCGACGTTAAGGCTCTTGGACAAAAATTTTCCTACCCGGACTTTACTTTGGGATTCATTTAAACATACCTTAATTAATTAGCTTTTTCGGCATGCCAAATTCTGTAAGGACGTTGTACAATGTTTCTCTTCTAACCAAGTTTTATGCCTTTATAAATCAATAAATAGTTGATATACCGGGGTACTGTATTTCCACTTTTTTCGAGTATTTGGCGAATGGTAATACTGGCGAATATTTGGTCGATAGTTGATCGATTTCGTCTAAACCCGCACTGATAATCTCCAATGATTTCATCTGCGTATGGGGTCAATCTTGCTAATAGAAGGTTTGACAGGATTTTATAGGATGTTGACAGAAGAGAAATACCTCGGCAATTATTAATCAGTTTTTCGGCTTTCTTGTGAATTGGAACAATGACTGATTCTTTTCACTCTTGTGGTAATTGTTCTTTGTTCCAGATAAGGAGATTTATGATTTAGATTTCTGAGCTTTCGGCATCTAAGGCCATTTAGTCCTTTCCCCGGCGAGCACATAATCCGGGGAAAGGGAAGGAAGAAAGGATGGGGGAGGAAGGAAGCGGCGTGGGACCTATAAGGTAGGTACCACCCCGGCATTTGCCTGGTGGGAATGAGGAAAACCCAGGAAAACCTCATTCAGGGTGGTTGGCCTGGAAAAGCGTTTCTACACTTTTTCGACTGAGTGGCCCCCACCAGAAATCGAACCCGAGACCGCTCCAGATAACGAGAATAAGTTTGTGTATCTTGTTCCACAATTTTTCGCCTGCAGCTAAAATTCACTCAGCCGGAATTTCGTCCACATCCGGAGATTTGTGTTCCTTTAATTTCTTTATAGTGGTTTCAACTTCTATTCGGTTGCGTTCTGGAATATACGGTTCTGCGAAGTGCATCGACCTTTCTCCACGCATATTAGTTTTTGGCTGCGTGTTAAGCAAATCGTCAAAGAAACCTTTCCATCTATTTAAGATGCCATCTGTATCTGTGAGAACTGTTCCGTGAGCTTTCTTTAATATATAAGCACGAGGTTGATAGCCTTTCTTAAATTCATTCTTCCCCTTATACATGTTCCGAATGTTTTTATTTTTGCTATTATATTCAAGTTAATTAATTTTAGTTTTCAAAAAATCACGTTTTTTTTGTTCTAAAAGTGTTGGAAGTTTCCCGCCTGATGTCTACGAAATTTTGTGTAGTTATTTCATTCGGATTCTGTAGCCAACGTCATTTTGCCTGTTTTCTCTTCTGTGCTAGTTTAATGCAGTCTTGGTCGAACCATGGTTTGTTCCTACGGATTTCCGCGTATCCCAGTTTTCTTTTGTTGAAATTTTAATGCTATCTCTAATTTTAATCCAAGTATCCTCAATACTAGTGCATTCCGAATCTTCTAAAGCCGAAAATCTATTCGAAATTTCAATCTGGTATTCCTCTCTCACTTGGCTTTCTTCTAATTTCTTTAAATTAAATCTCTCCGTTTACAGACATGGAATATTTACTTTGTTCAACGATAATCTCTCTTATTATCGCTGCTACCAGGTAGTGATCAGTGTCACAATCAGCCCCTCTAAACGACCGAACATCAATTATGCTAGATTGTCTTCTTCTATCTACTAAAACGTGATCAATTTGATTACGTGTTTTTCCGTCTGATGAGGTCCAAGTGTATTTATGAACGTCGTGATGTGGGAATTTTGTACTCTTCACGATAAGGTTTTTGGATGTTGCAAAGTTCACGAGCCGAACACCGTTGTTATTATTTTCTTTATGCAGACTTTCGTTCCCTATAATCGGTTTGAAGATATCCTCTCGTCCTACCTTTGCATTGAAATGCCCCAATAGAATTTTCATATGATATCGACGGAGTTGGTCAAATATCCGTTCCACTTCTTCGTAAAAAACTCTCTTTTATATCCTTATCTTCTGTTGGGGCATATACATTTAAAACAATAATATCGCACCACCGACCCTTACGAGTAATAAATGAAAGTCTGTTAGTAACAAATCAACCCGCTTAATTGCTGATATTATTCGTTTGTGAACGAAAAACCCTGTTCCTAATTGGTGATTTTTATTTTCTTCCTCGTAAAAGAACGTAAAATTTCAGGAATTCACAGTTCCATTTCCTTCCCACCTAACTTCCTGAACTCCTACTAGATCCATCCTGTATTTCTCTAACTCACTCGTTACGGATTTTAACGCGCCTGCCCTAAAGACTTGTAATATTCTACGTTCGAAATCTCATGGCCATTTTCTTTTGCTGAGGTCGTGCCAAGTTATCAGTTCTTATCCGAGGCTTCTGTGAATGTTTCTGAACAAGTGCCTTTTTTTTTCACAGGATGAGTTTGTTAGCCTTACCCAAACCCCCAAGCTGAAGAACCACTCCTTGTCGTCTGTCTGCGACTGCTTATTCAGTATATTCGCAGCTAACCTCTATATCTAGAGGCTTTCTCCTCGATTTGCAACCTGAGGACGAGACATGCCGTGGTGACAGGAACCCACGTTACACGGACTGTATCCACTATATACAAGAAACAGATTCTACTATTATGGAAATTCATGGATATCGTGAGATCTCAGCATAAGAAATATTAAAAATACAACACAAGCTTATTATAAACCAGAATTTATAAGGTGGTGGCCAGTTTAAGCCTAAATTATTGTCAGTTATGAGTTGTTTTATTTTTTATTTTTGAGAAGGTATTTTATAGTGTTCCATCTACGATGAACATGTTAATACATGATTACTTATCCAAAAGGAATACATTTGATATATATTTTTCAACATGTCGTCAATACATAAATGTGTTGTATAGCTTCCTAATCGGAAGTAACATATTGCAAATTACTACGATGAATTAATGGTATAGAATGGCAGTTCATCCAATTTTAACCAGAGTTGAACCAAGGATTAATGAAAAGAAAACGTTTTACTCTTTCAATTATTATACAATTGTTTTTGTAATGCTACTGTATGTTAAGGAAATCCTACGTTTTGGAAATAAGAACATGGCACAAAAATAATTAGTTAAGACTATCCAGTGATATTTTACATCAAATACATTCATAGAAAAATATTAGAAACTTCTTTACAATATCTCTGTAAATAATTAATGTGCCATATAGGTTTAAAGTCCGTTACGTTCAATGTGCGTAGAACGATCAGTGCTCGCACATTAAAACTGAAAATTGGCGCATTTAGCACACAAGGGAATCAAGTGTTCATTTGATTCTCTGGGAAATTTGGAATCTATACACTGAGTTTCATATCCTTCTTGTATGCTCTTTCTCTACGCATTTTAATGACAATAACGTGATAAAAACCCTGCTCACGCACCATGTTAATTATGTTCAAAAATTAATTTCAAATGGTTCATTGGTTTTCTATGATGATGAGACAGACAACGCTGATTACAATGTGAATTAAAAAAATAGAAATTCCCCTTCCCCTGCCCTAATGCGGATCTTTGGAAACGCTAGGATATATGTTCATTTATTTTTAATGAGAAATAATGAGTTTCATCTCTCCAACTTGAGGAACTCTGATATTCTATTTTTGGCATAAATTTTGAATCTCTTTCTCTCCTCTGTATACACGTTTTAATGAAAGCAAAAACCCAAAACCCGAACAGTTCAAAAATTTATTTCACACGGTTCGGTTTTTTTTTATTTTATTTTATTTTTTTTATGATGATACAGACAAGTACGATTTCATTTTTGTAATATATTAACTGAAATACTCGTTTTCGGCACGGGAAGATTACATTTACGGAAAATATTTGAAAGGCATATTTAAACATTCTTCCTTCCTTAAGGTACAAATACGAATAAAAGTGAAATGATAAAAATCCAGGTCGACTCAAGTCAAAAATTTCAAAGTCAAGTCAAAGTCAAAAATTCATCTTTCATTTTGACTATTTTTTGAATAGAAATTAAAATATTGTAGAAATTGATCTTTGTCTCTTTAAAAATCGAAATTTTTGAAAGCGCTAGATCTCGTGTGAGCCCCTGTCCTCTTCTAGGATACACATTTTAACGAAAGTAAGTGATACCAAACGGTTTTGTAACTACGGAAGCTTTCCAAACTTTTGAAATTCGATATTAAAACATATCTATATCTCCAGGCTGTAATAGAGGGATGTTGTGAGAAATGGAATCTGTTCACCTGATGCTCAATCCATATCAAAAATAGTTTCTTGCTGTCTCTTATAATTATTACTATATAGAAATTAATATTAAAAGCAAAAGTTTCAGTATTTCTTACTATCTTACTGCTTCCGGTTTCAGTAGTGAGATGAAACCTATTCTTTGGATACTGAATTCCTACAAAAAAAAAAAAAAAAAAAAAAAAAAAAGATGTCACCTCCTATTACCATTTTCGCTTCATAGCAAACAATATTAAAAGGGATCAGTGTTGAAACTGGAAACTCCTATAAATCCGAAACGGCTGAGAATAAAAAGATGAAACAAAAACTAAGATAGGAAAATGTCATAGGGCACATCACATGGTATTGTTCTGGTGACCCCCAGGGCCCTCTTTCAAGGGGGACCAGGGGTCAACTTCAAGTTTCCAAATGGGAACATGTATTGAATAGTCCTCATTCAATAGTCCTTGAAAAACGAAACAACTGTTGTAGGAAACAATTTTCGATTTGGGCCACCGTTTTCAAAATGGCCGCCAAAAGTGGGTTCTGTATCATATAAAACGTCCAAGAAACACAAACTCATTCTCCTTATCTACAACAAGGAAGAATTGCCGCAAGAGTAGAAAGAAATTCCATTGTTCCAATCCACATTAAAGGCGAGAAAACTGACTGTAATAATTATCGAGGCATCTCTCTTCTGTTAACATCCTATAAAATCCTTTCAAACATTCTATTAGGAAGAGTGACCCCATACGCAGATGAAATTATTGGAGATTATCAGTGTGGATTTAGACAAAATCGATCAACTATCGACCAAATATTTCCCACTTGCCAAATACTCGAAAAAAAGTAGGAATACATTACTACTTTTTTATTATATTATTATTATTATTATTATTATTATTATTATTATTATTATATTATATTATATTATTATTATCATTATTATTATTAGTTAGAGTACGAAGTTTAAAATGAGGCGAATCAACATTTACGTAAACTAAATAATAATTCATTTAATGATATTCACTAGTCCACCATACATTTGCGAGAGTTTGCTTTGGAAAATGAAGTGTATACAACATTGAATAGTAAAAATATTACAATAAAAATGTATTATTAAAAATATTGATTAAGCAATTGGAGTTAAACATGCCTTTCTAGTAAGAATTATATATAGAGAGGATTTACTTTAAAGTGTAATCCACACGAATATTCGAGTTTTAATCCCAGAAATCGATAACTTATACGATAATATTTACTCTATTACTTCTGTAATTCTTTATTCTTTTACGTATTATAATTCTCTTTAAGATATGTTTCTGCCATTTCGAAACGTGGAACGGGAAATGAATGTAATATTCTATTTTTAAAGAAAACCTTTGAAACAGTGATTATTTCAGGAGGTGACCTGAGGGAGAATTTGAGACTGTCGACCTAAAAAATTTTCCCCTTTGGGCCATATCTTTGATCATGCTGAAAGTGGACTAATAGCGTTTTAGCTGTTTTCCGTCCTTCATATATTTACAATCCCCCGGGAAGAATCTTCTGAAATCACAAATGCTTATAAATATTAGTTCTTCATTACATATCAAAAGATAAGAATGAAATATTGAACATACTTAATATTTTGTTTTCAGCTATGAATTTTAGATTTGAAATTCATATGACGATCCGTTCTAATCGAATTTGAAAGAAAAGTAGTTGCCAAAGAACTTATTTAAAGAAATGTTCTCAGTCCTCTGATGAAATAGAAACACACTTTTAAAAAACGAATACTTCTTACAGGGTTTGGACACAAACTTCTGATTGACAGAATATTCACTCAAACCGCTCGCTAATTTTGCATGCCTTCACAGCGCCTCTTTTGAATTTTGTACAAAATGGTTTTCTGCTTCACTCTCGCTTTTGTTTGTGTCAGTACGACTTCTGAGTTTGTGGTGGGTATTTAGACGTTACAGGTCTTGCAATATATAAAAATCTTTTTCATATAAATTACATTCGATTTTACGACCTAATAACTTATATACAACAGGTTGAATCTGTGAAATAATTGAGTTGGAGTGATCATAAACGTTTTCATAGTTAGGAGTCCGGATGTGCAAATTCGCTTAACGTGAGGACTTACTTATGTGAAATTTGGTACGAGCACAATAGACGAGTATTTGATTCGAAACAAAGGAGTTCTGTATTTTGTTTTTAAAAGTATGTAATATTGATAATTTAGTGAATATCCTCCGAGTCCTCAATTACATACTGCTGTTGTTTGCTAATCAATTTGACTATTTACAAGCAACTGTTTTGAATGAACTTAAAAGGCTCTTTATTTAGGTAAGCCAGAATAAGTAACGCTTTAGATGAGTGATTAGAGTTGTGCTTTTCTAATACCGCAGGTCGGGTTCGATTCTCCTCCTCGACCTTTCCACTTTTTACTATGTTGCATTTGCAAGGCTGAGCTCCAGTTGGATGCTGCTAAATGAAAGATAATCTCCAGTGGAGAAATTTAGTGATGATGTAATCCTGAAAATAAAGGAAGAAAATGAATGCAGAAAACCAGTTAGAGTTAATTCTGTTAATGGTTCTATATTTGATATTATCCGTTAATTTCATGCATTTTTAAGTTGTTGTTTATTGACACTATATTTTACCTCTTTCTCTTTGTGTCTCAATGTGTAAATGTTCCCAAAAATTATACAAATCAGGAACCCTTTGTTACATTTGCAACCTAACGGGAAATATGTTAATGTGGATAAGTTCTCCAACTCTTTTGAGTTATTGAATTTTGCACTTTAATATTTACAAATAAATTACTGCATACCAACAGTTGGCATTTTCAAAATCATTTTTACGAATAATGAGATCGGACAATTTCTTCTTTCGAATTATTATTACGTACCGATCAGTGGCGCCGGAACCTACAAAGAAGTAGTAGTACAAAGAAAGTGTCTGTACAAAGAAGTAGTATTATCACAGTTAGTGCTCTCAAACGGGTCGGGTTGACCTGACCCGAGTCGGGTCGGGTTGTCGGGTCGGGTTAATCGGGTCAGCTTGGGTCGGGTTGTCGGGTCGGGTCATTCGGGTCAGCTCGGGTCGGGTTATCGGGTCGGGTCAGTTCACTTTGGTCAACTGAGTTTAGGTTGAGCTTAAACTCGGCTGGAGTCGAAAGCTGCTGTTTTTCACTACCTGCCTAATTAAAAATAGCAATTTTCAATTGATTTTATAGAAACCATAAATCTATTTTGAACACTTGCAGCTAGTGTTTTTATGGTAAATGCTTATTTTTGTACTTGTGTGTACTTTAATTTTTAAATGTGGAAGATTGATTTTACCAATCGACTGTAATATTAATATCTACGCCAATATGGAGTCTGGATTTAGAACAAAACTAGAAGTTGTTTAAGCAAGGCCAAAAGAAAAATGGGATGGACGACCAAGCCCAAGCAGGGCTGCGGTGGCTCAGTGGTAGAGAATTCATCTCTGGTGCATGGTGTCCATGGTTCGATCCCTGCTTTTGCTAAGTAGGCTTTGTGGTGGAGAAACGCCGTGTAGTGGGTTTTCTCGGGGTTCTCCTGTTTCCTCCCACTTTCTTCATTCCACCATTTCATTCATTTCTCATGGTCACCATATCCCTTAGCCTCGGTGCAGAATCGAGGGACCTTAAACTGAATATTTCATTTTATTTCACCAAGCCCAAAGACATAGATACAAGAACCAGATAAAGATTGGATATGCAAGACGAATTGCATAGTAATCTTGCTCTTGGCCTTGTTTTGGCGATCACCAACTAGTGATGAGCGTATTTTCTTGCTTTCCGTATAGTATGAAAGACCATAATCAAAATCACACTTGGTCTTCATTTGTACCGATGAGGCGAGCATTCTTGGCTCTTGTATAGCATGAAAGACCACCAAGACTACGAAATGCAGGACCAAGACTTGACTGCAAGACAAAGAATAAGACGCAGTATTGATGACCAAGATCCAGGGAGCGAATTGTTTGAATTTCATTTGTTGGGCTGAAAGTGATGAAATAAAATTAGTACTTTATAATTAAATATCATATTGTATTTTTAAATTTTAAATTACAAAATTCATATTATGTATCTTCTTACGTGCAACTGTATATACTGTAAAATACGTTTTAATTACCGAGAAAGAAAAATCAAAGTGGCACGGGTCCCGGAATAATAAGAATCTATTTTGGAATGGAAGTTGAAGGGTTGGAAAAAATCACAGGTGTTCTCCCATTTCCTCAATCCTTATCATTGTAGTTAAACGATTTCCTTTTGTCTCCGCCAAGAGACTCTTGCTATTGCCTTCCGAGAAGACCCCCTGCCGTCCGAGCAGGTAAGAACACTGACCTTGAAGAAAAATTTCGTCACATAGAACTAAAGCAAGAAAAAAAATAAATTTCTCCCAGGTCGGACATTGGTATCAGTTATAAAAAGAAATAACCAAACGTCAAAAGTGCCAAATATTCATTAATATGCATATACAAATCCCCCGCTTGATCTAGCTAGAACGTGTAAGACTTCGGTACACGTGGTCCGGATTTAATTCCCAATGGGAGTGCATTTTGGCGTTCACCCAGTTTCGTGACCATAGTGCTCTCAAACGGATCGGGTCAGCTCGGGTTGGGTTGTCGGGTCAGGTCAATCGGGTCAGCTCGGGTCGGGTTGTCGGGTCAGGTCAATCAGGTCGGATCACGTTTCGGGTCAGTCGGGTCAGTCAATTCGGGTCACGGGTCGGGTCGGTCTTCAACCCGACCCGTTGAGAGCACTAATCACAGCGTATAACACGTGAAGAAGTTTAGAGCTTTTACAGTGTATGAAACCCCCAACTACGTCACTCCTCCTACATTCTGGTTATAATTTGTTTTGTTGGTCGCCAAGGCAATCGTAATAAGCCTAACGGATTTAAGTGATTTATGAAGGTATTAAAGTTTTAAAAGGCAATGGACTTCTGAAATTTTATTTTATTTTCTTTTAGTTATATGACCGTGTCCAGAATGGAGGATGAGGACGAGTGGTTTTCAATTTAAAAAGAATGACACGAAATTACCTTTTCTAAGATAATTTCATGCTATTGTTAGCTTGTAGTATCGGAAATTCGAAGTTAACAGTAAATCGGAACGAGGCCGATTCATATTCAATTACGCCAAATAATTGAATATGAACCGAGACCCTTTTTGGTAAGCTGCGAATTGATATGAACGTACTAATCATATTTCAGAGTGAATTTCTAATAAAATGGTACCGTTAACTTAAATTACCGTATTCATTATTTTCTTTTATCATGATAATGCACCACCTCATGTTTTATTAATTAGGCTTTCGATGGTAACTCTGTTAAATGTTGAAATGTATGGACTTCCAAGTTTAAAGTAATTCTGTTGACTTGTCATAGATTACTAGTATCACACCAAAACTATCTTATTGCATATTCCTAAATTATACTAAACACTAAAGTCAAAAGTCAGGTACTACTCACTACTAATACATGTTGAATCAAAAAATTCAATTCCACAAAACATTTTAATAGACGAAATATTCATTTTAACATACAGAAAAAGATTGGAAGAAAAGAAAAAAATGTATAACAGAATATAATAAAATTCGAAAGCAAGATTTTAGAATTTTATCATTCGCAAAACAGATTTAACTAATGAGTTTTAAGAAAACGGTATTACATTTGAGATTATTAAAGTATCCAACACATCGGTAACCAGATTATTAAAACATAAATGAAATTAATATACATAGTTATATTACACATTTTAGGAAGTTTCATAGCGTTTGCGTATGTGACATTTAATAAGCATGTCTAGAAAACAAAATCTGTTTCTTAGCTCCACTATTAGTGTGGCATTGCAATTGATACTATACGAAGAAAGGTTGATAATAAAACGTCCAATAGGGAATTACGTCCTTTGAGATACTTGAAAGGGTTTCAAGTTAGCAAAGTAACGAAAAATAATAAAATAAAACAAAATTCTTGAAGAAGTTAGGATTAATTAGAACGTTGAGTCTCTTCGCTCACATCCACTTAAATCTTAAATCGTTTGATTAAAAAAAATCTATATTGGGTCCTATCTCGATTAGATTGTAGTTCAAAATTTCACTAAAAGTACACAGCACACTTTCATAAGTATATATATTTTCCCTGCTTCTGATCAGCGCTCCAACTGATCTGCTTGGAGGAACCATATCGGTTTACTTATTTATACGTATCATACCTGAAGAAAATTAGATTTTCACACAGAAATCATAAGTCTCATCCGGGAATAGCATATTTAGTCATTATAAGGAATTTTAAATGATGGATTGTAGTCTAATATTTTACTGCTTCCACTTAACATAACGACCGCAAAACTTATTAGATCAGGATATATATATTTTTGGGACAGCTTCTTAACTTTGATTTCACTAAGTTGGAAAGATATAATTTGGTATTCCTGAGTGCTTGGTTTAGTATGTTACTATATTGCTTGCCACCACTGATTTTTTTTATCACTATTTCACTGAGAAGTTGATGCATAACTATGTCTCTTCACCCAATTTACAAAATTTTAACAGTATTGAATGATACGTATACACAAATATCGTACTATGAATTGTATTAAAATCAGCAAATATATTTAAAAAAAAAAAGTCAAACAAAATATGGCTAGCACCCCAGATGGCAATTCGAATAATGTACTGGTAGGTTGGGACTCGACGAAAATCATGTAGAATCGGTAAATACAGGGTTAACTTTACATTTCTTTACTTATTTCAAACATTTCGTAATGATTAATCATATATGTTTCATCGTAACGTTATAAGTCCCTGTAATCATATAATATATACATCATAATTCAATTTTATTTTTCAACCCTTTTCCACTGCATACAACATATTTATATAGAATGCCCTGTGGCGCTAGGAAGCTTTACTTCATTATATACGTTACAAAATGACTTTGGGTGAACAAAATTATTAAAACAAGGCTACTTCAAAATTAGGTATATGAGTAAAAGAAAGAAAAGAAACATAGTATTTGTAAGATCAATAATTTTCTCTAAATGCATTGAAATGTATCGACAACTGTAACAAGTTTGAGGGGAGAGACCAAAATCAGGTGGTATATTGTGATTCTTCCTACACAGAATGGGTATTTGCACTCAGCTCAACAAGGAAATACGATGTCAGTTAAGTTATGTCGCAAGGAACAGGAAAGAAAAAAAAAACATGTATTGAAATGTTAATCTGCCACTGAATAACCCAGCTCGCCATAATCCAGACACACGACCGAAGAAGGTAGCAGATAGGCCCGAAACGTAATCATTGAGTATAATATATATATTGTGTACAATACAAAACAATGTATAAACAGCAAAAAAAAAAAAAAAAATTAACAACCACTACGAATTGACGCTCAAACTTTTATATAGATATATTAACATGTTTAGGGAAAATAGGGGGATATTAAAATTAAGAGATAGGTTAGAACAAGAAAAAGTCAGGAGTCAAAAGAGATTCAGGCAAAGTTAGTTAGTTGAGAGTAAACGAAACTGCGAG